>NC_134015.1:36805963-37431796 GCF_040712315.1 Castanea sativa | reverse complement strand
AATAATAAAGTACATACATATACATACAGATACAGTGTACACTACACAAAACACACAAATTTGAAGTGAACAACGTCAAATTTGTCACCCCCCTTTGGTAACTCACCACCAGTACACACATTCCTTTCTTGTTGTATCCAACACCTGACTAAGACCAAGACCGAAAGACTCAGCCAGCTCATCACCCATTTTCGTAATGGCTCACGACTTTCCAACCCAAACATCCCACTACTCCTACTACTACTATTACTATTTTCCCATTTCAACATTTTTCTTTCGCTTTAACCCGTTTTGCTTTTCTTTTCTTTTCTTTTTTTTCAGATCGCTGACGTGTACGGCCCAGATTTAAAACTTTCGTATATACTAGATTTTCCTCGTCCTTATAATCTAACCCCCTCGCCTTCTTTTGCTCTCATCATCTTAAATTATCAGTTCTCTCTCTCTATCTCTATCTGACCACTCTGTTCAAATACATTTTTATTTTTATTTTCTTTTTTTCTTCCTTGGAAGAAAAAAAAAATAAATGTAAAATTTTAATTCATTCTCAAAAAATATAGATCTGAAACTGACAGAGAAAAAAAGAAAAGATTGATTCACTCTCAAAAAAAAAAAAAAATTTATCATCCAATTCAGATCTTTGACAAAACCAGAAACAGAATTTGAAAATTTGTGTGTATTTTGTGTAAAAGATCGGCGATGGTGATGAATTTGATTGTTGTGTGTGTTGTGAAACTTTGAAATCGAGATTTTGATATATAAATTGTATATGGTTGTTAGTGGATCTAATAGTTTGGAGTGGAACAATTGTGTGGAAATTGGAGGAGAATAAGAAACCCTAGGAAAGATGGGGAAAGAAGAGAACAAAGTTGAAGATGTGGAAGAAGGTGAGATTTCTGATACGGCTTCAGTGGAGGAGATCAGTGAAGAGGATTTTATTAAGCAAGAGACTAGTAGTAAGGTATCGCCGAAACCGAAATCGGAAGCTAGGGTTTGGACGATGCAAGATCTGTATAAGTATCAAGTTTCGAGGGGATATGCTTCGAGTTTGTACAGTTTGGCTTGGGCACAAGCCGTGCAGAATAAGCCACTGAATGAGATTTTCGTTATGGAGGCTGAGAAGGACGAGAAATTGAAGCGATCTTCGTCTACTGCTACTGCTGCTGCTACTACGCCGCCGCCGCCTCCGGCAATGGCGTCGGTGGTGGTTGTGGAGGAGAAGGTGAAGAATGATAAGGTGGTTGATGAGGTTGTGATTGATGATAGTAGTGATGATATGGATGTGGAGAAGGAGGACGGGGAGTTGGAGGAAGGTGAGATTGATTTGGATTCGGAAACTGTGGAAAAGGAGGTTGAAATGGCGGTTGAAAAGGCGGCCGAGGCGAAGCCTGAGTTGGAGGAAGTTGAATTTAAAGTTATAGTTGAAGAAGAGGAAGAAGAAGGAGAGGAAGGGGTTTCGAGTATTGAGAGTGTGAATGTTGAAAGATTAGAGATTGATTCTAAAGAGAAGGAATTGGAGAAGCGGGTGGATTCGATTCGAGAAGCTCTGGGGAGTGTGAATGTGATTGAGGCAGAGAAGTAAGTATAATTGAAAGTTAAAAATAATAATAATAATAATAATTGATTGGTAATGGTGACTGCCCAATATGAAATGCTTTTTAGTTGGGGAGGATTTTCGGATTTTGATTGTTTGTTGGTTTGGTTTGGCTTGGCTTGTTTTTTGTTGTAGATCATTTGAGGAAGTTTGTTCCCGAGTGCACGGCACTTTGGAGAGCTTGCAGGAAGTGTTTTCGGGACTTATTGTTCCTACAAAGGATGCTCTTGTTCAATTGTCATTCACTGCCATTCAAGCAGTCCATTCTGTAAGGAACCCTAGTAGTTTTGAACTAAACTTGCTATAAATTTATCATCATTGGGGATTGCTTTAAATTGGGTATTAATTATTGAATTCAAAGATCGTTTTAAACATTATAGAGGGTTAATTGTTGCTCATTGCAGGTGTTCTGCTCTATAAACATTTGTCAAAAGGAACAGAACAAAGATAATTTCTTGAGGTTTTTATTTTTTTATTTGTATTTTTTTCATTCTCTGATGCTTATTCTATTTTTGCAGTGAAATTTTGATGCCATCAGTTGTTTAGTTATTTTGTTTGTCGTGTTTTGTTAACAGGTTAATTTCTTATGTCAACAACTGTGATCCCCCTCTTTTCTCCTCTGACCAGATCAAACAGGTGTGGTTCTATGTAATTTAGTTTGGGAAATTTTTTTCGCCTCTCACATTGTTGTTTGGTTAGGATGATTGTTGATGTTATGGAAACTAAATGTGGTGTCTGTTTTCACAGATAGAGGCCATGAAGCCCTCTGTGGATTCTGTTGAAGCTTTGTCGAGTAGTAGAGCTGGTAATAAAGAGAAAGAAATATCATCCTTTGATGGGGCTACCAATAAAGATTCTGATACTTCTACTAAAAATGCTGGTCATGAATTGACATCTTCTAATAAGTTATCTTCAGATTCTGCAGCTATTGGATTCTCGGTCCAAAATAACCAAAATATGTTAGCTGAAAGCTTGAAACAAGGACTGTCTAGCTATAAGGCTAAAGGGGCTTTACTCCCACTGTTAGACCTTCACAAGGATCATGATGCAGACAGTCTCCCCTCACCCACACGGGAAGCACCATCAAGTTTCCCCGTAAACAAAGGAATGGCTGTTGGAGATGGGATGACTAAATTGGTGTTGCCAACAACTAAATTGGCGCATGACACAGAAAATTCGAAATTGCACCTCTATGAAACTGATGCCTTCAAAGCTGTTTCTAGCTATCAACAAAAGTTTGGTCGGAGTTCATTCGTTACAAGTGATATGCTCCCTAGCCCAACTCCTTCGGCAGATGAGGATAATGGGGATGGTGACACCAGTGGGGAGGTTTCTAGTTCTTCTACTGTTGGTAATGTAAGAAATGCAAATTTGCCCATTTTGGGGCAATCAGTTGCCCCCTCCATGGACAGTTCTAGCATGCAAGGACTAATTACTGCTGTAAGTGCTGCACCTACAACTTCTGGGTTGAATCCTCCCATAGTGAAAGCTTCAGCAAAGAGTAGAGACCCTAGGCTTCGGTTAGCCAATTCTGATGCGAGCGGTTTAGATCTTAACCAACGCCCCTTATCTATGGTGCATAATGCACCTAAAGTAGATTCTGTTGGAACAATAAATTCGAGAAAGCAAAAAAATATTGAGGAGCCTAGTTTGGAAGGTCCTGCATTAAAAAGGCAAAGGAATGGATTAGAAAATCCTGGAATTGTTAGGGATGTGAAAATTGTGTCTGGAAGCGGTGGCTGGTTGGAGGACACTGGTCTAGTTGGACCTCAGTTAATGAACAGGAACTTGTTGATGGAGAATGCAGAAACTGATCTCAATAAAATAGTTAATGCTGTAAATTGTCCTAGTACTAGTGCTAACACCAACATGACAATTAGTGGGAATGAGCAGGTGCCAGTGACAAGTACCAGCACCACGGCTTCTTTGCCTGCATTATTGAAAAATATAGCTGTGAATCCATCTATGCTGATAAATATACTTAAAGTGGGAGCCCAACAAATGTCTGTTGATCCTGCTAAAAGTACAACTCAACTTCCAAGCGCAAACTCAATACTTGGAGCAGTTCCCTTGGTGAATGTTGCTGCATCAAAGACCTTAGGGCTCTTACAGAAACCAGCTGGAACAATTCAAGCTCCTGCACAATTTGCTCCCATGGTGAGCAGTAGATATATCTATTTTCTACTTTTTCTAAAGGCAGAAACTATTTTAGTGTTAAGCATGTGCTTTTTAAGTCACTGTTTGTTTTTTGTGTTGGTTCAGTGGCCTACTTCAATGTTTCTATTCTATTTTCCTTTTATTATAGCTAAATTGTTATATGGTTGGTATCTTTTAGGAGTAACTTTAATTTCACCTTGGTTGGTTTGTTTCAAAAAATTTTAGTTATTATTGCTTTATTTTGATTGGTAAGTAAATTTAATTTCACCTTGCAGTCCCACCGGATTTGAACCCAAGACTTTTGGGGTGAAATTGTCATTCAACCTGAAGACCATTGGATTTTTTTTTTAGTTTGTTTGACTTGAAAATTGGTTTTCTTTGATATTTTGATAGGTTTCCTGTTCACCTGAAGACCATACTTATAGGGTGAAGCTGCAATTTGACCAAAAGGCCATTAGCATTTTATTAGTTCGTTTGATCTTAAAATTGGTTTTCTTTAAATTTTGTAATTGGTTGCTTGATCAATATTCTCTAAATTTTAATTGACCTCATTAAAAATAGTGATAAATTTCAGTAAGATATACTTTTGAGTTTCGATTCACTTATCTGGAAAAGTAAGGGATTTATATTGAGTTGTCCCCTCCTGATGAATTAAATAAAAGTACACCATAATGCTTTTTCTATCAAATTTTTTTAATAATAAAAATAATTATTGTCATTACCAATATGTTTCTGGCTTCTTTTGAGTATACCTTTATGCATGCTTAATGACTGACAGAGCCAGCAGGATGACTTGGGAAAAATTCGTATGAAACCACGTGATCCTCGCCGGATTCTCCATGGCAGTGCACTTCAGAAGAGTTCAAGCTTGGGACATGAGCAGCTCAAAACTATTGTATCCCCTATATCAAGCACCCAGGGAAGTAAGGACAATATGAATGTTCAAAAGCAGGAGGGTCAGGCAGATACAAAGTCAGGGCCTTCTCAATCAGTTGCAACACCTGACATTGCTCGGCTTTTCACCAAGAATCTGAAAAATCTTGCTGATATTATGTCTGTTTCCCAAGCGTCGACAACTGTACCAATAATTTCTCAGAATATGTCTTCTGAAGCAGTAGCAGTAAAGTCAGACAAAGTGGATGTGAAAGGTATAGCTTCGAACTCAGAGGACCAGCGGAATGGGATGAGTTCAGCACCAGAATTAGGTGTAGCAGCTGCTTCTCGTCCAGAAAACTCATGGAAAGATGTTGAACATTTATTTGAAGGATATGATGAGCAGCAAAAGGCTGCTATCCACAGAGAGAGGGCAAGGAGGATAGAAGAACAGAATAAAATGTTTGCTTCCCGCAAGCTCTGCCTTGTCTTGGATCTGGATCACACACTGCTTAATTCTGCTAAGGTAATAACTTGTTGATTCTCTATCTCTCTCTCTTCTTTTGTTGGTGGCTAATCCTTGGAGAATAGGGTTTATTTCGTCACTGTGTCATAATTCTATTCATCTTTTTCAGTTTGTGGAAGTAGATCCAGTTCATGATGAGATATTAAGAAAGAAAGAGGAACAAGATCGTGAAAAACCGTGGAGACACCTCTTCCGCTTTCCTCATATGGCAATGTGGACCAAATTACGGCCTGGTATTTGGAATTTTTTGGAGAAGGTAATTTATTCGTCCTTGTGGCTTAGATAATCAATTGGTGTT
Organism: Castanea sativa; assembly: GCF_040712315.1. Lineage (NCBI taxonomy): Eukaryota > Viridiplantae > Streptophyta > Magnoliopsida > Fagales > Fagaceae > Castanea > Castanea sativa. The sequence goes on along the minus strand of NC_134015.1, from coordinate 37,426,351 downwards.
TGGGTTCAATAGGAAGCACTCAATGCTTTTCCTGTCTGCATTTTAGGCTAGTAAGCTTTATGAGCTGCATCTATACACTATGGGGAACAAGCTGTATGCTACAGAGATGGCAAAAGTGCTTGATCCGAAAGGGGTTCTGTTTGCTGGACGGGTTATCTCTAGGGGTGATGATGGGGATCCTTTTGATGGCGATGAGAGGGTTCCTAAGAGTAAGGATCTGGAAGGGGTTCTAGGTATGGAATCAGCTGTTGTAATTATAGACGATTCTGTGCGGGTTTGGCCACATAACAAACTGAACTTGATAGTTGTAGAAAGGTAAGTATACCTGTATTTAAAATAAAATGTGCAGTGTCTGTAGTGATTTTATATTTTGGCAGGCAGCCTCATTGTTTATACCTATACTAACGCATTGATGTATTGCAGGTACACATACTTTCCCTGTAGTAGGCGCCAATTTGGGCTTCAAGGTCCTTCTCTACTGGAGATTGACCATGATGAAAGACCAGAAGAAGGAACTTTGGCATCCTCTTTGTCGGTGAGGCTATAGTTAAACTTGCCTAGAGAAATTGTGAATTGTTAACCGCTCTCCCGGTGATTATTTGTTTTTTTCTTTTGTCTTAAATAGGTTATTGAGAGAATACATCAAGACTTTTTCTCCCATCAGTCCTTAGATGAAGCTGATGTTAGAACTATACTAGCTGCGGCGCAGCGGAAGATATTGTCTGGCTGTCGTATTGTATTTAGTAGGGTGTTTCCAGTTGGCGAAGCCAATCCTCACCTACATCCACTTTGGCAGACAGCTGAGCAGTTTGGTGCTGTATGTACCAACCAAATAGATGAACAGGTCACACATGTAGTTGCCAATTCTCTTGGGACTGATAAGGTATTGTTGCTAAATTCTTTGCTTTGTAGACCTCTTGGGGGACCTTTCTTCACTCAGATTGTTTAAACAGAAAACCTTGGGGGATCTGCTTGATTCCTTGAGTCATTCTATCTGCGTAAAATTCTTGAGTCATTCCCCTGGATGTGTTTAAATCTGAGGCATGGTATTATTGTTATGAACAGGTTAATTGGGCTCTTTCTACAGGAAGATTTGTTGTATATCCAGGCTGGTAAGAAAACTCTATCTGGGTCGGGGAAAATATTTGTCCTTTTTTTAGTTGTTCCCTTAATTCTTCCTAATTCCTCTGTTTTTGGTATTGACATAGCTTCTCTCTCCCCCCTCCCCCATCCCCCTCTTTTTTCTCTTCCCCTTTTCTCCCCTCTTGCTGTAAAAACAGGGTGGAAGCATCAGCTTTGCTTTACCGGAGGGCAAATGAGCGAGACTTTGCCATTAAATCATAAACAATCCACTCCCTAAACCCCAATGGTAAACTAAAACCTGATAATTATAAAATCAAGAATAGCATTAAAGTTGTGGATGGATCATGAGGTCATGCTTTGTATGATCAGGCTAGACCTGAGAATGCTTGGCATAGTTTTGATTCAAGTTATCCATCCATAATAAGCTGGTGGCTGCACTTTCCCTTTCATTGCCCGCCAATTTTCTGAAGAGTTCGGCCAAAGCATTCATAAGATTAGATGCCATGCTAGTCTTGAGCTTTTTCTTTATTTGGGTGGGGTACATTTTGTAGGGAAGACGGTGTTGAGTCTGAGTGGTAGTTGACCAATATGATTGAGGGGTTTGGTGACTAAAATGTAACCCACTACGGCAAGATTTTTGACAAATATTGCCCAGAGGCCTTGACAATTGCTTGCACCAGTCTCCTTGGGTAACAAGAATGGTGATTGACTGATTGTAAAGTTTGGGAGATCCAAAATGTAAAATTAAAGATAAGTTAAAAATACTATTTGAGAGAGTAACCAAGTCACTGGAGTTGCTTTAAAATGCACAATTGTGAGGATTCATATATATGTCAAGCATGAAGACATTTGAGACAGGGAGAGACCTGAATAGGAAGGAAGAAAAGGCTTGCTCTAACCTACTTTTATACAAAAATTCTTGTTATTTTTACTGGGATGTGACTTTAATATTACTGGTAAGGGGGTTAGAAGAACGATTTTGGAAAGCATGGGGAGAGGAATGTGCATATTTAGTTCGTTCCTCGTAATCTAATTGAGCTGCCCGGATTCCTCTATTTCCCGGTTACCTGATCTGAAAGTGAATTTTCGCATCCCACACAATCAATTTGGCTTGCCTTAAAGAATACCCTGGGGAACAAAAGAAAAGTATTACAACTTTTTAATTTCCCTGGTTCAATAGCTTTATATGTTTTTCTTTTTAAATTTGTAGCCTAAAGGTTTGAGGGAAGTCATTAATATCTAGGAACTTATTTTTCTTTTTCTTTTTTTTTGTTTTGTTTTTGTTTTATTTTTTTAAAACTATTGACATGGTATCTTATGATTGGAGTAATGTCATTTTCACTTAGACCAATGATATCATTTTTATTATAAATCAATCATAATATATCATGTCAACCCTATATTTACAGAGTATGAAAAATGTGATCAAGAGAATGAAAACTGAAACTATTTCACAGCCACAGTTGTCCTGTCGAACCGTACTTGAATTTTCATGGAAATAGAATGATAGAAATTTTAAATAAATTTTTTGGCTTAAAAATGGAAGTCCCTTGGCTATGGAGAAGTAAGTATAGGACACATCAAATTTTCACGAAAAAGCTGTAACAATTCTCTCACATGGGGTGGATTTTATGCCTAGTGTGTGATGCATAATAAAATTAGTGGATCCAAGGAAAAATAATATTGATCTGATAATAAATTGACAGCTCGATGGATGTAAACTCAATGGATGTAAACTGAAACGCAAAAGCTGTGAGAGAAGTACCAAAATTAGGAACCCAAAATGCCCCACCCGCTTGCTTGTCTATTTTTAGGCCACTGAATTACTGATAGACAGATAATGCCACCTTAAATGGTCATGCTTGTGGTTGGAATCTTAAACCGTGACATAAGAATTCACGACCAGTTACTCTATTACTTGTGACTCAAGATTTGACGGATATTCTTGGATTGTCATGGTTTCTAAGCTTTCAAATGTCTTTTTTTTTTTTTGAGGAACCACCCTCAAAGAAGGAGGGGAGGATATCATTGAATTACTTCAGAGAAATACACAGCTTTCACTCTTGGAGGAACATCCTCGATCCAAGATTGGAAATGAACAAAATTACACGTCATTCTAGCCATTTCGTGGGCAACTCTATTGCCCTGCCTACGGGTATGACTAAAGAGCACACACTCAAGCGATGAAGACATCACCTTAATATCCTTTACAATGTGCCCGAAGCTGGAAGAAGAAAGACCACCATTGGGGAGAGTTTTTATGATAATCTCTGAGTCTCCACTATTACCTTGTTAAAGCAGAGATCCTTTGCAAAGTAGAGGGCATCCTGAGCTGCTAACACTTCCACCATCTCTACTGATGTAGGCAGTGGAATGGGTTGTATAAAAGTAGCCATAACTAGACCCATGTCGTTGCAAATAATCGCTCCCAATCCTGCAGAGCTGGAGTCGCTGAAAGTTGCTCCGTCGAAGTTGACCTTCACCCAATTCGAAGGAGGAGGTATCCATTTTGTGGCTTTAGGGAGGGAGGGAGCTTTTGGGAGGTTAAGTGAGGACTGATGGAATTCCTGCAGGCTGGCCGAGGCCAGTTGATTGATCATACCTAGAGGAGCACCAGCTTCACCCACACGTAGTTTGTTACGCCTAGTCCAGATCTGGGAAATTGTCATAGCAAGCAAGTCCACTAGAGTACTCCTCTCCGAACAAAATTTTACCACGTCAAGGAGGCTTTACCCGCTTCGCTTACCAGCCAACTAAAGTGGACGTTCCAAACCTGCATTAGGGAGGGACACGACCAAATTGCATGAAGCGAGGTTTCTGGTTCCAAGCCACAGTTCGAGCACATTGCATCAATTGGGATTTTTCTTTTCCTGAGATTAGACTTTAATGGCAGTGAGTCCCACCCTGCTTTCCAAATTAGAGTCTTTACTCTCTTAGGAACTTTTAAACTCCACATGTCTTTCCACAACAGTTTAGTACTGGAGAGGTCCGAGGGCCTTGGCTGCTCATTGAGTTCCATGTCCAACAACAGGTGTTATCCAGACCTTACAGAGTATACCCCATCCATGTTCAATCGCCATGTCATCACATCTGCGCAGACGTTAAAGCTGAGAGGGATGGCCTTCATTAAAGCAGCTTCCCTGGGAAAGAAATTTGCGTCAATTAACTCCTGGGACCAGCAGTGTCTCCCACTATCAATAAGGGTTGAAACCTTTTCCTGGATGTCTAAAAGGAGAGGTCTGGACAGGATTTTCTTACAACTAGGATCAGGCAGCCAGTTATCGTGGTAAATTTGAATTGATGAACCATTTCCCACTCTCCATAACATGCCATTTTGGATTGTCTTTTTGCCCTTAAGGATGCTCTTCCATGCAAAAGAACCATTCCCTTCTTTTGCCTCAAGAATGTTGCCTTTTGGAAAAAAATTTGCTTTGAAAAATCTATAAAATAGGGAATACTCATTTGTTATCAAGCGCCAAACTTGTTTCGCTAGCATCGCATCGTTAAACTTTTAAAGATCTCTAAAGCCCAAGCCTCCCAAACACTTTGGTTTACAAAGGGTGCTCCATTTGGACCAGTGAATTTTCTTTTGTTCACTTCGCTGACCCCACTAGAATTTCTTAATCAAGGATTCTATCTCATTGTAAAGGGTGACTGGGAACTTGAAGCAGCTCATGGCGTAAGTCGGGATCGCTTGAATGACCGCTTTGAGGAGCACTTCCCGGCCTGCTTGAGAGAGGAGCTGCTCTTTCCACCCTTGAAGCTTGGCCCAAACGCTTTCCTTAATGTACCTGAAGTTTGCTCTCTTGTTTTTTCCAATTAGTGTAGGTAAACCCAAATATTTCTCACACTGCTTCACCTCCTGGACACCGAGTGAGTCTTTAATCTGGTTAAGGGTGTCCGGCGAGTAGACTTGCCAAAGAAAAGACTTGTTTTGTGCATATTTAGGAGCTGCCCTGAAGCTTTCTCGTAAGAGGCAAGGAGGGATTGATCTTGATTAGAAGAGTAATAATTGTGGAGTAATGTAAGTGTACTATTCCATTAGTGATAAATTTTGAAGATATCTGTGGCAATAAATTTATGCATTTTGTTAACACAAAGTCAGGGCCACAATCTTTTTTTATAACTATTTCACTATTCTTAGGTTAACCTCAATACATTTTTAGCTATTAAAAAAAACTCAATTTTTTTTTAATAATATTTCACCTATTTCACTGTTCACAGCTACACACTTCATATTCTTCAATCTTTCAAAATTTTATTTACATATTAATTTCGACCTTTACTATTTTTCTCTCTCCTTATATATCTCTTTTTTTTTTTTTTTCTTCTTTGCTTTTACATCCATCGTTCTCCAATTTTAGCATTTTCTCTCTTCAATTATGGACAAAAAGACCTTTTACATTTCACAAATTTAATAATTATTTACAAATCAGAGCCTCACAAGCGTGTGTATTTTCACAAATTCAAATAGAAAAATTTTCACAAAAAGCCCAAATTAACCTTTCACAAATTCAACTTTTTTTACAAAAATTTGTCATCTTCAAAGAATAAATCATTGTCATCTTCTTCTGCGATGTTCATCATCATCTTCAAAGAAAAAGCAATTGTTGCCATCTTTTCGTTCTCTTGCAAGCTTGTCTTATCTAGCCATCACTTTGTCTTCTCTCACGAGCTTGTCATTGAGTTTAGGGGTGTCCACAAGTTGGTTTAGGTTGGGTTTATGCCCAACCCACACTTGACCCAAACACTTTGGGGGAAGAATGAATTCTTCTTCAATCGTGAAGGAATGTCCAATTGAGCCTTATTGAATGGTGGTCAGGTGTCATGTTCATCGAGTTTGTGGTAAAGGGAGAAGATATGTCGAGATCTAGTTAAATTTGGCCAAGATCTCCTTATATCGGCGAAGAGAGAAAGAAAATCTTACTTGAATGAAACAAAAACAATGAAATTTGGCTTGAATATTGTTGTAGACAGCAAAGGAAACTTCAAATGGGAGGGTGGAAGAGAAGACTTTCGGACGGGTCGAGTTTCAAGCTCTCTCAACTGTCACTTCAATTAATTTAATCAAATCTGTCTTTTATAATCATCGTAGATTGCCAAGCTCATTAGATCGATCGAAGTTCGGGTCAGATGATGGCAAGTCGGCTGGTGACTTTAGGCCTGGTTGGTCATGGACAACCCTAATTGAGTTAACCTTGCCGATCATGTTATAGGTTGAATCGATGTTCTTTGACTTGAAGGAACATATTAGAGCTCTAATCCTAGCCTAAACCTTTTGATTTGGAGAGAGAGAGAGAGAGAGAGAGAGAGAGACACTGGTCTAAGAGCATTAGCATCAACCTCAATAAGAATTTAGCTTTTTTTACCCCAAAAACTTCACTTTTGCTACTTTAGCTAATCTACTATTCATAGAAAACTACATCAACCTTAATACCTTATTCATATTCCATTTAGATTTTTTTTTTCAAATTTTCTTTATTCATTTCTATAATCGACTAACAGTCTTAAAAAAAAACTTACATTTTCCAACACTCCAACGATTATATTTGTACAAAATAAAATTAATGATCATAATTTATAATTTCAATCATGATTGTCAAAATCCTAATCTAAATTGTAGGATCGTACGATTTTATGATCAGACCTCACCAAAACGTTTAGAATTGCACAAGGATCATAAAAATTGTTGGATCGTATGTAGGATCATGTAGGATTGTATGGGATCCTACCGATCCTACCAAAACGTAAAAATCATTTTTTTTTAAAGTTCATCTTTAAAAGTTGTAAATTGTAATCTCAAGACTAAAATATTGTACTTCATAAATGTATCAACTAAGTGGTGGAACTCATATGGAGATGATTTTCTTGAATTGAAAAATTTTGCTATAAAAATATTGAACTTAACATGTAGCTCTTCAGGTTGTGAAAGTAATTAGAGTGCATTTTAAAATATTAAGAACAAATGACTTTGGTAAATTATCCCCTTTCCCCCCCCCCCCCCTGTTCAATTGAAAATTCTCTATTAAAATTGGTACAATTTTAAGTACACTCAAAAGGGAGAAAATCGTTTAAACTAGAGGAAGAAAAATGAATAAGTTGGTATTTGTTATGCAAAACTTGAAGATGAAAGAGAAAATACCTAAACCATCAAGTGCAAAAGAAGAAATTAGTTTGAAGAACTTATCATGACGAGTGGAGTTAGCAAAGGGTGTTGACCAGAAGATGATGGTACAAATTTTGATGAAGATAATGAAGTTACAATTCTAAAGTCTTCCTTTATAGCTTTAAAAAAAAAAAAAAAAGTTACTTGTATATAGTGTGAATGTGTGATTACTATTGTATCATTTAGTTATCAATGTTAGGTGATGATGAGGGTTCAAGTGTTACTGCTAAAGGAAAAAGTGTGCTAGTATTTTGGTACTTGGTTGGTTTATAATTAAACATTTACTGAACTTTTTAAATATATTGTGTCAAAACTTAAATATATTTAGTGATCTATGACATACAAATTACAAAATTACATCATATGATACAAATCTTTATTTTTTTATGGAATAATTCATTATTTACATGATTATTCAACATATAAAGTCACTATTAATGTGTTTTTTGCTTTAAATATGAAAATAGGTAGGATTTTATGATCCACGATCTGATCCTGTGATTTATAATCCTACCTACCTCCCACGATCCTACATGGAATCCCAATTTTGACAACCTTGATTTCAATACATCTTGTATCACCTTTATTTTCCTTTATAATATCAATGAATATATACAATTAAAAAAAGGACATAATAAACAATGTAAATTTAAAAAAAAAAAAAAACCCCAATTAGTTTATAAAACTGGTAAAGTTTGACAAGTTTTTTTTCTTTGATATTGAAGGTTAACAATAGCATAACCAAAGACCAAGAGAAACAAAGCATGACAAGCTATACAAACAAAAGAGAATGAAGCCTAAGAACAAGACAAAGAAAACTCCAATCACATATTGAAGTTAATTACAAAAGTTTGGATGGACTTAAAAGTGGTGCATAGGCTCCTTTGCCACCACAACAAAGTCTAACAAGTTTAGAAACATCTTAACAACAAAATCCATGCAATGGACAATAATTACAACAAATCCATGCATTAGACAAAAAGGTTGCATGACTCGCTTGCTACATTGCAACAATATTCACTAATTACTCTTCTTTTGACGATTGTTCAATGATTTATTGGCCGAGTTGGCTAATCCATTGTTGCTATACTAGATCCAAACTTGTAGTATCCATCATAATAATTTCCAAATCTTGCTTCGTTCATGTTATTTGAAGTTCCTCTCTTTTAACATGAATAAACTCTTCAAACTCTATTTTATTGATCTTCACAAGTTCTTGATACTTTGTTTATTGATCTCGACTAGTTCTAGATGATTTGTTTTCTTGATCTCTATGAGTTCTTGAATTTGAGAATATGCCTCAAGAACATCCTTTTCTCATTAGATTTTTTCTTCTTCTTTTATGCCATATTATTCAACATCCCTTCAATATACAATTTATCTCTTTATAATCTTCCCATTTTCTTATTGAGTAATGCTTGAGTGCCTTGTTTTCCCTTTCACTTAAGGAGAGCAAAGTTTCCACTTCTATAAGCATCCTTGTGTTGGTGATGAATCTGGTCATGAATGACTTAGTCATCTCTTTCCAAGACTAGCTTGGTTTGTGCTCTAGTTGGTCAAAACCAACATAGTGCCACCTCCTGTAGGGGAACATTCTACACAAGGGCATCATTCCTGTTGTACAAGACCATGGCCTTCATGTAATGGTTGAGATGACAAACATGATCACTCTTCCCACAATATGTAGTGAAGTTGGGAGACAAGACATTTTCATGGAGGCTTACTTGCTCAATTTTTGTTGAAAAGGTGGGAATTAATATTTGATGTATCACTCTTTCGATTATATTTTTCTCCTATCAAGCATTTCTCCTTTGCGATCAACCATGGAAGTTCATATGGTGCTTGGGAGTTCCACTCTTTCTCCTACAAGATTTTGCGTGTGAATGATGGTCTTGTTGCTTCTTCCTTTTATGGCTCTAGTAGTAATGTGAGCTTTCGCAGGATCTTTAGTGACTTTAGGAACTCTTGCTTATCCTAATGAGATCTCCGTTGGTTCTATTCGTCATTAACTTTGTGAAGCTCACATATCAACTTCTTTATATCCTTTATCCTCTTGTTCCTTTGATTGTATCTTCTATGATCATGGTTTTTGTCTGCCTAGTGTCCTTATTCATCTTCTTCAAATCTTACTTGGCGTAACAAATTCTCTTCACACTATCCTTGAGGGATTTGTTATTTAGGGCTTCATGGTTCCTGGATTGTCATGTCCTTCGCCATGAGGGTCCTCTGGTGCTTGCCGCAATGGCTGGGCTGGTTTGACATTTTGTAAGCCTTAATTCACCCCTTCCTCCTAGTTGATATTCTCATAGATGGCACAAAATGTGAGACATAGATTCTTAGATAATAGAAGATCGACTAAGTTTAGATGAATATTAGGTCAATGCTCTTGCAAGAATCACTAAAGAAATGAGATTGAATTTCCCTTAGGGGTTGGCCAACAACACTCCAAGTCTCCAATAGATAAGTTAATAAGGTTAATGTATTTTCTCACAATATCAATAGTAGTGTTTTTTTGAGTTAGTCTCTCACATTTCTCTCAAATTCTAGATGCATTTTATACTTGTCAATGACCTTCTTTTTCCACCCTAGAGCATGCAGTAAATCTTGAGTCTTTTAATTGATTTGATGTAGTCACTTTGCTGTAGAGACCTTCAGGGTACAATTGAGGGCTCTTTGAGTTGCTTTGTAGGGGGGAGGGGGAGAGAGATCACTTTGCATTAAATGTGATGCCAGATCGTTGGGGCACAATAAATGTGGAGGTGACTATACCTTTAAATGGGCAACTCTCCTTTTAGCTAATGGTTTTGATGACATGGCAAGGCCGAGAAGGCAAACTTCCTTAGGTATGTTCGATCTTCCTAATGTTTGTTTGCCATTGACAATGACTTCAACTTGGACAATCTACTATGTTCTTGATATTTGGTCTGACCCTCTACTATTCAAGGTAGTTAATACCGTACCGGTACTGGCCGGTATGTACCGTACCGGTATCAAAACGTCAATATTTTATACCGATTTAAATACCGGTCATACCGGCCAATTTCGGGCAATACTGGCCGATAAGATTTTATTTTTATTTTTAAGTTTTGTAATTTTTGAATTTTTGTTAGGGCAAAATAGTAACTTATTTGTACTAACTTATTAGTATTATTTGTTTTCTTAGTATGCAATGGTAATTTTTAAGCTTTTTATTCTTTATATTGTGTTTTTTTTTTTCCTTTTAATTGATACTAAAGTCTAAAATTATGAATAATTTATTCTGAATTGAGAAAATGTTTTATAGTAAACATTTATATTTATCATTATACACACACACATGCATACATACATACACACACACACACACACACACACACATATATATATATATATATATATATATATTTATAAGTATAAAAAATAATGGGAAACCCGAAACGGTACATCGGTACTGACCGGTACCTAAATATATTGTTCTACTGGTCAAATCGGTTCAGCCTCTAATACAAGATTGACTCCCTTGCTACTATTTCATCAAATATATAATATTGTGCAAGTGAGAACTTGAAAAAAAAAATCCTTATATTATCCTTTTATAATATATATTTTTAGTCTTAACTTGCTCATGGTTTTTAAAACCAGACCGGATAAGCTAGTTCAACCGGTTCAACAAGGAACCAAACATCAATCAAGTCCCGATTTGTATAGTTTAGATTTTATAGTTATTTAAAAAATTTGACCTCCGGTTTGTATTAAAAACTTAAAATTGTATAAAAAGTAGAAAATCAATGGTTCAATCATGAAATTTGGAAACTGGTATGGTTGCAACGGTTCTTGAATGGCTCTGTTAAATTTCCAAATGCATACATTTTTTATTAAAAAAATAAAAAAAAAATGAAAAAAAATAAAAACCACATATGTTTGCGCAGAGAGAGAGAGAGAGAGAGATCTTGATATTTTTTTAGATGGATTACCTTACTTGGCCGTTTTCAAATTACTCAGGGTTAGTTTGAAATCAGCTTATTTTGCTGAAACTGAAATTTTTTTATTGATAGTACTGTAGATAAATACAAAAATTAGCTGAAATAGTACAATGAGACTTATTAATAATATCAAAAAATATAGTAGGACTCATAAATAGTAACAAAACAAATTAAATAGTAAAATAAACTGACTTTTAATTTGGAGCGAAATACAGTGATTCTTGAAATTTTCTGGGGAGAGAGAGTTTGAGAGACGGAGAAGAAGCTGATTCGAAATTTAAAAGAGGAGAAATGGAAAGCTTAAAAAAATGAGGGGGCCTGGGCACTGGGTCAGAGCGTAGGTGGCGTAGGTGGGTGGTGGGGGAATTTAATGGGAGTATTGACTACTTGATTTTTGAGTGCTAAGATTAAGTAAAATGTTTTTTTTTTTTTTGTCTCTTCGGTTCCAATTGTTCTAACTTTCTATTTCTCCATTCAATGTGGCGTGTGTTTAGTATTGGTTTAAAAATTCAGTAAAGATCTTCACACACATTTACACTTAGATTAGGTTAAAGTAGAAATTTTATTTTGTATAAAAAAAAATTCCAGCTTTTTTTACTATTTAGTTTATTTTTACTACTATTCATAAATCTCATTGCACTTTTTGGTACTATTCTTGGGTTTTATTGTACTATTTCAGCTACTTTTTATCTTTATCTATGGTACTTTTAGTAAAAAATTTTCAATTTCAGCAAAATAAGTTATTTCTAAATGGACCGTGGTACTACTTTCCTAGAGTAACGTTACTATTTTACTTGTAAACTCCTAGAGCCACTATTGCTTACCACTTACCCTTCAGTTTAGCAAAAAATAATTACTTACCATTCATAAAAGAAAGAAACCAAACAATAATTAATAGGCATGTTCTTTTCTGCTGGAAAAAAATTAGCCGTATGGTGATACAAATACAACACATTCATTGGCATAAATATAATTTAAATCTAATAAATGCTTAATTTTTTAAATATACAACATTACCTATATAATTTAAATAACCAAACAATTATATATTATTTAATTGATAATTTATTATATGACTATATAAGTGATTATTATAAAAAAAAAACTATATAAGTGATAATGTAGAATAATAATTAGTTTATAAATTAAATAATAAATGAACTTTAGTATAACTTTGCTATTATGTGTTGTGAATTATTTTTTTTTAAATTTTGAAATATATTTTTAAACTAAATATTACTAGGTATAAATTTATTATATATCTTATTACTTTTCTTATAATTATTAATTATTTATCTATGACGTAACTGATTTGACCATTAATTTAACTAGAAAATCAATAACCACTCCTTTTTAATTCTTTGATTGATCCGGTTTTTAAAACCTTTAACTTGCTCTTACTTTTTTTTTTCTTTTAATTTAACAACACAAAAAAAAAAGTTTTAAAGATTCTAACCTTTTCACCCTTTTAGCCGGCATCTAACACCATCTAAAAATACTTGTCCAAAATGTCACTCAACATTTATTGAAGATGAGATGGAGAGGCTAACTCTCCAAACTTAAATACCGTTGATGATGTTAAGTTTGAAAATTTATCACTGCACATCTTTGGTGTAATAGTCACTTCACAAGTATAAGTGTTTGTGGGGTGTGGGTGTAAGGGCTGAGGTTCAAGTCTTTAGGAGGAAACTTTACACACATATACACTTAGATTAGGTTAGAGTAGAATTATATCTTGTATAAAAAATAAAAGTTTGAAAACTTAATGCAATGCTCGTAAATTTTAGAATTAGGAGCATTTATCACGCAGATTATGGGTTATTAGTATTACTTATTACAATTAATCAAAATATTACAAAGCATTCAGCTATAACAGTAGTACAGTACCCACCAATATGATTACAACACTTTTTTGCCTTTTTTACTGTAGCAGCACTGCACCAGTATAATTATTAATAATTAATAACAATGCCTTGTTATTGTGGAGAGAAAAACTAAACAGAAACGGATTACTACACGTACATTAATTACAAATACAATGTCGACTCCGCCCAAAAATTCTTCTTGAGGGTGGACCCCACAGTCTGAGACAGAGAGACTCAGAGCAAACAAAGACCCACTATCCTTTCATTTCCTCTCTCACCACTGACTACTATACTCTATACTACACTTTCCTACACTAACATTAACACGAGGATCTAGGCACCCACTAAACTCTCCGCATTTCTATCTTCAACTCTCTCTTTCTCTGATTATATATAGTATATATATGTACAGTGACTGTTATGGAGCGTAGACGAACCGACAGTCCGCTATACACGCGCCAATGGAGCAGCGAGTCTCCCACTTCCCCGGCCACCAACGCTGCCTCGCCGGGGATGACTCCGTCGCGTGCGACTCACGTTCGATCGGCCTCCGCCACTGCCTTCTCCACCGTCAAGCGCACTCAGAACTTCGCCGCCAAAGCCGCAGCTCAGCGCCTCGCTCAGGTCATGGCCTCGCAGACCGCCGACGACGACGACGACGAAGACGACGATTCTGGCCTAGGGTTCCGTTACAGTGCTCCTCCTCCTCCTATTTCTCTCTCTCACACTCGCAACCTCACCACCAAGCCGGCCATTCCGCCTGTAAGAACCAATAGATCTCCTTCACCGTCGGTAATTTCCACCTCTACATTCTACGTTTACCTCTGTGAGCTAGGAGATCGGGCAGTAGATTTCAGATTTGGTAGTGCATTGCGTTGTGTGCTCTGTTTTGTGGAAACTTTTTTTTTTTGTTTACTTCATTGAGCTTGAATTTACTTTCAGATAGCGTTTTCCTTTATTATAATATATCGTAAAGTTTGAGCAAATGAGAAGCGTGTTCAATGGAAACGGAGATTTGTTTGACTTTGATTGATTAGTTAATAAATTGAAGTAAACAAATTAAGCTTTGGCGTTTTTAATTTATTATTGAGCTCATTAGTTAGGGTTAACTATGGCTATTTATGGAAAGAATGTGTGCTATCTATGAGATTGAGAATGGTATTTGGGAAGCAAAAAACATGAAAATGAATTTGATTGGTGATATTTGAATTACTTTTGTGTGATTGGTGACACAATAGGTTGTAAAAACTATGTAGTAAAATTTGTAATATCTCTTTGGGAGAGGATTGGGCTTACATAGTAGAGTGCTAATTAGATTTTTTTTTTCTCATATTTTAATTACTTGGCTCAGAACTTTGTAGAGGAGACTCCGTCGGTCCGCTCAACGTCCACTGGAAGGCCATCGGCAATTTCGGCTCGTGCAGCAGCGCCATTGTTACCGCCAAACAAAGCACCATTGAGGACTGCCGTCTCTCTTCCTCCACTAGATCAGCCTCCTGCAATTGTGCAAAGCAATAAAAGGTGGGCGATTTTACCTCATTGTAGTCAAATACCGAAGAAAAGGAAAAAAGAAAAGAAAATATATTGTCTTGCCTTTGAAAATTACGTATATATAAAATGTTTAGGATGATTGGATAATTTGGACTCTCTAATAATGCTATTCTTAATGACCCAAAAACCTGTTTTGCTATATTGATGATTCATATATGTCAAATCATCATGACAATTATTTTGTATAATTGAAAAATGGAGGGTGTCAAAGGTTTAAGTGCCATAAAAAAATATAAGCAGAATGTAATAAGTTAGATTTATTTATTTTGTGAAAGTACCTACAACTTTAAGAAGCTATTGGCTGGTTTGTGAAGCCAGTTTTAGCTTTTCATGTAACATATCTCCTCATATCTGTGCTGAAAACCTTATTTACCCCCCTTGACATCTAGCATTAGTGGCTTTATTTGAAATATCCATGCATATTTGTATTTAAGTACATTTGGTCTTTGTGATTCTTCAAAAAGAAAAAAAAAAGTACATACTAGCTGGCATTAATGTAGGTTTTAGATTCTTTAACTGTTCATTAAGTTTCTTATAACTAGTTGGTAACTTGTGCAATGCACGGGAATGTCTAACATAATAAGATTGTTCTCACTTTTATTTTTTGTCTAAATATGAAATTTCATGATTAAGATAATTATTAATAGGCATTTATTAGTCTATATGTAAAATTTGATAATTATGGTAATGATTAATAGGTATCTATTATGATTGTGAAAATTATTATTTGAAGTATAAAATTTGATAATTATGGTAATTATTAATAAATACTTATTACGATTGTTTTTTATTTGAGAAACAGGTACTTATTATGATTGTGTTTGTGAATGGAACTCTCTATTCTACAAGTTAACGAAAATATCAATTGGCAGGATTCTAATGGAGGGCTTAAATATAGAATAGAATTTTAAATCAATATATATATATATATATATATATATATATATATATATATATATATATATATATATATAAGAATAATGACAAGTAAAATTGTGGGACCTCTAAAGCTTGTGTCGTGTGTCAAAAAGGTAATTATTGAGTACTCTTAGAGTACCATAAATGTGTTTTCCGTGTCAAAATACCACGAGGTCAACCAAAAGTTAAATGTTTCCAGTTTTATAAATTATAAATTAGTGCACCAAGATAATTAATACTTTGACATAAATGCAAATAGTGGTGAGGTTGCAGGCTAATTGAAGAAAATTTTAAGGAATGCGCCACAGGAAATAACAGTAGACTATTTTTGTTGAAGTCTATGCTTTATATATATATATATATGCAGATATATAGATTTGTGATAAGTGGAAGATGGTTAATTGCTTGAATTACAGATTCACATCAGATACAGGAAATTTTAAACCAAAAGATTCAGGAGATCAACGCGATGCTTCTACACTTCGTGATGAAGTATGTCAACCACATCAATTTAGTTTCATTTGCGCATGTGTGCTTGTTATGCATAAAACTAAGTATGCGTTGTGTGAATTTTATTTAGGTGCATAGTTTTCTTGAAATTAACAACTGCTTGCCTCACAGCTTGATATACTACAAGAAGAGAATGAGAGTATGCTTGAGAAGGTGCAAGATTTTCTTCTTGGCCTTTCCAAACAAAGTAAATTCATTATTTATACATTTTGTTTCACCTGGCAGTAGTTAACTATATCATGGAATTTGACATACAGCTCAGACTTGAGGAAGAGAGACACAAGGAAGCAGAGGCCAGAGTTAAGGAGCTTGAGAAACAGGTAATTGCTTTGTTTTCATGCTGTACAGCATAACATAAGAGGGTATACTTTCCAATAGACTCTCTTTTATGGGTGCTGTAACATGGTTGGAGGATTCCCTACTCTGCATTCCAACATGTTGTAATTGAAGAGCTTGACAAAATTTTGTATAATAACATAAGAAGCGCTTGGCCAAATCACTTCATGTAATGCATAAGCTTATTGAGTTTCTATCATGTTAAATTTTTGCAATTTTATACCTTTAGAGGCCATTTAATATGTTAATTGAGAATGGTGGTAGCATTTGAGGTGTCTATTAAGCTCTGCATTATGTGCTGGACCTGGAGTTGACTCTCACAATTCATCCAATGAGGTTATCCATCCATTCATACCTTACCCAGAATGTTAGGTTTAAGCTCTTTTTTCTCTCTTAAATTCAATGACCATTGATAGCTAACTTCATTAGGAGGTATTATTAACTTTTAATGCAATAACCACTGCGCACCCTTGGTGCGGTGGTCACTCCACAAGTATAAATGCTTGTGGGGTGTGGGGGGCAACGGCCGGGGTTCAAGTCTCTAGGAGGGAGCTTCACACACATATACACTTAGATTAGGCTAGAGTAGATATTCTATTTTGTATCAAAAAAAAAAAAAAAAAAATTTAATGCAATAAACAATTTGATGGAACCCATTGACAGTGGCTCATTCCTAGAGCAGGACTTAACATTTTGTAATCTTAACTCAATTTACACTTTTTAATGATATTTTTAAAGAAAAAGAAGAAATTGGTGAATTTTCTAGAGGGATTAACTGGTAGATTATTGGTACAGATATATGAGTTTGCCTGCATGCTCAGTGGCCTTGCAAAATGCAGTTTACCATCTTAAGATCATTGGATGATTTGGACCTTTTTTTAAAAAGAAAGCAAAAGAGATTTAAGGGTTTGGAGATTCGTAATTTAATAGCAACTCTTTTTTACATTTTCAAACATATTGCAAATTCAATTTGTAAGCCTTGTTGCTTGATTCCAAATTTGCAGGTTGCTTCTCTTGGAGAAGGTGTCTCTTTGGAAGCTAAACTCCTGAGCAGGTGGATTTCATTCTAACAACCTTCATGTTTGCTCTTCTTTTCTTCTTAACGTAATTGTAACATACTATATTATTAATCTGCAGAAAGGAAGCTGCACTGCGTCAAAGAGAGGTAATTAGGGAAACTTGAAATGTACTTTATTTTGAGTATGTAAACCATAAATATTAGTAACATACCATGATAGCGTGGGAAGGGTTACTGCATGACTAAATCCTGGAACACCTTGAAACCACAAGGTAGAGATTTGGGATCTGCCAGAAAAATAGAGACCAAAAGATTGAAATATTTATTGATAGTGAAGTTATCAAAATAAGCCTCCAAAAAAAAAAAAAAAATCAAATTGATGGAATCCCACATTATTTCATCAAAGAATTGAATTTTGTTGTATCTAGGAACACGTCTACGAATAGGCTGACTGTAAGCTAAATCTTCGCTATAATTTCTCCAATCACTTTCACAATTCCTATTGTCATGAATACTTGGATCAACTAGAAAAGTAAACTTTGTTCATTGGATTTTAGTGCCGTCATCTGAACTCTCATTGTAGTCTAGATGGCCTACACCCCTTGATCATTGTCTACAAGGTGGCTGTCTATCGGTAACTTAGTGGTTTGGTAGTGGTTTGGTCGCCAGATCAGGCTAATCAACACTCTGATACCACTTGAGGCTGTGTGATGGCTTGGGAAGGGTTAGTACATGAGTAAACCCTGAACATCTTGAATACACAAGATAGAGATCTAGGATCCACCAGAAAAATAGAGAACAAAAGGCTGAAATTTTAATTGATAGTGAACTTATATAAATGTGTTTACAACTTACAGCTCAATTTAATGGCTCTAGAAAACTTAATTTCTAAACAAGAATTTTCCTATAGAGATCCTGATTGATGTCCCACTATAAAGGGCTCATTCTTACTAAAATACTCCCAAAAATACTAAAACAAGCAAATAAAACCCTACACTATAAAATTCTGAAAATTACATAAATAATAAGAAAATTGATCCAATAACCGTGCACAATGTCCTATGTCAGTACTGTATGACTTTCTACTTCAGCAATGCTCTTCTACCTTGAGTTGAGCTGTATCAAGTTAGACTTCTTCAGTGGCCTTGTGCCAGTAGAACTTCCTATCCCAGGAGTATTGAACTATGAGCAAAATGGAGTCTTATTTCATCAGATAGTGGTTAAAATGTTTTACCCCCTAAAGAAAACTCCCTCTGATGAGACATTCTTTGTTTCACAGGCTGCACTTAAAGATGCAAAAAAATCTAAGGGTGGAGAAGATAAGGAAATTGATTCCCTTCAATCTGAACTTGCAGTAAGTATGATAGTACACCTTTTCTATGTACTTTATTTAAAGTTTCTGAGGAGTTTTCTGCTGCTCCTACTGCTAAATATTTCAGTTTATCTTTTATTTCTTGCCTGAATCAGAATGCAAAAGATGAGGCAGCAGATGTCATGCAACAGCTTCATGGAGCTGAATCTGACGTAAAAGCTCTTCGATCAATGACTCAAAGAATGATACTAACTCAGAAAGAGATGGTATTTACTTGCATCGTTGTAAAGAGAATATTAATAGTAATTTGGAGATTAATTATCTAGGTTTTCCATGTTTCAGGAAGAAGTTGTGCTGAAAAGGTGTTGGCTTGCTCGTTACTGGGGCTTAGCTGCAAAATATGGTAGTATGCATTGTCTTCATTCATTATGAAGAGAAATAATTCTCTGGTTACTTTCTACTCTTTGCTCTATGACTTAATTAGACAACATACAGTAATGTGGACAAGTTTAGAACTTTTATGGAGTATGCATTGCCTTCACTCATTATGAAGAGAAAGAATTCTCTGGTTACTTGTCTACTCTTTGCTCTATGACTTAATTAGACAACTCACAGTAATGTGGGCAAGTTTAGAACGTTGAATAAAAGTTTGTAAAGACTGTACAAATTCCAGAAGCCTTTTTTTCTTTTACCCTACCCCCTTCTATTATGATCTATTGTGAACTCTGAATTATTCAAGTCTATTATTTGGCCTTCCAAAACATGTCCACTCTCATTCATCAAAAAAAAAAAAAGGAAGTCTACTCTCAAGTCTCAAGGTTCCATGCTGATGTTTTATCTTCCCCCCCCCCCCCCCCCCAATGCCCCGTGCAAGTTGAAATCTTCATTTTAGTTTTGCTTGGTTTTGACTACCTTTACAGATGCATGCATACTTCATTTTCTGTATGGTTTGAACAGGTGGATGATTATGCAGTTCATCATCACATTTCGCTCCTATCTTACGTAACATCTTTCTTTATCTGTAGGTATCTGTGCAGATATCGCAATGTCGAAGTACGAACACTGGTCATCCTTAGCACCTCTTCCATTTGAGGTTGTCCTTTCTGCAGGACAAAAGGCCAAGGAAGAAGGTTGGGAAAAAGGCTAGTAATCCCTATTGGAGCTTGCAGTTGATATGTTTTTCCTTTCATGCTGGGTTTTTTTTTTTTTATAAAATTTTTCATTTTGCTGGCAGCAATGTCATCTTTTTATGGTTGTACCATTCTGTTTAGCAGGTGATGATGATCCTGAGAACAGGAGCAAAGTTCAAGACTATGATTTAACAGGAGAAGGAAATATTGAGAGTATGCTTTCAATTGAAATGGGGTTAAAAGAGCTTGCTTCCTTGAAGGTTCTCTTCTAATTAATTGCTCACAGTGTTTTGTTTTTATATTTTTCTTTATTATTTGCTTAAATTCTCCAATTGAAGCACCACATCTGCTCAGCATTAGTCTTCTTGAATAGTCGCTGAGTCTGCATGCTTTGGTTTTGCTTTCTTGTTTAACTGCAGCCATACAAACTAACATATTTATTGTTTACCATTTTCAAGGTTGAGGAGGCCATTGTGCTCTCACTGGCCCAACAGCGCCGTCCAAATTCTGCTCGACTATCTATTTCAGGTGTGCTTTATATAACTGACATGTTTTGTTTAATTCCCTTCTGAGTCCTGCTCTATTTGGTAGATTTCTCTGTTCAATACAATTGTCTGTCCTTATGTTTTTTTTTTCTTTGATATGGTCTTTGAATTCCTGTTTTGGGTGACAATGGGCTACATCTCCATATGTAGGCATTAGAAGGTTAAGCTTAAATATATTTAGTTGTACATGACAGCTACGTTTTGATATTTCACATCATCTACTTTACTTATCTTTGTTTCGTACTTTTGCTTCAGTTTGAACTTTTAATCCACCAGTTATGTATATACCATATTATGGAGATTGGAGAGGGCATTGACAAATTAGTTGGGTACTATAGGCATTTGAGTTCCTGTCAATTTTCTTCTTGTCTGCTAGTTCATAATCATATATTTTCATTGTTGGGTTGAACCCATAGTTTTTTGCTTGGGATGCAGCAACTTCTATCATGGTTGATAAAGTCACTTGATGCCGGAGATGCAAGGAAATTTTTATATTGATTTAGTATTATTTACTTTTGGCAAGTCGTATTTTTATTTTGGTGAAAACATTAATTTGGTCCCTACATTTTGGGGTCATAATTAATTTGGTCCCTACAGTTTGGGGTTATAGTTAATTTGGTCTCTACATTTTGGTAGCAGTCAATTTGGTCTTTGTTATTTTTAACTTGTAGTCAATTTGGTCTCTACTGTTAACTTACTAACGGAAAATGTCAACGTGGCAAATAGTGTGCATTATTGGCACACTTCAATCCTATGTGGCTTATAAAATAATAGGAAAATTCTTAGGTACTCCTGGAGCACGGAGAAATGGTGCTCCCTCCTCTCACATTCATGGTGGGGTCCACCATGAATTTAATGAGTGGACTCCACCATAAATGTGAGAAAATGGAGCACCATTCTCCGTACTCCAAGAGTACCTAAGAATTACTCAAAATAATATTAAATAATTTTAATTAACATAAAAGAATTGCCACATCAGCATTAAAAAATAAAAATAAGAAAAACACAAATACAAAATTAATTCCTCATTTAAAACAAAAACAAAAACAAAAACAATCACTCCCTAATTCATTTTCTTTCTTCCATTTTCTGGGTAACCAAACACAATACACCCTTGTAAAACCAAAACCAACTTAGAAAAACAAAACCACGTCCAAATCTGTGTATTGAAAGTTGAAATTCAAAAAAAAAATCACCAACATGAAACTGATCTCTTTTGCCTTCACCAACCCTAACAGTATACTGTACTAGCAGTGGCAATGGACTCCAACCCCAACAGCAGCACATCCCTGTTGACCTGATGCGACTCCTCAATGGCAACGACTTCTACAGTTCTTGTTGGGTGTTTGGCTCATGCAATGGCTGATTGGTGGCAAATGGGGCTCCATTACAACAGAGGTTTGGGCCTCTACAGTGGTTAGGTTGCGGTGGCGGCAAGGTAGAGAGGGACAGGTGGTTGAAGCTTTTACCCATCGTTTGGTTTCCGAGTGATTGTGAGAAAATGAAAATAAAAAAAATTCGGCCCTAACTAACCCAAATCGCTGGTCACAGTGAGAATTTCTGTTGAACTTTGTACTCATGATTATATAGCACAGAGGAGTGAGTTATTGTTATTATTTTTTTTGGCTTTTTCTGATCTAAACATTTACTTGATTTATGGTCAATATGATTTAAGTTTTGGGACCTGCTTTTGGGTTCCTCTCTTTTAGTTTGGTTTTCTGTATTTCCAAGAGAGAGAGAAGACTTTGGATTTGAATAAAAATCAAACCCAACCATTTCAATTGGAAAATAAACCCACCGCAGAACAATTGTATTGAGATTTTTTTCAATGTTTGTATTGTGTTTGGTTGCCAAGAAAAGAAAAGAAGTGTGATTCTTATAGATTTTTTTTATTCATTTCATTTATTATTTTTTCCTTAAAAAATTGTAATTTAATATAAATATTGATGCAGAAATTTTTTCATGTTGATTGAAAAATTTTAATATTATTTAATAAGCTATGTAGGCATGAAGTTTGCCAATAGTACACACTGTTTGCCACGTAGGCATTTTCCGTTAGTTTGTAAGTTGAAAATAATAGAGACCAAATTGATTGCTATCAAAATGTAGGGACTAAATTGACTGTGACCTCAAAATGTAGGGACCAAAATGGTATTTTCGCTTTTATTTATTGGGTCCTAGTAGTTTATTAGGGTAGTAGTATTTTAACATCTGGAAGCAAGGTTATTTGCGTAATAAGACGATTAGGTTCCTACCCCAATTAGAATTAGGGTTTAGTTTTCCTATTAACCAAACTATTGTACTCCTTTTGGAGAGGATTTTGGCGGATGAAAGTTGTTTTTGGTCTTGTGTCGACTTTAGCCAACCCTAGGTGCCGGCTCCTAGTGGTTTATCTCTGCTTGGTGTTGACTCCTAGGTTCCTATCCTTTATTTTCATAAGATTTTATTATTCAATTTGTCTGGTTTGTCCTGTGTCTTCACTCTTTCTTGTCTTGGCAGCCTGTGCAGATAAGAAATATTTGGGACTTATAGTCATTGAATGATGATTTTTGATAATAAAGCTGAGATTTGAAAAGCACATTGGATGGTTCAAAATTTGTTAATAAAGGTTGGATAGGTCCATGGTACAAAAATATAGGAGCTATGTGTGAATTATTGAGATACCTGGATACTAGTACAAAAACACTTTTTACATTATAGCGTATGACTTAAACATACTAACATTATTGTGCATTATTATAGTTCTTTCAGTAACCCTTTCAAACAATAGAACATAGTTAGGATGATGCTGTGTACAGTGTTGAGTCAATATGGATAATATGGTTACCATTATAGGGTTATGGTCCAAATTATTTTTCTGGTTGCTTGTCCTTTTTGGGACTTTATGCTTTACTAGTTCCACTATCTGATTGCTGGGGCCATAGTTTGTGTGCAAGACAAGTCTTCTACTTGTATTAGAAGTCTAGGGTTTAGCTTACTATATATTCTCATGTTAAGCTTCATTGTAACACAGGTTATGTAGCCCTTAAGGCCCTTAAGGGTTTTCTCTGTGGACATAGGCTAATAAGGTTGAATTATGTAACCCTCATGTTCTTATATTCCCTATTCTATGCTTCCTTTTTCGCATACTCTAGCATGTTCAACATGGTATGCATCAATGCTAATTTTTAACAAATCTTATGCCAAATTATCTTCTCCCTACCTCAACTGATGTTGTAGCTGATCTCCTGCATATCTGAGCAGCATTTTCAACCTTTATCTCCATTGGTACGCTACTGGTTAGAATTGCAATCAGGAGAACCATCTCCACATGATTTGCTTTTCTTGTTTCTTATTGGTGCTAGTGCTACTTTCACCTTCTCTATATGAATTAGTTCAACTTCTTACCATAAAGCATGGGGCTCTTATTTTTTTGTCTTTTTGTAATTTTTTCCTCTGGTATTTTCAGAGGTATTTGATGATTGCTTTACACCCTAGAAGCACTCTTCATTTCAGTTAGCTTGTCATGATTCCATGAGCCTCATTTTTCTTAGTGAAATCTCAGTTTACTGATTTGTGCCCCTCATGTTTTCAGATCTTAAATCACCAAGTGATCCGAAGTTTATGGAGGCATTTGGTAAGTCATATTTTGGGTTTCCTTTGGATTCCGCTTCAGAATTTGTTACTATGTGCTTGAATTGAGAAAAAACTACCACTGCACCAATTTAAGATGGTGGACTGGACACAGCACTTAACTCAAAATATTTTGGGTAAATTACATTATCAAACCCTCTAATTTAGAGGTGGTTTCAAATTAAACCCCATACTTTCAGAAGTTTCAAATTAAGCCCTGCACTTTCAAGAACATTTCAATTCAAACGATAAATCCATTTTGCATAATGGTGTTAATGGAAAATCATTCTAATTTGATTTGTCAGTCTGTTTTAAATTTGTTAGTTTTTTTGATGCTTTCTATCATTACAAATTCTTTGTCATGATGAGCGCATGATATTGACATCAATTTTCTCTTGCAGAACTAAGCACTGAGGAGTCTGAAGATGTTCTTTTCAAGGAGGTATGTTGGTTTTTTATTTATTTATTTATTTAATTTCTTCCCTGTTCTTTCTCCAAAAAAAAAACTTCCCTGTTATTCCTTGACCATGTATCCCATTCTTGTTGTGTGATGATAAATATCTATTCCTATCCTAGTCTTTTGGTCAACACTAGGAACTATCTGGGCTTTCTTATTAGCCTTTGGTTAACTGCTGGTAGAATCCTAGTCTCTAGTAAAAAATTTGACTCAATGTCATCATTTCCTACTGATGCACTCAGATAAGCTTCCAGTCCTTCTATAATGCTAGTTGTGGAACAGGTTGGAGGAGGTTATGTTGCTTGCAACTTTGGGGTTTCCTCTTGCTGTTCTTTAAATTCTTCTCTGCTTTTTACCCACCTTTATATAGTACTTTAGATCTGTCAGCCAGTGTGTAAGGATTTAAATGGTTTCTGTATGTTGATCTTCATGCCTAGTAGTTGACAGATATCTCAAATCAATCAGATGTATTAGAGACACTGAATCTGATATTTTCTGTTTTCAACTTACACAGGCATGGCTTACATATTTTTGGAGAAGAGCCAAAGCTCATGGTATAGAAGAGAGCATCGCAAAAGAACGTCTTCAGTTTTGGATTAGCCGCAGTGGGCATTCGCCAACTTCACATGATGCTGTTGATGGTTATTTCTACAACATTAATTTAGAGTTTTGTGTTCAACTTTTGCTTATGAAGTATTTCTTATCTAAATGTTTTGTTTCAGTTGACCAAGGTTTGATGGAGCTCAGGAAATTGGGGATTGAGCATCGACTATGGGAAGCATCTCGGAAAGAAATTGACCAGGATCCTTCCAATTTGATTTCACGGAAAGCTGCTGCATAAATGAAGAGTACTGCTTGACAAACCACCACTGGCTCGAGATGTTTGCACTCCTTTTTTGTTTGTTTCTATTTTCCTGTAATTCATTTTTGTTAGATTTTCTTTTAGTTTTGGAGCATTTTTGTTTGATGTGTGATGTGGGAAAATACCAACTGGGTTTTCCATTTGTGTTACTGTGATGTAAAGTTCATTACACGTATCTCTATCAACCCATTTGGGGTACATAATTTAAAACTATAAATTTTGTAATTAGTTGTATGATTTAGGGTCTGTTTAGATAGAACTTATTGCTGAAACTGAAAACTGAAAATATTGTAGCAAAATAATTTTTAAATGTGTGAATAATGCTGTGAGACTCATTTTTAATATTTTTTTCCTGAATAACGTGCTTGTGGGTCTCATAAACGGATTCAAATCCTCTAGAGTTCTTAGGGTACTCTACCAGTAGAGTTCATTAAATCCTAACCACTCTTTAATAATTTAATGGTTTAAATTCTGCCATGTCAGCATTTCATTAATAATATTCTTGAAATAATAAAATAATGTTGTAAACAAAACAATTAAGATGATTGTTAATGAAATGCTGATATGGCAAAATCTAGACCATTAAATCATTAAAGAGTGGTTAGGATTTAATGAACTCTACTTGGTAGAGTACCCTAGGAACTCTAGAGGATCTGAATCCCTCATAAACAGTGCATGAACAGTAACTTTCTTCTGCACAATGTAATAACGTGCATGAACAGTAGCTGTAATAGTAATACTTGTCGTGCAAACTCAAAACGCAAACGTCTATCAAAACACTCATATTCATGGGATAATTGATATCAATCTCATATATCCGTTTATGTTAAATGCATTTTAGAGTTGGTGTCCTAATAAATTCATATTGATCGTAGAAACAAAACAAAATATTAATTATTAGGTGTCATTATTTAAAAGCAAATATCAATCCATAAATCAAAGAAAAATGGTAGTTCTTTTCCCCTTATTCATGTATTTTATTTTTTTCAATATAAAAATATTCTTAGAGCAGCTAAGCAAGGGCGTGATTTGGGCTCCATTCTGTTGTGAATGTGGATATGAATCATATAATCAGTCTGCGACCAACTTTCATCATGCTTGTTGATGGATTAATTATGGTAAAAAATTTGGCCTTTACTGGCCTGATGGCTGATTCCAATAATACAATATGGGCTGGCTTGATAGGGTCCAATAATGACCTAGGAAATATCCACACTCTGTATTCCAAAAAAATAATGAGTGGCCACCAAGATATTGGTATGGGCTGGTGGGGTAGGCCAGGTCTGCTTTGTGTACAGTGTACCTTTTTTTCTTTTGAGGAACGTGTGTACAGTACACTTATTGTGAATAGTTGCACATTTGTTAGATGGGCCGCATGGAACTTTTTTTTGGATAAGAGGACCATATAGAACGAGTCACCTACTTGCTTTCTCAAAGAAAACTGACCCAAGAACCAAGGACCATTTTGAGAAAATGATTGTATTTATTTTGAGAAAATAAATAAGGTAACCCAAGAAAACTAAAAAGTTCTTATTAGTTATTACAATGGTCGCAAGTCATAACTCAGGAAGGAAGTCCTTGGTTTGTTTGTTTGTTAGCTAGATATGTTTCAACCTAATATGCTAAAAAAAGTTGATTAATTATATTTTTAATTGAGAGAGTACCTAAGTCTACAAATCTTTTTTGTTTTTTCCTCTATTTTTTGTTGTTCTTTTTCTCGAGCCCTTTCCCTTATCCAAAGAGCCGAATATAAGCAGATAAAGACACATAAATCTGGTACAGATATAACGGCTTTAGACAGAGAAAAAAAAGCATAATACTGTAATAATTTTTTTTCTTCTGGAAATTCGTTTTGTCACCTCTCCGATGGAACGTTGTAAATTGGACATTAGAAGATCGGGGAATCATTATTGAATAGACTTTTATCTTTTGAAGGTCCATCTCTCTATGAAGTCTCTTTCAATCAGGGCTACGGGCTACCTCATTCTCTATGCCACTTAGCACGCGCTGCAGGTTTTGTTTGTGTTCCTACTTCCTATACTCTCAAAACTTAAAAAATAAATAATAAAAACAAAAATGTTACACCCATAACCTTACCATCATAAAGTACATATATATATGGCTAAGGATTGCTTGGTTCTAATCTTGTGTGCCTCATGGGCATGTGCATTTCAATATAAAAATAGTGGCACACAGTCCCTTTGATAAACACAGGGACAAAGAACATAGCCAAAAATAAAGAAAGAAAAGAAAAAAAGCATTCTTTTGGTGAAAAGGTGCGCATAGGGAAAGAAGAGAAAGACACACAAATTCTAAAGGTTATTTTGACCTAATCCGCTTATCTAACAGTTAACAGTTTCTCTGACTTTCTCTGTTTAGTGGCATGGGGCCCTACATGTCATTAACCAAATACACACACTTGTTAACATTAGATGATTAGATTAATTCTTCTTCCACTTAATGTGAAAGGATGCCAAAATAAATAAAAAATAATAATAAAAAAAATTGAAGAGATAAACTTACGCTAATATCTTATTTTTTCATCATTATTACGTTGAAATGATGAAATCTGATTATGTATTTTGAAGTGCATCTTTTCAAAAACATACTTCTCTTTTTATTTGTTTCCAGTTGTGAGGATTCGTATGGAAGTTAGTTGAGGAGGGCCACCAGAAAGGCAAAAAGCAATGTGGTATTTGTATTTGTGGGTGGAGTGGGTTTAATTTGAAATGAAAATGTTGGGTGGGGTGTGTTTGTGGTAGCTTTTGCCTTTTGTCTCTGCAAAATGGTTGGTCTATTTTGGTAAAACTAAGAAATGTGTCACATATGAATCTGAATGTCTTGCCACCCACGAATTAAAATGTCTCTCTTCTCCAACATGCGCATTTGGAAATCATTCCCCTATTGACCCCATCATCATCTCCGAGAGAAAGAGAGAGAAAGAGAGAGAGAGAGAGAGAGAGATAGAGAGGTACTTTTTTAGCAGCTTCCGACTTTCAATTAATTACTTTTATGTTTTGTCTGTTGTCTTCCAATTTCCAATCTTTGTTTTCTTTCTTCACCATTCAAAGTGTCCCAGACACGCACTCTCTCTAATGGTGAAAGTCCATTGATTACATCATGCAAATACAGTTCTTTCTCCCTCAGTCAAACTCATAATTATCTTTCTAGTTAATTTCGGCCATCTTCTAGTAAATAATGTTTTCATTTTTTTTTAATTAATTGTCAGGTTTCTTTGAGTTTAACAAAGTTCCCAAAATTTTTTTTTTTCATTAAATGATGGACCAGAAACATTACTATCATAGAGATGAAATCATAATTTACGCAAATTTTGCTAGAAGAAAAAGAGGCTCAATCATACCAACATGAATTTTCTTTCATTTTTTGTGTCTTCGAAAGGAGACACATTGATTCATACGAGACCACACTCCTAGTTTTTTAGTAAGGCAATCAAAGCTGTTAATACAAGGATTGAAGCGCAATTGTGATGTTCAAACATGCATTCTAGGCCAAATAAATATAGGAATGAAAAGTTGTATTATTAATTTAAAAAGTCAGCTAGCTTTTCCTTTCTAAGAACAAAAATAGCATCATCAAAAGGGTATTTCATATAGAAGGAAGAAAAAGTTGGAAAAGGATAAAAGTGAACCTTTGCTTCCGTCTCAAGAGTCCACAAAGGATTTACTAGAGCTGCATGCTCCTTTCTCATTCTAGCACATTTCCCAACTAGCCAGGCCAACTCTCATTACATTCTTTTTATTTTCTACTCAAAAGTAACTCGCATCACATGCCACAAACAGGTATTTTGCTTCGGTACAACAAAAAACAAGAAGTTAATTGTACGCTATCTAGTTAAAATTTGGAGAAAAAGGCAAAGGGCATCTCACTAATAATATAGAAAAATGAAAAGGTAAATTAAACAACCTACATCATCAAAATGATACACTTAAAAAGTTTGTAAAAATAACTATCTCCTTTATGTTTTTATAAATGTGAGAGAAAAGTTCATGTTTAATATAAGACTCCTACTCAAATGATGGATGAAATAAAACTCCCATCAAGATTTGTACACGAGTAGAAATCTTTTTTAAAAACAAAGTATTCTCTTATTTAACAGAATTAGAAGGCATGAACTTACATGTTACATTTAGAACCTTAAGTTAAAATATTTTTTAGGATTTAAGTGATAGTACAACAATAATGATATATTTTAGTGTTTTATGTCTATAATTCAAATTTCAGCTACCCTTTTCTTCTTATTTGCCTATACAAAAATTTAAAAAAGAAGAAGCCAAATATCATTTTTTTTTTTTTTTTGAGAAACCAACCCACAAATAAGGGCAGGATTTATTCATGAATAAGTTCAAGATCATGGTTGTAAACGTCCACAGTGTCAAGAGGAACTTCCTCCATCCATACTAACAGAGGATTACAAAGAGATCTTTGAGCTAACCGATGAGCTACACAATTACCCATATGCTTAATAAGATGAAAGGAAATGCTACCAAATATCATTTATATAAATATTTTAGAAAAGTATCATTTAAATCACCTATAATGATTATATTCCTTTCACCTTTAAATTATTGTCATGAAATGAGGTGAAAAATTTACCTAATAATAAAATAAAATAAAACTTGTAAAGGAATGAGGTGACAGTCCAGCTAAATATTCATGGGTACGAGTTTCTTATTTAGCTTAGCTGGTTGGTTAGGAACTTCAGAGCATCTCCAATAGTTTCTTTAAAACTAATTTTAGAGAGAAAATACTCTAAAAATTCACTTTAACAGTTTCTCTATCTTCATTTATTTTTTAGAATTGCTACAGTGTTTCTTTACAAGTAGAGAATATTATAGCGTTTCTTGTTCACACTTCAAACGTTTTTAGCTATTATAATAATCAGCTATTGAATAAAAAAATGTTAGAAGATGTGTAATTGTTAAAAAAAATAATAAATAAAGAAATAATATTTAAATAAGATAAAAAAGTGATAAAAATTCTGTTAAAAAATATATTTAAAAAAAGTGAATAATAAATATTATTTTTTACTGTCTAAATAATAGAAAAATATAAAGAAGGTGAAATATTTATATGTAATCAGAACTTATTACTATACTTATCGATACCAAAACATAGAATTACGGAATATTTTGTCCTTTGTGTTGTCAGGCTTTTGTGGATGAAAAGAAAACAAAGAAGAAGGTAAATCTCATAACTGTGTGAGAGAGGCACAAACGTCATCTACTTTTTCTTTTTCTGTTTTTTTAGGTTGCTAATCAGGCACACGCACAATCAATTATCTTTAATTGTAGGTTGGGTTAGTAAATATGCTAATGGTTGGACGGAAATGCTCTTTTCTTGATTTGATTCATAATCGACCATTGTTTATCAGTTGATGACTCACCCATCCAAAAAGTGCACCTATGTAAAGAAAGAATTCTAAAGATTGTAAAAAGGTTGAATTTGATAAGAGATCCAGAATCAAGCAAGGAATAATGGCTCAAATACAACAAAATTTTCCTAAATCATTCAACTTGCTCATTATGCCTGGTGTGGTGACAAAGAAATTAGTGGAACTTGAGTGAAGGACTGTTGATAATGTCAATTTTTTTTTTTTCTTTTTGGGTGGGGTTGGGGAATTGGCACCTATCAGATCATATTTTTACAATCAGGAACAATCACATGGTTTCAAATAGTCTTCATAAAATTAGATTCAATCCTGTTAATCTACCTAAATTTGTGAGGAAAAAAAAAGTATAGGTAGTATGAATAACAATCTATATAAGTCGAATCCCATTCACTGCATCCATTATAAAATTTAAAATTTAAGACCCATGAACCAATTCGGACCATCGAAACCCACTGAAAACCATATTAGCACCGCGCGCGCGCGAGAGAGAGAGAGAGAGAGAGAGAGAGAGAGACAGAGAGAGAGAGAGAGAGAGAGAGAGTCAAAAATTATTATTTTTTAAATAGTTGCTACAGTTAAATCTTATTTATAAGAGTCCACTACAGTTGAATGCTAAAATTTTTTAGATGCAGTAATTCTCATGTAGAGTGCGTTGGGGAGGGGCTGAAACACCCAGCGTTTGCGTATCAGCCCCTTTCTTCTTTCTTTTTTTTTTTTCTTCTCTGGGACGCGCTTTGTTCACTATTCATTGGCCATGAACAGTGATTTTATGCCAATGAACAGTGATTTTTACACATTAAAAAATTATTTTGCTACAGTATTTTTCAGTTTTCAGTTTCAGCTGCATCCAAACAGACTCGTAACATGATTTTTATGGTTTGAGGTGCTAAAATAGCTTTTAAGTGGTTTTACCACCTCTAATGTAAATGCTAAGGTCTTCTTCATTATCTATCTTTAAAAAAAATAGAACATAAGAAATAAAATTTTAGTAAAAATTTAATTCAAATGCACAATTTGTTTTTATTGGTGATTTAATTTTATTTTATGTTTCAAGTATAACATGAAAAACAGGCGTTTTCATTTCATTTTTTTGGAATACGTATTATTGAGCATTTGTCTTTTGAGAGTTTTCTTTAATCTTTATTTTTATTAAAAGAAATATACACAAAAATTGTTAGAAAGTATGTTAATTATTATTTTTTACCTGAATTTACACTAAGAATCTTTGAACCACCGCCACCTTGCATTCTTGACTTAATAGTCACTTCATAGGTAAAATTTATCATGGGATGAGGGGCAAGAGATCGGGCTTAAGTCTCCAAGTCTTTGGAATAACAACTCTTTTTAGTTTAATAGTTTCTAACATGTATATGATTTACTCCATACCTGAATGTTAAACCCAAACCATCCAACTTGACATGTTTGTCGAGTCTAGTTACAGGAAAAAAATTAGGTAGAACTGGAACAATGGAAAAAACTTAATTAGTCTTGGAACACTACTCTGCAACTGCCTAAGTATTGCCCCTAGTTACAAGCATGGAGGTCACCCATAATAAACAAATATAGCTGCAATGAAAATGCTTCCCAATGTGATTCTCTAATTTGCCCCTAGTTACAAGCATGGAGGCCGCCCATAATGAACAAGCATAGCTGCAATTAAAATGCTTCCCATATGATCCTCTAATCCCCAAATTTACGCAATCAATTAAATCGAATGCCTGGTTTCTAATTTGTGAAAGTTATTTGTACGTGCAACTAATTAAGATCATGGTAGGTAATAAAGTGTGGAGAATAAAGATGAGCTTTCTCTCAAAAATTCCCTCTGCCATTAGTGATTAGTCCACTTCTCCTTGCTAGGCTGGGGAGCAATACTTTCTCTCTGGTTTCATGGCCCATTTGGTAGGGACGACTATGGACCCAAATGGCTGTTGCTCATTCACACCAGATAAGAGAGACTCGTGAGTCGTGAGTGTGTTGGCTTGTGTATGAGGAAAAGGAATCTTCAGAAGTCAGACAAAATTAAAGGCCTAAATAGACAGGTCAAACAAAGCAAAACATACTTTAAGATTGTTCTCGGATATTTACCACATAATTGTGATTTGCTTACCACGGAACAGCATTTGCTAACCACCCTACCAAATTTGTCACTTTTTTTTTATGAAAAAAAAAAAAAAAATTTGTCACTAAGATGATGCATACTTGAAAATCTTTTTATTTTGACTGAAAAAAAGAATTTATTGAAAAATAAAACAAGTATAAAAGATCAATTTTGTCAAACCCATCTCACTCATTGACAAAAGCAAAAAGTTTTTACTTCCAAATTGGTTTGGAAGAAACTTTTTCACATAATTTTTTAGATAAGTTATGTGACTTATTTAAATAAATACACATGAATAGATTTTTAAATCATTATATTTTAATTCGAAAGAGATTTTTCCGAACTAGTTTCGAGAGAGAAGTCTTATCCATGCAAATAAACCCATTTGAGAACAGAAGAGGTAGAAAGGCACCCAAGTATTACAACAACAAGCAGCCGAAGCTGCTAGATAATGCATACAAGTAGTGGGATATTTGTCCAATGTGATTTATAGGCGCAATTTTCTTCTTATATTTTGTGTATTTTTTTTGGGGTTGAATTTTCAAGAATAGTTTTTATTCTCTTTAATAAATATAAAATATCTTGTAACGTCATGTATTAACAAGAATGTATTTAAAAATAAACATAATTATATATATATATATATATATATATATATTTATATATATTCCTACTTAAGTTGAGTATTAGTGATGGTCATTTTTATATTTTTGTCGGCTCTTAAAAAATACCTAGTAAAGATAATATTTGGTAGAGTATGCACATTGCTTACTCTTAGTTGTTTAATTTTAGTGGGAAAAAATACAGATATTTTGTTACTTCTTAACTTAATTTTTCATTATCATGAAACAATAAATTTTATTTCGTGTGTATATTTTTTTTAATAAGATATGGACAACCAATATTTTAGAACACCGTACACATTTTCATTTTATTTTGGTAATAAAATGAACTTTAAAAAGTTTTAAATAGGTTAGAAATATTACATGTGGGGGGCAAAAAGATCCTGATGGGAACGTGGGCCTTTTGGGCCGTGTTAAGGAAGGCCGACCTGATCCTGGGTTTAGAAATTGTTAGTACTATGGGTCGGCCCATACGCCGAGGATCCGAGGATCCAGCCGAGGGTGACCTTATCCTCGGATGAACACCGAAGAATTCGGGATTTCATAGTAAAGATTAGGGGATGACATGGTTAAGGCCAATGGTTAAAAGGGGGGAATCCTAGAACGCCCCAGAAGTACCAATGTTGAAGAAATGTCAAAGATAAAGGCTGCTACCTCCACATTAAAGACCCTGCACCTACCACCCTGGCCGCATTTATGGGGAAGTGACACTCGAACGAAGAGAAACTTGGTTACTATTCAAAGGCACGCGAGAAGGGAAATATCTAGGCTAAGGGGAGGTGGGGCAACACGTGTACAAAGTGTTCAAAAGAGGAGTATTTAAGGAGGAACCGGGAATAGAAAGAGGGACGGACTTTTTGTAATCTAAAGAAGAAAAAAGACAAGGAGAAAGATATAATAGAAGAACAGCTCTCGGCTTAAGTCCGAGGAGGCCAATTTACAATATCACTTGTTGTTTCTAAGTATTTGCAATTTTTAATTTGTCATTTAATCCCCACACACTTCTAACCTGGGTTTCAAGCCCACCCTCTACAAATTCATATTGTTTAAGGCTCATTGGGCCTGGGCCCATAACTGTTCTTGGGGCCAGGTGCATTTGTGCACTTACAATTGGCGCCGTCTGTGGGGAATCTAGTCTAGAAGAGGTAGGGATATTATGGCAGGCTTAGGCTCTCACCATGCAGAGTCACAAGGATCACAACCGGAAGATCATTTCCAACGTCTTGAACATCGTAGGGATCGTGAGGGAAGCGTCCATACAGAATACCCAGGGGCTAGCCATACTCATGGAGGGGGTAGCACTACCCATGATGAGGGTTCTAAATCCATGCAGAGGGAAATCAATCGTTTGAAGAGGAAGTTACGCCGCGCTGAACGTAAGGTTTCCCCGTCCTCGTCTAGTTCTTCCTCAGAGAAGGATAGGGGACTTGCTTACAGTTCAAGGTCATGTTCCCCCACTAGCGCAACATCCTCCGGTGAGGAGGACGATCAGCCAACCCGCAGACGTAAGAAGTTTCGTTCTAGGGGCTTAGGCAACGATACCATGAGTAGGGCGTTGCACCAACTCTCTAAATCTCCGTTTTCACGGAGGATTGAGAAGGGGAGGCTTCCCAGGAGGTTCACCTAGCCCACATTTACCATCTATAATGGCCGGACTGATCCGGTGGAGCACGTGAGTCACTTCAACCAGAGGATGACAGTACACTCTCACAACGAGACTTTGATGTGTAAAGTCTTCCCCTCTAGCTTGGGACCTGTGGCTATGAGATGGTTTAACGGTCTCAAATCAGGATCTGTAGGCTCATTTGGGGAGCTAACTAGGGCATTTGCTTCGCGATTCATTACGTGTAGCAGAGTCCCTCGGCCATTGGACTCGTTGCTATCCATGGCCATGAAGGAAGGGGAGACACTGAAAGCATACTCCGACCGATACTGGGAGATGTTTAATGAAATAGACGGCGACTTTGATGAGGTGGCGCTTAATACCTTTAAGGTGGGTCTCCCTACTGATCACGACCTAAGAAAGTCCTTGACGAAAAGCTTGTCCGCGGCCGTACGCCGTCTTATGGATCGTATTGATGAATATAAAAGGGTAGAGGAAGACCAACGAGCGAGGAAAAGGAAAGGAGAAGGTTATCCACGGGGAGAGAAGGGATTTCGGGTCGGACGATATCACAACAACAAGCCGAGGAGGGATTACTTCGGACAATCGGCTCGGCGGCACCTCGCGGCGTAAATGCGTGTTCCGAGAACCAGTGCATCGGTTATTAGAAAAGGTTCGTAAGGAGCCCTTCTTCGGATGGCCCGGCAAGATGGCGGGGGACCTGCGAGAAGAAATCAAAACCTTCTCGTCGGTATCATCGGGATGTGGGTCACACTACCGAGAACAGTCGGACCCTGTGGAACCATCTAGAGCAGCTCGTCGGTGAGGGAAAGTTAAGCGACTTGTGTCCGCCCAGGCTGGAAGTCAGTCAAGTTGGTTCAAACAACCAGGAGGAGCAGGTTCATCTCGGCCGACTTTGGGAACAATTAATGTTATCTTCGCTGCACCTGGTAGGACCGGCTCGGGTCCCACTAGGGTGATGGCGGTTTCCCATCCGCAGGCCGAGGATGTAGGTAGCTGAGCCGAAGAGATTAAAGTGTACTTTACATTGTCTTGGGTTTCTGCGAGGAGGATAAAGTAGGGACTATCCAGCCCCATGACGATGCTCTTGTGGTTACCCTCGGGATAGGGAACTATGATGTGAGGAGGGTGATGATAGATCGCGGGGCCATAGATATCATGTACCACGATCTATTTAAAGGGCGAGATTGGAGTTGGAAGATTTAACCCCTTACGACTCCCACTTATAAGCTTCGAAGGAAGGGCCGTTGTGCCGAAGGGACGGATCCGTTTACCCGTTCAATCCGGCACGTAAAACGGTTGAGGTAGATTTCATTGTGATTGACGCGTACTCTCCATATGCAGCCATCCTCGCCGGGCCATGGGCGCACGCTTGGGAGCCGTCTCCTCTACCTTACATGTTAAGGTGAAATTCCCCTTGGGGGAGCATGTTGAGGAAATCCTCGGCGGCCAAGGGTAGTGGCTAGGCGGTGCATATCGAGGGCGCGTGCTTCGTCGGTCGGAAATTGAGTCATCAACCTTGCCCAACCAGGAGTCATAGCAATTAACGGTGCGGCTCGGGAGGCATACGGAGCGATGACAGGAGACGAGGCTGTTTGTGAGGAGTTAGAGAAATTTATAATAACGGACGATCCGAGAGGTTCTTCCAAGTTGGCATACTTTTGCCACACCAAGAGAAGATGGAGTTGTTGAAGTTTCGAAGGATAATTTGGATGTCTTTGCGTGGGACCCCTATGAGGCTCAGGGCGTAGATCAGAACTTTATTTGTCATCGCTTAAACGTCAATCCTGCCATTGTTCGAGGCGGCCACCTCGGCGATCTTCCCGAGAACATTCGGGCCGTGAAGGAAGAGGTTCTTAAACTCAAAAGGGCGGGGGCTATCAAAGAAGTTTTCTACCCCGAATGGTTGGCTCATCTTGTTGTTGTTAAGAAGAAGAACGGCAAGTGGAGAGTATGTGTGGACTTTACCGATCCGAACAAGGCTGTCCTAAAGATTCGTTCCCGATGCCACGGATTGATCAGGCGGTAGATGCTACTGTTGGACATCCTCGGATGAGTTTCTTGGACGCCTTCCGGGGTTACCACCAAATTCCCTTGGCGTTAGAGGATCAGAGAAGCCCTTTCATTACTCCAACCGGGAACTATCATTATAAGGTTATGCCATTTGGATTAAAAAATGCCGGGGCTACTTATCAAAGAATGATGACCCGAATGTTTGAACGGCAAGCGGGGAAAACCATCGAAGTATACGTGGATGATATGGTGGTGAAGAGTAAGACGGTACCTTCACACATGACGAATACGGCCGACACCTTCCGGATGCTAAGGAGGTATAAGTTGCGCCTTAACGCCTCCAAGTGTTCTTTTGGCGTGGGATCGGAAAGTTCTTGGGATATATGATTACTCATAGGGGCATAGAGGTAAACCCGGTGCGGAGTTAAGGCTATTCGAATTTGGTACCGCCTAGGAACCCAAAAGAGATTCGAAATTGACTGGAATGATTCTTTGCGTTGAATAGATTTATTTCTCGGTCAGTGCCGGTGCCGTCCTTTCTTTCGGTTGTTGCACAAGTGGAAAGGGTTTCAATGGACCGAGGACTGCGAATTAGCTTTCCAACAGCTTAAGCAATATCTTTCTCGGCCACCTATTTTATCTCGCCCTGAGGTGGACGAGGTTTTATTCGCTTATCTGGCCGTGGCTTTTCACGCGGTGAGCTTAGTCCTTATAAGGAATGAAAGCGGAGTACAGAGACCGATCTTCTACGTTAGTAAGTCCTTGAATGAGGCCGAGGTGCGCTATCTGCCCTTGGAAAAAGCACTTCTGGCTGTAGTCCACACCACGCGCAAACTTCCTCATTATTTCCAATCTCATACTGTGGTTGTTTTGACCCAGTTGCCTCTTAAGGCTGTGTTGCGCAGTGCTGATTATTCTGGCAAGGTGGCAAAATGGGGAACTATTTTGGGAGCCTTTGATGTTAAATACCAACCTCGTACCTCGGTAAAGGGACAGGTCCTCGCTGATTTGGTGGCAGAGTTTACTGAACCATTGTTAGAAGAAACTTCAAAAGCACACATGGGTGAAAAATCAGTTGGTGTGATCACAGAAGTATCGCCCTCGGTTTGGAGAGTTTATGTGGATGGGGCTGCTAATCAAAAAGGGTCTGGTGTTGGACTTGTTCTAATGTCCCCTGAAGGAATTGTCTTCGAAAAATCTTTGAGATTGGCCTTCTTGGCTACTAATAACGAGGCCGAGTATGAAACAGTCTTGGTAGGCATGCAAATGGTGCATAAGATGGGTGGCAAGGAAATCCATGTGTTCTCGGACTCTCAGTTAGTGGTCGGCCAAGTCATGGGGACCATGGAGGCTAGAGACCCCCGAATGCAGGAATATTTGGCCCAGGTCAAGCGTCAGCAGGCTGAATTCGACTCCTTTGCCTTAGCTCACGACTCTAGGAGTGGAAACACTCATGCAGATTCTTTGGTTACGTTGGCAACATCCTCGGCTCAAGGTCTACCAAGGGTTATTCTCGTTGAGGATCTGGTAGAACCTTTTCTTGTAACTGCTAACGCCCCTCGCATCCATCTAATAAGGCCTGGTCCTAGTTGGATGGATTCGATCATATCTTTTCTTAAAAGTGACATTCTTCCCGAAGACAAGGTTGAAGCAGAAAAGGTACGTCGAAAGGCGTCGCGTTTCTGGTTATCCGAGGACCAGAAGCTATACAAACGATCCTTTTCAGTGACCGTATTTGTTGTGTGTGCACCCCGAATCAACGAAACATTAATGGAGGAGTTGCATGAGGGAATGCGTGGGAGCCACACCGGGAAGGTCCTTAGCCCATAGAGCCACGACTCGGGGTTATTGGTGGCCCAATATGCGAGGGAGGCTCGGGACTATGCCGGAAAGTGTGATCAATGTCGGAGATTCGCCTAATATCCACCAACACGGAGGGGTTCTTAACCCTCTCTCCAAATTGGCCTTTCGCACAATGGGGCTTGGACATTGTGGGGCCATTTCCGAGAAGCCGGCAACAAAAGATGGCTCCTCGTGGGAACAGACTACTTCACTAAATGGGTTGAAGCTGAGCCCTTAGCCAATATCCGAGATGTTGATTCCAAGAAATTTATATGGAAAAATATTGTCACCAGATTCGGAATATCACACACACTCATCTCTGATAATGGTGTCCAGTTCGATAGTAAGGCTTTTAGGAAGTATTGTGGTGACATGGGTATCATAAACAGATATTCCACCCCAGTTTATCCTCAAGGAAATGGACAAGCCGAGGCAGTTAATAAGGTCATAGTTAACGGGCTCAAGAAGAGGTTGGACGA
This sequence comes from Castanea sativa, assembly GCF_040712315.1. NCBI lineage: Eukaryota > Viridiplantae > Streptophyta > Magnoliopsida > Fagales > Fagaceae > Castanea > Castanea sativa. The sequence continues at coordinate 37,386,935 of NC_134015.1, read as the reverse complement.
TGCGAAAGGCAGATGGGTAGAAGAGCTCCCTCATGTCCTATGGACGTATCGGACCACACCGCGCAGATCCACTGGAGAAACGCCATTCTCTATGACGTATGGGGCCGAGGCGGTGATACCATTGGAATCTGGTTTTCCTACTCTAAAGACAAGTTCTTTTAGCCCAAAGAATAACAAGGGACTTCTAGAGAAAGATCTTGATTTACTTGAGGAACGACGTGAGGTAGCTATGGTCCAAATGACTTATTATCAGCAGAAGCTAAAACGAGGATATGATGCCCATGTGAAGCTAAGACCACTTGCACCTGGTGATCTTGTATTAAGGAAAGTTGTAGGCACTTCTAAGAACCCAGCTTGGGTAGTACGGGACCTAGCCTGGGAAGGCCCCTATCGCATTGTTTCAGTAGCAGGCATAGGGTCATATAGGCTAGCTGATCTAGACGAACGAATTGTACCACGTCCATGGAATGTAAATAATCTTAGAAGGTATTATTATTAATGAAATGAGCTTTTGTCAGTTTGTATTTCAAAGTTATGAGTAGCTCTGACACTCGCAGTTACAATTTTAAGAATCAAACAGAAACTTGGTTAAGTGCAGTCCTCGGACCACAAACCTTGTGGAAATTGATGTTTTGTCATTTGTTAAACAGAACCTTAGTTATGCCGGGTCTTCGGACCTCCTACTTTGGGAAAATTAACATTTGAAGTTACAATTTTAAGAATCAAACAGAAACTTGGTTAAGTGCAGTCCTCGGACCACAAACCTTGTGGAAATTGATGTCTTGTCATTTGTTAAACAGAACCTTAGTTATGCCGGGTCTTCGGACCTCCTACTTTGGGAAAATTAACATTTGAAGTTACAATTTTAAGAATCAAACAAACTTGGTTAAGTGCGGTCCTCGGACCACAAACCTTGTGGAAATTGATGTCTTGTCATCTCGTTAAACAACCTTAGTTATGCCGGGTCTTCGGACCTCCTACTTTGGGAAAATTTACATTTGTATTTAAAATTTTAAGACTCTACGCGTCACTTGGTTAAGTGCAGTCCTCGGACCACAAACCTTGTGGAAATTGACGTCTTGTCATTTGTTAAACGAACCTTAGTTATGCGGGTCTTCGGACCTCCTACTTTGGGAAAATTAACATTTGAAGTTATCACTTTTAAGAATCAAACGAAACTTGGTTAAGTGTAGTCCTCGCACCACAAACCTTGTGGAAATTGACGACTTGTCATTTGTTAAACGAACCTCATGCGGGTCTTCGGACCTCCTACTTTGGGAAAATTAACATTTGAAGTTATCACTTTTAAGAATCAAACGGAAACTTGGTTAAGTGCAGTCCTCGGACCACAAACCTTGTGGAAATTGACGTCTTGTCATTTGTTAAACGAACCTCGGTTATGTTGGGTCTTCGGACCTACTGCTTTGGGAAATTTTACTTTTGAAGTTATAACCTTTAAGAATCAAACGGAGAATTGGTTAAGTCTTATCTTCGACCACAACTTTTATCAAAGTCATTCCCTTATTACGTACGGATGTTAATGCGTTACTTGTTTATTAACTCGGATCTTACATCTTGCTAGAAACAGAGCTATGCATTACAAGGGTTTAATCGTTATATGAGGCCCTCTTCTTCTTAATCGAGGCATTGTTCAAATATATTAACCATGTCACCTTTTATTGAATCTTTAATAATATACGCATGATTATGTGGAAGTTATGATTGTGCAATCCTTGGAGTTAGATTTGTGTACTCTGAGAAACTTTTGCTATGACTTAATGGGAAGCTTTTGTAATAAGTACAAAAAGAATAAAGTAAAAATAGATATAACCCAAGTGAAAAGCAAACGAAATTGTTCTTCATTAATCTGTTAAATGTACATTACATATATAATTCAAAAATGGAAAAAGAGAAGTCCTAAAGATAAGTCCTAAGCCTTTAGAGGGGGTATGAGAGTGCGGGTGCCTCGGTCTTTCTCAAACTCCGGCTCAAAAGGAGTCAAAACTTGCTTTCCTTTATCTGCTCGTCTTCGTTGGAAGGACGTTGGGTTCCACTATTTGGCTCAAGTCCTTCTCTCGCATCCCCTTCTCCTTCCTTCTCTTTGTTGGAACCGAGAGGTTGTAGGATCAGGAACTTGCTGTGGGACCACTGGAGGTAGAACAGGAAGAGTTGTCTCGAGGGTAGGAGTAGCAGCAGGAGCCTCTTCAATCTCCTGTATTTCTAGGGGAAGCCAAACGTTCTCGGACTTCCTCAGATCCGAAGATTGGGGAACTCCTGCTACGTTTAAAGCTTCCCCCCATACTTTTTGACAGTATTCGCGGCATAAAGCCGCGAACTCCTCTGTCAGCTGCTCCTCTGTGGTTGCTACCCCTTCATCGAAACTTGCCTGTTTGGCAGCGTGGAGAGAGAGTTGGAAGGAACTGGCCTCTTTCTTCACCAACTCCAGTTCCTTCTTTAGATCCGAGCACTCCCTTTGAGTTTGGGAGAGTTCTTCATCTCTTTCACGAAGGAGCTTGCGCTGTCCTTCTATCTGGGTCTTCATAGTCTTCAAGTTTGACTCGACCCCATTTTGTCTCTCCTCAGATCAGCCACCTCTGAGGTCAATTTCTCATTCTCAGCAAGGGCTGTGCCCAAAGACTTCTCAGTCTCCATCCTGATTTCGAGCTCAGTTCTGGCTATTTTCCGAGTGTCTTCAATAAACTTCTCAGCTACAAAGACCTCCTGAATAGCCTGTAACAAAGTATGATGGAGTTAGAAAAAAAAAAAAAAAAACAAACTTATTTATAAATATTGTTAAAAGAGAAACACTTACCAGCGCTAAGTCTCTTTTTAGGGAGAGGAATAGTTGTGGCTGGCCCATTTTTTCCAAGGTCTCCATGTCCTTGGGCAGACAGGGCGTTCTAAGACCTCGGCCGGGTGGTGGGCATGGCCTTGTTGGACCGCCACTTATCCCGCGGGGAGATGGGTGCGCCGTCCAGTCTTAGATCGGGGGACCAGGTGGTCGGTGCTCGGCGCACTTCAGCCTCGTCCCCAAATTCCCCGACTTCAACCGAGCGGGCCCTACCCTTGCCCTTGTCCACCTTCTGCTGCTAGGCCGGTGGGAGTTGTTGCCATGGTTTCTTGGGGTCTTTATTAATCGTCCCCTCGTTATCCCCCTTCCTTTTCTTCTTTGGATCCTCGGCCGGAAGTTTTGGCTCAGCTGGAGGAGGGGGAGGTGGTAAGGATGGGGGAACTTGAGACGTTCCCCTCTTTTTCTCTGCAACCTTAGTAGCCCTATTGGTGAGGAGACCCTCCATTCTTCCCATGTCTTCTTCAAATTCGTCCTCGGGAAGGGCAACCACAAACCCTGAGTTCCAGAGGCCTCGGTAGCTTCTTCCTCCTCGTCGGAAAGTACCACAAACTGGTTCCCGCGAGGTCTCTCGGTGTCTTCGAGATGGAATTGATCTATCTCGTCGTCAAGTGTGTGTGAAGAGGACACCTGCTCTTCTGGAACGACAGTTGCTTGTGAGTGCACAGCAAGGGGAACTGCTGCTATTGGCCGGTTGTACAAAATGGTGTTAGGAGCGTCCGGGAGGTCGCGGTCGTCCAGAAAGTGGGGCTGAGCTACGTTTATCTTCCTTCGTCTTCGGTCGCCCGCAATTATGGCGTTCTCTATCTCCTGGAAGTCTTTGGAAAGGGGGGTGTACCCTAGAATAAGGTGAGCAGCCCGGAGTTGTAGGTCCTCACTAACGAACACCTCGAAGCGAAGTACCCGGTTTAGATCTGCGATGTTACAGTGACTCAGACAAGGACGCACGTGCTGCTTATCTGCAAAAAAGACGTCAAAACAAACAAACCTGGTCAGATTCACACAGATATTTAACAAATTTAAGTAAGTACGAATACGCATTTCTGTGTGTTAGGAGAAGTTGTGTTGTGGGGAGATTAATCCTACGGCGTCGCACCTGGATCCCCCCACTCAACTGGGCAGTGGAAGCCGTCGTGCCAGTTCCCAGACACGATCAAGTAGTCGTCCTTCATGCCTTTGTTTGATTTGGGCAGACAGGAGATTAGTCTAACGGTGCTGGACCGAGATTTAATATAATAACCTACCTTAGAAAGTTTATGGGACTCATATAAGAACACGACATCGTGCCATGTGAGGTTTAAACCCATCTGCTCGTTTAGAGCATCTACACTACCTAGAACTCTAAAAACGTTTGGGAGGCATTGATCGGGACACAACCGGTGGTTGCGAAGGTACTCCCTAGTTACAGGTTTCATTGGAAGGGTCATCCCACCCTCTATAAAGGCTATCATAGGAATGATAACCTCTCCCTCTTTCCTAGAACCGGCCACGGTTGTTGCCGAAGCATATTAGTCCTACATCGCTGGGAATACGGTATTTGGCCCTAAAGCCTTCCATCCCAGCGGCGGTATCAACTAGGCACTTAAACTTACCCATTGGAAAAGAACGAAAGGTTAAACTCTAAAGGGGAGAGTGTTTACGAAGACAGCCGAGGACTGTATTCGAGGAGAAAGGGTTAATAATAGAGAGAGTAAGAACTTACAAAGTTGAAGGTACGGATTTCCACGGTTTTCTGCTGGTAAAGAATGATTGTTGGTGTTTTGATGGGATTGATCCCTGATGAATTAAATGAAGGCGCAGGTTCCCGAAGCGTCACGACGTGCGAAAAGGCGGCCTCGAAATTATATTTGTCCCGCCTAAAATTTCGTGGAGTAATGAGGGCCATTCGATGCCCATCTCACCGTTGAACGTGAGGGACAAAGTGTAACTGACAGTATTAAATACGCGCGTTGTTCAAAATAAAACCGCCAAATGGCATCTTCTGGGACGCGAAACGATTTCCACACATGCCATTACTCACAAAGTGAGTGGAGTAGGTTCTCGTCGAATCAAAACCCTATTTTTCTCCTCGGACGTTGAAAATTAGAGTTTTGAGGGGCTATTGTGGGGGGCAAAAAGATCCTGATGGGAACGTGGGCCTTTTGGGCCGTGTTAAGGAAGGCCGACCTGATCCTGGATTTAGAAATTGTTAGTACTATGGGTCGGCCCATACGCCGAGGATCCGAGGATCCAGCCGATGGTGACCTTATCCTCGGATGAACACCGAAGAATTCGGGATTTCATAGTAAAGATTAGGGGATGACATGGTTAATGCCAATGGTTAAAAGGGGGGAACCCTAGAATGCCCCAGAAGTACCGATGTTGAAGAAATGTCAAAGATAAAGGCTGCTACCTCCACATTAAAGACCCTGCACCTACCACCCTGGCCGCATTTATGGGGAAGTGACACACGGCAGTAGAAGAGAAACTTGGTTACTATTCAAAAAGGCCTTGAGAAGTGAAATATCTATGTTAAGGGGTAGGTGGGGCAACACGTGTACAAAGTGTTCAAAAGAGGAGTATTTAAGGAGGAACCGGGAATCGAAAGAGGGACGGACTTTTTGTAATCTAAAGAAGAAAAAAGACAAGGAGAAAGATATAATAGAAGAACAGCTCTCGGCTTAAGTCCGAGGAGGCCAATTTACAATATCACTTGTTGTTTCTAAGTATTTGCAATCTTTAATTTGTCATTTAATCCCCACACACTTCTAACCTGGGTTTCAAGCCCACCCTCTACAAATTCATATTGTTTAAGGCTCATTGGGCCTGGGCCCATAACTGTTCTTGGAGCCAGGTGCATTTGTGCACTTACATTACACATTCATAGTTTTAAATAGAAAAATAATACTTCTCAAAAAAAAAAAAATAGAAAGATAATAAATTTTTAATCGACTCTTTTAAGTTTTTTTTAGTTTAGATTCATAAACTTACATGTAAAGACATTTGGCATGAAATTAGACATGAAATGACATTTTAGCATAAACTAAAAGTCTATTTAGAATTTAAACACATTACATCAAATTAGTAGACAATAAAAATGTCACTCGGGGTAAAATTCAAATGCAATTAGAATATAATTTGAATTTTTTGAGTGAGAACTTCACTTTAATATATTATATATGAATATCGATATTGATCCCCTATGCTTGGAAGGCATCGATATTGATTCCCTATACTTGGAATAATCTATCTTACTATCGACATTTCCTTAACTAGTTTCTCAACACCACCCCCCCCCCCCCCTCCCCCCAAAAAAAAAAAAAACATTGTCTTCACTAAAATGTCTTTTATGAGCAGCATATGTTCTTAGGTTATTTTTGTAAATGACATTTTTAAATCCTAAAAAAATTGAAAATTCCAGTTATGATGTATGTGAATTAATTTTTTATTTTTTATTTTTTATTAAAAAAGTCTCATTTATTTCAAAATTTAAAGCCTAACTGCTTCCTGTTCATATGCTCACTTTTTCCATTCCCCGTAACCACACTTCTGTCTGGTTAACTTTTTTTCTCTTCTTCTTTTATTTTGTTCCCTCCTCCCCCTCTTAAAAACATGAAAATATAACAATGGTCATTTTGTTCCTTGGCCCTCTATTCTTCTCTAAACTCAAGAAAGGTCTTGAATTACAAAGGTATTGTCAAGAAAATTTTCCTTTTTTTTTTTTTTTTTTGGTTATTTCATCTTAGTTGATTTTTGGTTGTTTACAAATCTTTTTGTGTTGCATGAAGGAGCAAATGGATTGACATTATTAATCTTAGGAAAGGTTAATTCATGTTATATTAATTTCTTGGTGATTTTAATTAGATATTCAGATATTTGCATAAACAATATGTATGTCCAGAAGCCTATTTAATCAAGCAGGGAAAACATTATGCTCACAATGACTCTATATTACAAAACAAAAAGAGCAAAGGCCTAAATGAATTTTTTTTTTTTTTTTTCATTTTTTGAAAGTAAATACAATCACTCACAGTGTTGGGGGCAGGGTGGCTTTAAGACTTTTTAAGTTCAATAAAACGATGAAGAAAACAAAGACTTGGATATGTACTTGGATATGTGAAAGGCTTATAATCACTGAAGCCAAAATTCTTCTGGGAAAACCAAAAAGAACGTATGCCTAGCTTCTTTCTACTGACATGACTTATGAGCCTTCATAAGTCATTATTCTGCCATTCTTTTCCTACAAAAAATAATAATAATAAAGATTGTGACCAATTTTCATAGACATAATTATACTGTTTGTCACATTCACCGATTCCCATTTGATTAGAAAAACATAAAGCATTCTGTAAAGCTCCTTTACGAGCAGAACTGTACGCTGTTATCTCCTATACATTTTCTATGTAGATGGTATTTTTTTTTGGCCTACTTCTTCTTGCTCTAAACTCTAAACTCTAAAGTCTTAACACCAAAAAAAAAAGGAGTCTTAACACAAAAAAACAAAAACAGACCTGTAATAACTTCCGTGAATAATTTCAAACTTCAAAAGCACATTCTCTCCAGTCATTTTCAGATGTAGTCCCACACCCATTTGCTTACTCTGCCATAATTATGCCCACGTTGTCAGGAATTTAACCTAATCTCTAGAAACAACAATGGTGAAAAAATTGCACAAAACACAATCACAGGAAATAAAGATTTATTTGATAAGGTAATGTGCCTATGTTAATGAACTTAGAGCGATTTTCAATATATCAAGAAGAAAAATACAGAAACCATTACAATAAATTGATATAGCAAACAAATAAATACCTCAATTAATAGGTCCAAAATGGGCCATAAAGGGTCCAAGCATTGCTCCATGGACTAAGATTCATAAAATATCCCATTTAAAATCATAATGCTTCCAAGTTGAGTCAAGTCATAAACTGAATCAAACATAAACCAAGCCCTACATAGCCCAACGCTCATGGCATGTCACACACCATGTATATTACCACAACAAATTTCAAAATATTTTTTTACAACTTGTTGAAGTGTCATCATTATTATTATTTTATTTAGAAAGAATTCATTTGTGTATCTTTAAACTTAGTGTATTATATTATCACACACAGGAGGGAGGCCCAATTCAACAGGAATAAATCATGATCTTAGTCTCTCACATGACATTCATTTCAGCTCCAAGTTTTTGTTTTTCAAAGGGACAAAAATTTAAATGCAAAATATGCTAATAATTAAGAAAAACAAGACCTGATCTCTTTATATAATGCCCCCAAGTGGGTAACATTTTAGCTGCCCCTCCCTCATTATTCTCTCATCTCAAACTCAGACTCCCTCTAGGTGCTTTGTTGTTGAACTTTTAACCATGCTTTCTCTACCATGGAAACCCATTGCAATGACTGTAGCTTTGCTTCAGCTGTATTTTCTCATAGAAGCAGAATCATTTCCTTCTCTTCTCGATAGAATTAACCAATTACCTGGTCAGCCTCCGGTTGCTTTCCAGCAATATTCAGGTTATGTGACCGTTGATGACAAAAGCCAGAGAGCTCTGTTTTATTACTTTGCTGAAGCCGAGGTGGATCCAGCTTCCAAGCCTCTTGTTCTCTGGCTAAATGGAGGTCTCAAATTTCTCACTCACTCACTCACTAAAGAAAACTTTACCTTCTTTTCTCTGTAACAAAGAGAGACATTAAACCATTGCCTAAATTTTGAATTTTTCGTGATTTCTTTTTTTGTTTGCAGGGCCTGGTTGCTCTTCTTTAGGAGTAGGAGCATTTTCTGAAAATGGGCCATTTAGGCCTAGTGGGGAGGTGCTGGTCAAAAACGAATATAGCTGGAATAGAGGTAAGTAACATTTCTTCTGAGTTTTGGTGTTTACATTACTGGGTAATGTGCTATTTCTTTTCTTTGACATAAATGCCTCATTGTTTTGCAGAAGCAAATATGTTATATTTGGAGACACCAATTGGAGTTGGATTCTCTTATGCAACAGACACCGCCTCTTATGAGGCTGTAAATGACAGGATCACAGGCATGTTTCATCAATTTGATTCTTCCATTTTTACTGTGAAACTTTCATTTAATGTTCTTTCTTTTCTTTTTCTTGAATGTTCTTTTTCTTTGTAGAAGTCTTGCAAGCAAAGAAAGATAAGCCCATTTACAAAAAAAAAAATTTGTAATTGAAGAAGAAACACAATTTCCATACCAAAGATTCAAGTCAACTTCCTTTTTTCCTTTTTCTTTTGCTACCGTTTTTTTTTTTTTTTTTTTTTTTTAAATTTATAGGTGTCTTTTGTTTTCCTTAGGAAATCTTTTTGATTTCTTTTTTGCTCAAAGGTTCACTAGAATATTTCATAATGGTATAGCACTGTGCATTCTAACACTTTACAGTTATGCCATGTTCAATGCTTACTGTTACTATTTTGTTTTTTTCTTGACAAAAGGTTAACTTTACTGGCTACCTTTGATTTCTGAAACTTTATCGTCTTGTTTGTCATTTATAGCCAGGGACAATCTGGTGTTCTTGCAAAGATGGTTTGAGAAATTCCCACTATATAGGAACAGAAGTATGTTCATCACAGGAGAGAGCTATGCCGGTATTATTTTATATCTCAATGCCATTCTTAGTTCAAACAGATAAAAAGAGAGACTGAGTTACTTTTTTTTTCCCCGTACCTATTTCCAGGTCATTATGTTCCCCAACTAGCAGAACTCATGATTCAATTCAACAAGAAGGAGAAGTTATTCAATTTGAAAGGCATTGCTGTTAGTATTTTTCCAAAGTTCCAATCTTTTCATTTGAAAACCCCACTCATATACTATACAGAATTTGATTTTTTTTTTTTTTTAACATAATTCTTTAAACATGTGGCCAATTGGATCAATTTGTTAACTGACCACAAAATTTGGTTAACAGAGAAATAAATCACACATACTTTCTGAGCCTTCAGTTTGCCCATGAAATTATTGTTCATTTAGTTTTTTATTTTAATTTATTATCTACAAATATGTTCTTCCTCTAATTGCAGCTAGGTAATCCAGTTCTAGAATTCGCCACAGACTTTAATTCGAGGGCTGAGTACTTCTGGTCTCATGGACTGATATCAGACGCGACATACAAAATGTTCACATCTGTTTGTAACTATTCGCGATATGTGAGCGAATATTACAGAGACGCTATTTCTCCTGTTTGCTCAAGGGTGATGAGCCAAGTGAGTACAGAAACCAGTAGATTTGTGGACAAATATGATGTTACCCTTGATGTCTGTGTGGCATCTATTTTTTCACAATCCAAAGTCCTAAGTCCCCAGGTGAGTCCATTCAATTATATATTGGCTTTCCCATCCACTTTAAAATTGCCTTATTTTTTAACCAAGTATAAGTAACTTATCTATTCTGGTTTTCTTTTTCTAACAGGAAGTTGCTGAGACGGTAGATGTCTGTGTGGAAGATGAAACAGTCAATTATCTAAACAGGAAAGACGTACAAATGGCTCTTCATGCACGTCTTGTAGGAGTACATCAATGGGCAGTTTGCAGCAAGTAATTCTCTTCTAACAGAAATAAAAATAAATGCATCTTGTGCTAATTTTAAAGTAGTAAGACACTGTATCTATCGTATGATTATAATATAACAGCACTGGGGACTATCAGTTAGAATTTAGACGATCCTAAAGTTTTGCTTATCTAAGCATGGTAATATCTTGTTCTCGAATTTGAATTTGTACATTGATAAATTCATTGATTAATGCAAGCAGACTGTAAAGTAGTATTAAATTATAGTGTAGCTTTCACGGTTGCTGAATTTTCAGGAGGACTTGTTCTATAGGAAGAAAATCATTACTGTGTGAAAAAGTTTCTTTATTTTAGTGTAAACAAAAAAAATATATATATTGACATCACAAGAAGGAATATTAACCTTAGCCCCTGTGCAGAACTTTAACGTGTGGAAAAAGAATGAAGTTTAGAAGTTCTGCTCATTCTTTTACTTTTAAATCTTGGACTGTCTGTGGGTTTCTCTGGTTTAGTTCTTTAACTTCAATTCTGCTCTGTCCATGACAGTATTCTTGACTATGAGCTGCTTGACTTGGAGATACCGACAATCTCAGTCGTGGGAAAACTCATTAAGGCAGGAATCCCAGTCTTGGTTTACAGGTAAACTCATTTTAACTTGATGTCTCTTTCATGATTTTAGCCTTCTAGGTTACCAACATTAGTTGGACAAATGAATTCAAGACTTTTATCTGAAGATTGTTGTAGTTGATGACATATTAAGTTTCAAATTACAGTGGAGATCAAGATTCTGTCATCCCTTTGACTGGAAGTCGAACATTAGTTCACGGACTAGCAGAGGAATTAGGACTGAAAACCAGTGTGCCTTACAGAGTCTGGTTTCAAGGGCAACAGGTGAATCTCATTGAAAATTTCTCAAACTCAATAACTACTAGGTGTTACAACTTACAACTAAAAAGTATGTTGTTCTAAATAGATTCTTAATTATCTTTTACCATCAGGTTGGTGGGTGGACTCAAGTTTATGGAAATATTCTTTCGTTCGCCACTATTAGAGGAGCATCCCATGAAGCTCCGTTCTCACAGCCTGGGAGATCACTTGTTCTGTTCAAGTCATTTTTAAAAGGCCAGCCTCTTCCAGAAGCATTCTGATCAACTGATCAGTTCTTTTATCAGATACCAGATTGAGTTTGTAAGTAATGTTTGATTGCAAAAGGCTAATCATCTGAGTGTGAAAACTGCATTTGTTTGTTTGTTTGTTGGGTCCTAGGGTTTGTCCATGCTGTGGAATGTAGAAGAATTTTGTAAAGATCTCAAAGTAAAAGGGAAAAGAAGAAGTATTTATTGGTTATTTTTTGATGCTATATGTTTGTAAAACAGTTCTAAATAATTGATCTGTTAAAAAATTTATGAGAAATACAAGAGAATGTAAGATCAGCATAAATGTTGAGATGTTCCATTGTTGAGAATCATCATTGATATTACTAGAAGATGTTTTCAGATTTCCTACCTTGCGAAGAGTATTTGAAATTAACAACTGGCGACAATTTAGGGAAATGAACTTCATTAATTTCATTTTATTGTACAACTATACAGTGATAAAAAGAATTTCTGCAATACTTAATGCTCCTAAGAATTTCTAGAGATTGGGGAAACCACAGTCGGAGCTTCTACCTGCATTTTCAAACAACTGAACTCCAAAGCCAATATAGGTTTTGACAACATCACAGATAGACTGAGGTTTTCTCCATTATCTCTATGTTCCCCAGTTGTTGAGTCTACGCTATTGCAACTACCATGTTCTGAAGGACATTCTCTATCATTATTCAGTATAAGAGTTGGGCCAGATACTTTTGCCGGCTGCACTGCTCGCACCCTATGACAGTCAGGAAGCAACCACAATTATATGCTAGCATTTCCTGTCAAAATCTCATCAATATAATTTATCCAATTGAAGCAAGTTATAAATTAGCTTTAGTGGGTGTAATATATGACGTGAGAATCTTCCAAAGTTTTGAACTTTTTTTTTTCCATAACAAATTTAACCATAGTGATTAGCGAGAATTGAGGATTTACAAGCATAAAAAAGTAATTTGTAGACCAAAAGAAAAGGAAGGGAACAAAACCTGCACTCAATCTGGCAAGAATACTTAAGAAGGTTCGGATTATACTCTGTACGGCCACTGCAATATCACACCACAAAAATATTAGTTGTCACTAAGTGTTTGTTTGGCAAGATTATTTTTGCCAACTTATTTTACTATTCAACTTATTTTTGCTGCTATTCATGAGTTCCACTGCACTTTTCGGTACTATTCATGGATCTTATTGTACTATATCAACTAACTTTTACCTTTATCTATAGTATTTTTAGTAAAAAGTTTTTAGTTTCAGCAAAATAAGCGGATCCCAAACAAACCCTTAAGTAGGTACTATTACTAATACAACAAAAACCATTGCAAAAAAATTACCTATAACTTGGAAGAGACATTTTGATGGCTGGCCCCTTCCACTTGTTGTAATCTAATGTCGGCACTGCCATCACCGAAAACGTAACCATGAAAGAAAAAAAAGATGACAAATCATTCACATGTATGAAAAATAATGTGAAGGAAAAGCGCAAAGATAAACAGGGGATGTGATATCTTCTTCTCTACAAGGTTTATTTTAGATTAAAGAACCAAAGCACCAGAAGAAGGTATCTAGCCATCAAAAGGAAGAACCAAAGTTATAGGTGAGCTTGTTCTGCAAGAGGCCGAAGTTCCTGACAAGAAAATAGTTGCCTAGCAGCAGGGCATGAGTTAATTACCTAGAAACGTAATTGACATATGTCCAATCATAATAATCCTTAACCTCTTCCCACCTAATAAACCTGCTAACATGGGCATAACCAGCTTCTGAAGCAAAGGTTACACAATAAGTTTGGACAAAAAATTTCACAACTGCTGACGTAGCATGTTGTGATTGGTGGTGTTAATAAAAGTGTTGTTAGTGGTAGGGCCAAGTGAATGTGATTATTCCAATCACAACTTGTAATGTCAACAAGGTTGCAAAGTGTGTGTTCCTACAAGCTGGACATAAGCAAGCCCAAAGAAGCAACAGAGCATGCAGAACCATTATAGCATGAGGAAGCAACTAAGAATCCCATTCAACAGTTCCTCATGAAGCATAGCAATCCATGTTCATATAGTCCACTAAATAGATTTCAGAACTCCAGCCAAAGTAGCTGGACTTCAAGAGGAGAGATGCCAGATGATGAAATTATTCTTTAAATATATGCAGTGAATTTTCACAATGCTTGAATTTCATATAATCCATTAGATGATAATCATTAAAATGGTGGCATTGGATGGTCTTGATCTATTATTCCATTGTTGACTCCAGTAGTGAGGATGGGTTCTGGTGCTGATGCACTGTTGCTAGTTTGGGTTCACACCTTTATATGTAGAAAAATTACAGCCAAGGAATTCATCCCCTTTCAATGGTTAAAACTCCCACATATGTTTACAATCAGTAGCAAATCCTTTCTACTCTATAGTCTTGTTAATTATGGATTTGGTCTACAATTAGACCCCTAGTTTTCTAGTAGGGCAGTCTCTTCCCCCTCCCATAAAAAAAAATATTAATAAAAACCCCACAAAAAGAGAAGGAACAAGGGACTCTTTTACACAGATCTGGATTATGAAATGATCCCTCTTGTATGGAGGATAAAAAAACTATGAAAATGAACTTGAATATCAGAAACCCCCAAGCTGTAAATGTATAAAAATTATAAAAAAGGTTTTTGGCCCATAAAACATTTCTACTAAAAAATGCCATACTATACTGAAAATTAAAGGACCAATCTTAACTACTATGGCAGCCAGCAGTACTGAATGGAATCACTTTAACCAACTCACCAACAGAGGTAAGGTTGATGTTACAGATATCTTTTGTATCAGGAATCTTGATTTCAGTCACTTGAACATTCATATGATCCCTTGGACTACAGAAAGCAGCACCCATACCAACCATGTTTAGAAATCCAATGTCTTTACTCTTAGGTGGACTTGTAATTGCTGTGGTTCTCTGCTTTGAACAAATATCATACTCAATACAACATACAAAACTACAAATGTCCATATTGTTATGAATGAATATATGCATACATAACAGGAAAAAGCATATATACATTCACCTTCAAATATTAAACAAGAGAAATTTTTTGACATTGATTACAAGTATTAAAACACAGAAGAAAACATAGTTCAAGGCCTACCTTTGAAAACCTAGCAACCTGACTTGGAAGCCCTACTTCCTGCAAGGGGAGATCAAAGCAAAATCACAGAGTTATGGATGAAAGTAAAAGACATGTGACTGGTATAGTGTCAAACACCACGCTAGTATGTAACATTCTGATGTCAAATTATGGAAAGGAGAATGTCATGGAGTGCGCTAACCTATAAGGTGACTAGGGAGAGGATTTAAAGAAGAAAAAGAAGAAGGAAGGCATCAATTCACAGCTGGAGGGGCCATAACTTGTTTCTTATTAGCTCCAAGAAATATGGAAGTTTTTGAAAGCATTACTATTTAAAGTTGAATGGTTCCATCATTATACTTGTATGAGCAATCTGCATCTATGTAAAAGATCTCAAAAGTACACTATTATTGTACAAAAACTCATGAAGTTTGAATCATCATAAATTTTAGGATTTTAAATTTAGGCTAGGAATTATGCATACTCCCCACCTTTCTTCCATGATCGCAAGCCACATTGCTGTTCACAAGCACCTTAGCTGCCCATCTGCCAACAAAAGACAACGTTGAGATAAGAATACTCTGTCATCAAATAATTATTCAAGTTGAAGTTTACAAACAACCAACATTTGCTGCAAAAATTGATTTCAATTCCGTTCTGAGTCATGTTTAAATACTGAATTGATTGAAATATGTAAACGGAAGTTTGAGGCCCACTAAGAAGAAAAAGAGGTGCTTTATTTGTGTTAAATATTAGCATTGATACACCATATTGAATATGCTAGTATAGACGCGGAAGCAGAAAGCATAAAGTATAAAACACAATAACACACGAGTATAGAACACAATAACACACGAGAGCCTAACAGCCTACATCCACAGAGAAAACCCTAAAGAGCTACATCAATAAATATTAGAGTGTAGTACAAACCCTATGTTACAATGAACCATAACATATGTATATATAGTAGACTAAACCCTAGACTAATTACAAGTAAGAGACTTGGCTTGCACACAAAGTAGAATTAGATTTGGGCCTATGCTAATGGGCCTATGCTAATGTACACAAAGTAGATGGAAGCTTGATAAAACCTTGAGATTTAATAAGGTTGAAAATATCCCTTGAATTAAGTTTGGCTTTGTGATGGTGGTTTGAGAAAGGCAATGGCCTTGCAGTGTTGATGCGACTTCTAACAGTGACATGTTTATACTAGAGAGTTTTGACTGCAGCAATGGGAAACCCAAAAAGATGAATGCAGCAAAGAAATACCAAGGAATACAAAAATGGCTCTTAAATACACCGTAAGGACAAAAAACCATGGCCACAGGAAGGTGGCTCTGATACCATGTTAAATATTAGCATTGATACATCATGTTGAATATGCTAGTATGGATGTAGAAGCGGAAGCATAAAGTATAGAACACAATAACACACGAAGGTTACATGGTTCAGCCTAATGGCCTACATCCACGAAGGGGTACATCAATAATATATTAGAGTATATTACGAATTCTGTGTTACAATGAACCATAACATGTGTATATATAGTAGACTAAACCCTAGACTAATAGACTTCTAGTACAAGTAGGAGATTTGCATTGTATACAGAGTAGAATTAGGCTTGGGCCTATGCTAATGGGCTAATGTATCTCTAACAATTTGGGCTAAAAACCTTGTCTCCACTTTGAAAAAAAGTTAATATACACCATTTTCATAACTGTCCTAACTTACCATTTTATTTATTAGAAAGTTCAACTTTCTTAGGAGGACAAACAATGTGATACTGAGGGAGTAAAATTTAATAGAGTCAATGGCACATTCAAGTTACAAAGATAACTAAACCCAATACAAGTACGTTTTAAGTTCAACAAACCAATATATAGTGGTGGACATCACCTTATTTTGTATAAGCCAACTCAATTTTCCCAGCTTCATTAGGACTTATTCTAGTTGAGGTAGACTAGGGAAATCTTTCAATAGGTTGATTCAGTAATAGACCAACTAATGGTGTATTTCATGAATAGCCTTTGGTTTTAATGCCCGTGAACATATCAGTCGCAGTTGGGGTCCAGGGATATTCTATTAATCTAGGACAAGCATAAGATTAGGATGTTGGGTGTGTCTAGTTGAATAAAAGTTCAATCACTTCTATAAGTGCTATTTTCTCTTCTTATTATGAACAACAAAGAATTGGATAGAGAAACATACGCGCAGGATGTTGGTGGGTTCCATACAAGCCCTGCAATCACCACGAGCTGGTAAGAATGCACACTGTTACATGTTAGTGACTAAAAGAATTAATTTAAAAGTCAGATTCTTTCTCATACAGTTTTTTGCTAAAGAAAATACTGGAAAGTTTACCATTTCCTGCCACAGGATCACTCCTATAATTATCTCAATTTTCAAGTAATTACCAAATATTGATTCATCAATTTCATAAACCAATAATAATATACAACCTCATCAAAAATTCCGGCTGGACTGTCATCATAGCTGGCAAGAAAGAAGCCACCAAGAGTATACCTACAAAGTGTAAAGTCAGATTCTTTCTTTTTAATTTGATTTTATGCAAATGAAATTCATAAACTCCAAAATCATCCTTATCCTTTAAGAAGAATATTATGTGGAGCACCACCAATGAATCTTGCAATCATTTCCATGTTAGGTAGAGATTTTTGGTTAAGAAAGAGAATAACATTATAGGTAGTAGCCTAGTACAAATTTTATTGCATAGACCTTACAAATTAATGTGTACACTTTTGAAGCATGAACCAAGAAGACGATTAAGAAACTTATTTAATATGATATTGATATGAAAAAAATTATATTCATTGCCATAAACTTTTTTGTGGTAATAGTAGCTTTAGCATTTTCATAAGAAATATAATAGGTGGTTTCCGTTTATCCCATCATTCATTACAGTGCACCCACTAATATCCTGTTATGCGCATACATGAATATAACAATGGTAGCAAATAGAAGTACCCAAAAGCTTCGACTAATCTGAACTCTTTTGGGATGCATGCTCGAGCAGTTTCTGCTTTGACAAGATGGAGCTGGTATAAGGCACTGAGAAAAAGATAATTAAGCAAATTATGTTGTTTAAAAAAGAAGGATAACAATATTAACCAGAGAATGGGAATTTAAATATTACTTAAAAAAAAAAAAAAAAAGACTTGTACACTTGCCTGCCTCTAAATATCCAAGGGGGCTTGCTGTAGCCTGAGGAACATTTTGTTTCTCCAACTTCCATGGGTTCTAATATACCTTGAAGAAACTTAATTGATAGGAGATACCAGATTAAAGTGATTAAAAACCCAAAAATCATAAAAATAAAAAATAAAAAAGGGCATTCTCTTGTTTCATGAGAAGAGATATTTCGTGTGCTACACCAACAGAAACACAACTATCTGAATTTCCATATAGAGTGCAAATGCAGAGAACTCCTATAAAGAAACTAGCAGTCATATACATGACCCTGTTAACTGTAATATTTGGGCTGTAAATCCAATTTACAGGCTTTAAGGAAATTCATGTTTTGGGTCAATATTTAAAATAAAATTAAAAAATAAGAGATATAAACTTGAAATTTTTGCCATTTGAACCTCCAGATTCCCCTTCGAAGTAATTGGCTTCTGGGTCTATGATTCACATGTTATATTCACACAAACTAATTCCAGAAAAATTAACGAATTAATGCATTCCATATATTCTCACAATTTTAAACATACAGAATTTAGCAAAATCTACAAAACTTCAACATGACAAAACAGAAGTCACACAGTCCAAATTAGAACATTTATCCATGAACGACACAATAAAAAACAAATTGAACCAGTTACCTTAAAAAACGAACGCACGACAACAAAGCAAGGGGCTGCAACCAACAAAAATCTCTGCACTTAACTTTGAGAGATCAAGAACTTTTTCACTGAAATCCAAAGAAGAAAATGAAACCCAGAAGAGGATTTGGATTGAAAAATAGTTCTGGGAAGAGAGCTAGAGTTGAGAGAAAGTGGAAACTGAAAAAAAGTGAGTGAATTTATAGAGAGACACTGACAATAGACAATAGTTTTGGTGTTCGTTAGTTACTGTCGCTTTTTTAGTTCACTAGTTGAGAGTTAAATTATTGGAAACTATTATAGAGACAGAAATTAGACATCAGTAGCCGTAGAAGTAGAAGTGGATAAGATATTATCCATTGCAATTTCCCAAAGGACACGGAATCCACCATCTTTGTTTTGTTTTGGCGCCAACTGAACTAACAAATACCATTCCCACAGTTTCCCAAATCCAATTCAACCCATCAATTTTTGTTTCTTTTCTCTTTTTGTTTCTTTATTAAATTATTTCTCAAAATCCCATGAGTTGGATTCTGATTTCGATACAACACCCATGACGCAATCATATGAGCTTGATTTGATGGTGGACCTTTTTTTTATTACAATCACAAAATGTCACATGGATGACATTTTTTTTTTCCACTACTCATGATACAACTATGGCGTGTATACAAATATGTGGTAATAACATTATTGTATTCCCCTAAACCCAAAAAAAAACATTATTGTATTTCCGTTAGTATATTCTAAATCTTTTAGATATTTAGTAAGATATATATATAAAATTTGCTTTTGGACAATCCTAATCACTATACTATATTTCTCTCAGTTTTGAGTTTTAGCCTTTTTAGAGGGCACAGTGGATTGGCAATGGCAAGTGGGATTGCAACTTCTAAAAAATAATGCTACTATTGCTAGTGATCGTTGGATACATACAAATAGAGTGACCTGATCCATGATCCATGATCCATGTGATCTTATCTATCAAATATATGGAAAATGAGGTGAATGGTAGAGATCCACAAATATCGTAGACACCTTTTCTTATTGTTTTTGCTGTAGCATATTCGGACTAGGAAGAACCTGTTTGGTTTAGGCAATTTCCTTCATCCACTATTTATTTTTAGTAGGTCCCATGCCTAAGAAGCTTATTTGGCTCAGTTCTCATTTTCAGTTATCATCATCTATCACTCAACAAAATGAGTGATGGGTAAGTGAAAATGAAAACAAACAAAAAAGGTGTTTCCGAGTAATGAGATATGAATTTGATGGCAATATATATATATATATATATATGTATGTATGTATGTATGTAATTCCTTATTTGAGAATAGAATTTGAACCTTGACTTCCTATTTTGAAATATTAAGGGGTGTTAAATGAGTTATAAGACTCTTGACAAAAAAACCCTTATAATAAACAAGTTATATGTTACTTTACTCAACGAAATTTACAACTTACCAAAGTTATAGATGCATGTCAGTTTGAATAGACATATTAAATCATAGTTTTTAAACCTAGATCGACTAGATCGGTTAGACCATAAACCTGACACCTAGACTAGTCTGGGTGTTTAATTTGATCATTTTTACACAAAAATTGGTCAAATTTAGCGAGTTCTTGGTGAACCGTGTAACTTTGATGGTTTTATATAACCCGACTGGGTTGTGAGTTTTGCAAAATTATATATATAGTTCCACTTTATTGACTTATCTATAATATAATGTGTGATAATATAATAATTTAGGGAAGAGAAAACTTAAAGAAGTACCAAAAAAATGTGATGGTCTCTACCATTTTAGAGAATTTTATAGAATTTCTAGTGCTATTATTTGTTAAACCTTGACTTTGAATTAAAATGAAATGTTTAATTTTAGATATACCATATATGCATTCTTTTTTAATTTACATATTTATGTGATGATTTTTCAAATTTATTTTTAAAATTTTTATTTATATTTGCAGTTCAACTGGTGACCTACTCATTAAACTACTCTGGACCAAGTTTAATAACTACTTATAAAAATACTTTAACCTAATCAGCTGGATTAAAAATGAATTACTCTGCCAAGATCGGTATAATGAAGATTCCCATCCATCCCCCCAAAGAAAATAAGAAAATGGAGAACAGATCTGGTCACTCTCTTGGTGTGCAATCTTTTTATTTTATTTATAATTCTTGGTGTACAATCATACACATAAGATGGAGATTCTCATGCATTTAGATATTTGATTTGAGCTCACCAACCTTTACCTTTCCACTACCTGCTTCTACTTTTTTTTTTTGCTGAATCACTACCTGCTTCTACTTTTTTTTTGCTGAATACTACCTGCTTCTACTTTTTTATGCTACTAAAAATACTATTTAGTGTATTATATAGTATTAGGTTTGCTACTTCTTGCAAGTGCTTTACTCCAAAATATGGTGATGTATTGCGTCACGCCTCGATTGATTCCATCTTGCACTTTTATTAGGTCTGTGAAGTGTTTTTCAAAACAAAAATAAAAAAAGGTCTGTGTAGTGTAGGCTTCCTCTGAATGGAGCAAGAAATACGTACTGATTGGTGACCCAACTTGTCACGCGTGCACTCACATCCAAAGGTGCCTAGCGGTCTCTACCATACAAGTCCCACCACTTTGCCTAGAGTTTCGAAAGCCCACGCTTGAGCCCAGCCAGCAGACTGATATTCAGATAGAGAGTACAAAGATCAACACTTTCTGTCTTGTCCCACTACATTTTTACTCCTCGTAGCTACACGTATGAGTGGGCCTGGCTCTCCAAAAATTTTAAAAATATTTTGACACTATATAAATATTTGAGTTAGTTCAACGATACTTTTAAAAAAATTGTTCAATTGATCTAGTAGTTATAGAAAATATTTTTTTTTTCTCACATTTATTTTTTTTATTGTAAAATCTGTTTTTGTGTCTGTTAAAGTTTTAAATTATATATGTATTTGAAGACTTCATCAGTTAAATTGAAATTTTTTTACTCACTTTGGTAAACAATTTGGTAATTTATATTAAAAATGAAAACTTTAAAGATTCATTATGAATGATATTAAATATATGTGTGTATAGATGACAGATGTATGTGTTTGTGCATGTTTATAAAAGTTTGTATAAATTAATAAATTAGTATCATAAGTCAGCTCATCAAACAAAATTTTTTAGCTATGCCTATTAAAACACAGAATTGATTTCTTAAAGTTATAACTCTATTTCAGTGCAACCTTGCTGCCTAAGTTAATAGTAAAACAAACGGTAGGGGGTTAGGTGTAATAAATGTTTAAAATTGAGCAGTCAATTGTGGATTTCAATAGTTTAAGGAGTTAAGCGTAGTTTGAGAAACAATTTAGGATAATAAAAAATGTAATTTACCGCTAATTAAATTTATGGCAAAGTCAATCATTCATGTAAGAGGATGCGGCCATGTCCTTGATGTACTGAATAATTTGTACTGCTTAGTTGTGCACAGTCTACACCCCCTTACCAAGGGTTAACTCAAAAATTAAAAGGTGCGAGAGCATAAAGTGAAGTTCACCATTTTGCATTATAAAAAAAAATTAACAAGCATGTGATTGATGGCTTGGTTCTTCTGGTCCAGTGGTGACCAAAACTTCAGTTAAAATAAATAGATCCTATAAATGTGTGAGGATTTCATTGCAAAATTGGTAAATGATATTATTCCTTCAATTGTACAACTTGTATTTGTCAAGTAAATGTAACTAATTCAATTTACACACATCACCAAACACACATCACCAATAATCATTGCAAGAACACTTGCCTAACTTGAAATGATGGAATCTATTGGAATCTCTAACAACAGTTACCATGGACGCTCGCTTTGCAAAATCATGGCAGTCTTTGCACGCCCAGAGGTTCTTGAAAACTAGAATCTGGGTATTTCTTGATGTGGATATGAGCCCAAATGCTATAGCAAGTCTCTCACTATGGTCAGGCAGCTGTTCTTTTCGTCCAGGCAATCCACTTGAAACATCCTCTTCAGTTAGAAGGGCATTTTCAGCATTATCAGAAGATGAAGTGAACTCCTCTAATTTTGAGTATGTTCTGTTTGTGGATGGTGTCTATCACCTGCTACAAAGCGGTGCATTTTACCCTTGACAGTAATCCAACTGTAACTAATGTCCTTTCTCAAGTTCCTTTCAGCCATCATCCATCTAAAATGAGCTGCTTCTTCCCATTTCCCATGTGAAGCATACAAATTAAACATTACAATATAGGAGGCAGTATCATCTGGGTCTAGCTGAAGGAGGTTTTCTGCTGCAATCTTTCCAAGCTCAAGATTCCGATGGGTCCAACACCCACCCAATAAGCTTTTCCAACTCATTGCATCAGGTTCAAAAGGCATACACTTTATCAATTCAAGCGCCTCCTGTAGTAGCCCAGCACGAGAGTATATATCAACCATACAGTCATAATGGTCGACAGTTGGCTCCACACCGTACTTACCCCTCATTGATTCCAAGTATTTCTTGCCCTCTGAGACCAATCCTGAATGACTACAAGCGGTTAAAACTCCTATAAATGTAACTGCATTTGGCCTTACACCACAGTCCTGCATTCTATTGAAAAGGCTTAAAGCTTCAATGGCATTTCCATGATAAGCATAACCACAAATTATAGCAGTCCAGGCCACAGTATCAGGATTTTCTAGCGATTTAAAGACTTGATAGGCATAGTCTGATCTCCCACATCTTGAATACATCGAAATCATAGCAGTCTCTCCATATAGATAGGAAACTAACCCTGTTTTTATTGCATCAGCATGAACTTGAGCACCCAAATTTAAATCTGCCAGTGCAGCACAGGCTTGGAAAATGCTAGTATATATGAAGGAATTTAAAACCACAACTTTCCTCATTAGTAATTTAAAAATCTTAACAGACTCTTCAAATTCACCAACTTGGCAATAACCAGAGATAACACAACTCCATGAAACATCATTCGGTTCACTTATCCTCTCAAATGCAAGGCAAGCAGATTCAAAACTCCCACATTTGACATAAAAGTCCACAAGAGGTGTTCCTACTGAAACATCAGAATCCAATCCAAGCTTAACACTATAACCATGAATTTGCCTTCCCATAGTCAAGTCCTCCACACCACCACACACCTTGAGAATTATTGAGAACACAAACTCGTCCATTTGAACACCTTCCTTCACCATCTTAGTAAACAATTCAAGAGCATCTTCTAGCTTCCCAGCTTGAGTATAACCCACCATCAACCCAGTCCAAACCACTGCATTTTTTTCAGTCATCTGATTAAAAACAAGCTCAGCACCCTCTAACCACCCACACTTAACATACATGTTGGCAATTGCTGTGTCAACCGAAACATTAGAAGCCAACCCATTTCTTATCACATGAGAATGTAGCTGTTTGCCAAGCTCTAAAAGAGAAAAACCTGTCAAGGACCTTAACAAGCTAATATATATATAGAATGGCTTGGTTTAATTCTTGATATAGAGAACAACCCAATAGCTTTGTCTAGAACACCCTTCTCAGCATAGGCAGATACAATTATATCCCACGTGACCAAATTTCTATCAAGCATTTCATCTAACACATTCTGTGCATCCACGAGACTCCCACAATCACAATACATTCGAAGAACACAATTCTCAAGAAACCCAATTGGGTCCTTCACTGTTCTTCGCAACCGGTCGTGAATCGATCTTCCATCAGACAAAGATCCCAACTTGGCACATGTTTCAAATATGCTTTTATACGAGTGGGGACTAACGGAAACACCAGCCTCGTCCATGAGTTTAAGAAATTCATGAACTTGTTTGAGCTTCCCTTGTTTGGACAAAGAAATCAAGTGTACATTTTCAACTTGGCCTTGTTGGATTTGGTGGGTGTTCACCGAAGGAAAACTGCATTTGAAAGAGACCCATTGAGGGATTTGAGAGAAATTTGCAGATTTGATTGTTGTCTCTGAGAATTTGTCCTGAGCTACAACTGGAGAAGGAAGGGGAGGCAGCAAAAAGCAGTGGGCATTGATTGAAGGCATTTTTACTCAAGTTAACAAAACCTGATTCTCCAAGTCCAAGGAAGAACGCAACACAGAAGAAATCGCCATGCTGCTAACTTATTTCCAAATTGGCCCAACTTTTTCAGGCAACAACTGTGCTACGATTTACGACTCCCTGTCCCTTAGTAAACGTGCTATTTTTGACTTTTGCAAACACTTTGATTTGTTACAGTAGGGACGTAAACGAGCGGGAGTATTAAAAGTTCTAGAATTCATTTATTAATCTTTTTTGGAACACGCTTGAGCTTAAAAAAAAAATAAAACCAAGATATTGTGTTAGGGACATGTTAGCCAATGCGTCATTGGTTTAAAAATTATTTTTAGAAACTTTTTATTGAGGAAATGATGGAACAACGCATAAATATTGTTAACAATTTTTTATATTTCTTATAAAAGTTATGTCAAAATTTTCTTCTTATGGTTTACTAACAATTGCCCTAAAGCGTGACAGAATCAAACCTTTGAGTTAAGGGGTAACTTTACTGTTGGTTGTGTGTGGCGATTTCAATCTTTGACTCTGCTACTGATATTTTTTTTCCTGTGTGGGTGAGAACAAAATTATTTTTGTTTAGAATTTTTTAAAGGGTAGGGTTATTTATTTTGAATAAAATTAGATAATTGAGCTTAATTTATTTTTAATTTTATTGGTAATTTTTTTTGTTGAGCTATTTTTTGGGCTTGTATATATATATTTTTTAAATTTTAGATCTATGAAATTTTTTTATGGTCACTAAAATGAGGAAAATGTTAAAGTTACAAGTTTTTTTATCTTATAAATTACTGATATGATAAGTGGTTACAAGTAAAAAAAAATGATGTAAGTGGTGGGCCCACATGCAAATCAATAAGAATTTGTTACCAAAAATAGTTTGTAAAAATGTTATTAAAAAGTTTATGAGTATAGATTTACTCTTGAAAGAATTAATAATATTGTTAAAGGGAAACAAAATGTAATTTAATAGAATAAAATTGCTAAAATTAGTACACATATATATAATAATATATATATATATATATATATATTTTTTTTTTAATTAGGAGGGGCCATTGCCCCCTTAGTCCAATGGTGGTTCCATCCATGCCCTAAGGGCATCTGTTAACATGACCCTTTATGTTAAACTCATTTTC
This sequence comes from Castanea sativa, assembly GCF_040712315.1. Classification (NCBI taxonomy): domain Eukaryota; kingdom Viridiplantae; phylum Streptophyta; class Magnoliopsida; order Fagales; family Fagaceae; genus Castanea; species Castanea sativa. The sequence goes on along the minus strand of NC_134015.1, from coordinate 37,361,325 downwards.
TTGTCAAGCAAGTGTAGACATTGCATTTTGTACCCCTTATGACTCGGGCCCCTGTTCTCCAATGATGCTGAAATTCTAAGACCCAAGGTTGGTTTAGGGTCTAATCATATGTTAAATTGACTTGAGAAATGTTAAAAGGAAATAATAACTTTTAATAAGCAAATAAATCTATTTTTGGAAAAGTAAACTAAGGAAACCATCAGCATGCGCACGTAGGAATCACCTTGTGTGCCTAGTGCTCTGCACGTGTACGGAGGCCCGATCCTGTGTGTGCATGAAAGGTTCCAGAAACATAAATAAGGCAAGTTTTCTGCATTAATGCTGAGATTTGGAATGAATCCCACATCGTTTGGGGGTCGTTTTAAATCCCCTATTTTCATAATATAAGTAGCCTTACATGGTATATTTTCAAAAGAACACAAAAATCCCATGGAAAAACACTAAGATTTACTAGAAATAGTGAATCAAAGAGGAATTTTTCACAAAACATCCGCAATTCAAAATTTTTTTTATTAGTGTCTTTTCTAGACTTGATCTTCGAGTTTAAGATTATTAATCACTCTTTTTATTGATTATGAATAGATTTGAACGAGAGGAATAATTAAAAATCAAGCTTGAAGAGCTTTTTCTTTGAGGTATAGTTCTAAGCCTTTTCTTTTATTTTCTTTAGTTTAATTCTGTTTTTGGTTGTTTCTTTACTTGTTTTATGTTTTAATATGTTTGTATAGTATAGGTTTGTGTGGTTTTATGTTTTAAAAGCATGTTAGATGTTCGATTTAGTGTTTTGAAGTTTTGCTCTGGTTGTTGTGTTGCTAGGATTTTTGGGTTGAAACCCACATGCACATAATCTTGCTTATGCACGTAGGCTTCATTATGTGCACACAGACTTGTTCATGCACGTGCATGATCCTGCCCAGAAACCATAACCCTAATTCTTCTGATTCCACATGTAATACTTCTATTTTAGATTATATTTCATGCATTCATGCTTTTAAGCTTCAGTTTCACATGTTTAATTGTTTGATTTCCTTTCACATGCTAGAATTATGGTTTTATCTTGTATTTCCTTATTTTCATACCATGAACATGCATTCATATATTCATGCATAATGCCATAGTGCAGAGTCATTGTTGCAAGGTAAGTGAGGTAAGTCATGCATTCACAATGTACATGCATTTATTTGTGATATGATCTATGCTTGGGATTGATGAACGTGATATGGTGAATAAGCATGTTGTGTTATTAGTGTTTTACACAAGCTCTTGATGATAACATGATTTGTTTGCTTTGTTGCTATCTTGATTTAAGGCTTCTGCCTTGAATGTGATATGATGACATGATGATTGTAACACGCTAGGGCTTATATTATACCATGCTAGATGAATGTTAGGAGATGCCATGTTAGATGAATGTTAGGTTGACATGAGATGCCATGCTGGATGTACGCTAGGGTTTGTGTTGTGATGAGAAGCATGATAGATGTATGGTTAGGGATGTTTGATGCCATTTTAATTGTTAGATGTATGGTTAGGGATGTTTGATGCCATGTGATTGTTAGATGTATGTTTGTGTGCATGTGAGTATAGATATAATATTGAGTGTGCCTTTAATATGGTCAAGACATAAGACACAATGAGAGAAAGCCAACCTAGGATTGTGCAGTTTTTGGTGCCTAACACCTTCCTAAGACTGTACCTTAACTCCGAACTCATATATTTGGTAGTAAGATTAAAAATGTCATTTCTCGAGAGGGCGCTATATATATGGTTCCTAGATTATTACAAAACTAGGTGGTGACTCCCATTTGTTGTGTCCACAGCAAGTTCGAGTTTGTTCACGAGTTACTTGATTAACTTATTCATTTTTTATATATTGTGAAACTATGACTAAAATGTTATATCTCTTCACAATTCTTTAAATTTTTACTATGAATAAACTATTTATATCAACGATAAGTTACTAATAATGATTTAAAATCATATGTACTTATTGACAAACTTATACAATCTGATTTCAAGTCTATATAAATATGAAAAGAGAAAGAAGCATAGAAAAAGAATAAAGAAATAATAAAAAATTAATGAAGAACTAATATTTAAATGAAGAGATAAAAAAATAAAATCATTGATGTTAGGTGTGAGGACACTAATCGGACTTATCCGCTTTGGGGAGCCAGTCCTTCACGGTTTCATTTCAAGCGACGTGGGAACGTACGGATCTTCACCCTCTGGGGGCTTTACACCGCAGTCCCACATCGGCAAGAAATCCCTCCCACTCATGGTTTATAAGCTTCTGGAGCGACCATGAGTGTACCACTACTACACATGAATTGTGGGGAGTAAAGGACCCAAGCAGGCATTTGGGCCTTTGGGCTCTAGCAAGGAGAGCCGAACTGCTCTTGAGCTAAGGATTTGTTAGTACTGCGAATCGGCCCATACGCCGAGGGTCCGAGGATACAGCCGAGGATGAGTTTCTCCTCGGACAGATCCAAGAGAAGTCGGAGATTCACTACGAAGGTCAAGGCAGAATTCTGGAAAGACTGTTGGTTAAAAGGGGGAAACCCTGAACCTTCTAGATACACCGGTGTTAGAAAAATACCAAGAGCAGAGGCTGCCACCTCCACATTAAAGACTCTGCACCTACCTCCCTGGCCGCATTAATGGGGAAGTGACCCCTGAACAGTAGAACTAAAACTTCTGGTCACTATTCAAAGGCACTAAGAGAAGAAATATCTAGAGAGGAGTGGGTTTGAGCAACACGTGGATAAAGCATCAGAGAAGTATTTAAGGGAGGTGAAGGTCAAAGAAAAGAGGGCGGTCTGTAACTAAGAAAGAAATTAAGAATTGTAATCTTTAAGAAAGAAAGAGAAATAATACAGAAATAATCCTCGGCTCACGTCCGAGGAGGTCCACCTGCAATTATCACTCATTGTTTACAAGTGTTTACACATCATAGCCTGTTATCAAGTTCTCAGTAGTTCTAATCTAGATTTCTAGCCCACACTCTACAAATTTCATTGTTTAAGGCTCATTGGGCCTGAGCCCATAATAGTCTTTGGGTCCAGGTGCAATTGTGCACTTACAATTGGCGCCGTCTGTGGGAATCTAGTAAAAAAGGAGCTGGGATACAATGGCAGGCCTAGGTTCTCACCATGCAGAATCATAGGGATCACAACCGGAAGATTATTTCGAGCGTCTTGAGTGTCAAAGGGATCGTGAGGGAAGTGTCCATACAGAATACCCTAGGGCTAGCCATACTCATGGCGGGGGTAGCACCACCCACGAGGATGGTGCTAAAGCCATGCAGAAGGAGATTAATCGTTTGAAAAGAAAACTGCGCCGCGCCAAACGTAAGCCTTCACCGTCCTCGCCTAATCCTTCCTCAGCGGAGGTCCGAGAAGGTAGTTACAGCTCGAGGTCATGCTCACCCCCCAACGCAATGTCCTCTTGTGAGGAGGACGACCCGCCAGCTCGCAGACACAAGAAACTTCCCTCTGGGGCTTGGGGAACGATGCTATGAGTCGGGCGTTGCACCAACTCTCCAAATCTCCATTTTCACGGAGGATTGAGAAAGGGAGGCTTCCTAGGAGGTTTACCCAGCCCACCTTTACCATCTACAATGGCCGGACTGATCCGGTGGAGCACGTGAGTCACTTTAACCAGAGGATGGTGGTGCACTCTCATAACGAGACCCTGATGTGTAAAGTTTTCCCCTCTAGCTTGGGACATGTTGCTATGAGGTGGTTTAACGGCCTTAAATCGGGGTTTGTAGGTTCGTTTGGGGAGCTTACTAGATCGTTTGCTTCGCTGTTTATCACGTGTAGCAGAGTGCCTCGTCCATTGGACTTGCTGTTATCCATGACCATGAGGGAAGGGGAGACGTTGAAAGCATATTCCGACCGGTACTGGGAGATGTTTAATGAGATAGATGGTGATTTTGATGAGGTGGCGCTCAATACCTTTAAGGTAGGTCTCCCTACTGATCACGATTTGAGGAAGTCCTTGACCAAAAAGCCCGTCCGCAGCGTACGTCGCCTTATAGATCGAATTGATGAATACAAAAGAGTAGAGGAAGACCAGCAGCAAGGAAAGGGTAAGGAGAAGGTTATCCCGCAGGAGAGAAGGGATTTCAGGTCGGACAGATACCACAACAACAAGCCGATGAGAGATTACATTGGGCAATCCGGCTCGGCAGTACCTCAGGCCGTGAACACTGTGTTCCGAGAACCAGTACACCAATTATTGGAGAAAGTTCGTAAGGAGCCCTTCTTCAGATGGCCTAGTAAGATGGCAGGAGACCCTACGAAGAGGAATAAGAACCTCTTTTGTCAGTACCATCAGGACGTGGGCCACACTACCGAGAACTATCGGACCCTTTGGAACCACTTGGAGCAGCTTGTTAGTGAAGGAAAACTGGGCGCACTCGTGTCAACCTAATGGGCGGGCGCCAATCCGGCTCAACAATCGAAGAATAATCTATCTCGGCCGGCATCGGGAACAATTAACGTTATCTTTCGCACTGCAGGACCGGTTCAGGTCCCACTAGGGTGATGGCGGTTTCCCATTCTCAGGCCGAAGAGGTAGGCTCCAGGCCGAAGAGGTTGAAGGTGGATTTACCCGTCTTGGGATTTTCGGAGGAGGATAAGGTGGGTACCATTCAACCCATGACGATGCTCTTGTGATCACCCTCAGGATAGGGAATTATGATGTAAAGAGGGTGATGATTGATCAGGGCAGCGGTGCAGATATCATGTACCCTGATTTATTTAAGGGGCTAAGGTTGAGCTGGAAGATCTTACTCCTTATGACTCGCCACTCATAAGCTTTGAAGGAAAGGCCGTTGTGCCGAAGGGACAGATTCGTTTGCCCGTTCAATCCGGCTCAGAAACGGTTGAGGTGGATTTCATTGTGGTTGACGCGTACTCCCCATATACAGCCATCCTCGCCAGGCCATGGCTGCACGCTCTGGGAGCCGTCTCCTCTACCTTGCATGTTAAGGTTAAGTTCCCCTCTGGGGAATACGTTGAAGAGATCTTCGGCAGCCAATTGGTGGCCAGGCAATGCATATCGGCCGCAGTGCTTCATCAGACAGAAGCCGAGTCATCGGCTTTGCTCATCCAAGACTCATAGCAATTAACAGCTCCGGATGCACCTGGAGCGGTGATAAGAGAGGAGGCTGTTTGTGAGGAGTTAGAGAAGTTTTTGATAGCGGATGACCCAGAAAGGTTCTTCCAAGTCGGCGTACGTTTGCCGCACCAGGAGAAGATGGAGTTGTTGGAATTCCTGAAAGGCAATATTGATGTTTTTGCATGGGATCCTTATGAGGCTCCGGGCGTAGATCCGAGCTTCATTTGTCATCATTTAAATGTCAACCCCGCCATTGTTCCGAGAAGGCAGCCACCTCGGCGTTCTTCCAAGGAACATTCTAAGGCCGTCAAGGAGGAGGTGCTCAAACTCAAGAGGGCTGGAGCTATTAAAGAAATTTTCTACCCCAAATGGTTGGCGCATACGGTTGTGGTCAAAAAGAAGAATGGAACGTGGAGAGTATGTGTAGACTTCACGGATTTGAACAAGGCCTGCCCCAAGGATTCATTCCCAATGCCGCGTATTGATCAGCTTGTGGACGCCACTGTCGGACATCCTCGTATGAGTTTTTTGGATGCCTTCCAAGGTTATCATCAGATTCCATTGGCATTGGAGGATCAAGAGAAGACTGCTTTCATTACTCCAACAGGGAACTACCACTATAAGGTCATGCCGTTTGGGTTGAAGAATGCCAGGGCTACCTACCAAAGAATGATGACCAGGATGTTCAAACAGCAGCTAGGGAAGACCATTGAGGTATATGTGGATGATATGGTGGTGAAGAGTAAAACGATACCTTTCACACGTGAAAGATCTTTCTGAAACCTTCCAAGTGCTAAGAAAGTACAAGTTGCGCCTTAATGCCTTAAAGTGCTCTTTCGGCGTGGGATCTGAAAAGTTCTTGGGATATATGATTACTCATAGAGGGATAGAGGTAAACCTAACGCAGGTCAAGGCTATTCAGAATTTGCAGCCGCCTCGGAACCCAAAAGAAATCCAGAAATTGACCGGAATGATTGCCGCACTGAGTAGATTTATCTCTCGATCAGCTGACTGGTGCCGTCCTTTCTTCCAGTTGTTGAATAAATGGAAGGGGTTTCAATGGACCGAGGACTACGTGTTAGCCTTTCAATAGCTTAAGCAATATCTTTCTCGGCCACCCATTTTGTCTCGCCCCGAGGCGGATGAGGTTTTGTTTGCTTATTTGGCAGTGGCCGTCCACGCGGTCAGCCTGGTCCTTATAAGGGATGAAAGCGGGGTGCAAAGACCGGTCTACTATGTTAGTAAGTCTTTGAATGAGGCTGAAGTGCGCTATCTACTCTTGGAGAAAGCACTTCTGGCCATAGTTCATGCTACGCGGAAACTTCCTCATTATTTCCAGTCTCACACTGTGGTGGTTCTGACCCAATTGCCGCTCAAGGCGGTGTTACGCAGCGCCGATTACTCTAGTAGGGTGGCAAAGTGGGGAACCATTTTGGAAGCCTTTGACGTTAAATACAGGTCTCGCACCTCGGTGAAGGGCCAGGTCCTTGCTGACTTGGTGGCAAAATTTACCGAACCATTGCTAGAAGAAACTCTGAAAGAGGCACACATGGATGGAAAATCAGTTGGTGTGGTCACAGCCGCATCACCTCTGACTTGGAAAATGTATATGGATGAGGCAGCGAATCAGAGAGGATCTGGTGTCGGACTTGTCCTGATATCCCCTGAGGGAATTGTCTTCGAAAAATCTCTAAGGCTGTCTTTCTCGGCCACTAATAATGAAGCCGAGTACGAAGCAGTCTTGGTGGGCATGAACATGATACATAGGATGGGCGGAAAGGAAGTCCATGCGTTCTCGGACTCTCAGTTAGTGGTCGGCCAGGTAACGGGGACCATGGAGGCTAGGGACCCAAGAATGCAAGAATACTTGGCCCAGGTCAAACGTCAGCAAGCTAAATTTGATTCCTTTGTCTTGTCTCACATCTCTAGGAGTGGAAACACCCATGCAGATTCTCTGGCCACATTAGCCATGTCCTCGGCTCAGTGCTTACCCAGAATTATCCTTGTAGAGGATTTGCTAGAGCCAACTCTTACAGTTGTCAACGCAGCTCGCATCCATTTGATAAGGCCTGGACCTAGTTGGATTGACCCGGTCATATCTTTTCTTAAGAATGACATCCTTCCTAAGGACAAATCTGAAGCAGATAAGATACGTCGAAAGGCGCCACGTTTCTGGTTGTCCGAGGATCAGAAACTGTATAAACGATCTTTCTTAGGACCGTACTTATTGTGTGTGCACCCTGAATCAACGGAAGCACTTCTGGAAGAACTGCATGAAGAGATTTGTGGGAGCCACACCGAGGGAAGATCCTTAGCCCACAGAGCTCTGACTCAGGGTTATTGGTGGCCCAATATGCAGAGGGAGGCTCAGGACTATGCCAGGAAATGTGATCAGTGCCAGAGGTTCGCCCCTAATATTCATCAACCTAGAGGGGTTCTCAACCCTCTCTCCAGTCCTTGGCCTTTCGCACAATGGGGATTGGACATAGTGGGGCCATTTTCGAGGGCTGCAGGAAACAAAAGATGGCTTCTCGTGGGAACAGACTACTTCACTAAATGGGTTGAGGCCGAGCCCTTAGCAAATATCAGAGACGTTGATTCCAATAAGTTTGTCTGGAAAAACATCGTCACTAGATTCGGTATACCACACACACTTATCTCAGACAATGGTGTTCAATTCGATAGCAAGGCTTTTAGGAAATATTGTGGTGATATGGGCATCATAAATAGATACTCCACCCCAGCTTATCCTCAAGGAAATGGGCAAGTCGAGGCCGTTAACAAGGTCATAGTCAGTGGGCTCAAGAAAAGGTTGGACGATGCGAAAGGCAGGTGGGTAGAAGAACTCCCACATGTTCTCTGGACGTATCGGACTACACCGCGCAGGTCCACGGGAGAAACGCCATTCTCTATGACTTATGGAGCCGAGGCGATGATACCTCTGGAATCAGGTTTTCCCACCCTGAAGACGAGTTCTTTTAGCCTGGAGAATAACGATGGCCTCCTGGAAAAAGGTCTTGATTTAATTGAAGAACGGCGTGAGGCAGCTATGGTCTAAATGGCTTATTATCAACAGAAACTTAAACGGGGATATGATGCCCACGTGAAGCTAAGGCCACTCGCACCTGGGGATCTTGTACTAAGAAAAGTTGTGGGCACCGCTAAGAACCCGGCTTGGGGTAAGCTAGGACCAAACTGGGAAGGTCCCTATCGCATTGTTTCAGTAGCTGGCATAGGGTCGTATCGTTTAGCTGATCTAGATGAAAGAATTGTACAACGCCCCTGGAATGTAAATAACCTTCGAAGGTATTACTATTAATAAAGTGTGCTTTTCTTAGCTAACAGTTCAAAGTTATAAATATCTCAGGGGTTTACAGTTACTTTTCTTAAGTGTCAAACAGAAACTTGGTTAAGTATGGTCCTCAGACCACAAACCTTATGGAAATTGATCTCTTGTCATTTGTTAAACAGAACCTTAGTTATGTCGGGTCCTCGGACCTTCTACTTTGGGAAAATTAACATTTGAAGTTACTTTTCTTAAGTATCAAACAGAAACTTGGTTAAGTATGGTCCTCGGACCACAAACCTTGTGGAAATTGATATCTTGTCATTTGTTAAACAGAACCTTAGTTATGTCGGGTCCTCGGACCTTCTACTTTGGGGAAATTAACATTTGAAGTTACTATTCTTAAGTGTCAAACAGAAACTTGGTTAAGTATGGTCCTCGGACCACAAACCTGGTGGAAATTGATATCTTGTCATTTGTTAAACAGAACCTTAGTTATGTCGGGTCCTCGGACCTTCTACTTTGGGGAAATTAACATTTGAAGTTACTTTTCTTAAGTGTCAAACAGAAACTTGGTTAAGTATGGTCCTCGGACCACAAACCTTGTGGAAATTGATATCTTGTCATTTGTTAAACAGAACCTTAGTTATGTCGGGTCCTCGGACCTTCTACTTTGGGGAAATTAACATTTGAAGTTACTATTCTTAAGTGTCAAACAGAAACTTGGTTAAGTATGGTCCTCGGACCACAAACCTTATGGAAATTGATATCTTGTCATTTGTTAAACAGAACCTTAGTTATGTCAGGTCCTCGGACCTTCTACTTTGGGAAAATTAACATTTGAAATTACTATTCTTAAGTGTCAAACAGAAACTTGGTTAAGTATGGTCCTCGGACCACAAACCTTGTGGAAATTGGTATCTTAGTCACTGTTCTTATTCTTATCACATGCTTTGTGGAAATCAGTATCTTACCATTCATTAACTTAGATCTTAAATTCTATATCCTTAAGTGTTAAATAAATTTTTGTAAGGAATAGCCCTCGGACCTTACATCCTACTGAAAGTAATACCCCAAATTATAAAAGTTTAACCATCATATGAGTTTTTTAACTAAGGCATTGTTTAATATCCAAACTAAGTTAATCTCTACCAGGTTCTTAAATGTTCTACTTTGCAAAGAAAATATGCGCATGGCTGTTTGGAAGTTATAATTGTGCAACTCCTGGAGTTAGATTTGTTTATTCTGTTCTTCCTTTAACTATGTATTAGTAAGAACTTTCATGACAAGCACAAAAAGAACAAAGTAAGACAAATACAACATGAGTGAAAGTTGAATAAAATTGTTCTTCATACATCATCAAAAAGAAGGGGAGTACATGAAAGTCCTATGCTAGGTCCTAAGCTTGGGTAGGGAGGTCTTAGAGGGAGCTGCTGCCAGCCTCGGTGCTCTTCAGTTCTAGCTCAAAGGTAGACAAAACTTGCTTCCCTTTGTCTGTTGAAGGAACAAGGGGCTCCACGTTCTGAATTTGCTCCTTCTCGGCACCGCCATGCTCGTCCTTCTCTTTATGGGAACCTTCAGGTTCTGTAGGATCAGGAACGAGTTCTTGCACTACAGGAGGAAGGGCAGGAGAGGCAGCAACATGAGGGTCTTCTATCTCCTGTATGTCTAGGGGAAGCCAAATGTTCTCGGGCTTCCTCAGCTCGGAAGCTTGAGGAACCCCTGCTGCATTCATGGCCTCTCCCCAGACCTGTTGACAGTACTTTCGGCATAAGGCCGCAAAGGCTTCTGTCAACCGTTCTTGCGTTGCATTTACTCCCTCCTGATAGCTGGCCTTCTTCGCGGCCTCCAGTGCGTGCTTGTGGGCGTGAGCCTCCTCCTTCACCCACGTAAGCTCCTTCTCCAAATCAGAGCGTGCCTGTTAGGCTTGAGAGAGCTCGTCGTCCTTTTGGCGAAGAAGCTTACGTTGCCCCTCCACTTGATTCTCCATCGTCTTTAAGCTGGCCTCGGCACCATCCTTCTCTCTTTTTAAGTCGGCCAGCTGCGATGTGATCTTCTCTTTCTCTGCTAGGACCTGGCCTAAGGACCTTTCTGCCTCTAGCCGTAGCTCTTGCTCCATCCCAGCGCGCTTCCGAGAATCCTCCACGAACTTCTCGGCCGCGAAAACTTCTTGGATGGCCTGCAAAAAATGTCAGGAGGTTAAAATATGGTAAAGTGTTTACAAATGAGTCTAGAGTACAAGTGTGAGGTGGAACTTACCAGAGCTAAATCCCTTTTTAATGAAAGGAACAACTGAGGCTGGCCCATCTTCTCCAAGGTTTCCATGTCCTTGGGTAGCAGAAGAGGACGCTCCAACGCCTCGCCCAGGTGGTGGGCATGGCCTTGTTGGATTGCCCTGATACTGGAGTGGCAGGGGATTGGTGCGCCGTCCAGTCTTAGGTCAAGAGACCAGGTAGTCGGTGCTCGGCGCACTTCGGCCACGTCTCTGATCTCCCCACTCTCGACTGAGCGAGCCCGGCCTTTGCCCTTGTCCAGCTTCTGCTGCGAGCTGGTTGTGGTTGTTGTCGTGGCTTCTTTTGCTTCTCGCCACCGGCCCCCTCGGCCTCCACCTTCCTTTTCTTCTTCGGATCGTCGGCGGGAGGTTTGGGGTCGGCTGGAGGAGGGGGTGGTGGCAAGGCTGGGGGAGCTTGGGACCCCCTCGTTCCCTTTTTGGCCACTCTCGTGCCTCTCGCGGTCATAAGGTCCTTAAGCTCGTCCATGTTTTCCTCAATGGAGCTATCGTCTGGACGCGCTATCACTAAGCCCACGATCCCAGAGGTCTCGGCTGCTTCTTCTTCCTCGTCGGAAAGAACAACGAACGGGTTTCCACGGGGTCGTGGGGCGTCCTCGAATCGAAATTGTTCTATCTCCTCGTCTAACGTGTTCAAAGAAGACACCTGCTCCTCTGGGACAACAGTTACCTGTGAGTGCGTAGCGAGAGGGATCGCAGCAATCGGTTGTGAGTACAGTATGGTGTGGGGGTCATTAGGAAGGTCGTGGTCGGCCAGGAAATGTGGTCTGGCTACGTGAATCCTCCTACGCCGCCGGTCACCGGCAATAATGGCGTTCTCGATCTCTTGGAAGTCCGAGGAGATAGGGTGGTACCCTAGTATCAAATGAGCCGCCCTAAGTTGTAAGTCTTCACTTACGAACACTTCTGAACGAAGCACTCTGTTCAAATCTGCGACGTTGCAGTGGCTCAAGCGGGGGCGCACGTGTTGTTTATCTGCAAAGAAAGACACCAAAACAAACAAACATGGTCAGATTCGTAGAACATGTAATAAACTAAAGTCAAATATTTTGTAAAGGCAAAAGACATTCTAAGATGTTTAGATGGAGTTATGGGGCGGGAAGTTAGATCCTAAGGTGTCGCACCTGGATCTCCCCACTCAACTGGGCAGTGGGGTCTGTCGTGCCAGTTGCCTGAGACGATGAGGTAGTCATCCTTCATGCCTTTATTGGACTTGGGCAGACAGGAGATTAACCTAACTACGCTAGAGCGGGATTTGATATAGTATCCTACTCTAGTGAGTTTGTGGCATTCGTACATAAAAACGACATCATGCCAGGTGAGGTTCAGACCCATCTGCTCGTTTAGAGCGTCGACGCTTCCTAAGACTCTAAAAACGTTGGGAGCGCATTGATCGGGGCACAACCGGTGGTTGCGAAGGTACTCCCTGGTTACGCTTTTCATTGGGAGGGTCATCCCACCTTCTACGAAGGCGACCATCGGGATGATGACCTCTCCGGTTTTCCTAGAACCGGCCACGGCTTCCGCCGGGCAGTATTTTAAACCTACATCGCTGGGAATGTGATACTTAGCTCTAAAACCTTCCATCTCAGCGGCGGTATCAACTAGACACTTAAATTTTTCGATTAGAAAGGAACGAAAGACTAAGTTCTAAGAGGGAGAACGGTTAGAATGGGAGCCGAGGACAGGATCCGAGGAGAATGGGTTAAGGAAAAAGAATAAGCACTTACAGATTTGAAGTTGTACGAATTTCCACGGATTTCTGCAGAGAAAAGGTGATTACTGATGTTTTGATGGGATTAGCTTCTGAAGAAATAAATGAAGGCGCAAGTTCCCAAAGCGTCACGACATGCGGGAAAGCGGCCTCGAAATTGTATTCGTCCCGCCCAAATTTTCAGGGGGTAACAAGGTCCGTTGGATGCTCATCTCACCGTTGAACGTGGGAAACAGGGTGTAACTTACGGTAATAAATGCGCGCGTTTTTTAAATTAAAACCGCCAAGTGGCATCCTCTGGAACACGAAACGATCTCCACACGCGCAGTTATTTACAAAACGTGTGGGGTAAGTTCTCGTCGGATCAAAACCCTATTTTTCTCCTCGGATGATGAAAAATAGAGTTTTGAGGGGCTATTGTGGGGAGTAAAGGACCAAGCAGGCATTTGGGCCTTTGGGCTCTAGCAAGGAGAGCCGAACTGCTCTTGAGCTAAGGATTTGTTAGTACTGCGAATCGGCCCATACGCCGAGGGTTCGAGGATACAGCCGAGGGTGAGTTTCTCCTCGGACAGATCCAAGAGAAGTCGGAGATTCACTACGAAGGTCAAGGCAGAATTCTGGAAAGACTGTTGGTTAAAAGGGGGAAACCCTGAACCTTCTAGATACACCGGTGTTAGAAAAATACCAAGAGCAAAGGCTGCCACCTCCACATTAAAGACTCTGCACCTACCTCTCTGGCTGCATTAATGGGGAAGTGACCCCTGAACAGTAGAACTAAAACTTCTGGTCACTATTCAAAGGCACCAAGAGAAGAAATATCTAGAGAGGAGGGGGTTTGAGCAACACGTGGATAAAGCATCAGAAAAAGAAGTATTTAAGAGGGGTGAAGGTCAAAGAAAAGAGGGCGGTCTGTAACTAAGAAAGAAATTAAGAATTGTAATCTTTAAGAAAGAAAGAGAAATAATACAGAAATAATCCTCGGCTCACGTCCGAGGAGGTCCACCTGCAATTATCACTCATTGTTTACAAGTGTTTACACATCATAGCCTGTTATCAAGTTCTCAGTAGTTCTAATCTAGATTTCTAGCCCACACTCTACAAATTTCATTGTTTAAGGCTCATTAGGCCTGAGCCCATAATAGTCTTTGGGTCCAGGTGCAATTGTGCACTTACATTAGGTGTATTGTAAAGTGAGGTGTTAAAATAGATTAAGGAATTTTTGAGTTGGTAAAAACTAAAATTTTTAGCTCCACCAATGTTGATGCTCTTAATGTTAATTTCTAAAGTTTATTTATATTCTTACCGCAAATATATATATATATATTCTCCCTTTTTCTTTGGTTTTTGTGTATATTCTCTAGAATTAATGTACAAGATTACTGAATTGAACCACTTCTTATCTCTAAAAAGAAAAAAAGGAACCACTTCTTTAGTTCTTTTCCAAAATAAGACACGAGCGCCTTTGTAAGCATTAGGTGCTCCAAGTGGGGAAATTTTTAGGCATGAACATTAATAAATTGCTTTACCAATTACTTGAAAGAAAGCATCCAATTTTTTGTTTTTTTTTTTTGTTTTAAACTTTGGACATGTGGGTGATTAATAAATGATGATACAAAGAAAATCAGTAGGCTGGATGCTTCGGACTTGAAATGACAACTTGCTCTCTCAACGGCCTGAAAAAAGAAAGAAAAGTAATCAAAGGTGACCGGGGCTGCCGGCCAAGAACCCTCCGATGACAAAGTTAGTTTTCTCTCTATATTTTTGGAGTTCCAACTTTTTGGGAGCAATAAAAAACGTACCTTTGCTTTGTCTGAATAAGCGTTTATATAGTGTTCTAATAGACGGTTATTGCAATTATAACTTCCCCTAGATTCAAGGAGGCGTAAGTATTTAAAAATAACTTCCATAACCGTTTAGGAGTTATGTACTACAACGGATACTTGGAAGTTATGCGTAAAATAAGGAATTGTCACATTATACTCGGAGATTTTCCTAAGTATGATACCCTCGTCCTAGTATCCCCTTGTCGAGTGTGCTTAGCTCATGAATAGGGGTCGTTCCGTCTACGAACGAATTTATTAAGGACGAGATCGCCGACACCTTGGACGAGCGTCTCATTCCCTGGTCACGAGAACCTCGTCCTAGTCTCTTCCTCTTTGGACGAGATGGTGTTATAGGTAAGGTTTTCAGGAGTGCTTGCAATACTGTTGGGTCACGGACGACCTCTATGAACGGCTTCAAGATGGGAAAAACCAGTACCCTATCAATAAACATAAGAAAGTACCAATTTAGCAACAACACTTTTGGCAAAGCCTCCAATTTCTTAAACATTTTTAATTGGATTATGGATTACTTGAAAGAAAGTCTTCCATTTATTTTTTTATTTTTATATTTTGAACATCTTAATTAAAAATATAAGAAATTATGTCAATTGAATAATAAGACTCTTACTAAAAACTTTCATTTATTGGAAACATGAATGACACTAGTTTTGCGATTTCTAATTTCAAAATTGTATATCATCAATAAAAACTGGAAGGAAAAAAAATATTGGGGAAATAAATAAAATAAGAAAATGTTAAATCAAGTTGTACATGGACACAGGTTTTTTTCCCATCTTCTCACCGTCATGAATGTTTCTATTTTTAGTTCAGAAATACATCTGTAATTTAGATTAAATGTACGTGAAGGTAATCTGAAGAAGTTAATGTATTATGTATGTGAAGATATGCAACGTGAGTACTAAGTACGTACCAACATACCGGTCATTTATTGTTTTAGACTTTAGAAAGAAAACTTTGCAAACAATTTCCAAATTTTATAAAATAATATAGGCAAGAATTGCATTGAGAAAGAGAAAAAAGAGGCTTTTATTAAATCTCTAAATTTAGACTATTTTTTGTTTCATTGAAATTGTTTTCTTTAATCAAATTTCTAAAATTTGGAATATTTTTGAGTTTCATTGAAATTGCAATTATTTTCCTTAAAGATGTCACGTTTAATGTCACATTACAAATCCTAGAAACTGGGGTATATATATATCCTTTGAAGTTTGAACCGAAGTATTCTACATCAATACATTCAAACCATTAATATATGGCTACACATACAGAAGATAATTCGGTCAATATCGAGCAATCCAAATGTGATAAGAAATTTTTTTGTGCACACTGTGCAGAAGTTGGAAGAAATGCCGATTTTAATACCCCAGATGGAGTTTCTAGCCACACTAAAAGAGCACATCGCAACTGTCACGTCCCATGTCATGAATGTGGCAACTTGTTTGAGAATGATATCTCCTTGCAGCAACATTTTAATGAATGGCACTCAAAGTATGTTATCTCTTAA
This sequence comes from Castanea sativa, assembly GCF_040712315.1. Lineage (NCBI taxonomy): Eukaryota > Viridiplantae > Streptophyta > Magnoliopsida > Fagales > Fagaceae > Castanea > Castanea sativa. The sequence continues at coordinate 37,345,560 of NC_134015.1, read as the reverse complement.
TTAGTTCATCAATTTGTAAATTAACTTGTGAATATACAGTTGTCTAGAATATATATATATATAATTGAGGCATTAATTATATTCACCATATTTCTAATATATTTTCGGTTTTATTTATATTGTAGGAGGCAGACACATAAGAAACCATCAAAGAATCCAAAACCAAGAAAAGCCGCTCATTAAGAACTGTGTAATCCTCGAACATTAATTAATGTCCTATATGTCCTATATATAGTGTCTTTGTATTTTCTATTTTCTATTTTCTATTTTTTGTCTTTGCATTTTTCTTTTCGGGTTAGTGTTTTTTCAATATGTTACATATTAATATACATATATTTTTTTGACAAAAATGCAAAACTAACCTCCTAATTTTCATATTTTTTCATTTCAGTCCTTTAACTTTCAGTTTTGTCAATTCAGTCCTCTAACTTTCAATTTTTGTTAATGTAAGGCTCCATTACAATTATGTTAGTGGCTGCCGTTAAACCTATTAAAACGACGCCGATTTGCATGTTTTTTTTTATATATAAATAATTTGAAATTAAAAGAAAATAAGAAAAATCTGAAAAAAAAAGAAAAAAGAAAAAAACAAAACAAAACAAAACCCACGCTACATCCACCATGGTCTGACCCAAAATCATGTTTTCAGCTTTCTGCGTCATCGCTGCATCTTGCGGTGCAATAGGCTTGGAAGCTAGCTCCCCAACGACTTTGAAAACGTCGCCGTATTTGATGGGTTCTTTTTGTTCTTCTTTCTCATGTTCTTGACACGTCGTCCTCGGCTGTTCTTGGCTCATCTCGGTTGTGTATATATGTTGAAAACAACTTGGAATATCTTTGAGTTAGTGGGAGTTACGGAAAGGAGTGTGTTCATATATATATGGGTCATAGAAGTTTGGAAGGGAATGGAGATGTGACCTTTGGGAGACGTGGCTGTTGAAGAAGTGTGACAGAGTTTGAGATTAGCGGTACAAATGGCAGCTAGATAGGTTTGGTTAGATCAGAGATGTATGAGTTTTGTTTTGTTTTGATTCAGGGAAGGCGAATGAGGTCGTTGTTCCCCTTCACGTTTTTTCAGATTTTTTTTTAATTCCGAATTAAAAAAAAAAAAAATGCCAAATGGCATCGTTTCAATGGATCTATTAGCAGCCACTAACAGAGTTGTAATGGAGCTCTACATTGAAAAAAATTGAAAATTAGAGGACTGAAATGAAAAAATGTGAAAGTTAGAAGGACAGTTTTACATTTTTGCCTTTTTTTTATTAGAAGGTATTAATATACATATATGAATAAAAGTTTAATTGTATGTGGTGCATATATATATAGATTAATATGGAGCTTTAACTCTCTCTCTCTCTCTCTCTCTCTCTCTCTCTATATATATATATATATATATATATAGGTTTTTTTTTATATGAGAAACAATATGGAGCTTCAAGTGCAAAAGGGCAATTTATTCCATTGATTATTATTTAAATGAAAAAAAATCAGGATTATTATTTAAATTATGTTTTATGTAAACTCCTTATCATTCATTTTTTGAAGGTCTATATATGGGCATTGCAATCCAAAATTTTTGAATTAATTTTATTATGCAATCAAAATTTCCATGCTCACAATAAAGAATCCTAGAGAGAGAAACAAATAATAATAAAAAATTAAATTTTTTAAGAAATAATGTATATTTATTTTATTTAACACTTCCTATCATGGGAGAAATTATTCATTATATATAGAAGACCCTATCAAGAATGTCTAATTATCTTAATACTCAATTATATAAGAGAAAAGTAGATATACGACTTTTATGCCATGACCCTCATGTGATGGAGAAAAAGTAATGAGTCCATGTGAAATTGATGGACAATCAATTATAGTCTGTCACGTTAAGGTTGTGAAAAAATGTTGTGGTTCTAGAATAACTCAAAATATAATAACATATGTATAAATTAATTAAGTCAGATCCTATCACAATCTTAATCATATCATTAAAATTTTGAATGGTTTAATAGTAGAATTTGTGATAATTTTCCTATTTTCATTAACTTCTTAATCATTATGGCATGCTCACCAACCAGCCGTCTCTTCCATTATCTATTTGATCATGTGAACACATTGAATAGGTTGCAAATGTTTGTTATCAAGGAGCAGGATTAGGAGAGACCCAAATTGGTGGGGGCCAAACCAACATGGCGTGACTCACATAATAATTATATCCTGGCAATGGTTTAATACTCCTATCCTCCACGTTGTAAACGCCCATGTCATGACCTCCTACAATGCCTTCTCGATGGCAATCAAAGTAGTCATCAGTAAAGTAAATACAATTCCCCTTATATCTAGCAAGGTTTTGAGATGAGATACACAAGGAATCATTTATTCCCACAAAGAATAGATTATCTCCAATGTTCTTTACCATTCTCCATTTCAACTCTCCTTGATGATGATCTAATTTATAAACCACAAAGTCAATCGTTTTGTAGGAATAAATATGGTCAATACGAGAAATTGGTTCCAGTTTGTGAATCTTTCTAACCATAAAAAATTCACCGGATATCGTCCTCGCCAAAGAAAAGTAATTGAGAATAGTCCTCGGAAGAGATGGTACAAGTTGTGTCATATTTGGCAAGGAAGCACTATCACCAACCCACAATCCTCCATCATTACGTAATACATAGAACTTCCCCTTATGGGAAATTATATCATGATTCATATGTTGATCATTTTGTTGAATAAGAGTCCATTTCTTGTCCCCATTTTTGCAGAAAGCTAAATCTAAAACCATACCGTAGATGGCCATGGCCATGTACTCTTTGGAAGTAGTAGGGTTTGATGACAACACAAGCTTATGTATGAAAACATCTCTTACATATGCTATGCTTTCAACCTGTACTTTTGCTGGTTTAGGTAAGTTTGGTCTTACTCTCAAAATTAAATATTCTTCATCAGCCATATATGGACGGTATCCTAATACATCAGGAAATGTGTCTATTGGAGGTAGTTGTATTTGAGCCCTTGTGAGTGGATTGATTAGATTTAACTCTGGATACCCGTTAATCATGAGTACCCAACCATGTGAGGATCCTCGTAACAACTTTCCCTGCACTTTTGGAAGTTCCAACTTATACATCTTATTTTCTAATATGCTAAAAAATTTGCAATGTGTATCACTTGCATCGTTTGCTGGTGGAATCATCAACCATGGAACTTGGCTAAGTTGATGGTTTGGCACCTTTGGTAGCAAGGATTGGAATGAGTTACAAGTTGAGCGCAATCGGACATAATCAGCATAGATTGTGAGCCGCTTCCCAATCTCATATATCAAATTCTCTGGAAGTTCTGACAACGGACACTCATGTTTATTTTCTTCTGACGCTAGCAGGAACAAAAATAAACAATAAATTTTTTAAATAATAATTTTCTTGTATCTCATAATTCCCGAATTTACATACTAAATAAATAAAATGGTAAGATAAATGTGGTAATTTTTTGGTTTCTTGGGCTTGCCCTTGATCCAAGTAGAAGTTTCAAACACCGCGCGTGACCCAACGGCAATGGCAACGGTTCAGTGCGCACACAAAAAAGTTTAAAGTGAGCGGCAAATTTTAGCCACATGATAATCCTCTTGGTTTAACAGAAAATAACGGCAAAATTAGGAAAAGTTATTTTTTCTTACAATAAGTTGAGGTGTTGGAAATCAAACTCAATCAGAGACTTGAATATAGTCATTGAGTTACAAAGCAATTAACACATATCAACTTCTTGTTAATTATTATAGTTGGCAAAGGAGAAAATTTCCATATGTTGGTGAGCTATATTGGTCAAATATTTGTGTGGTTTTGCCAGAGCAATTGTAAGTAAGAGAAAGGGAGGGGGTAAAAAAACGAAGATTTAGCATATGTTTTCCATTAGCCATAAGATACATAACGAGTAAAAATAACATAGTAATATAAACTATAAAGACTGAGTGAAGATTTTAGATGAGAATTATTATATATGTAATTGTTATGGACTCAAGCTTTGGACAGAAACTTGAGAATTAAGGTTTTATTATAGTTAAATTTTTTCGAATTTAATCTCAAGGTTTTTCTTTTGAATGAGAAAATATTTTACATATAAATCTTTGTATTCTTGTGTATGATTGATCTCTTTTATTATTAACATGGTTATTTTGGTTACAATATTTTTTTGAGTTTGGTTAAAAATAATTGTTAAACTTCTTGATTTAAGAAAAAATAAATTGTAGCCCAATAAATCTTCACAATAATTCGACCTAATGCAACATAGATCTTTAACCAAACCACGCAAAACAACCATTTACCCATTGTATAATTACAATAAAAAAAGCTTGTTTCTATGCTTGTCTACTGTAATGATTATTACTTCAGACTATATGTAAATATTACAAATAATAAAAGAAATTTGTTGATAAATTAATTCCATTTCTACGTATCTGTTTGGTAATATTGTGACAACACAATAATTAAAGTATTAAACTATATTTGAATATGTATATCAAAGTTTGATACAACATGGTAAGATGATAGAATAGAATCATATTTCAATAAATTCTCTAAAATTATCTTTATATTTATACGTACTTTTTGTGAATCTTGCATACAGCATTCCATTATATAAAATGAAACAATTTATAATTAACATCATTATAATTTGTCTAAAGTTACTATCCAATAAATTTTAAAAGAGAAAAAAAAAAAGTTAACAACATCTCCTGTAAATATTGAATTCTAATAACTAACAAATTCACTTTGAATAAAATGATGAAATAAAAGTTTTTTTTTTAAAGACATGTTTCATAAAAAGTTTATAATTGGTTGAAATTTAAATGAAGAAATAAAAATTGAATAGCCTTATACTTCTCAACATTTTAAAAATAAAGAATTTAATCTGTTTTATGTGAGGATAAATCCTGCATTACCAAAATTTTCATTTACTTATAGTATTCATTTTTTATTCTCATTAGAAGTTGAGAGGTCTTTCCAAAAATTCAGAAAATTTCCTGTACCAAGGTTAATGTGATTATACCATGCTATATGTTAAATATAATAGTTTTGTAAGAAATGGAGCTATATTGGGACCCATAGACCAATAATTTTTAATAAATGTTATATATATATATATATATATATATATATATATATATATATATATATCTTTTATTGAAAAAAATATTTTACACTCTTATTGACACACTTATTACAATATTTCAATAATATAAATGCAATCAAACAACAAAATTATGGTTTCAAAAGGAATAAACATTTCAATCTAATATGTTCTTGAATACCAAACATGATCAAAGTATTGAACAAAGATATATATTAAAATTTCACTTCTAGTCTTCTATACTGTGTTGTTATTACTTCTGTTAATAAATCTAGCAATGCAATCATAACATTCTTTTACAATTATTAGCGTCGTTGGTTGTGATTTGTATATATATTAGAAGTCTTGTTAATAATGGACCTTTATAAAGTGATATTTTTTCAATTATAATCAATCACCTTAACATGTTTTAAAAAACATTTGTGGAGATTAGTGTTTTTCTCTTTTAATGAATTATTGTAATTATTGAATCATAAAATAGATAAACAAAAATCATTGCAGTTTTTATTTACTTCCCCAAAAAGTAGATAAATGATAATAAAGTGGTGGGAGGAAAAGATTTCTAGTAAAGAAATATAACACCTATCTGATAGATATAGTAAAATTTAAACTAATGACATCTATTTCATGATGATTGCTTTTATTATCAAGTTAAAATACTATTTTGTTTTCACTGTAGGCTAAACCCCCAATCTGTTATTCGGCAAATACAAAATTTTACCTGTTGACCTAATTAGAACCCTTATATAACATTTGTTTACAAGCGTTAAAAATCTAAAAAAGCTTAAACACAAATTAAGTAATCAAGAAAAAATTCTAACAAATACTTCATAATGGAATGACATAATAAATAATACTATTTTATTATTGAAATAGATAAGACTATTAGAAAAATTAAAATTAACCTCTTACCCGGAATTAGAGCTGGACCCATAACAACATAACCAATGCCATCCATCTCTCTCTCTCTCTCTCTCTCTCTCTCTCTCTCTCTCATATATATATATATATATATATATATATATATGTGTGTGTGTGTGTGTGTGCGCGCGCATGCATGCATGCATTAGAAGCACCTAAGGGGTCATTCAAATAGGGGCATGTGCTTTAAAGTGATTTTAAGAGCATTTAAGTCCATGTTGCACTATCAAAATTTGATGGAAAACGGTACTAGAGTGAAAAGTTTAAGGTCTATTGATTATTATTTAAATGAAAAAAATCATGATTTTTATTTAAAATATATTGACCGTAAATTCTTATCATTCATTTTATGAAGGTCTATAGGCATTGAAGTTCAAAAAATTTGAATTACTTTTATTATGCAATTAAAATTTTCATGCGCACAATAAAGAGTAATAGAGAGAGAAACAAAATTTTACGTCATAACATTCTCTTTAGTTTTTATTTTTATTTTTATTTTTTTTAAGAAATAACATTTTTTTTATTTAACACTCCCTATTACAAGAGAAATTATTCATTTTATAAGGAGACGACCCTATCACGAATGTCTATTTATTGTTTTGCTTAATACATCTTTTTGTGTTATTGCTTATAATTAGATTTGCATGTTGTTTCTTATTGCTTAATTACAAAAGTAAATTGTTGAAATATATCCAAAAATCTTAAAGCAAATTTCACTTATTTTAATTTATTTTTGTGATTGCTGTGTGAATTGGTGTGTAATACAGTGTCATACTAAATCTTTGATTCCTAGGCAGTTTCGCGAATTCGTTATGTGATTGTGCAAGATTGGTTGAAAGTTGTTCAGGGGCCTTTTTCGGTTGCTTGACCACGTGTGGTCCGTTGGGGGGGGTGACCTTGCTAGACCTGGATTCGTTTGGAAAGTTGCGTCCGAAATTCAACATTGGGCCACGTGGTCTAACGGCTACTGGCGTACTTTTAAGCCTACAAAGCCATTAAAGCCAAAGTCTAAGAATCACGATAATGGTTAAATAAATATGTACTATGTGTTTGATATAATAGTTTTGATTAATAGTTGTAATAGTAGTTGGAATAAAGTAATGTATATTTAAATGTGAAGTAATCATGTACTCAATAATGTATATTTAAAGATGATGATGCGAAGAAAATCAGTAGGCTGGATGCTTCGGATTTCAAAGGACTAGCGACTGCCTTGATGGCCTGAAACAGAAAGAACGGTTGATCAAAGGTAACCGAGGTCGTCGGCCAAGAACCCTCCGATGCCAAAGTTAGTTTTCTCTCTTAAATTTTGGAGTTTTAACTTTTCAGGAAATGTCAAAACGTACATTTTTCTGGTCTGAATGAGTGTTTATATAGTGCACCCTAGAAACGGTTATTAGGCTTGTAACTTCCCCTATATTTGAGGAGTTTTGAGGGTTCAGGGATAATTTCTACAACCGTTTACATTTTCTCATATAACTGTCACTGGAAGTTATGCATGTGATAAGGAGTTGTAGTATTGAACTTGGATTTACTCATGTCTTGGAACACTAGCATGTAGGCAAGTTCTTGCTTGGGAATTTTTCTAAGTGTTAGGGGTAGTCTTCCTGACGAGCGTACCTTTCTCCCACGGAAGGTCGTTCTTCTATGGACGACCTTCTCATGGACGGTCATCCTTACATGGACGACCTTCCTACGTGGGGTGCATCTTCTGTAGGCAAGCATCTTCCCACACGACAAGCTTTTTACAACGTTCGCTTTCCCGTCCTTGTCCTGGACGACCGTCATGGACGATATTGGAGTTGGTGTATTTTATCATCCCCCATCAAAAGATATGGAAGCAAAATCACTTATCTTTGTATGGTTTGTAGCTCCAGCTGTACAGCTTTTGTGAGTTGATAATATCCCAGCAGAGTGATGTTAGGATTAGTGCCCTTAAATCCTATTGTATGATGCTATGTATGACATTATGTATGACATGATGTATGACTTAATATTGTGATTAATAAAGTTGTTTTATAATTATCTAAAATAATAGTAACATGAATATGGGACATTATCATATAGTCTATGAGATGCATTGTATGTGATTTATGTGAAAAGTCACAGAAGATGTAAATCACAAGTTCTTTGTAAACTCAGAATATATAGTTCATAGTCGGTGATGAAATTGGGCATTTCATCTGCAAAGACTATAACGTATCAACTAAGATGATTTGTCTTGATCATGGAAGTGGAGACTTCTAGTTGATATGTTGATATGTTTTAAGAGTTAAGACATATTGAACGGAATCTATTTGTGGACTGCTGTGAGATTTATTATTCTCTTAACAACTGTCAAATGAATAATAAATCTCACGACTTCTATTTGCATGAACTCTTAATCCTGAGAGAATAATAGACCTGATCATGAGGTGTAGGTTGCTTTGATATATCAAGAGTGAGATCTAAAGTAACGGTCAAAATCTCAGTATGTTGGGCAGCCGCATTTAGTGTTGATGGAACATATATTCTCAAGATGGAATTCATAGTCTCTTGATGGAGATATAAAATATTCCCTTGAGATAAGTTTAATGGGTTCAGTTATTCAGAGAGTTAGGCCTAACCACTTTAGTAAGAAATTATTAAAGTATATATTTATGAAATTGGATTTCATAAATATATAATGAATAACTTTAAAGGATTAAATCGGGTACTCAAAGATAAGATGTAGTAATTTACAAAGTGGCAGTCTGCAATTATGACTTTGTGTTACTACGAATATTTTATGAAAGGGTTGCATGTATAATAAAGTCTTGGGATATAATTTATTAATAAGGCCTAGAGTGCAATTATATTTATATAGTGGTATTAAATATAATTAATGGTAACTTTGGACTTGTCAAGAGTTGACGGAAAAGCCCAAGGCCCATTGGACTTAGTGTCTTGTGGTCCCTTTTGGTCCCACTCCAAGCCACACTAAAGCCCAATTACCCCCCCCCCCCCCCCCCCCCCCCCCCCGCGGGGGGGGGGGGGGGGGGGGGGGGGGGGGGGGGGGGGGGGGGGGGGGGGGGGGGGGGGGGGGGGGGGGGGGGGGGGGGGGGGGGGGGGGGGGGGGGGGGGGGGGGGGGGGGGGGGGGGGGGGGGGGGGGGGGGGGGGGGGGGGGGGGGGGGGGGGGGGGGGGGGGGGGGGGGGGGGGGGGGGGGGGGGGGGGGGGGGGGGGGGGGTGTGGGGGGGGGGGGGGGGGGGGGGGGGGGTGGGGGGGGGGGGGGGGGGGGGGGGGGGGGGGGGGGGGGGGTGGGGGTGTGGGGGTGGTGGGGGGGGGGGGGGGGGAAGGCCCAATGGGCAGCCAGGTTAGATAATCAGTTAGTTATAAAAGGAAAACATACAGAATTTTTTAAGACATAAAAGAAAAAAGATACGGTGTGGGAGAGAGTGTGAGACACTGCTCATTTTCCCTTGAAAACTGATTGAGAGACCACACATCTTGGGCGTAAAGTGGAATTGGAGTGAAGATTAAAAGTGTTCCCAAGTGCTTCTAATCTTTGTTTTGAATTTCTCCACACCAAGGTACGCCATCTTGTTCTTAAATTCTAAAATTTACATAGTGCACGTTATCGATCATGAATGAAATAGATCGTTGTTTGTTGCTTCCGCTATGTGTTTTGTATGAGATACAAAACCAGAATTTTTCTTTCAAGTGACCCCAGCGGTAAAGAGGCAGTTTGCCATGACAACTTCAAGATTGAGGGGGAAAAATGGGTGCAGCTGGAGGGAGAGAGAGTATGTCCAACTATGTGTAGGGGCTGGTTAAGCTTGCCCCTCTTATCATGCACTTAAATAAGTTTTCCCCATTGACAATACTTTTTTAGTTGTTGTGAAGTTATGAATATTGTTACCTTCCATGAGAAGGGCTTTTGTATGGAATATTTGTGTCTTCTAAGAGAAGGGTTTTATGTAAGATAGATTTGTGTCTTCTAGGAAAAGGGTTTTGATATGAGATCTTGGTGCCTTCTAGAAGAAGGACTTTAGTAATAGAACTCCATGCCTTCCATGAGAAGAGCTCTTAATATGAGTGTTTGATATCTCTTGAGAGGTGTGGATATGGTAAAAGATATAGATGTTTTGTGGAATGTAGTATTTGTAATATATATGATATATGAAAGTATGAGAGATATGGAGGTTAAGGATAGTAAAAATGTGAGATTATAATCTCTGGAGAAGTTGTAGAGATTCCTTTCCAAGAGGAAAGATTTTGTAAGAGAAGAGTATGAAGATGCGTTAGGTATTTGGAGATAGGACCAGTAAGATAGATGTATCTTTTGAATATGGAGAGTGAGAGAATGAGTATAAGAGAGGTAATAGTGATGTAGTGTGTTTAGCAAATGTTGTTGGGATTTATTGCTGGGATCTTCTGCTGTAGGAGTAGTAGAGATTGCTTTTCAAAAAGAAAGATTTCGTAAGAGAAGAGTATAAAGATGTGTTTAGGTATTTGGAGATAGGAGCAGTAAGATATGTGTATTTTCTGAATATGGAAAGTGAGAGAATGAGTATAAGAGGGGTAATAGTGTTGTAGCGTGTTTAGCAATGTTGCTGGGATTTACTGCTGGGATTTTTTGCTGGGGGATGTATGAAGGCTTATGAAGGGCATTTATGAGCTAAGGGCTGAAGAGTTTAGTTCCTCATTTGGAAACTAAAAAACTCAGAAGCTCAGAACTTCATTCAGAGCTTAAGAAAATTATTAGAGTGAGAGAGAATAGAGAAGTTTTATGAGAGAGTTGTTCTTCTCCCTTTTGTCTTGAGGTGTTGATGAAGGGTTTTGTTTATAGCTGAGTTTAAGGGGGGGGGTTTAGTAAATAATCTCAGCCAAAATTTGTCCCAATTAGCAATAAATCTTCAGAAAATCTATCCTAGGATTTTGCCAAAAATGGTATGTTTAGGTTTAAGGTGTTCTTGTTGTTTTGAGTAGTAGCTACTAGGGAAAGAGAAGCAGAAAATGAAAGTATTTTAGCAAGAAAAAGATAGTTACTTAGTTAGTTTTAGTTCTTAGCCAAATGAGGAAAAATCAGTAATGTTAAGGCTGCTAAGTCAGCTGTCACAACTATTCTGAAAAAGCTGTCCCAACTGTCAGGAAAAGTTGTTACAGCTGTCATAAGTCAACTGTTACTTGGGGCAGAAGCAAATGGGGTCAAATGTCAGGCTGCTCGAATTTCAGGATTTATTTCATAGATTTGACTGAAAATGGTAAGATCTCTTTTAAGGGTATCTTACTATTTTGGGTGTAGCAGTTGGCTGTTGTGATTTCAGCATTAAATGGCTGGTGATATTCGTTTCAGCCAGGTGTCAAGTGCTGAATACACTACTAGGGTTCTGCTGGAAAGGCTTCCTTTTTTGGGTGTTTGTATTTTTGGTCCAAGGTTCTATTACAACACATTTTTAGTAAATAAGAGAATGATTGGTTGATAGTTAATGAAGTTTTAGAGATTTAGTCGAAGTCTCATTGTGTTGTGACTTAATCTTGGTGATCAAGAAGAGCATTTAATGCTCTGCTCTAGCAGCTGGCAAAAGGATATCTGGTCTGATTGTGGCAGACAACAGCTGTGTATTAGAGATATCATGAATATTCTATGTATTTGGAGATTGAAGATAGCCAATCAGATTAGGCCATGTGTTTGAATTGGATTTTAGCTGAAAGTAGTAATGTAGTTTATGTAGAATAATATAATTAAGTTTCTAAATTTGTATAGAAACAGCTAGGAATTGAATGAATAGTTATTTGTTTAGCATTTAGATGGCTGGAGATATTGAGTATTTGTCTTATAATGAATATTAAATTTTAGGAAAAGAGCAATGAGGAATTTTATTATTTTAAGTGCTATGTGATAAGAGATGCTTACCATATGTTACCCACTACACACGGACTCGTCAGAGTTCAAGGAGTTGAAGAAAACACGCCAAGCAACATGTTTCTTTTATCAACTTTAAACCGCTTGAGCTTTACTGAACATACCTCTTGGCCCTTCAAATCACGATTCCCAAAGTTTCCCCAAAGAGACTCATGAGTTTGGATCATAAGTCAAAGATGAGATGACGTACCTTGAGTATTGTTGTCATTTTGTGTGATTATGGGCTTTTGTTGAAGAAGATGCTTTCCATGAATATGAGAGAGGTAATATGGGCCGTGAGCTTTGATTCATCGTGTGAGCCCGATCCATATGTTGATGTTGATGCTATCATGGGTGATGATCCCAATTGATGAAGAGGAAATGTAGATCATGAATCCGCCTCTTGAAGTAAGGATCTCACGGGCCATGTGAGTCCAATCCATGTAGTTGAATGAAATATGAGTTTATTTTAGGTTTTAAATAGATTTACCCAAAAAAACAATAATATGTTGATGTGGTATGGGTTGCCAATGAAGTAGTGCCACATGGGGTGAAAAAAGAGTCCTCAACAAAAGTTTTTATTCACAAAATTTCTTTGGGCTTTTGAGTTTGAATTTGTTTCGATTTGTTTCATCACATATTCATCTATTACAAGAATAACATCCATTCGGATGTTGATGGCTTTTGCAGCATTGCATAACCTAAAGATACATCAAATGGATGTAAAAAATATATTATTAAATGATGAATTAAATGAAGAGATTTATATGGAACAACCTAAGAGTTTCATTGTTCCTGGACAAGAAAAGAAAGTGTGTAGGCTTATTTAATCTTGTTATGGATTAAAGCAAGGTCCAAAGCAATGGCATGAGAAATTGGACAATGCAATGATGTCAAATGAGTTAGAATTAATGAGTGTGACAAATGTGTGTATATTAAAGATATTGCAAGTGACTACGTCATTGTATGTCTCTATGTTGATGATATGCTTATTATAGGTAGCAATAATGATATCATTAAAGCTACCAAGAAAATGTTGACTGGTGAGTTCGACATGAAAGATTTAGGTGTCGTAGATGTGATAATAGGAATGAAGATTTCTAAAAAATCTGATGGACTTGTCTTATCTCAATCACATTATGTTAAGAACATTCTTGAGAAATTCAGAAAATATGATGATAGTCTAATGAGAACATCTATAGATGTAAATTCACATCTAATTGAGAATAAAGGGTAAGGAATATTTCAATTGGAGTATTCAAAAAATAATAAGCAGTCTTATGTATATAATGAACTGCACAAGACTAGACATAGCATACTTTGTCAACAGGTTGAGTAGATACACTAGTAATCCAGGGGAAGACCACTGGAAGTCATTAGTTAGGGTTTTGAGGTATTTGAAATACACCATAAACTATGAATTGCACTACACATACTAGAAAGGTATGGTGATGCTAATTGTATATTTGACACAAAAGACAAAATCCACGAGTGGATATGTCTTGGTGGTGCAACCATATTTTGGAAGTCTTGTAAACAAACTTGCATTGCTAGGTCCACAATGGTATCAAAATTTATCACGTTGGACAAAGTAGGAGAAGAAGCTAAGTGGCTTCGTCATTTCCTGGAGGATATGCCAATGTGGATGAAACTTATGCCTTCTATTTGTATACATTGTGATATCAAATCAACTATTGGTTGGGCACAAAGTCATATGTACAATGGTAAGTTTCAACATATAAGTCATAGGCATAATACCATGAGGCGATGAGGTGATTGCTCTTTAATGGAATTATTTCCATTAACTACATAAAGTCGAAAGAAAATATAGTAGATCCATTAACCAAAGACTTAAGTAGAAAGCAAGTAAATTGCTTATCTAAGGGAATGGAATTAAAGCCTATGACCTAAAAGTCCCCGGGATGGCAACCCAACCTAGTTGACTAGAGATTCCAAGATATAGGTTCAAAGTAACAACCTAATCATGGAGACTTGTTTTATCACTATGGAGATAACATCTCCCACCTATTCCTATGATGAAATAGTGATGTCTATAAGCGATGTTCAGGATAAGCTTTGCCTTTAATGATTCTTATATCTGGGAAATCTAAGTGGGGTATACTAGGATATTCTTAATAAGAGTCACCTATATGAGTGTGAAATGGGCCGCTTTCATGAGAGTTTTATAGCTAAATTCTCTAGGGTACATCATGAATATGCCAGGAAATGTTCACTGAAACATGAAATTGTAGTGGTGAGAATCCTTGAGTCCCACATAGGAAAGAATAGAAAGTATGGGCAAACTTTGCCAAATTGTACCATTCTAGAAAATTTTTAGGAGGATGGCATGCGTTCAAACTTAATTTGTTAGTTGGACTCTTTTTGGAAGTCAATTTTACCAAACCCGGCTTCCTATTGGAAAATAGTTCTGATGTGGATTAAAAAATGTTAGAACATATGTGTTTCACTTGTTTAGAACATATGTCATTCATTATTTATGTAATTGGCTAATCTTTTGTCAAAACGCAATTTACTTGTAATTGGGTATATTTAGGATGAGGTTAATGCTTCAAGAAACAAGGTTTCAAGATCAAGTGTTAAAGCCATGCAAGTCTGTCCAAGAAACAAGTTGAGAAGTGCTCTTCATTAAAGCTCGACAGCTAACTTGACAGTTGCATCTATCCAGCTTTAAGAAGCTGTTCTAGCCCCAAGGCTCGACAGCACCTCGACACCTGTAGCTGTCGAGATTTAAGAAAAACAAATTCCTAGTTCTGTTTTAATTCTAATCTGTGGATGTGTCTTTGGGCCTTCTTTTCTCCTAACCCTAGATATATGAAAGGATTATTCTAAGGGCTATCTAAGTGTGGCAATTTGCACAAGCATTTGAGAAATCCTTGTTCATGCAAATTGTAACTTGAGACGAAGTTCTTGCCCTAGTTCATCTCTTTTGTGAAGAAGTTGTTGTGTCTTTGCACCGTAAGGTTTTGTAACCAAGCATCTTCTTGATCTTCATCATGTGGATGAATTGAAGAACTTTGCAGCCAACAATCTTCTCTAGTTGGTGATTGAAGTCGCATATTGGGGATCCGTGCATTTGGTTAGTCACGTACTTGGGAGCCGTGCATTGAAAGAAGAAACTCTCACTACAGAACAAGTCCAATTGGGTATTGGGGTAAGGGTTCAACTGTAGATTGGTAAGATACTTGGGATTCCTTTACTTATAACCGCTTGTTGTGATAATAGTAGAGTTTCGAGAGTGGTGACCTTAAATTCACCCGGTAGGGTTTTTGCCGTGTAGGTTTTCCCCATTCGTAAACAAATCACCATGTTATTTATTTTCCGCTGCATACTTAGTTTAATTGGTGACTTGTTTGTGCTACCACACTTTGCATGTTAATTTGATTAATTAATAACTTGGCTAATTAATCAACTTGATTCATCACAAGGGGTCAATACGTTTTTGGCCTATCAAGTGGTATCAGAGCAGGCACACTTTGATTAGGGTTTAATCTTTGTGTATGATCCATTGACCCCTGTTTGTCATGGATAGAGGTCAGTCTCTTATCATACCTCCATTGTTTGATGGTACTAACTATGCATACTGAAAAGTACGCATAAGAGCTTTCTTGCAGTCTCTAGATGAGAAGGTGTGGCAAGCTGTGGAGATAGGCTGGACCAAGCCTAAAGAAGCGCCGACTGATTGGGATGAAGCTAAGATCAAGGCGGCAAAATTTAACAGTAGAGCATGGAATGCCTTATTCAGTGCGGTCACTAATTAGGAGTTCAAGAAGATATCCTCCACTAAAACTGCTAAGGAAGCATGGACCATCCTCCAGATAACTTATGAGGGAACAAAGGCTGTCAAAGATTCAAAGCTACAAAGGCTCATTACAAGCTTCGAAGAAATTAAGATGGAGGAGGATGAGTCATTTGATGAGTCATTTGATGAGTTCTATGCCAAGCTCAAGGACATAGTGAACTCAGCCTTCAATCTTGGGGAAACCATTCCTGAACCCAAGATTGTGAGGAAAGTACTCAGATCTCTACCCAAGAGATTCCATGCCAAGATCACGGCAATAGAGGAATCAAAGGATATTGACAAGATTCCTCTGACTGAGCTGGTTGGTAATCTGCAAACCTATGGGCTAGGATTGACAAGAGTTGGCAAGTCGGGAAAAGGTAAGAGCATGGCACTAAAGGCCAAGAGCAGTGAGACAGACGAGTCATCAGACGATGAAGACTCTAAGATGAAGTCCTACATCACCAGGCAATTCAAGAAATTTATGAAAAATGCCAATGGAAAAGGCTTCGACAAGAACCGTTGGCAATCTAGTTCTTCTCAATTCAAGAGCCAAGATAAAGGGAAGAAGGATGCAAGGGATGGCGGTCAGTACACTGTTCCCGTAGGACCCAAGTGCTTCGAATGTCAAGGTTTCGGTCACATGAAGCAGGAGTGTCCCACATATCTCAAGAGCATTGGGAAGAGCAAGGCACTAGCTGCTACTTTGAGCGACACTAAGCCTGAGGATGATTCCGACAATGAGGATGATGGAATCTTGAATGCCTTCACTGCCACTATCAATCCTACTGAAGGGGTTTTTGAAGATGTGGATGAAGAAGAGGAATTGGTGGAATCTAAGTTTGAAAAGATGGATGATCAAGATGATATCCATACAGCCTATGAGAAACTGTACAAGCTTTCTGAGAAGCATGAGAAGCTCTATAGGCTAGCCACCAAGAAGCTTAGTGATGTGGAACTTAACCGTGAGGAACTTTCCACAAAGTTTGATGAAGCTAATCAAACTATTGGGGCACTGAGATTCGAGAACAATTTATTGGCTGAGAAGATCAAGAAACTTGAAGCGGAGCTGTTTCAAGTCAGAGCTCAATTGGAGAGGGCATCAAGTGCGAAGCTGGATGAGATGCTCAGCATTCAGAAATCTGCTTCTGGCCGAACTGGACTGGGGTATGAATTCTCTTCTTCTAATATTGCTTCTGCTAGTACTACTGTTTTTGTTCCTCCTGCTAATAATATTAAAATTGAAAACAATGATGTTAAAACTGAATTAGCTAGTGAGAACCTAGACAAGAGTAAATCTATCTTAGGAGCACCCCCTAAGCTTGAGAAAAAGGACACTAAAAACCCTAGGACTAAGAAGGCTAACTCTCAAAAGCCTAAACAGAAGAAGCAACATCTCTGTCATCATTGTGGTATTGCCGGTCATACTCGACCAAATTGCTATAAGTGGTTAGCCATTCAACAGAGCAATAGCATGATAGCATCTGGGAACCAGAATCAGCTTCAAACCTCTCTTGCTCCTCTTGGAGATCTTCTTAAAGCTTTAATATTCCTTTCGAATTTGAACGGTTTCAATCCTTCCCCCTCATCACCGGTTCAAGGGTTCGCTAAGAGGAAAGGTTCTTCCAAGGTGTGGAAGGAAAATGGTTACAAGTGATTTATTCACTTTTTCTCTCTCTCCCCTTCTTGTTTTTGTTTTGCATTACTTGTGTGTTTTGCTTTCTGTTTTTGAGTCAGTCTAGTTTTATGCATTATTTTATCTTGTTTAACATGTTTTTGTTTGTGTGTTTTTAGATTTGTTTTATTTTTGTTTTTCAAAAAAAAAATTGAAAAATCAGAAAAATACAAAAACAGTGTGTGTTTTGTGTTCATCGATTCTTGTGAACCTTAAAATGGCCATTGAAACAGAGTTTTCTAAACTTTATATCTCTTGTAGCTTAGATGAACATTCTTATGCACAACTAAGCAAGTGAGCTTTGTAGCTCTTTGTTTGTGATGAGTAAGGTTAAGTGATCTCTTGAACTTAACACTCGTATCACTCTTTTTGATGGGTAGGACTAGAAAATCTTAAGAGAAAGGCATAAATAACCATCTCACCACTGTTACCCGCCAATCATGATATGACATCTGTATGCTTCGGCATAGCAAAAGTGCAATGTCAATGACATTTGTATGCTTCGGCATAGCAAAAGTGCAATGTCAAAAGGCTTAACATAATTGAGTATTTCTTTTCTCTCCTTTGTATACCCATGCATGATTTGCTTAATAAAAAGAAAATATGCAAAGACAATAAAAGCAAAAAGATCAAAAATGCTTTAAATATGATTGCAAGCGTGTTTTCTAGGAGATGTGGGAGTTATAGGATGTACCTCAAAGGTGATAGTCCCCATCAAACAGTTATGATTGTGTGTGAGTTAAAGTGATTTTCTCATATCTCAAATCGTCATAACATAGAGACACTTATGCAATCTTGCGATGTTTTCACACATAACACGCAATATTCTTTGCTACTTTTGATACATGTGCAGGTACAATGCGATTTGGCCATCACAAGGTTTACATGTGTTGATGTATGCTCACTAAACTGTCTTAACTTGTTTTTGAAATATAAAATCGATTAGACTTGTTTAGTGTGTGAGTGTGTATTTTGAGATCCCTTGCTTAAAATTGTTGTTGAGAGATGATTTTGAGACTCTAATATGTTGATTAGATCATTGGTTGAGTTGCATGCGTGATTGCATTCATGTTTGTGTTTTTCCCTTCTCGAAAAACTGTTTTGAAAAGTTGGCTCGACACCTCCTCGATACCTCCTCGACACTTGGCTGTCTGTCGAGCTTCTCAGCTTTTTCTTATCGCAATATCGATAGCTTCTCGACACCTTCTGGATCGATCAAGAAACCTTCTATCCTCTCGATAGCTTCTCGACACCTGGTGGATCAATCGAGCATCTGTTCTCACGTCCTGTATTTTTCCTCGACACCATCTCGATAGCTGGATCTGTCAACGTTGTATTTCTCGACACCTACCTGGACAGATGTCTCGACACCTCTCGATACCTGTATTGTCGAGATTTACTGAGGTTCTATTTAAAGGTTCTGTGCGATCCGGTTCTCATTTCTTTCGATCTCTCTCTCTCTCGACTGATTTGTCTTTTCACCTTCCCAACCTCTCTCTCTCACTCCAAATTCTTTTGTCAAGGTTTCCTCAGGCTTTTTCAAGTTTTTCTTCACTTGGTAAGCTTCTTATCCCTCATTCTACATGCATTTCATGTTTTTGAAACCTAGGATTTGGGTTCTTTGAAAAATTTTGGGGTTTTTCAAAATTGATGGGTTTTGGTTGAAATCTTTGGGATGGGTTTTGTAGTTTTGATCTTAAAAACTCCATACATTGCATCACATTCGCATTCTAACAGTATTCTCATGCATTTAGATGTGTGAAATATGTTTGTGTGTTGGTAGGATTGGATTAGGCTGAGCCCATGATGTTTTTCATATTGCATGTCACATGTTCATGCATTCCCCATGCATACGTTCTATCTCTTCAATATACTTGTTATATTTGAATTATGTTGGAACTTTTCTAAGTGTTTCTTTCTTCCTCCTCTCTTTCTGTTTGCGTTAGTAGTGTCTATGGCACCAAAACGTAAGTCTATTCTGACCTAGAACCCTCTTCGTTCTAGGGCCTCTTCATCTTCTGATTCCACTCCTATCTCTGTTCGGTTCCGCGATGAGAAAGCCCATCAGGACTTCTTGGAGAACTTCTCTAAACGAGGTGTTCATTCGGAACGCCACGTTGTTCTGGCAGACTTTGCCGACACTGACCTTCCCGATGTCTTTCACAAACAGGAATGGGAGTCACTGTGTGATGTCCCGGTCACTTGTCCTTCCGTGCTGATTCAGGAGTTTTACTCCAATATGCATGGATTTGATTATTTAGCACCTCTCTTTCTCACTCGCGTTCAAGGTACGCGCATAGTTGTCACACCGGAGTTAGTATCCGATGTGCTCCATGTTCCGAGGGTTGCACATCCTAACTACCCTGGTTGTGAGCGTCTAAGGACTGTGTCCAGAGATGAGATGATTTCTGCTTTCTGTGAACGCCCTTCTGATTGGGGTGAGCGCCAGTTTACAACATGTCGACCTTTTGCTAAAGGTCCTCATTTCTTAAACATGGTAATGACTTTTGCCTTGCATCCTCTCTCTCACTACAACTCTATCATAGAGCCTCGTGCTCGTTTTCTGTTGTCTCTTATTGAGGATCTTACCATTGACTTTCCGTCACATTTCATCTTTTCCATCTTAGATGTGTATAAGGATACGGCTACCCGTGATAAGCTCATCTTTCCTTCCGCTATCACGAGGATTTTACGCCATTTTTCTATCCCTTTTCCTGTCTCCGACCCTTTTTTTGTCATGGTTGCCATAGATGCCGCTACCGTAAAATGTAGTGAGGCACAGTTTTGGTCGCGTCAGACAAGTTCGGCAGCTCCTTCCTCCCGTTCTGCTCCATCCAGATCTGCTCGTGCTTCATCCGCTCCCTTCTCTTCTACTAGCGATGTGTCACTAGGAGATATTATGGCGTAGCTTCAGCACATGGATGCTCGCCTGGATACGCTCTCTACAGAGTTGTATCAGGTGAATGTTCGTGTTAGTCGCATTGCTAGGCGACAGGCAACCATGGGCGGCTTTGCTCCCGAGGTTTCTCCTCCACCACCTCCTGTGGCTTCCACGTCTGGGGATGATGATGGTGATGACGATGATGCTTCGGATGATGATGATGATGGAGATGCTAGCTCTACTGATGAGATGTCTACTTGACACTCTACCCTTTGTCACTCGTGACAAAAAGGGGGAGTAGTTTTGGTTATGAGAGTAGTCATACTTAGGGGGAGAGCTTGTATAGGGACATTTTGATAGGGGGAGTGTTGAGTGCTGAGGGATGTAGTGAGGATTACTTGTATCTTTTTCTTTTCTCTACTTTAGATACGTTTTCTTCTTATACCTAGGTCTTGTGACCATTATTACATACATTATGCTCATTTTTGTTATATATATATATATATATATATATGTGATGTTGTATGTTTCTTTCACCTATCTTTACATGTGATGTCTCTTTTCTCTCTTTATACACATGATTCTCTATTTGTATGCAATCTATTATTTCTGTTTCACACTAAGATGCCTTGATGAGTTTTTGTTTAAAGTGTTTCAGAAATACAGGTTGTCAAAGTCTACTTGTCATAAACTCTCTTCTTGCAATGTTTTTCAAGAGTTGGTTGTAGGATAGATTTTATTGTATTCAACAAGTGAGTATGAGTTGAGTGATTTATGACTTCTCTCATATGTTCATTTGCTTGTTGTGGTTTTGTCACGGATTGCCAAAGGGGGAGATTGTTAGGACATATGTGTTTCACTTGTTTAGAACATATGTCATTCATTATTTATGTAATTGGCTAATCCTTTGTCAAAACGCACTTTACCTGTAATTGGATAGATTTAGGATGAGGTTAATGCTTCAAGAAACAAGGTTTCAAGATCAAGTGTTAAAGCCATGCAAGTCTGTCCAAAAAACAAGTTGAGAAGTGCTCTTCATTAAAGCTCGACAGCTGGCTTGACAGCTGCATCTATCGAGCTTTAAGAAGCTGTTCTAGCCCCGAGGCTCGACAGCTGCTCAACAGCACCTCAACACCTGTAGCTGTCGAGATTTAAGAAAAACAGATTCCTATTTTCAATTCTAATCCATGGATATGTCTTTGGGCCTTCTTTTCTCCTAACCCTAGACATATAAAAGGATTATTCTAAGGGCCGCCGAAGTGTGGCAAGTTGCACAAGCATTTGAGAAATCCTTATTCATGCAAATTGTAACTTGAGAAGAAGTTCTTGCCCTAGTTCATCTCTTTTGTGAAGAAGTTGTTGTGTCTTTGCACCGTAGGATTTTGTAACCAAGCATCTTCTTGATCTTCATCGTGTGGATGAATTGAAGAACTTTGTAGCCAACAATCTTCTCTAGTTGGTGATTGAAGTCGCGTACTGGGATCCGCGCATTTGGTTAGTCACATACTTGGGAGTCGTGCATTGAAAGGAGAAATTGTCACTATAGAACAAGTCCAATTAGGTATTGGGGTAAGGATTCAACTGTAGGTTGGTAAGGTACTTGGGATTCCTTTACTTGTAACCGCTTGTTGTGATAATAGTGGAGTTTCGGGAGTGGTGACCTTAAATTCACCCGGTGGGGTTTTTGCCGTGTAGGTTTTCCCTATTCGTAAACAAATCATCGTGTTATTTATTTTCCGCTGCATACTTAGTTTAATTGGTGATTTGTTTATGCTATCACGCTTTGCATGTTAATTTGATTAATTAATAACTTTGCTAATTAATCAACTTGATTCATCACAAGGGGTCAATACGTTTTTGGCCTATCAAAAAAAAGAGAAAAAAGTCACGTGGAACTACTAAAACTCGAGTTTAGGGTACTTGACTTCCATTAAAAGTCAAGTATAGTATACTCGACTTCCATTATGGTGAAAAAAAAATCATGGGGTAAAAACAGCAATCCGAGTATGGTATAATCGATTTTGAGGGAGCCTTCAGTCTTCTCTCTCTCTAGTGTCTCTCTCTTCCTATGCCGTCTCCGTCCATCATCAACCAATAGGTTCGTTCTCTCTCTCTCTCTCTCTCTCTCTCTCTCTCTCCCTCTAATGTGATTTGTTTCTCTTTATTATTGGCTGAAATGGTTTTTGATTTGCTTTTTAGGTTTAGTGATTTGGAGATTTGGGTTTAGTTTTTATTTATTTTTGTGTTTTTGTTTACTGTGCTGTTTCAATTTTACTGTGTTATTTCATTGGATTTCGAGTTGTGTTCTTTTGATCACATTTTGGAAAACCACAAGACCTGTTCTTTTATTTCAAATGAAAACTGGTGCATTCTTGTGGTGGAGTCATAAGTCATAAACTGGTGCATTCAGGAAATCAATGCCTCTTGTTGTTTTTCATGTGTTGAAGTTATAAAGGAATAAACATAGCTGTTTGATTATTGTTATTGTGTTTACTAGGTGCTATGTTTGGTTTGTGTTTTGTTTGTGACAATGGTTGTAGTTCTGTGTTAGATATTTGATTTTGTGATAATGTTAAATGGGTATTTAAGGCTTTTGTGATAATGTTAAATGGGTATCATGTAGTTGAAACCATAACAGAATCCCCCTCAAGAACAATGTCATGAAATCCCATATCTTTAGCAAACATAATGCCCAATTCATAAGCTTTTGCTTCAGCTTCCAATGATCCCAGACACTGATTTAGCTGCATTGATAAAGCTCCCATGAACAAACTCTCAACCTCCTAGATTTAGAAGTATAAGAAATGGACTTCAAACCACACCCATAGAAGGTCATCCATCTTGTTATTTTCCATAATGGAAATTTTGCCCTTCAAGTCTAATCTTGGGTCATCACATGACCCAATAATTCATTGCGCCTTGCCCTTTATTTGCTTCACTTTCTAGAGGCCCGACTTTCCCCTAGTTAAACTTTCAACCATAATCCAGAGCATTTACATGTGAATTTTTTTTTTTAATCGGTTATTTATTTGTGAGATAAATGGAAGATAGAAAGGGGGATTTTTTTTCCATTGTGATTTCACCACCTCATAATTTGGCTCATGAAAAACTCCTCCTCGATATTTTAAATGAAGTCCTTTCCTTATATGTAAGACTTTCACTGCTAAACCCAATCAAGTGAATCAACTGCTTCCACCTCTAATGTGACACACCTTGTTGCCACCAAAGAGGCCTCCACTGGAAATTGAGCACCAATTCTCAAGAAGAAAATGGATTCAAACCACAGAAACCAAATCTTCCCATCCTTTTCTGTCCCTCCCTTCCAACATGCACACCACAAGCCTTTGAGAGACACTGTGAAGCCCCCTAGTTCTAGATACATGCCATTCTTATTCCCACAGCAGGATGACTAAATAGCCCAATACCTGTCCTAAATTTTTTTTTTCCTTTGACAAACTATACCCATCCTAAAAAAGTCTAATGGACAATTCATTTGTCAGATGCTTCTTCACTTTATTAATCCAAGTCACATCCACTTTGCACCCTCCAAGCCTGTCCCTACTACCCTATAACCTGGTTTGAATGTACCTCATATATTAAAGAGGTCTGTTGCCCTACCTTTCACAACTAGATATGCAGAAACTGGCTGAAACAGAACAAGTTACTACTAAAAGTTAAGAAAGGCATGTGTTTAGTCTGCCATGCCCTTTACTAAGATAGATGTCAAGTCCCAAACCTTTGATCAAAGCCTCCTACTCTTAAGTAAGGCAAGACATTTTATAAAAACCAGCTGTCCTTTACACAATGTTAGAAGTAGCTTTTAAATATACCCAAATAGATCTGAATTAGCTTTCAATAACAGCAGCCTGTGAACATGTTTACATTACGAATCTTGACAGAGTTTCTCCATTTACTAGACATAAGTGAATATCATTGAGGTAATGCAATTGATAAATTAATCTATTATGCTACCTCAAGCTTCCCTCATCTACTTTGTGAGCCAGTCAGACAGCTTTGAGAAATCAACATCAGGACAATCACTGCAGATATAAAAACATGAATGAGAAATAACCAAAAGTAGGTATAGAACTAGAATCTGTATTATCAGGTTTTAGTATCCCAACCCTCAAGTAGAATAAACATCCAAGAATTCAGAAGAATTCAATTATATTATGATCAAGCCATTACAAGTGAAAGAATATCAATTGGTGTTAATCCTCTTGAAGCCCCTAAAATCATTTCAACATACAAAAATCCTACATAACTGCCAACAAAGTAGAGCAAAAGGAATGTTGGCAAAGAAGATAAAACAGAACCAAATCAAAAACCAGATGAAAAGTTTTCTGTCATCTCGTCAAACAATGACTGAACATATCCTTGGAACAGTCCTTTAAGAATAGACAAAGCCATCTCTATAGAACGTGGTGTCAGAAGCCCTAAGAAACTGAAACTAAAAGAAAAACTTTAATTGTTTGAGAAGGAAACATGCTGCATGAGATACATTTGCTTCAGTGTGAGGCTTGAAAGGCTAATTTAATTGCAGATGAAAACAATCTGCGTCAGACTGCCATGAGGTTAGCATGACTCCTTGTAGATATAGCACCTAGAATTTGCAAATTAACATTTTTGCCATTCTCAATGACAAATGCCCTTCAAATCATAATTCTGTAATTACATTGTTCATATAGATAGATTAAGTGAGTTATAAAAATTGAGAATCATACAAAAAATCATGGAATGATGCGGCAAGGATGAATAATGCCCCTAGCTAATTTTTTTGAGAGGAGGGGGGGAATTTTAAAATTTTCCATAAATCCTACTAAGCTAATAACAAACTAAAGATTGTTGGAAACAATACCTATCTCCATAACAAACTAGATATGGTGTAAGTCTCTCTCTATTCAATGTCACTAACCAATATTGCACATTACACAAACCTATTATTTATAGCTGATATGACACAAAAACTTTTTGCAGCATGATGTTAGATCCTAGACCCATTGATCGTAGTGTATTGACAGAACAAGTTAAACATCAATCTGAGTTATTGTGGAACCCTGAGGGACAGGTAATTGCATGAGTTTTCTTGTACTATGCATTCATGTCACAACTCTAATTAGGCATAAATACTAAATATTTGCATAAGATTTTTATCTATTGTTATAATATTTGCAGGATCCTCCTGGCACAGGATTGTCGAAGTCGCCATGAAGAATTGACACTTCAAGATCCTATAGTAGATGATCGTGTCCTTGCCATTGTGAGGTTGCTTGGTCTAGAGGGTCTACACTTGATCCCATCCATATAGCTTGACCATGCACTGATCACTGCATTTGTAGAGCGATGGCGCCCAGAGACCCATACATTCGACCTACCACATGGTGAGATGATGATCACATTGCAAGATGTGGAAGTTATCATGGGGTTGCCCATTGATGGTGAGGCAATGGTTGGGCCCACTAAAAGAACTTGGGAAGGAAATGCTTGGAATTCAAATTCCAAATGGCCCTCAAACTATGCTAAAAGGTCAAAGGATTCTGATACCTGCACTTGTCTAAAGAATCAGACAACCACTGCCTCCAGATGCCAATGAGCTTCAAGTTCATTAGTATGCTCGCTGCTATATACTAGCCCTACTAGGGGATATGGTATTTCTTGACAAGTCCGGAGATAGGGTCCATCTCATGTGGTTAGAGTTCATGCAGAACCTTCGTAATCCACGCAAGTATAGTTGGGGTAGTGCAGCCTTATCATGGTTGTATAGACAGCTGTGCAATGCAACCGACAAGAAAGCAAAGCAAATTGGCGAACAATTGATTTTGGTTCAATTGTGGATATATGTCAGGTTCCCACATATGTCCCCACAGATGGTGCCCCAACCCGAGGGTGTTTATGGTCCACCACTACCACCAATTCCTCTTGCTATGAAGTAAGTATATATTGCATAATTAGTGTGCTATCATGTATTATGCCACGTTTTTATACGTAAACGGCTAATGACCATGTGATGTTACCTGCTTGTAGGTGGGCAGGGGCGATATGTACAAAGAATGCTCCCACGCACGTGCTTTCCGCATATCCCAATCAAATTGCCACGACACGGCCTGACCAGGTATAGTACTTGTATTTATACATCCATAACATCTTATGTCCTTCAAAAAGATTTTCATTGCCCACTATTGTGCTACTTGTTATGGAAATTATGGGAAATTATCTGAATGTGGTTGCTTTACTTGGTGGCTTTTGTAGGTTAAGTGGGAGCCATATGGAAATGACTTAAGCCACCTTCCTCCTAGTTTTCGCATCAAGGGAAGTAACGTGTAGAGGTCGACTGTTCCACTTATTTGTTTTTGTCTTGTAGAGTTCCACCTACCCGATCGTGTCCTACGACAGTTTAGGCTAAAGCAGGAACAACCCACAGATGCTAATACCAATCACAATTTGCACAAAATAGATGCGATGGGCAAGGTAGAGAAAAATTGGTCGGTGGAACATGCAGTCCATATTCAGAAGTGGAATGATCGTGATGAGTACATTTGTAATGCACCCAGGATGGAGGAGGTGATGTCACGTCATCATCCATATATGGTGTGGTATCGTAGGATCACTCGACTGTATATCGACCGCGCTAGCGCTAAGATGGACATTTTGGTAATGTGCATAAATTTATTTTGTTTTGCATGTTGTGTTTGACGTTATGTATGTGTTGTACTTAATAATGCCCGTGATTTAATGACAGCTTGCAACCCAACTAGCTGTCCTCAACTGGTTCAGTGAAGAATCTTATGAATATAAGTTCATTAAGAAGGCCTTTGAGGATGTGGATAAGGTTGATCGTATCGATGTGCCAACCAATGATGAAGTAGCAAACCAGACTGAAATACCAAATGTAGGGTCCAGTATGAGCTCAGCTGCTCCAATGACACGTCATCGACCTGCCCCCACCCCTCCTCTGGCCACTGTGACCCCTGTTCCACCTGTGTCCACCCCTAAGGACACAACGGCCCTCCCATGCCACCCATCCCTCCCATTGACATCGGATCTCCGTCGCGATTTACCCATGCTGAATTCGAGTCCTCCCCACACACTACCACCGTTGACCACAACTCACCCATGGCCCCGTCCTATAGCACCCCCCCAAATAGTTATACTCACCCCTAGCCTTCAAACACCCCACGTTGAGCTCATGTCTACCAGCCCAAGTCATACACAATCACCTTCTACCTCCTCTACCTTGATACATGTTCCACAAGCCACGCATCCACATGACAGTGACGTTGAGTAGGGGCAAGGTGACCAAGCTGAGCAGCCACAGGGGCAAGGTGACCAAGCTGAGCAACCATAGGATGCAAACGCTCACGCTCCACCCAAACGGAAATCGACTTGCGTCATCCAACCAAGGAGATGCGACACAGGTTCCCACCTAGTATTCCAAGTGCTTTACTCTGATTTTAATTTCATATATTTTTTGGGTTTCTTTGTGCATGAATTTGTTTGTTTGTAAAAGCTTAAAAATATAACATTATGAACAGGTAACAGAGCATGTTTTGGCCAAACAATACACTAGACGCAACCAGAAAAGAAGTAAACGCGGGGAGGGTGCAGCCTAATATGTTGAAATCCTATAAGGGCTGCTGCAATGTTGAGATTCTTATTGTAAGTATGAACTAATTTTCTTTTTCTTTAATGGAAATTTATATTTTTTGGGCTAAACTTTAAAATGCAGCTAACCCTTTGTGAGTTCTGATTTTATAGCCAATTTGTTTTTTCTTCTTAGCTAGACTTCTTATGGATATAAGTCTGAGTTTTTCTTGACTTTTTGGTTTACAAAGTTTGGTCTTTTGTTGGGTGGTGAGGGTAGAGTCCACATAGTGGTGCAGTCTTCTTTAGGGATAGAGTTCTGCGAATATGGAAGACTTTAGGAATTCAAGTGAGGAGATGTTCCTGAAGTTAAAAACTAGTACAGAAAACACATGCAGCTATGTTTCATAAGGCTAAACCTCACCATTTGCATGTTTAAGATATGATCTTTATGAAAATTGGATTGTTGCATGTTTATATATTGGATCCATTGCTTATAGGCTAAGTGGTCGTTAGCAGATGATATGGGTACTCTGCAGTTAGCATCAATTTCTTGGATTTTATAATAAGTGTCTGCTTCCAATCTCAAACACTTGTCTACTTATTAGAAGAATTATTTGATTTTTCTTTTTTGATATTGCTATTCGAGTATGAGTGGATCTTCTAGGCAAGTTACATGTGCGCAGTAGATAGTCTGAATCTAAAAACTGATCCATAGTGTGAGTTCTAGAGCAATGCCTTTTGTGGTTGAATTTTACATTATAAAACTCTCTAAGTAGTTTGTCTTTTTAAAGATCTATTATTCTTACTTTTCATTTTAACGTTACTAAGTATGGTTATCTTGTATGACCAGTGATGCTTTAATATGTCAATGTGAATTGCTTGATCATGTAAAAAACTGCATTACTACATGAAAAATCTGATTTTATATTCTGTGAATGTTTATGTGCAGGCTAATATTCCTAAAGTTCTTGATGTTAAAACAAGTGTATTGGATTGTCCAATTTGGTGTGTGTTTTGCACTATTTCTACTAAGTGTGTGTTTTGCACCCATATAGCTTTGAGTAAGTCACATGGGTGCATTGTTACCAATAAAATACCCATTAGTTTGCTTGCAACCCTTGTTGGGACCAAATGGCTGCACAGGTTGGCAAGCTGCCCACTAAACCCATGATAGTATGCATATAAGAATTTTATCTTCTTATTTATAATAATAATAATAAATAATAATAAAAAGTAAGAATGCTATCTTCTTAATTTAAAAAACTTCCAGTTTATTGAATTTTTGCTACTACCCTTAAACTTTAGGTCAGAACAGTGTCATTTGACTTATTTCAACATATTGTGTGCCCCGGCCCCCAGGAAATTTTTATTTTGAAATGTTTATAAAATTGAAGCAATAAAATAGATTCAAGTCTCCTTAGGACACATTCACTTACTAGACCTATGGTTAGCCTACTTAGGCAAAGGCACCCAAAGCAAAATCTACTTGATGTTAAAACAAGTGTATTGGATTGTCCAATTTGGTCAGATTATGCATACTATGGCCTTTCATTAGAAAAAGGCTTTGTCTACAACCTTTACCAAGGAAAGTTACAACATATTGCCAATGAGCTATAGCTCAAGGGTGGAGGGCAAGGCTTTGGGATCAGAGTCCACTAGGTGTGTGTGTGTAAACTTACCAAAAAAAAATAACTACCCCACTTGGACCCCCTGAGTTCACAATTCGAGAACCATGAATGCCTTGGTGATAACTTAGGCATTTATAAATTCCCCACCCCCCCCCCCCCCCTATTTTTGGTAATTTCATGAGTAATCCGAGTCATTGTGTATTAGAATGCAAATTTGTTTCTAAAGGAAACTCTTGTGGTATAAACAAAGTTAGACTCTAGATTTAATTGACAAGACATAAACTAAAGTAATCCGAGTCATTGTGTATTAGA
This sequence comes from Castanea sativa, assembly GCF_040712315.1. Taxonomy (NCBI): domain Eukaryota; kingdom Viridiplantae; phylum Streptophyta; class Magnoliopsida; order Fagales; family Fagaceae; genus Castanea; species Castanea sativa. The sequence continues at coordinate 37,315,768 of NC_134015.1, read as the reverse complement.
ATGCTATTTTGTGGGATGGTGACTAATTAGCATAATGTTGAACTAGCTTAGTAGTGCCAGCTAGTTTTGAAGTTACTTCTCTTCCCACCTCATTGTATTATAACTGTTATGACAACAAAAAAGCTTTGAGTCCCAAAATTTTGGGTTTAACTGTATTATAGACTGTTCATGGTGTGTGTTCGCTGTGTTTTTAATGTTGATATTAGCTGTATTAGCTCTGTTGGCTGTGTTTTTAAGATAACATTGTAATTACATTAGTTTTGATTCTCATGATTGCCAAGTGAGCTTTGTAATGTGGCAGAAAGCCATTACTGTACTTACTCTTGGTGTTTTGTCCTTGTTCCTTTATTTAATCAATCATCTTATACTCTTTTGGTTAAACTTTTTCCAGGTTAATGCTAGTGGACAATTTTGTGGGGTAGCTGAAATGCAAATTACTGACAGCAAGATAGATAGGGTGGGCTTGAATAGAAGTGATTAGCTTTGTGCCATAAGTGATATTACTGAAGTGCCAAGGCCTCATAATTAAGAAATATGTAATTGAGTTACGTACGAAGATTTTTCATTGTGAACTTAATTTCTGCTATTTGCCATCTTTAATGATTGCAGTTATTTCTGGTGGCAGTAATTATGAAGTTTCAATTAGAATTAATATAGTAGTCTTATAAAAAGAATTAATAGACCTGTGTTTTCTTGGATTAGTGCAATGATTACTTTATATTTCACAACCTCATAAAGGATGAAACATACGTTTTATTAGGCAAATACATTGAAGCATATTCCATTATTAACATTTACATTATTGCTTGACTCTAAGATATTGAAACACGTGATTCTAAAAAAGAAAAAAGAAAAGATATTGAAAGATGAAACACATCATGGCAAAGCGTTTTCCAAACCTGAAAATTTTCCATTCTTTGAGTGAAACTGGCCAACGATAAAAGTCTCCAACTACATACGAATTCCAATATTGGCAAAGCGTTTTAATTAGACTAGTAATTATATCTGAATGTTGTTGATACATACATTCATAGATGGACAACATAGAGAAAAAATTGACACACTAACATTATTCATATACTTATTTTTTTGGCTAAATAGTAAATGGTACTTGAAATCAAGTTTGGCTAATAATATTTATAAAAAAAAAAGATTTGTTCTTACCACACAGTTAGTTTTTTTATTTATTTATATTTATTTTTGGTTTAAAACCAGAGTTAGACTAACCATGAATCTACCTACTTCATTAAACTGCTGACTTCTAATAAGTGTATCCCAAAAAAAAAAAAAAAAAAATCCCCTGAAAGAGAATCACAAAATTGCATGTGTTGCTTACCTAGTTCGGAACATGGCTGCTTGTTGATGCGCGAATCACATTTGGACATCTCCTACGGTTATGGCCCTCTTCATGACACACTCCACATTTTGGCTTGGGTTGACTCTCCCTCCAATCCATCTCATTTCTTATTCTTGTTGACATAGGTCGACCTTTGTCTTGCAACATTTCAGGGTCAGGGTACAACTTTGGGCCGGCAACCTCCCGCCATAATGATTTATCCTTGGGCACACAAAATTAATGTGAATAAGTGGCAAGTCGCTGTTGTAAAGTATAACATGGGTCAATATACCTCATTGCATTGACATTTTCCCTAATACAAACTGCAATCACATGTGAACAAGGGATCTTATAGATTTCCCATTTGCCACAAGTACATGTGTTCTCCAGCAATCTTACTTCATGACTATGGTCTCCCCCATCAGAGCTGTGTGAATTATGTGTTGTGCAAACCTGATATACACCGTTCTGCTGGTTAAATGGCCTCACATAGTGTCTTGTCCCTTTTTCGTAATTTGCTTCATATTTCTCCATGGCATGCTTGCTGAACTCCTGACCATGTTCAATATCACCCAATATTTTAGTGCGCCGATCATTGAAATAGGCGACAAGTTTGCACCAAATGTAGTCAACCAATGCAGATATGGGTAGTCCACGTGCACCTTTTAGAACTCCATTGAAACACTCAGACATATTGGTAGTCATTGCCCCATAACGGCGTCCACCATCATGTTACAGTGTCCACTTCTCCAAACCCTCCTTCGTTAGATAGGAGTACGGCCTCTTTTTTGCTATATTGGGATTGGGATCCTTACTGAATTTGAGTTCAACTTCCTTAAGGCAATCCAATATTTTTTCAAGTTTGCGATCTTGATGCTCGTATCCTTCTTTCAAGGCCAAAGACTTTAAGAATTTGTCATTAAATTGAGTGTTGAAGTTGTTGGCCACATGTCTAATGCAATATCTATGATATACCGGAACATAATCATTGGGCCACTGTGCAATGGACGATATTATACCTTTATGTCGGTCTGATATTATGCAAATGTCGGAATCGGTACCACATCTCGTATCACAGTCCGCAGGCATTCTAAAAACCATCCCCAACTGGCCCCCATCTCATCATCCACAACCGCAAAGGCAAGCGGAAAAATCTCATTATTAGCATCGGTAGCCATTGCAATCAACAACTTTCCTTTATATTTTCCATAAAGATGAGTTCCATCAATACTAATCACTGGCCTACAATGTGTGAATCCAGCAATGGAAGGAGCGAAAGCCCAGAACATATACTTGAATATAATAGTACCCGGTATGCCCCCGTTGATCGACCGAAACTTTACCTATGTAACTGGATCGCTATCCTTATATGCCAACAACAACTTCTGCAACTTTTGGTACGACTCTTCCCAATTCCCATGTATGTTTACAATAGTTTTTTGTTTCGCATCCCATATCTTGTAGTACGATATAGGCGTAAATACACTTTTGGTCCCTACATTTTGGGGTTATTTCTATTTTGGTCTTTACATTTTCATTTCACCACTTTTAGTCCCTAAATCAATTAACGTGTTCTATTTTGGTCCTTACCGTTACTCACTTAACAGAAATTGCTGATGTGGCAAACGGCGTCCACTGTGGTCACATTAAATGCTGACATGGCCAATAAAATAATATTAAAAATGCCACGTCAGCTTATAAATAAAACAAATTATTTATTTATTTTAACTAAATAAAAAAATCAAAAACAGATTGTTTAAAAAAGAAATTAAATTAATTGAATTAGAAAAAAATATCTTTACATTATGTTCTTCCCAGTTATCATGAGTTCTTCCTAAAATCAAGAACATGCCAACATGATACACGCAAAATCAAAAGTCACAGATCTACAAAGAGGTTCAAAGATTCAAAACACAAAGAACACAAACCCAAACCCAACCCTCAATCTTTAGCAAACCCAGAACATCACATGAAAAATCAAACCCTCCATACATACATCAAACCCATTTCCCTTTTCAATTTCTCTTCGCTATCACTCGCTCATTCACCAAACTATTTTATCACTGTTTTGTTTCATTTTTCTTATCAGTGATCACCTAAATCGAATCCCGATTGGCTAATCATTCCCAGACTTGAAAACAAGAAATCTATGTGTGGTTGATTTTGAAATAAGATGTGAGTGAAGAATTTCCCTCTCACCGCTCCTCAACTAGCAACTCTTCCAGCAATCAGAGACAAACAACCCAGATTTTCTTCTTCTGCCAGTACTAAGTTCCATCCGATTCAACCCAATAGGCCAACGACAAGTAGTATGAGCAGTACCGTCGAGTCGTTTAGTGGCCCTAGGGTTGTTTCAAATCCAGTCACAAGGGTTAAGATCGTGAACCCTGTTGCACCCGATGATTGTTGTAGCGACTACGACTCGTCGTCCTTGGTGGTTGATGATGACAATGACGACTACTGTGTTCTCATCTCCTTGTTTTGTAAGATCCAGCTGTTCGATCTGAATCTACCTCCTTCGATGGATGAAGATTTCGGCATCGGTGATGATCTTCAAGCCACCGCTTTGTGTCTCTGATTGCGGATCTAATGGTCAACTTTTTTTTTTTTTTTTTACTTTGTATTTTGTAGATCTGTGCCTTTTGATTTTGTGTGTTTCATGTTGGCATGTTCTTGATTTTGAGGAAGAACTTGTGATGACTGGGAAGAACATAATGTAAAGAATTTTTTTTAATTTAATTTCTTTTTTAAACAATCTGTTTTTAATTTTTTTTATTTAGTTAAAATAAATAAATAATTTTTTTATTTATAAGCTGATGTGGCATTTTTAATATTATTTTATTGACCACGTCAGCATTTAATGTACCAACCGTGGACATCGTTTGCCACATCAACAATTTATGTTAAGTGAGTAACGGTAAGGACCAAAATGGAACGCGTTAATTGATTTAGGGACTAAAAGTGGTGAAATGAAAATGTAGGGACCAAAATAAAAATGACCCCAAAATGTAGGGACCAAAAGTGCATTTACGCCTACGATATATTGTGGTTAAAACTATCCTTCATCAGATTTTGGAGATCCTTTATTTTGCTGGTGTGATCTTTAAGTACATATTTATGAAATTCTTTGGCAAGAAAATTCGAATCCATCATTCTGCCATCTTTGTTCACCCCAATTGATGGACAAGTGTGAGGACCGCCGAATACTTTGACAGCCCATAATCCGTTATGCTTCGGTTGCGAGAATGCTCGGACTTTCCATGCACATGACTCATTTGCGCACTTCACACACAATCTTTGCTGGTTGGACCACTCAGTTATATAATTCTTGTTGTTGTCCAGAGAGTAAACTATTAATGCCTGTTTCACAGCCTCTTTATTAGGGAAAATCAACCATTTGCTAAAATTCATTCCCCGCACCCAACTTGATGAAAATGGTATCTCAACATTTGAAGGATCAACTATATTATCCCAAGTGTTTGCATGGAATAACGGGCCATGAGCTTCATATGTAAGGACTATAGCATGATCACCATCGCCTATATCATCTTGAAACTCTATAGCATCATCATCATGATTATCCACGACATTTATGACGGACATTGTCAACATTTTCATAGTTTATAGTATTCTCGTGAAAGTCATCTCTCCCAATCATCTCTTCATACTCATCTCTACCATGATCAACATCATCTTTGTCTTCTTCTTCCCCCCCCCCCTAGAGATTGAATATATTCTTGTTGATAACTAGATCTGCAAGCCTCCATTGGAGTTGGTGTCTCTTGACATGGTAGTGTATAACCCCTAACTATAATGCACGGGGTAAGAGTCGGATAACTATCTGCATGTAATGATTGGAATTCTTCCCCGCCATCACCCTCCAAAGTTGTTGTTGCACATCTTCACTGCCAACTTCTATACGAGGCTCCACAGTTATATACAACTTAGCAGCTTTTAATTGGGGCATAGAGTTTATCCTGTCAAACATAATCTTAACATACTTGTCTCCTTTTATTTCAATAGGCATGAAGACAATATGATCACTGAACACTGCATGAGGAGCACGATATGTAATTTTTAAGTCATGCAACCGACGGTCCAAATCTAGCTCTTTCATAATTTTCTTTTTCAACTTCTTCAAATTGATCTCCCGCCGTTTTTTTAGCTGAATAATCTCTAACTTTTTACCAAGCCCATTCATATGTCACTCCATAAGTCACATAACTGTAGGGCTCCCTACCATAATATAGATATAAATCAATCGAACTCATTACAAGCCTATGAGTCAAATAAGTTTACTGAAAGTTAGTGACAAATATAACACCTTTATTCGATATGAACTACAAAATATTGCCTCAAGGAAAATATAAAGATAACATTATATACTCCACCAAACAGCTATAAACAAATTTTTAAACTCAAACAAATTTGTACATGGTTGCTAACCTTAAAAAATTAATACATTACACCTTACAACTAACAAACCATTACACATTACAACACATTGCAAATAAATAACATGTTACACATTTATTCGCATTATACATAACAACACATTACAACGAAAAACCCATTGCATATTTCAAATAACAACCCATTACAAAGCACAAATGACAAATGCTAAAAACAATAATAATAATAATAATAATAATGGCCTACTTTTTAAAATTGATCTCTTTATACTAATTCATTTGTTCTTTATATAAGATATGAATATATACTGCTCAATATGGCACTACTCTATAAATTCTTATTATTGATGATTGATTACTTTAATTAAGTGTTGTAGGGGCATTGGGCCCAGTAATTTATCAAGGATGGCCCAACAAAGTCTTTTGGGCTAGAAACCCAAATCCGAAGACATCAAAATGATCTTGGAGTATCTAAATGTCCAATTACGTCCGAGGAGTAGATTTGTCCTCGGATTGCTAAGCCGAGGACATAGGAAGAGAAGTTTAGTGTCCCCGGGTTATGTTATAAAGAATCCTACGACTACGGGAATACACAGTACACGTGGAGGACAAAAGAAAGAGCGGTAGAATATCTAAAGTAAAGCTGCTACCACCGCCCATACATTAAAAGCTCTGTAATTGATACGCTGACTGCATAGATGGAAGGATAGGACCTGAGCATGGAGCTTGAAACTTGGTCCCTAACCCCAGCGGGCTTTAGGGAAGAATGGATGGGACAAGTATCCGGAATCAGGATTGCAACCATGAGGTGGAAGATGATGAAGAGAAGGAAAGAAGTATAAATAGAAGGGAAGACATACGAAGAAAGGGGGACTTTTTGAGGAAGAAAAAGGGCCAATAGTATATGATTGTATCCAAACTTTAGGAAACCCTATTATAAATTATCCTCGGATTGTGTCCGAAGAGGAACTTTCAGTCTTACTCTTGTAAACAGTTCTTTATTTTGTGCCATTAGGCCCAAAGCCCGTTCTTTTCCTTGTCATCTAATCATCCTCGAAATCTAGATTGTAAACCCATCCTCTACAAATTTTATTGTAAAAAATGCCTTTCAAGCCCAAATTCCTTCCAGTCCTAGTTTGGGAATTTGAATTGTGTCCTTACAAGTGTCTTTTTCTTTGTGATAAATAGTTTATCAAGGATAGTTGAGTACATAAACTGTACACTTAAAATTCTTTGTCCTCATTTCAATTTTTCTTTAAAATTAACCATTTATTACTTTTATAATAAAACAAGTGTGGTCAGTGTTGATTATCAACTTTTAGCAAGCTTGTTTATCAAGAGAAGTTCATGTTTCCTTAATCCTGCCACTATAATTTACAATGTATACATAGAAGAGCTCAAACTTTTCTTTGCTTGGAATTTTATGGTGACAGTTGATTGCTTTTAACTAATAATAATAATATAACAGCACATCATAATAATAATAATAATAATAATAATAATAATAATAATAATAAGAATGATAATAAATTACATTACAAACAGCACATCATCAACAATATATATATATATATATATATATATATATATATATATATATATATATCAAATGAAAAAGTGAGTAATTTATTTTAAAAAAAATTGAAGAAGGTTTGAATATTAACCAGGTCTAACAAAAAAAAAATTAAAAAGGTTTGAATAATTTACCTACAAATTGAAGAAGAAGAAAAGCATTTTAATTTGTAGAATGATCAATGTGTGGTGAAATGGAGAATTTGGGCGTGGGAGAGAGCTGGGAGAAGTGAGAGTTGTGAGATGAAATTAGTGTAAGGGATTAAGAGATGACAATGTATTAATCTGAGATAGTTGAGGTGGTTGCAATATTAATTGGAACTCGAGTTTATCAAACACGATTTCCATTTAAATATTTTTTTTTTACCGTGCTCGCATAACTGACTTAGGTGGGGTAGGTGGGGTTTGAGTAGCTTGGAAGTCGAGTATACTATACTCGATTTTATATGGTATACAAAGTTTTACGCAAGCTTGAAGTCGAGTTCAATGTAATCGACTTTTAATGGAAGTTGAGTTTACTGAACTCGACTTCCACGTGGTGTCTTTCCTCTTTTTTTTTTAATCCACGTCAGACTTGTATATTTGGTGGAAGTGGATTGAAGTTGCCCGGAAGTCGAGTTTGGTAAAATCGACTTCCAAAAAGAGTCCAACTAACAAATTAAGTTTGAACGCATGCCATCCTCCTAAAAATTTTCTGGAATGGTACTGTTTGGCAAATTTTGCCAAAAATATGAGTTTATTGCTCATGGGTTGGACATTGGATTGAGCTTTAGGCATGTGTGGACTAGGCCCTCTTGTCCAAATAATAATAATATTTTATTATTTAATTTTTGAGTTAGTAAGTCCGTATACAGTAGCTATTTCTGAAACAGTATATCGGTTCAATAATGTATATATTCATAGTCCTTCACTCATGAAAAACAATTTTTTTTGAGAAACTCTTCCAAAGAGAATATTTTGAGCATTGCATTTGAGTCAAAAAGAGAAAATGAGACTTCTTCTCCATGTTGTAGATCATTTTATCTTAGGAAGCAGATGTCCGTGAGTCTCAAAGTATCACAGATTGTGTGAGGGGCAAAATCTAGTTTAATTTTGTTATTAATTACTTTTTTTTTTTTACTCTAAGATGTTGTTTGTAAAATTGGTTGGTGGGTTTAGCACCCAAAACATCAAACTTATAAAATGAAACAAAATTTCACGTGCATTTGGATTTGTCAGTGATTATTTCTTGGATTAAGTACTGTTCTTGTATTTATGGGATGAATTATGAAGCAATTTTTACTCTTGAAATTTTGAAAATTGAATTCTGAAGTAAAAGAATATTTAGTGAAACTTCTAGTAGGAGTTGTTTGTAACTGCATTTGGTGAAACTTGAAATTTGTATACAATACGTCAAGTAAAATAAAAACTACCTAATATAACATGTTATTATGCAAGGATAATAGTTTTGATTGAATTGAACTGGAAAAGATAATTCATTTGCACATAGCAATTGGTAGTCCAACCACCTATAACTAGAGCCCTATGTTTTGAATTTCAATTATCTCTGTTTTCAATCATACAACTTTCAAGTTTCAAGGACCATGGACCATGTATTGTTTGACAACATCATAAGCTAAAGGTTTCTTACTCAAATTTGGAATTTTTGCTAAGATTATCTTGTCAATTTCTGTTGTTGTAGTATGCTTGTCATCATGATGTAGGAAAATCATATGTGTGCATGAGGTAGCCCCCTCTTTTGATATTAAACGGTATAGACAACTGGTACCAAAATAGCAAGTTAAATATATCAATTTAGAGTAACTATGAAGCCCAATTAAACCTCCTGTTGTTAAGAACAATGGTGTATTTTGATTCTATCAAATTTTTACACACCGAATGTAATGGGTAGGACTAACTTCCCTTTCACAATCCAAACATTCATATCAAAATCTGCTAACCCTAGTTTTCAACTAATTCCAAATTAATCATTATGCATGAGCATGGAAACCCCTTACTTTGATGCATGAAATACGTCAGAAATCAATGAAATTTAGAGAAGATATAGGACTTTAACAATTGATAAAGATCAACAACAATTAAAAAGGAATAAATATGCATAAGAAATTTGATGAAGGGAGAGTGTTGTTATAGAGAAGAGATGGCGGCAGAGAAGTGACAGAGCAAAATGTATGGAGGCAGAGAATTAGCAAAGCAGAGGAGGGATGGGGCAGAGAACGAACAACAAAAGGAGGAGTTAGAATGGACATTGAAACAGTGGATGAAAAGAACCTGCTTTTGTTGGAGTGCGTTTGATCGAATGGGTGTAACGTTTGATTTTTCTAAAGTCTTAAGGCGCAAATAGTGTAGCTCTTCAGGTTTTGTTTTACATTTTTTAATGTAAATATGGAAAATTTTTAAGTGGGGCTTTTTGCCTATGTGGTAGCACGGCCTTAATTGTAGGATCTTACTTTCTCTAGCTTCTGCTTTTATATATAGTATTAGATTTATTTTATATATATGTGTGTGTGTGTGTGTGTGTGTGTGTGTGTGTGTGTGTATGGTGAGGCGTTGAGGGAAGAGAAATTTAGTTCTTTTTAATACATTGTAAATATGGTATGTGTGTGTGTATGTGTGTGTGTGTGTGTGTGTGTGTGTGTGTATATGGTGAGGCGTTGAGGGAAGAGAAATTTAGTGCTTTTCTTTTTGTTTTTTTTTATGGGAGGAAACTTCAAACACTATATCATTAAGGCCTATTAAATTGTTGAAATCCACCCCAAAATAAAAGAAATTATTCAATATATCTAGTGGACCTATCCTCCTTTCACATGATTATGGGTTTCATATGCAAGACTCACACATAGAGCTTTATATGAGAAGATGGTGTAGTATATTGGCTACATTGAATACTTTCACCATAAATAGATAATAATTGGTACATTAAAAAATGGACTTAATGGAAATAGACAAATTTACTTTGAAATAAAAGTCTTTTTTTAAAAGAAATTTTAAAATAAGTATTAAATGAGTAGTCATTGGGTGGTTTCCATCTAAAGGAGCAAAAATCTCAATAGCAGGAAAGCTACATAAGAGCACTAGCATCAGGTGTGCCAAATGCTAGATATTTAGCATTGGCTAGCATTTGGCACACCAAACACCAAAAAATATACTATATAAGATGTGCCAAATCTCAAAAAAAATTCCAACATGCTACAATATTGTTCTAGTAATAGAATGATACTGTTTTTAAAAAAATTATTATTTTAATACATTTTCTCCCGTTTTCTCACTTAAATGTTTTCACTCTCATCTCTCCCTCTCACTCACATCCCTTCTCAGTTACTCTCACTCTTCCTCCTTTCTCTGTTACACATGTCAACAGCCACCTCAGGTAAAGATAAAGCCACCGTAACGCCAACAAGTTGACAACCATCTTGAATCTGAAGCCATCGTTTGATTTCTCCTCTAGTTCTTCTTCTTTCTTTGGTAGTTTCGATTTTGGGTTTTTTTTTATTTTTTTTTTATTGGTGGTTTTAGTGGGTTTTGGTGGTTTTGGTCGATGGTAGTTAGGTGATGGTGGGTTGCGATATTGTTGGTGGTGGTGGGTGGATTCTTGGTGGTGTTGGGTTGTGATTTGGGTGTTACGGTGGTGGTGATGGGTTCTCAGTGATGGTGGGTTGTGGGTTTATGGTGGTGGAGGATTGTGGCTGTGGGTGTGGCGGTTTGTGGATTTATGGTGGAGGAGGGATGTGGGTTATGGTGGTAAAGGGTTGTGGCTGTAGGTGTGTTGGAACATATGAGAGAGAGAGAGAGAGAGAGAGACTGAAATGAATAAAAAAATAGAAGTGAAAAATAAGAGATGTAATGTAGAGTGAATGGTAAAATGGTGTGTCAAATTTAATAAAGTAACTTTTGATATGCCAATTACTAAAAAATTTATAATTTCTGATGACTAATAAAGGTTTAGAATTAGCTCTTATTCAATCATGTCACGAGTAAAAGAGCATTCACATTGGTGGTACTAAAAAATTTAGCTTTTAAAAACTAAAAGTGCTACTTTATCTATTTTAATACCTTACTTTACATTACATTCTATATCTCATACTATATTATTTTACTACTCCATTTAATTTTTTTTTATTTCTTTATTATTTGTGAGAATAGATTGAAATTTTTATTGAAGGGTGAGAGAGAGAGAGAGAGAGAGAGAGAGAGAGAGAGAGAACTAAAATATTAAGGTTTATTTTTAACACCTTGCTACATTAGTTGCTATAGATAGCAATTTACTATAGTGAGTTGCCAAAAAAAAAATTTAGATATAGCTACTTGATTGTAGCTTGGTTTTTTTGTTGTTGAGAGTTGAAAACAACTTTAAGGGTACGTTCCATTAAAATACTCTGAGATTTGGCCTAATATCAACTGTGTCCAAGAAATTTCAGAATTGACCAATTTAGTTCCTAAAGACAACTTAATCCCTAAGGTTGTTGTGGTGGTGGTGGTGGTGGTGGGGGTGGGGGGAGGTGTAGTTGTAAATCTGATCTTTAAGAGGTGTTATCTTGGCCAATCACAAGCCTGACTGAATTTGCTTGTCAATGCAAAGGTGAACGACAGGTCGAAGACCTAAATGTTATCGAACAATAGTGAGTGGTGGTTTCCTACACTCGAGACAATTAAGTCAAGTCATGGGTTGACCCTCAACCCAAACCCACCCAACTTGTGGACACCCCTAGTTGGAATAAAAATTATGGTGAAGTCTGTGAATTAAAAAGGCTAAAATACAAAAACACTCTTAAGGTTTGGGTTAGTTGCGAAAACTCCTTAGGAGTTTCAATTTAACTTCCAGAAACTCTAGGTAAGCAATGAGGTCAAACCTCGTTTAGTCTTTCAATGTATGCATTTCTAGGTGAAAGGAAAGAGTAGTGGCTAGCTTTTCTATATTCAACCTCTCATATTGTGGTCATTCTTCCTTTCTCTGAGTGACTAGATTGCCCCAGCGACTACCTTGCTCTAACTCAAACTCAGAGTGTCTTGAAAAGCGCAAGACTGTACTAATAATGGATCCTTTTGTATGTTTCCATATTCGCCAAATTAACCTCTAAAATTAATTCCCAGAAAAATCACATGATCATATTAAAAATTAATTCATGCCACTAATCACATGATGGTCAATTAATATTTTTGTCCATATGAGCTACTAAAAGTTAGTTCCGGCGCTCAATTTAACGATATGAAAATCTCAAGGAGTTTTAACAAAGAATTGAAACTCCAAGATTTGAAAGTTATTGTGTTTTGCAGCCAATTAAAAATATAAATTTGTCTAGAAATAAACAATCAAAATTTTTAGTTTTTACTATGCGGAGTCCCGCCTGTGACTTGAAAAGCATAAGTAGACTGAGCTGGTGGTGGTGGAATATTCCGTGTCTGTCTTTCTGTCTGTCCAATCTCCAAATTGGGAAATTAGTATTTCTCTCAAAAAAAGAAAAAGAAAAAGAAAAATAGTGACTTAGGTCGTGAAGTGAAGTCAATCTGACGGTAACTGATCGAAAAGAAAATAAAAATAGGAAAAAGTTCCTCTCATCTCATCAGACCAATTACACCGTCCAAACAAAAGGACCTCCTCCCCTCTCTCCCTCTCACATCCAAACCCAAGTAGGAGGTTGGTTGAAATTCAATACAATAAACACACAGCAACATATATAAATGTCGTAGCTTCGATTTAGAAACTTATTTCCTAAACCTTCATAAATTTAAAAAAGAAAAAGCTTTTTTTTTTTGTTTTGTTTTGTTGAACTTGTGCACTTTCGTACTCCCAAAACCCTGCTACTCTGAATTCAACAAACCCTATTCGTCGATACAACAACAACAACAACAACAACAATGGCGTTGCAATCACACGGTGTCAAAATTCCGTGTCAGGGATTCACAGCGCGCATGGCTATCTCGTCGAACCAGCTCAGCTTCTCGAATTCTAGATGGATTGAAGATTGTTGTAGGAGTTGGGGGAGGAGGAGGAGAGCGAAGGCGATGAAAGTTGCAAAGAAAGGAGGAGGAGTTGAAGCAGTGTTGAAGGCTGAGGACGAGGACGAGCTATTCTCCTCTAATGGAAATGTGGAGAATTTCACGAGCATAATGAAGTTCGGTGGATCTTCTGTGGCCTCCGCTGAGCGAATGAAGGAGATTGCTTCGCTCGTTCTCAGTTTCCCTCATGAACGACCTGTCGTTGTTCTCTCTGCTATGGGAAAAACCACTAACAAACTTTTACTCGTATTTTTCATTTCCACCCTTTTTGCTTTTTGTGTTTCTGTTTTGCTCAATTTTGTTTGGTTATAGTTAGAGGAATAACAATAATGATGTTGGAATTGAATGGCTGTGATGAAGGCTGGAGAGAAGGCTGTGAGTTGTGGCGTCTCTAATGTCTCCCAAATCGAAGAGTTGAGCTTTGTAAAGGACTTGCATCAAAGGTTTAATTTTATTAATTTTCCTTTTTTTTTGTTGTTGTTGTTGTTTTATAATGAGATTGAAATGGAGCTTTGTAGGTATTCTGATAAGCTAAGTGTTGTTTTTAATTTATTCAGGACTATACGTGAACTCGAAGTAGATCCCTCTGTTATCTCTGGTAAGAACTCTTCAAGGTGCCTTAATTAGAGTAATCTTCCTTTTGTTTATGTAATGTTTAGTTGTTAAATTATGTCTTGTACTCCATTTAGAAGTGGATGCTATTTATAAATTTATGCCGACTAATGAGTTCTATTTCAAGGAAATATGAAGAGAAGAAATTTGAATTCATGCTTTCAATATTTGACACTCCAATTTGATTGTAATGTGATGTGTTAATTGGATTATTTGGGTGCTCTGTGTTTGTACGTTTAACAGCTCACTTAGAAGAACTGGAGCAACTGCTGAAAGGTATAGCTGTGATGAAAGAGTTAACTCCCCGCACGAGAGACTATTTAGTTTCATTTGGAGAGTGCATGTCCACGAGAATCTTTGCGGCATATCTCAATAAAATTGGTGCTAAAGCACGCCAAGTATATATATTCTTCTTCACTTGTGTATTCTTTGTTTGTCAAAATGCCAAACTGTCAATTTTGGCTGTATCTCACAATGTCTCTACTTAATTTTGCAGTATGATGCGTTTGATATTGGTTTCATAACCACAGATGATTTCACAAATGCAGAAATCTTGGAAGCAACTTACCCAGCTGTTGCCAAGAGATTACATGCTGATTGGACTAATGATCCTGCAATTCCCATTATCACTGGCTTCCTTGGAAAGGTACTACTAAACTGCTGCTGCATCCATTTTCCTGCTGAGAAGCTACATAATTTAGTTTGCTTAAATCAAGTATATCAGCATGATTTGCAAGTATGAAGGAGTATGTGTTTCTCTTATTGTAGGGTTGGAAATCTTGCGCAATTACCACATTGGGTAGGGGTGGTAGTGATTTGACAGCTACGACCATTGGCAAAGCTTTAGGCTTGCAGGAAATTCAGGTCAGAATTAGACCGAGTTCATGTACTGCAAGAACTCATATGCGCACATGATCAGAATCATGCATGTTTTCTTATCACACTATCTTCTGGAACTTACTTTAGTATCACTTTTGGTTGGGAATTTTACAAATATACCAGCTTAATTAACAATTTAAACAGGTGTGGAAAGATGTTGATGGTGTTTTGACTTGCGACCCTAGTATTTATCAACGTGCTGAACCTGTACCATATTTGACATTTGATGAGGCAGCAGAGCTTGCATACTTTGGTGCTCAGGTTAGATTTCTATTGCTTCCTGCTGTTCAGAAATTGTCAGTGAACAGTGTTAGAAGCTGGACTGGACCAGTAGGTTGAACTTTCACATCTTAGTTTGTAGGGTCCTCATGCTAATTCATTTTAATGCCAATGTGTATGACACATCAATCCTATACAAATACACTTTTAAAATGTAAGGGGTTTTCCAGGGTATATTAATTTATTATGGGTGCAGAGATACTTATAGCTTTAACATGTACATATTGAATGTTTCCATGATAATCTTTTTGCCAACTCCTGGTTTGATTCCTCAAGTACTGAATGTGGTTAAGTGCTCTGCCACCATTTTTGGGCTGGGCTTTTTGTTGGAAGAGAAGAGCAGTTAGTAATATCCCTGTTATACTTTTATTTGTACTTGTATATGGATTTGTGATGAAACTAAATTATTGGGACTCAGCTAGCATTTCCTGACACCAAAGTATTGTTATCTAGAAAAGAGACTTAGGTGTTTCTCTTATTTTTGGTGAAAGTGAAAATGTTCATTTCATCCTGTATGCAGGTCCTTCACCCACAATCCATGAGACCAGCGAGAGAGAGTGATATCCCTGTCAGGGTTAAGAATTCATACAACCCTAAAGCTCCTGGTACTCTTATCACTAAATCAAGAGATATGAGCAAGGTTTGTAGCAGCTGAAACTTCATCATTGGTGTGTTTGGAGAAATTTCAACAGTGTTGACCATTTTCTTCACCTAAATCAATTACAGGCTGTGCTGACCAGCATAGTTTTAAAGCGAAATGTTACAATGTTGGATATAGTGAGCACCCGCATGCTTGGTCAATTTGGCTTCCTTGCAAAGGTAAGAGATTGTTTCTGGCTTAATTTTGTTCTGCCACTTGTTGCCAATGTGGCTTATGCTAGTTATAAATCCTACTTGCTTTATGTTTTCTTCCAAGTAGGTGTTCTCAATATTTGAAGATTTGGGCATATCCGTGGATGTTGTTGCCACTAGTGAAGTTAGTATATCTTTGACATTAGATCCATCTAAACTTTGGAGCAGAGAACTGATTCAGCAGGCAAGTGCATGATTGTATATTCTTAAATGTTATTATTTTTTCTCTTACTTCGCATTTTACATAGATTTATATTTAATTTGCCTGTCAATCATGTCTGAGGCACTTAGTACGACAGGCCACAAAAATGCTTTCTGGTTCAGTATCTAATTAGTGTATCACATCTGGATGATCTATTGGTGGTACTTTATAGTTAATTGGTATCCTCGGATTAGGAGTGTTCACAGTTCGAGTTGGTTGAGGTGGAGTATCAACTCACAATCTCACTGACTCTTCTCAAGTTGGGGACTTTCCCACCTGCATCCAATCAAACAATCATTTGAAGCCAACAGCTCCCCATTTTTGGGTTCAAAAAAAGAAAAAGGAAAAAAAAAATTGTTGCTGGGCCAATTCAACTGCCCATTTGTCAAAACCTCCTGCAGCCTTTCGGGCCAGTCAGTTTCACCGGCCCCCATTTGTCACATTGATTATTTGGTTTGATTGTGTAGGATGAATGCATCTCCAACTTTATAGAGTTTAGATTTTATATCAATGGGCACATTTACATTCTTGTTTAAATGGCTTGGGATTCAAATGATGTTCGATAGTCTGAAGATTTCTGTTTCAGCAAGCTATGTTTAAAATATTCTTATTCTTATGCTCAATGCCATGCAAAAGGTCATTCTTATGTTGCAATATAGAACTGTGATAAACTATTTCTTGGCTTAATCAATGCAATTACTTGCCCTGTTGAAACATTTGTGTGTCTCACTTTCATGGTCTAAATTGAGTCCCAGAGGATTGCCTGGTTAAGTATTAAATCTATTTGCACCAATCTCTTATCTGATTAGGAACTTGACCACGTGGTAGAAGAGCTAGAGAAAATTGCAGTTGTGAATCTCCTGCAGCACAGATCGATCATCTCTCTTATTGGCAATGTTCAACGTTCCTCGTTGATACTGGAAAAGGTGTTGTACTTTCTTCTGCAATTTAATAGAGATTATCTTGAACCCATTTCAATGTTTGATGTACTTAGAAATCATTGGGACCTTTGAATTGAGTAAATTTTTTCTTTCCATCTTTTACTTCAAATTTTAACGGCTTGATGTTTGGCAGGCATTTCGTGTTCTTCGAACTCAAGGTGTTAATGTCCAGATGATCTCACAAGGGGCATCCAAGGTCATTTCATCGTGATTCTTATCTATGCTAATGTTTTATTTTTCTTCAGTTGCCTAACATTCTCTTAATAATTTTGGTATCAACCAGGTGAATATTTCATTAATAGTAAATGACAGCGAAGCTGAACAATGTGTGAAGGCCCTTCATCACTCCTTTTTTGAGAGTGGTGATCTGTCTGAACTAACAGTGGACGGTGAAAACCGTGAAATTGGAAATGGCTCAGCAATAAAGCTGAACAATGTGTGAAGGCCCTTCGCTACTTTTTTCCACTGTGGTGATCTGTCTGAACGAATACTGGAAGGTGAATTTTGGAATGGTTCACCTATGCCATTGTGAGTAGAAAATTGACTATAAATCCTAGTACTCATTCACAATGATTCTTTTGGTTTCCCAGCAAACATATTTACTGGCCATTTTTATCTTTTAGGCTTGTTTGAATCTCAATGCCAATGCAGCATTTGTTAATGGATGTCCTAAGGACACAAGTTGAGTTGCATTTAATACTTTATTAAATGATGTTTTGATTAAACGGCTTAGCAATGAGTGAATTGTGGAACAATTCTCAAGAACCCTCCAAAATTGATGGCACCCTGTTTTCCTACATGGTTTTCATAACCTGTGGTGGCTACACTAGTTTTTTAACATTTTTCATTTTTGTGCTAACCCAACTGGAGCCGTTCCGGTTGTTGATATTTTGCCAAACATTCTAATAATTTATTAATCTTTGAAAACGTGATGCAATGCTGCCAGATTTGGCTTTAAAGTAATGGTACAACAACTTTTTGTTTTTTGGAGTTATATGAAGTGATACAATTTTTTTTTTTTTTTTTTTTTTTTTTTATATATATATATATATATTGAGAGATTGATACAATTGTTTGTTACACTTAAAAATATATAACTGCTCAGCAAGTTGGTTACGAGAATGCTATAAAATTAAATAATTAAATGTCTATAGGTATCGTACTTATAAAAAGAATATATGTCAGTTGCTAATACGTTTTCTTTGGTGGCAGACAACAAATTGTTTGATTTAAGATTTGGCAATGAGTTGTTAGGTTCAAGAGGATGAAGAGCTGTCCACTAGTGTTTTTTTATATAAAATTTTTTGACAATGCATAAAGCCTACAATTTATAGACAACTACAAGCACGCATAAAACAGGCTTAGAAACACAGAGCAAACACAACAGACACAGACACTGACAATTTAACTACTAGGAAGACTACATTACTAACCATACAATACAATAGATCCGACTAATTGTACCCGTAGACTGTAGAGACTAGAAACTCATCCTGTCCCGAGTTCATCTGGTGCCACAAACTTGTGCATAACTCGTCCATGTGGCGAGTTGTGCACTAGTTTGTGGTACCAGAATTTTTCTCCTGTCCCAAAAGTTGGCAGTGAAAAAAGAAAAGAAAAGTGGGACAAGTCAAAATGCGGTTCACGATGTGATCGTTGTCTTCCATGGTAGCCTCGTGACATATATGCTTAAGCGAGACTTGCCATGTTTGTTTCCTTACACATTAGATACCTGCAAATCCTCAATTAGTAAGATTAGGGGGATAATTGGTACTATGACAAGTTAACCAGTTATTCGCAAAAAGAGAATTCATTTGTATTTGAGTTTGTCTAAAGCTTTTGACCCATGCTAATTGAAGACCAAACCGTACAGCCCATGTCTCTGATACCATGTTAGTTGTAATCCTGTGTAATGAGTAATGACAATCCAAGGAGCCAATTGCCCATGGGATTGTGAAATGTGAAGAAAATATAGAAGAAAATAGTGTTCTATGTACGTGTCTGTTTAGGAACAGCTTATGCTTATTTAGCTTTTTGCTGAAAGTGTACAAAAGTATACTGAAAGCTGTACATAAAAACTAAAAATTGAAGCTGATACCAAACAGGCTGATGTGTTGGAAAAATATTTTGTTAAATAGGTTTAAAGAGAACCACGATATGATGTCCAAGTTACAGAATTGGTAACATGAAATAGGGTTTCCAATTGGTTGCAATGTGGCCATTGTTGTAATTGGGTGGAAGATCTTGAATGGTGTGGGGGGTAATTCAAAGGATAGGGTATGCCGCAGCTGCCAGAGGCCTTGATCCGTCTAACTTGGTTAACAATTAATGTAATATTAGCTGGTAGGAATTAAAGAGCGAATGGGACCACACAATAACCAAGCATTTGTCCTGAATTTAATGTTCATACCCTGGCCTATTTGCCATTGAAGAAGGTTAGTTTTTCCAATGGTGATTGCTTGCCACGTGTGGGAATTGGTCCTAGGTATGTTTACAGGCTTCAAGGAATATAGGGGCCATTTGGTAGGGTAGTTTAAACAACATTATACGTATTTTCATACACTTTTTTACCCACACGTGTTTTAAAAAAATATAAACAACGTTATTAAAACAGCGTTACTAAACAGAATTTTGAGGAGAGAACCTCTGTTTTAAAGGGGAAGGCTGGAAGCCCAAAGGGACTCGGGGTTAGTCCATAGTAGCCAAGCCAGGTTCATATGAACTTATACACCACATCCTTATTGAACTTATTCTCTAATTGATATCGATAACGTCGAAGAGGTCAAGGATTTGGCTGAACAGTGAGGTTTCCTTTTAAAGTTGAGCACACAATGAATGAGCTTTGAAGTAAGCATGAGTGGAGAAATTTTACAAAAAAAAAAAAATGCCCATAGAGGCGGAATTTGCAAATAGGATTGCCCTTACATTCTTGCTAGAAGTCCCTCATGAAGTTTTGTAATTTCTTATTATGACACCCAAAGAATTTTATTACACAAAAAAATTAAAGTAAATATATGTGAGTTACGTCCATAAATTCACTATCCAAGTAGGTTCTAGTTAAAATCTCTTGCGAATAAGAGACTTCATCAGAAGTTTCAAATCCCATAGTATCTATTTTTTTAATTACAAAAATTACTATCCAAGTGCTTGGTGATCATCTCCTATTAGACAATCCAGCAATTCAATTGAGGAAGACAGCAAGTCTATCCATTTTATTTCCCTAAGATTTGGCTTGTAGTACTTTTTCTTCCCTAGAATTTTTAACACACAACAAATGTCCTTAGAGTTGAGGTGGTATCTCATTCTCTTGTATCAATTACATGCAGCATGTCTCTCACATTGTGTAGATCTCATAGAGAAACCTCTAATTTAAAACCATAGCCCTAAGAAACCTCTAATTTAATGTGAGGTAGTTGTGAAAACCAAAGCAGAGAGAACAGAATTTAAGAATCCAAGTATTAATTAATCATCAGAGGGAAGAAAAATAAGGGTTGGACCGGCAAAAAGATCATTACAAAGATCTAAACTACTTTCTTCCTCTTGCCTACACTATTACTTGAACGTGAAAGTATAAGCACTTCCTAGTTAATACATGGCGGATTCAGAATGTGAAAACTTCTTTACATCAAATGCGGCAAGTTTCCTTAACTTACCAATTTAAAATATATATCTCTCTCCAATGACTAAATAGTAAATACTATAGTGATTTGCCATAACCAAAATTCCATGTAGTAGACAGGTTATACTGCCATGCATAGATTGCCGAATATATGGGCTTCAAAGCTGCCTGTTAGTGCAAGTACATTCCAACATAAAGACTTGCCAGCTTCACAATCTGAACAAATGCAATGAAAATAAGCATGATATCTTAATTTTCATTAATTAACAATCTGAGTCTGAGAATACCCAGGAAAAGGCTTCTCCCCACCCCCACCCAATACATACTTTTGAAAATACGTGAAATCGACTCGGATCAACTCTTGCAACCTACTTAGACAACCTTCTCTACTCAGCGAAATCAACCATAAAAATTTCCATTTAGATAACCTCCTCAACTTTGCAAACTTCCCCCACACCCTTCTCTTCTCTTTTATAGTGAAGGAAGAAAAATTATGGTTAACTTGAGAGTTTAACCAAACTTTCAATGTGTGAGTTATTTGGAAGGACAACAATCTATAAGGTATTATCAACAAAACTAGAGTTATGCACTCTAAGCTTATCCATGGCCATGAAAAGGCAGTACCAAAGCTGTTTTAAGACTCAGTCCCGAAACTGTCAATCAATCAACTTACTTTGAACCCATCTTGTGGTCTGTAACTGATGAGCTTTCATTGAATTTTATATTCTAGGATCGTGGATGCATCTTCTGTACCTCCTCTCGAGTGTAGACAGAGATATCTCGGGCCATGCTACAAAATTCTCTGCTTCATACAAATACAAAAAACATGATTGAAATTAAAACAAAATTATAGAAACCCAATTTCCCCAAAATTATGGAGTGAATTATGTAAGCAATGATACAACAAGTTGTAGAGCAATTTCATGATTGAGGGACAAAAGGGGGGAAAAAGCTAGAAGTTCAAATGCTTACTGCCAGGGATCATCTCCAACAAGCATCAGATCACCGTCATTATCAGTAAAAACCACCAGCCACTTCTTGTTGGGTGCAACTAATTCACCATTAAATTCAAAAATATGATCCAACTCTGCTATCAATTCATTGTAGCCATCAAACTTAGTAAGTTCCACAGACCGCCCAACTGCATCCCCTTGCTTATGAACCTGTTTTATAGATGTTAACAGAGAGCAAATTTGCACTTAGTCATTTAAAAAGAGAAACATCATTTAGAATAACATTGCAAATTAATGGAACTTAAATGGGTAAGAGAAAACCTTGATGCAAGTTCTGGTGGAACTGCCCTGAAGCCTGCCGTGGAAATTCCTAGAAAGCTCCTCTACTGCTTGAAAAGGCTTCCCCCATTCATCATCTCTAATTGTTATCTCTGCAGGCTTTGCACACTCCGCTTGCTGTGACTGTAGGTTGGATACCAAATCTTGCAGCTGGTATGACGAACAAGCAATTTGCCTTTGTGGCCTACGCATAAAATCAGCATGTAGCATGGCTGGTTCTGTTGCCTTATGATTACTAATAAGGGATATACCAAAGAGTTTACAATTGTCATTTCCTTTAGATTTTAAAATTTCATTTTGGACAAGTAGAGGCTGTGATTTCAGCGTTGATGGACAAGGAGAATCCTCCATATTTGTTGTTGACAGAAGAGGTAACAACTCATTTCCTGGATGCTGCTCAACTGTTGCTGCTGCAGGAAGTTTCATGCTGCATTTCAACATGTTATTGAAGGTATGCATCGTGGACTGTGAACATCCTGGGAAGTTGGATCTTTGATCCTGATCTAAAACATGCTTCTTCAATTGGTCAGCATTTTCAGGATTTTGATCAATAAATGACCAGTTGAACCCATATGATTCATGCAGGTTATGAGAACCTGAAATTGGATTCATATACTTCGTTTCATGCATTGGTTTAGAAACAATGATCTGGTCTTACTCTTTAACTAAAAATTCATCGTGTTTGATTCTTACCTTGTGATCGAATCCATAAAGCAGGGTTTTGAGCAGTGTCTGAGTCATTATGCTCAGCAAAGACACCTCCAATGGTTGAGATTGCTTGACCTTGCACAGTCCTTAATAACCCTATATCTGGTGAAGGGTCTGTATTATTTTTAGACAAATCTGATCATATAAACATTGGGCTTAATATTGGTGTCTCAAGTCTCAACAAACTACAAGCACAGTATTAGAATGAAAGGAGAAGAATAAAGAGTTGTGAAGCATGTCAGCAAGTTGCTTCATACCTTCCCTTGTAGAAACAAAGGAATCAGTAGATGATGGTGCCATGTTTACACGAGACCTCTTCGGTCGGCACACTGGATGGGTATCTAAAGTGGGAGTTGAAGCAAGTTCTATTTTCCAAGGGGAAACTCTCTCTGGGCGATCAGCAGAAGGTTTTTCATCCCATTGAACCTGCAAAGAACACAAAGTTTTGCATGTAAAGATCATGTATTCGTACAGGCTTATGCACCACAAGTTAGTACCTTCAGGCATCTCCATTTTGATCCAGGCCACCTAATGGGATCAGCATCCTCAGTTCCAATAACTGTGCCTGAGAACCTAGTCCATAAAGACAAGTAGATCAGAAAATCAACAAAATTTTCTAATAACATTTCCCCCTTCTTTGTTGTTAAGATTTCAAGAAAAAAAAAACATAAGAAGGATTCATGAAAAAAAAAACATACCTTTGTTCTGGAGCTGCCTCACCTTCAAACCTCATCTTAAACCTCATCCCTATAGAGTAGTCATTCTTGACAGACTCCATATATTTATCAAAGGGAACTATAAACTCAGCAGGGCTAGTCCTGCAAGAATACCAGTCAAGAACCATTTATAAAGCTCAACAATTTACATGGGCACAATGTTGTATTCATTGATAACGCATACAATTTAGATGATATCAGGATATCAGAATTCCCAGTAAACCCTTAACAAAAATGCTCCCCAATTACAGACTGGCCATTAATTTACTTATAATGGATAATTCTTGCAACCAACGATATTTTCATTGTCTATTTCAGCACTTGACATTGGCGGTGAGGCTCTAGACACATGAATTCCAATTATATGAGTAAAATGTACAATGTATGGTGAAAGAAAGAAAATGGTAGGTCTATTTCTTTTTGTGGTATTTAGGAAAAGGACAAAAGGTGGGGGGGGGGGGGGGAAGTGAGAGAGAGAGAGAGAGAGATAGAATGTAGCACCATTCTGTAACATTTAAAAAATAAAAATAAATTATATACCCAACAATCAAAATGATAAGGTGCATGTATATGTGAAGTTTGCTAGAGAATCTGGAATTTAACAAAAACCTTACCAACTCATTTTCCCTTCTAATAAAAGGAGTATATAATTAGATAGAAGTATATATTGTTTGAAGCATGGACAGAACCTCCTTTCTTCCAATGGTCTGGCAAGTTAAAAGAGTTTAATTTTTTTTTCCTTGAAAGGCGGTCCTTTTCTTTCCCAGGACTGATGCTCACTTGTTAAGTTATACAAGAGCAGAGGCAACTCAAGGAAGGGCACTAACATGCCCCTGCAATCTTTCTAAAGAAGCACAAAACTTGATTTTGATTTTTGAGAAAGACATGCCTTATATTATTATATTAGTGGATTCAATTGCAATACATCTCTTCAATGAGTGGTATAAGAAATTAATTTGCTCCTATGTGAATGTAGGGAAAAATTACACACCTTGGTTTGTAGTAGACGATGAACATTGTATTCGATTTAACGGCATGCCATGCTGTTGCAAGGACAGCAATATGCATACTGTGACTGGATATGACAGAAGATGGAACATTGATTGAATGCCTCATAGCTTTTCTTACCCCAACACGAAGTTCCCCAGTTTCATCTCTAACAGTAAAGAGATTCAAAAAACATATAAGACACGAATGATTAATCATTAAATAAACTAACTGACATGCCAAATACCCCATGGTTACAATAAGGTACAATTAGTAGTCATTAGTGAAGCAAAAAACGAAGAGTTTGACTAGAATTTACAAGCATGAGAAACTGGTTGAAAATGAAAGATGATAGTAAACCTGAGGAAGATAAAAGCATCCCCGGCAACAAGCTTTTTGGAGCTGACGAAGAGGCTCCAGCCACTTTGAAGAAGATGCCTCCTTGGTTGACCTGGCATTTAGAATTCGTATTTCACATTTTAATGAGAACAATGCATTCAAAATTTTGCGAACTATAGAAGGTTACAACAATGGAAAATTTAGCAATGTCATTAATTAAGTATTGGACTGCAGAATCGAACAATTACTTGGACAAGTTTCAACAAAATGTGACTAATGATATACTTAAAATTCACCTCGAAAAATATGGCGAAAACACCACTCATTTCCATGCAAATCCTTGGTGATTAACTCCTGAGTGGGAGGTTGCTGGGACATGTCCTGCAAAAGAGACCAACCAAACAAAAGACCAGTACTTTTATTATTATTATTTTTTTTTTTCAGTTATTAACTAGGAAGTCCGGACACTTTATTTAGGGTGTTATACCCGTGTCATATCGGTGTTTATACCAGCCATTTTATGTTGTAATTTTTCAAAAACTACTCGTGTCGTATCCGTGCTTCCTAGATTATTAATTAAAAACACAAGAAGAAGGCCTAAACTAACCAGCGGAGGCAGGCATTCATCGGCATGGCGTCTCAACACAGAGAAACCACCATGAGTGCTCGTATCCGATGCCGTAAGTGTCTTACAAAAGGAATGCACACGAGGCCGAGGAGGGGAAGGAGCCACAACCTCCTTCTCCACCAAATTCTCATCTTGCTGCTCAAAAGTCAAAACGACATTAATTCATTTCTCCATTATTTACTTCCACTAATTCCATAAGCATTCACAATTATAAATCAGAACTCCAAGAGAGAGAGAGAGAGAGAGTTCATACTTGGTGATGAGGAACCAAAGTTACTTGCGCATACACTTCATCAGTGTCTACCTCAGCCTTCAATCAGATTCAAATTCAATTCAGCAAAAGAATAACATCATCAATACCAATTAAAAAATAAATCAATAAAAAAAAAACCTAAACAATTAAAAACATGATATGAAATTAAAAGCAAGCTAAGTAAATTTACCTTCAATTGAATATTGAGCACGCGACATAGGATTTTAGAAGGAAGATCAAACGCTGGCAATTGTTGCTCAGACACTTGATTCGTCGTCGTCTCGACCTATACATTTTGCAATTCAATCCAAAAAAAAACCAGCATTAATCATCAAATATTAATTATATATATATAATATAAAATTGTACTTTATTGTATGAAAAAATATAATAAAAAGTAGCACAATCGCACGCGCTACCTGTTCGATATGGCCTTGAGGAAAATAGAAAACGAGTTCTCCTTGACGAGGAACAGTGACCAAAGGTCCAGCACAAGCATGCCATAGCTCCTTGTATATCGCATCCTCCGAATCTAAATCATACACACCGAAAATTTAACATTACAAATTCAAAATGATTAATCAGATTGCAAATTGATTCAAAATTCAAATCCCTTGGAATTTAGACTAAAAACTTTACCGGTGACAGGAAAACTCGAAGAAGAAGCCATTTTTTCTCTCGAAGAAAATTCAACAGCAAATGATATTGAGATTGATCGTCACCATAAAAAAAAGAGTCTAATAGGTAATAATAAAAGGTTTCTGAGCGAAGAAGAAAGAAAAAGGAATATGAATCTGGTGGATTCAAGAGAAATCACTTTTTTGCGATCCTTTTGGCTTTAGTTGCATCATCATCTGCGTCCTTTTTCTCTGACTCTTCAGAAACCATTTCTGCAATATTACTACTACTCGCTGCCATTACTATTCGTACAGTTTCAGTGCTGTGGTCTCTCTCTCTCTGTGTTTGAAAGAGTGGTACTGTGTCTGTGTGTGTGACTCTCAATGCTGCGTCAGATTCTGTGTTTTGTGCAATTATTTCAACCTGTAATGGAAATTGGAATTATTGTCTATAACTGGGTAACCGGTACTACCGGTTACTTGTACCCTCTTCTCTCTGATCGCTTTGTCCTCTAGTTTCCCGGCAAATGGAGATGTTAAAAAATTTGGGTTATAACGGTTTTTGTGTTAACGGCGTTATTTGTTATGGGCTGGGTTGTCGACTGTCGAGGTATGGTTGGGTAGCATTAGACGGCGTTTGTTAGTTGGGATGACGGAAAGTTGCTTCAGTTTCGGGAAGAGGATCTGTCCTCTGATTGACGGGCAGAATTTGAGGGATTTTATTTAGGCAAAAGTTAACCGATGTCAGTACTCGATAATGAAACATGAGACATGGTATATTTGCTAATTTGCAACGTTATTATAATAATTTTATAACAAATTTTAATTGTCAAAATATTACGAGATATTATTGATAAAAAAAATTTAAAAATATTATTATAATAATTTTACAACAAATTTTAATTGTTAAGACATTTTGAAACATTATTGATAAAAAAAATTCAATAATTTAAATTAGAACCAGCAATAAATTTTCACTTAAAATTTGTTGTAAGAGCATTATAAAAAGTGTTGTGAATGTATCACTTTTTATAAAATATTTTTAAAAACATTTTATAGTAAAGAAATGTCTCTGGAAGTAGCGAAAAGTTGCTTCAATTTCTAGAAGAGGAATTGTTCGGTAGACAAAATTAGAAGGATTTTATTTAGGGAAAAGTTAACGGATGCTAATACTGGATTATGAAATATGAGAAATACAATGTTTATAATATTTTTATAATAAATTTTAAATGGCATGTTGTTACATGTTGTTATTGGTGGGTAAACAAATAATTTTGGTAATGAATTTAAATTAGAACCAATAATAAGTTATTTCTTATTATTTGTTGCGAAAAATATTTCAAAAATATTGTGGATGTAGCACTTATCAACAAATATTTTTAAAGACTTTTATGGGAAAGAAATGTCTCTGGGAGTGAGGAAAAGTTGCTTCCGTTTCGGGAAGAGGATCTGTCCTATAGACATAATTAGAAGAATTTTATTTAGGGAAAATTTGACAGATGTCCTAAAAATATTAGTTTAGAAAATATTTTTAAAAATTTTTTATGGAATTTTTTTTGAAAAAAAAGTTAATTTCTATAACATTTTTCACAATAATTTTATAACAAATCTTAGATAGCAAGCTATTATTATTCTAACCTGAACTCATCACCTTTTAAACAAACTACAACAACTTGCGACATAGTTGCCTAAGGCCTAACTAAAAAAATGCCCTCAAATATTAGTGGTGGGTTCAAATTGGAACCAATAACAACTTAACATCTAGGATGTGTTGTGAAAAATATTATGAATGTAGCACTTCTCAAAAAAAAAAAAAGACAATACACAAAAAAATTCACAACATTTTTGACAATAATTGAGTTGACAAATTTTTACTAGTTCTCATCTTGGTCTACCACTAACATTAGTGTTTTACTTATCGCTATCAATTTGCCACATTAACAGGTGTGAGAAGTTTTGTCAATTTTTTTTATGCTTATAGATTTTTTTTTTTTTTAAGTCTACATGATTTATATTAATTATAAGTAATTTTATATCTAAAATAAGATAATCAATTTTTAGACCCCCAAATACATCAAATGCAATGTAAAAGTTGTTATGAAAATGATGCAAACGAGCATTGTTCTTTATTTTATTTTTATTTTTGGCGGAAAGGTGTTGTTCTTTATTTAATAGTACTAGTAAAGACTTAAATAAAAAATAAAAAACATTGGGACTTAGTAACTAATGGGATTTATATGGATTCACCTAGAGGTAGATCACCAGCCGCTAAAAGTCTCTGCTTTGAGTTTGCGTGGAAACGAAGTTCAAAAAACAGTCGGCAGCTTTGTGTAGGAAGTAAGAACTAGGAACAAAGCCTTGATGCTCGCCGTCGTTAACTTAAAAGTTGAAATGACCAAATTTGGCAAAGATCAAAGTTGGGGTTTTTCTTATTAACATAATTGCGTTTACGTTTGGGCCTTTAATTTGTACGTTCTAGTATTATACAGTTAAGTCTTATTTTTCCGTTTTCTCATTCTCCATTCTTTATATCTTCTATCTATGTTATCTAAGGGAAAATACGTTTGGGAAGCATTGCCATTTATAAGCTAACTAACTTATTATTTATTTTTTTTTGTACTTTTTGTGAGTCTCACACGAGTCACTTATTTATTTTATTGAAATCTTACTTTTTACTAACATTTTTTTTTTTTTGAGAATGTACTAACATATTTTCAATAAAAAAACTTTCAATATAAAACTAGATAGGTCGTTCTTAAATAGACATGTGTGACTGATTTATAAAATTATTCATATATATTATTTAACGGGACAAAATTATGTGACTAAAATTATATATAATTGATCTCTTTAATTATCATATGGTGGATTGAAAAAAATAATAATTTCAAATATATTTGAATTTTGAAGCAAAACTGTATTCTTTAACCAAAAAAAAAGTACAACATAATTTTCATGGCAACATAGTCATTTGTAGTTTAAAAATCACACATGCCAACCATGAAATTATAAAATAAGAAAAAATTTGTCTCAACTCGAATACTAGTACATGCACTGGCGGAGCCAGAGGGGGCGAGGGGGGCACCTGCCCCCTGACTCCTTTTTTTTTTTTTTTTGTATTAGTAGTCACATGGAGGAAAAAAAAAAAACTTCTACTTGTTGAAACTTGAAAGTGACCAAACCACTTATTTCACTATTTTTTTTATATCATTATTTACACAATTTTTACTATTTATAATACTTTTCATAGCATTTTATCTTTGAATGATGCTAGAGATATTACAAATTTTACTACTTATGTCTTACAAATTGACATGTTATCAATCACAAAAAATAATTTCAAACATTTATTCATTATATTTTTTAAGTAACACTAATCATATTTTTACTCCATCAGTTTGTAAATTTTTTAGTAGCTATGAATGGGTTGTTTTTTGTTTATTTATTTTAATAATATGAAATATATTCATATTTGCTTACAATCGTTTATTTATTTTGTTGTTATTGTTGATTAATATTTTTTAGATAAATTTCACTTTTAATATCGTCTTTTAATTTTGTCCCTTCTAAACTAAAATTCTAACTCCGCCACTGAATACATGTGAATATGAAAATGATTGTCTACCCTTTACTTTGACAAATTATGATAGTACGATTGGAATAAAACTAAAGTTACAACTTTGACAAATTGTAAAAGTACGATTGGAATAAAACTAAAGTTATAACTTTGTTACCGTAATTTTATGATAAAGTGGCAATTTACTAACTATAGATAAAAAAAGTAATGTGAATAAAAAACACAATCAATAACAACTTGACTTTGTGTTTATTATGAAATTATTATGAAAATATTATTTTGTGTGTGAACTTTTATGATAGCAAAAGGACATGGGTCATGGGATTAGGCAACGAAGCCTTCGTGTGCTGGTTGGTGGGTATAGACTAAAGACACACAATAAGACGGCTCAAAACACGCACAACGGTCTAGTCAATCCTCTCTTAGTATCCTATATGCGTTTACCTCCTTCTATACTGCTAGCTTTATTGGTTGTGACTTTAATGGTCCGTTTGGACTTTGGATTGAGAGAGAGGGATGAAGAGTAGACTAGAGTATAGTAGATTTAGTCTAAAATTAGTTTATTTTAAGTCAACTCTATTCTACTCTCCTCCACTTTCTCTCATTCTCCCCTCTATCCAAACGAGCCATAAATAAGTATAAAGGCTTAAAATAATTAAGTTAGTTTATTCCAGATTTAATTACTTAAATCTCTTTTTTCTTTTTGTGGAGAATTAGTTTAATTACTATAATAATCTACTTTAGCCTCTAATCCTTGCGTATTGAGTATATCGCCCATGTGAACGGTACAGTTAGTTTATTAACTTTATTTTGTTTGTTTCTCCAAAAAAAAACTTTTTTTTGTTTAAAAATTAAAATAGATAAAAATATAGAAATTGTATTTAGAATAATTAAATTTTAAAAAGTTGTATATTAATTAAATAGAACACAATTTAGATGCATTTCTTTGAATGTGATGCTTTAAGATAGTATTGCTGCATTGCATTGCTGCATTGTATTGCATTAGTCAATATAACCATATGGTTGAATTTAATTGCGAAGTTCAATGTACATCATTTAATAAAATTAGTATGTAACTCATGCTACCGTATAAGAATGGATATAATTTAATAAAACAATTGAAATAAATATATTGCATTTTATTATTTAAGTGATATTATTGGTTTTGTTTATTTATTTATTTATTAATAATGAGTTTAGTCATGTTTAAAAGACTTAGTTTATTCACGTTTAATAAAACTTAGCATTATGTAATTTTTTAACAAATATTTTTATCATACAAAATTCTAATGAAAGAATGCTACATAGACATATATATTCAAGGTTGATTCATACACAGTACATATAGCTATGATTAAGTTGCTTTATCACAAACCATTTTTGGCAAAATATTTTAATCCATTAAATGTGAATCTCATAACGTGCATCTCATAACAATATATAATAATAGAATAACGTGAATCTCATAAAAAAAAAATTTAATCAATTAAAAGTCACTAAAATTATGAGCATAAAATGTAAAGACAAACTACTAATTCCTTAAAAGAAAACTTACAGTGAGTTGAGAAAACTACACAAATAATCTTTGATGTTTGAAGAATAATGAGATTACAACTTCCTTTCAAAATTGGATAGAGACTCGTGCTGATAACGTGTTATGAAAAAGAAAAGAAACATGCAACATCAATGATAGGAAAACAAAACAATTTTATAATTAAACAATAAAAATTATTGACAAAAAAGAAAGAAAGTATAGGCAGATGAAAGAAAATAAATATGCAACATCAATCATAGGAAAACCACAAAATTATATAATTAAACAATAAAAAATTTACACAAAAAGGAACGACAGTATAGGCAAATGAAAGAAAGCAGTAATCAAACCTTAAGAATTGTTGGAATTCGTTTTGCAAAGTATAAACCAGGACTATGAAAATTGTAAAGATAAGGACAATCGGAATATCTGGAGAACCTCTTCTTATATAAGATACAGAAATACCCAAATACATGCATCATTAATACCGAGAGATTCTTTTGAAATTCCATAACATTGATTGAAGAAGAGGTGAGCTGTATATTAAGGTGCCTGAATCGGTGTGGAAAAGGGAGGTGAACTTGAAAATACGTAAGTGTGAAAAAGGGAGGTGAACCTGAAAAAACACGGGTGTGGAAAAAAATAAGAAAAAAAGAAGCACATCAAAATTACAACAGATGGAGGAAAATTAGATTCCAATTTCATATTTACATTGACACGTGGCACAATATAGATTAGAATTCTAATTTAGAATTGCAATTGGAGTTTCTCTCTGCTTCACCTATTATATATATATATAGACTAGTGTGTAAACCCGTGCATATGCACGGATATATTTAAAAACAATCACAATTACCTATATATAATTTAGAATCTAATTAAATCTAGACTTTTTCGTTTTTGCATTTAATAATTTACTTGCCACAAAAATTTAAAAATTAGATGGAACACGTGCGCGAAATTGAACTCCAATTAAAATTTAATGTAGAATCTAATTGAATTTAAATTCTTTAATTTTTGCACCTAATAGTTCACTTGAAACACAAATTTAAAAATTAAATGAGACATGTGGCACAAAATTATACTCAAGTTTAGAATTTAATTGAATTTTCTCTTAGTTTTGGCTATTAATTAATATATATATATATATATATATATAACTTATAAAATTGAATTGTTTTTAGTTATAAAAAAAAGGCTCATAAATATAAAATCATTAAATAATTATATTTTTTATGGTTTACTTATATTGGACTTCTTGTTTTTTACACTAAATAAACTCATTTGACACAAAAATTAAAAAACTTAGATTAGATGAGACACATGTCACAAAATTAAATTCTAATTGAAATCCTATTTTTATATTGAATTAACTCATTTGGCACAAAAATTTAAAAACTTAGATTAGATGGGACACATGAAATAAAATTAAACTCTAATTTAATTTCAATTTGAAATCTAGTTGGATTTTCTCTCAACTTTTTCTATTATTATATATATAGATTTACTTAAGTTCTAATCAATTAAATAAAACAAAAGGGCTTCTTAATGGCAATGGTTAAAGTATATTTAATGCTACATTAAATAATATTTTTATACATTTTTTATAAAATAAATTCGCGCACACACACAAATATAAAAGTACACACAACATAATGAATTTGTGGTGTAAGCCACCGAACCATTAACAAGTGTATTTCTTTTTTGAACAATGTATATTACAACTCATAATTGAACAATTATTAATCTTTAACTCGTGCATTTAGGACACTCCTTAACAAGATCCAATAGCTATCGTTGTAGCAATGTCAAGCAAACTTTTTGTCTCTCAATAATTTTCACAAATTTATTCAGATTTTATGTTTTCACTAAAACATCCTCACTTTCATGTAGATTCATTTATGGTATCACTTTTATTATATATTAATAATAACAAAATTTTATCTATAATTCTAAAAAAATTGTAGGAAAACATAATGACTTTGAATACTTCTCATGCTAGCATAATGACCAAGGCTTCTTCTTTTGAGAGGAACACTATATTGTTGATTGAGTAAGTTAAATGAATAAGGTGATCTTCTTCTAGCACTAGTGTTCCTTCATGATCAACCCGATTAGGAATCTAGATTTTGAAACATATCACTTTACCCGCTGTTTAGGCACATAGTTTAGTAAAAGCACTACAAGAATATCAATTTGATTTACATCGTTTTAATTTATATCCTATTATTGCTTTATTCTCGACTATGATTATGAGGAGACTCCTACTTTTCAAACAGTCTTAAAGTATTAATCTCTGTTTGTCCATTATTAAAGTCTGAAGCATCGAATGGTATTACATTTTTGGCTTTTTGCTTGCGGGGAGGGAGAATAAGATTTCAAATCCTACGAACTAGTAAAGACAGAATAAGTAGTGCGGCGAAAACCCGAACTTTTTATTTCACTTTTTAATCAAAGGGAGAGATCTCTATGCTCAAAATGCTAAACTGTTTACGCGGCTCACTGTTATTTGTCGGGCATACGGTTTAGTACTTCTTGATGGCATTTTTCCATATTTATGGACATATAAAAATAATTACTTTTTAAAATAAAAAATTGTAAGAAGTATATATATATATGATTAAATAATTAAATTTGTCATATTTTCGTAGTTTAAACTTTTGAAACAATTAATAATTTAACATGGTATTAGAATAGATGGTCCTAAGTTTGATAAAATAAACTTTTCACATTTATCATTAGGGATGGCAATTTAAATCTGACCCGCGGATACCTGGTCTAACCCGACCCTAATGGGCCGGGTTTTACCCGGTCCGATAAAGAATAGGGTCGGATATGGGTTTAAAAAAAAAATCCGAAGCGGGTCCAGATCGGGTTCGGGTTTTATCAAAAAAATCCAGACCCGATCCGAAACTCGACCCGGTTAAATACCCGGTATATTAAATTACTAAAATACCCCTTATATATAAATATTTTTTCTAATTTTGTAACCCTAAGTCTCTACTCTCTACTCACACAGTCGACTCTCTACTCACACAGCCGCCTCTCTCACACTCAGCCCTCTCGCCTCTCGCCTCAGCACAGCGCCACAGCCCTGCCCTCTCGCTTCAGCCTGCAGCCCTCTCGCCTCGCGACCTCGCCTCAGCCCGCAGCTCTCGCCTTGCGGCCTCGCCTCAGCCTCTCTCATCTCCGTCAGCATGGTGGAAGTTCACTGTGCGGCCACCTTGCAGTGGTCGGTTCAGTTCGTTCTCTGATGTGTTTCAGTATTCATTTAAAACAAAAACCGATCTAGCCCAAACGAAAACGAAAGCGCCTCCGGACTCTTCTCTGTATGGTCCATACCTCTTAGCAATTTTTTTTTTTAAATCATCTTTTGTGGAAATTTCTTATACTGTAATTATCGATGATTTGAATCTCATATTTTTGGGATAAATCTACTGTTTGGGGGTTTGATTGTAATGTGATTTGGATTTGCAATTGTTACCCAATTCGGTGTTTGGATCTGTAATGTTGTCGTGTAAGTTGTGGCTGGTGGGTCATTATATAAAGCATGGCTCATGATATGTTTTTTATTGCATGTAAAGTGTTTGTTTAAATGCTTCTTAGGCCATAATGAGCCAAATCCTTGTCCAGCTTTCCGAGACAGAGCCAAATCCTTATTTTGCAGTGCTATAAGATTTTTTTTTGAGTGAAGTATTTGCTGTTTTGCAGTGAATCTATTATTGATTTAGTAGTTTCCATTTATTTAAAGCCTAAGTACTTGTGAGAGCATTACCGTCACATGATTTGCTAGTAATTGTGAGAGAGGAAATTTGTTTTGATAACAGTCTTTGGCGGTCAGTGAAGAAAGAAATAAAGAAGGAAAGAAATAGTGTGCCGACCTTTTTATTAACGAATTTTTCATTTTTAGAAATAGTGTGCCGACCTTTTTAATGGGCTTCAAAAATTTTTTTTTTTGGTTGGGCCAAATTTGGGCCCAATAAGTTAAACGGGGCCCGGCGGGGCGGGTCTGGGCCCCGAGAAAAAAACCCGATTATTATTCGGGCCGGGTTCGGGTTTCGGCTTTTAGCCCGCGGGTCGGGTCCGGGTATGCAAAAACCCGACCCGTTGCCATTCCTATTTATCATATTAAAAGGTAGTTTGGGCACTACGAGTAGTTTTGCACATAAGCTTTGAATGCTTGCAAGATTTTTTTTTTTTTTTTAATATATATAAGATAGAATTTCTACTCCAGTCTAATCTAAGTGTATATGTGTGTGAAACTCCTTTCTAGAGACTTGAACTCGGCCCTTACCCCTCACACCCCACAAGCACTTATACTTGTAGAATGACCATTGCACCAAGGGTATGCAGTGGTTTTGCAAGACTTCGAGAGCTCATGAGAGGTACATAGTCCATAAATAAACCAAGTCACATAGAAAATCTCACATGTTGAATAAAATAAAATTTTCACATTTATCTTATATTTATTGAAAATATTGCAAAGGGGCTTGGAGAATTTTGAAACCCATAAGCCTATGAATAACCAACTACACAGTAGCCAAAACATACACATGAATATCCTTACATCCCGTTGGGCATGAGTTATTTTCATCAAATAAAAAATCCTAAAAAATACCAGCATGATCATAGTTGAAAATCCAATTAAGCTGTCACTTGTGCGCACACGCGCACACACACACACACACACAAACCTCAAAATTAATTAGAAATGTCCTACCCAACCCAACGCATGGGTTGTTATGAAATCTAGTCCTACAAGTTAACCCATCCTTACAAGTTACCTTTGGGGTGCCTTTGAAGATCACAAAATATGAGACTCAACATAATATTAGGGCACAAGGTAGAGGGAAAGAGAAGGAGAAAATACTGTGTAACTCTCTTAGAGTAAAAAGAAACATAAACATTCCTCACAAAAAACTCTGAAATTCATTTTAATTAGAAATGACAACATACATTCTCTTTGATTCAGCTGGTTAAAAAGATAATCATTCAACAACACTTTCCAAGCATCCCTTCTCTCCCTCTCTCACCATCTTCCATAATTCACTTAATTATCTCACAAGAATTGGTTGGATTTTTATAATATTCATTATGTTTTCTCTTGTACATCACTAATGTGGTAGGAGATTTATAATGTTTGTAACAGAGATATTTAGGATTCAAATTTCCACTCCCCAACTATTGAATAATTTAAATAAAAAAAAAAAATCAGTCCTTACATTGTGGGCTCAGCGGCTCATTATTTGTTACGCTCCTTACAAGACAAGGTGGGCTCACACGGAGTTAAAAATCCTGATCTGTTCAGACCGCGAGCTTTAAATATTTGGGCCAATTATACTGTCATATTGGTTTTCGGGCCAACCCAATTATGCTTCTGTTTGCCTAGACCTAGAAAAAAAAAAAAAAAAGAAGAAGAAGATTTGGTACTATCTATTCTACACAAACACCTGAAAGAGCTGAGAGAGTTTGAGCTAAATTCTGTGCAAAATGGTAGAGAGATTCTTCTTGGCGAGTCAAATGGAGCAGCCCAACCAGTCCGACCCAGATCCAGACCCAATTATGCTTCTCTCCGGACCTCCTTCCTGGTAATTTATCTATGATTTTTTATTTTTTTTTATTTTTTTTTTTATTTTTTTTTTTTTTTTGTGTTTGAATTTTGTATTTGTTAAAATGCGTAAAATTTAAATTTTGCAGTGGCAAGAGTTCCTTACTATTCCAGTTTGCATTCAACTCCGCAATAGATGGAAATAGGAATGTTGTGTTCATATGCAACCGCCGTAAGTTAGAAAGCAACCCTCCTTTTCTCTCTCAGGTACTTACTACTTACTCATTATTATTGTCTTCTCAACTCCTCTTAATAAGTAGAGACCAAGAGATAGCAATTTTAACTATAGGTAATGAATTTAGAAATTTTGAACTTAGGAATTAGGATCACTTGCTTAGCTAATAAACAAAGCTATCAAATATCCAAAATGTGGGAAATGAAATGATGCGTTTAATTATTTATTCAGCTCGAGTCCAAGAATCAGCATCTTCAAAACAAAAAGTAATCACCTCTTCCCACACCCTGCAAAGCAGAAGTAGGAATTTTGTGCACCAGAGTTATTCTAATACTATCCTATCCTTGCCGAGTAAATTTAAACTCTCTCTCAAAGAGTATGGCCTAAGATGTGGATTTTTTTAGTTTGTATGTTCTATTTTCTAACTTAGAGATTTTGGACAGGATTAGAAGTTCGAACTTATGACTATTTGCTTTTAGAAAAAAGGAAAATAAATAAATTTGTCATTATTTCAATAGCCTTTCTACCAGAAGATATCTTCTGCTCTCTCTCTCTCTCTCTCTCTCTCTCTAATGCAACACCCTGCATGCTTTCTTCAATTAATACTTCAGGGCATCAATCCATCCTCAGATACCTTTCAGTCTATACAAATGAAGTAAGTAACTATTTTTAAAGAGTGTAAAATATAGTGATAAATATTATTATAATCTTAATTTTTTGATTTTTAATTCTATATAGATTTTGATTTTCTGAAAGATATGTGGATGATGATGAAGGAATCAAGAACTATTTTGCTGCGTTCCACCTTCATGATACATTTCCTGCGGCAGTTGTTGTCGATGATTTTGGAGACTTCTTTGAGGACAGGTAGCTTGTTTCTAATGTCATGTTTTCACGTAAATGTATCATACATAAACTTTTTTGCCTTTGTAATTTTTATTTACTGTTTGATTGCTGTATGCACAATATAGTCCAAAATTTAAATAAAATTTTCCTATCTTTCCTATTTTCTGACACTGTCAACAAATTCTAAAGGAGCTGCCAAGAGAGATATAATAATCCTCGTGGAAGAGACTTGGCAATGGTTCGGACTTTAGCTTTATGTCACAATGCAGTTAATCATGCTAAGTGAGTGACCCGATGGCCATTACCATTCGAGTGTTTAGCTTAATTTTCTTTTAGAACAAGTACTAACAATATTTGTTTCTTAACTTCTATGGTAGTAAGATGATGCCTTGCAAGCTTCTCTTGTCAGATACACACCACAGAGACTCCCCAAGGTTACTTTTCATTTACAAGAGATGGGTTCCAACTATTTTTACAATTAAAGGTTGGCTTTATGTCATGAAAGCCGATTTCCTGATTGTCTATTTTTCTCTGATTATGCACTTTTGTGTTGTTTGTTGAATTTCATTGTTACTCACATGTTTCTATTGGGATGTTGTGCTCCAGGTGGTGGCTCAGGATCATTTATTCTGAAAAGCATCAGCAATTCGGGCAGTGGCAGCTCAGTGAGGATCAGAACTGCAAAGTACTCCATAGCTTTGCAGTATCTGATTTTGGAGGGGATAACCGAAGACAGTGAACAGTAACATTATTTGTAGATTCAGTCTATGGAAATATAGTTGTTAAAGTACTCTCTGCTGAATGAACTGAAGTGTCTGAGTTCTACTAAGTCACTCTCATTTTTGGATAATTTCTGTCACAATGTAACTTATAATTCTGTAGAAATACTTGAACTTTGTGATATTTATATCTTCCGGTATATGATATGAATCTCAGTATTCAAAATTCTATAAGTGGGGGTATTATGAATTCAGCTCCAATTTTTGTTTGTTGTACTTGTGGAGCACATTTTTATTATTCAAATGGATTGGATGTCCCTTGGGAAGAATTAGTAGAAATCATGTCATAATTTCTTTAATCCTGCTCTTTTTTGGTTTGAATCTTCACATTTTTACTATGTAAGGTAATGGAAAGTTTCAAATCTATCTCACTTTGTATTTCAACGTGCATCTAATTCTGGATAATAGAAGCTTAATTTTCATGTTATGGTGCCTTCGCAAGTGCAATTGCATCATAGGACCAGAACTTCACAGCACATTTTATTATCTAAAACTTAAAACTGAAATGCATGTATCGAATCAAAATAGGCAGGCATGCAGGCTAAAACTATTTAATGCATGATAACAATCTATAACTAGATTTCCCATTACCACTGAGACACCAAAATGTTAGCTTGACTCAATCCTCTGAAAGAGAGATTTATAATTAGCTTGTTAGTCAAGTGCATGATGTGCATCATCATTATTTCAAAGCTTAATACACTGCAAGTTATAGTTATTCACAATATAAACATTGGAAAAACGTCAACAACAAAACCAAGAAAGGAAAATAGAAGATGAGTAGATGACCCTGATCGATCTATCCACATCACAACCTTCCCTTTGTTTATGTGTAGTTGGAAATCGAAGTTTTCATCACTCAGGTTCACAGAAAAGATCATCACAAGCCTCTGCTGGGAATACCCTGTAACAATCATGAACCCCTTATGTGTCGCATGGACATTCCAGACCCACGTTAGTGTCCTCTGTAACCAAGAGGTAGAATCTGCCATTCATTTGTTCTCTAGATGCCAAGCAGCAAAAGCCCTCTGGTTTGCAGCTTGCTGGAGTTTCAGACCAGATGATACCATGTTATCTAGCCCCAGTGATATTATAAAAGTCATCCTAGATCCCCCCTCGCCCCCCCCCCCCCCCCCCCCCCTCTCAGCCCTAGGCCAACCCCAGGACCTTTGGCGAGTTACACTCAACATGGCACTCACATTGGAAGAACTTTGGCATACTCGGAACGATGTGCTTCATCTTAAAGGTGCTGTTGACCTTATGCAGCCTGTTTAAGGATCAATGCAAAAATCATGGAATGCTCTCAGGTTCTATCTCCTTGTGTGGTTCCCTCACCAAATAAGACCTTTGCCAAATGGATGCCTCCCCCTGTGGGCACCATCAAGCTTAATGTAGATGCAGCAATTTCCCAAGCAAAGGCGGCCTTAGCAGCTATTGCTAGAAACGATCATTGGGCTGTGATTAAGGCCTGGGCAAAAAGCATACCTACTTGTTCCCCCCTTCTTGCTGAAACTGAAGCAATACTCTGGGCATTGCAACTAGCTCATGGTGAAAATTGGAGGCATATTACTGTGGAAAGCGATTCAAAAATCAGCATTGATGCCATCTTGGTTGATTCAGACAACCCGGTGTGGGCCATTTCTTCTAAGGTCTTCAACATCAGACTATTGGCTAAGTCTTTTCCCTCCTGTCTTTTTCTTTGGATTAATAGAAGTGGAAATGCTGCTGCCCATGTGGCAGCAAAGTACGCACTAGATTGTTCAGGTTTTCTTTCTTTTGTACCAGGTAATCTTCCAGCCGGTTTGGCTTCTGCTTGTAAGGAAGATGTCTCATCTTGTTAGTTCCTTTGAGTTACATATTGAAGTTTACCAAAAAAAAAAAAAAAATCATGAACCCCTTCTTGTTCAAATATGTCATTGCAAATTAAAATTCTTAATTTCTTAAACTGCAGATCTGATCATAAGATCTTACGTCTTTGGCTCATTGTACTCAAGATACTCTCATTCAACAGTCTCTGAAGAAGTCTTGGCTGTGTATTTCACCTCTGGTTTGATCTTCACTTCAGGGTACATTTCAGCATCACAGGCTTCTCTCCCAACTGTCTCACAACTCAAAAGCCTCTGCTGGAAAAACACTTGGGAATTATGCAGAAAACCAGTAAAACAATGCTGTTAATTCATGATTACGAGCTACTTAAAATATTCAAAGCTTAAGCCAGAAGGTAATGTTGGATGGGCTTACGAAGTTATGGAGCTGTAATCAACAGCTGAAGGGTCCCCGGTTCTCTCTCTCTCTTTCTCTAACTCATTCATTCACTATTTGGCTAATGGGGAGCCCGGAGTTGAAACTTGAGAGACTCCCAATACTTAGACAAAAGAAAGATAGATTTTGAATGCAAAAACCAACTTTGTGAATTTTTAGGCTCAAAATCTTCACGCTTGGTTCCACATGCCTCTCCCAAATACGAACTGGTTCACAATCTTCACACTTGGTTTCATCACCTGCCACAAATTTGGTGGTTGTTACGGACGCAAGGGTGATGCAAGATACAAAACTGCCTGCATTTTGATGGGTTATGTTGGGTTGGTTCTTTTTTTGCTATGTTATGTTGGGTTAGTTCTCTAGGGAAAATGGGCTTTTGCTCTCGTATTGCAAAAAATCCAGCAATATGTCCGTCCCTCTTTTGAAAGTTTTTAGCTCCATGTCCCTGTTTTAAAACTTGATCTTGTAAAAATCGGGTTTTTCCTATAACTCAATGATATTAACATCGAGTTTTGGTGTACCTCGATTTTATGATGGTCAAGTTTGAGGTAGGATTTTGCCACGCTGGATTATCACCTTGGCCTTTCCTCCCCCCCCCCCCCCCCTTTTTAATCTAGCAAAAACTTGATTTTAGTAAGATCGAGTTTCTTAGAATTTTTTTTTTCAAATTGAACTCGATATTTTTAATACTGAGTTTCATTTTATTCATTTAACCATGATTGTATAATTGTATCACTCTGTTTTACATGATGACTCAACTCCTCTTAATAATTAGAGCCCAAGAGTGCATTTTTAACTATAGGTAATGAATTTAGAAATTTTGAACTTAGGAATTAGGATCACTTGCTTAGCTAATAAACAAAGTTATCAAATATCCAAATTGTGGAAAGTGAAATGGGGTATCCGGTAAGGGCGTGCACTGAGTAGGGGAAAATTGCAAACTAACACCAATCTCCAAACTATTTCATTAGTAGACAACGTTTCTAAACTATTTAGGAAACTAACATCTCGCGTTCGCAAGACTCAAGTTCATTGTAGCAACTTGAGTATAAGAGACTCAAGATGTATGTGCTGGTAGTGGAACTCGTGTTTTACACACTCGATTTCCTTTCTTGTTGACCTGTTCTTCCTTTGTTCTTCATTCTCCAAACCAACCGCCAAATCAAACCCCAAGAACAAACCCACACAGCAGAAGAGGAAGGAGGAGAAAAGAAAGAACACCCACCAGACCCAGATAAAAAATAACCCCAGGAACAAACCCACAAAGACTGAGCCGATTAAGAAAACTCACATTAAGTCTGAGCCGAT
Source organism: Castanea sativa (assembly GCF_040712315.1). Classification (NCBI taxonomy): domain Eukaryota; kingdom Viridiplantae; phylum Streptophyta; class Magnoliopsida; order Fagales; family Fagaceae; genus Castanea; species Castanea sativa. The sequence goes on along the minus strand of NC_134015.1, from coordinate 37,273,438 downwards.
TTCCTTGCCCTTCATCGCTGTCGCCGTTGCTTTTCTGGTTTCTTGCTTGACTTGCTTCGTTATTTTTATTTCTTCATTGTTTTTGTTATTGTCTTCTCTAGTAGTTCTTCATTTTGGTTCTTGTCTTCTGTGCTTCTTTGTTTTTGTTCTTGTCTTCTTGGTACTTCTCTGCTGGCCAAAATTGGAAATTAACACTATTTGCCAAACAATATAATTAGTAGGCATTATTTTCAAATTATATCTCATACTAACATCTCGAGTCTAAAGGACTCGATTTTGGGCCTAAAAATCGAGTTTTTGAGGGTCGGTTTTCATGTTTTAATAAAGTCTGAGATGACACTTTTTCCACGTGGCGTTTACCTGGAAATCGAGTCTTAGAGACTCAATTTATATATCGACCCTTAAATACTCGATTTGTATGTGACATGTTCATCCACGTGGAAGCCAGGTGATCCGTGGAAGCCACCTGGAAACCGAGTCTTTGAGACTCGATTTCTAATAGGGCTTTTTCAAAATTTAACCAAGTCTAACGCCTCTCCACTGAACCTCTGTCACTCACCCTCTCACTCTCACTCTCACGCCTCTCTCACACCTCGTGCCTCTCTCACTCTCACGCCTCTCCACCCTCACACAGACACCCTCTCACGCTTGCTCCTCTCTCACTCTCATGCCTCTCTCACTCACCCTGTTTGCTTTTTAATCAAACCTCGGCAACCTACAATTTACTCACAAAACCACCTTGAAAGGTCCGTCCAGCTCTCTCTCTCTCTCTCTCTCTCTCTCTAACATGTTTTGGACTTAGTTTTTCTAGAATTCTGTGATTTGTTGTTATTGCTGTATGTTTCTCTTTGATTTTTCGTGATTTCTAATGATTCGAATATGTTATTTGTCTCTGGTTTTTTGTTGGATATATCTAATTATAAATTATGTAGTTGCCTGATTTGATTGTTGTGATTTTTTTCTTTTTTGTTAAATTATTTAGTTTTGTCTATATCTTCTAGGTTTTAGTGCACAAATTTTTTTAAAATTTATTTTATTGCCATTAAATATTCTGTAGTTTGATTAAACTATTATTGATTTGTAAGCTATCAATCTTAGTTTGGTAGGTGTTGAAGGACTTTGTGTGTGAGCTTTTGCTCTTGTTTGTTATGTTTGTTCATCAATATAATTTCTGAATTATATATATATATTTTTAAAAACTATTATAATATTTATTATTTTCAAAATTTTCAGTTAAAATCTAATTTTTAATTTGTTTTGATAACATAGGAAACCTTTTTAAAGAAAGAACCATTTGGACTTGTCTCTAGCCCCAAAAACCTATGGGTAATTCGACTTGGATGGGCTAATTTTTAATTCTTTCTGTTTGGGTGGTTGTTTCATTCTTGATCTTCTTACTAATGAAATACATAATTTAGAGAAAACGTTTATGCTCCAAACAGGGCTTGCAAAATTTACAAAATACGCTGTGATTGTGAACATCAGTTTCGCTATGATTGTTTGCTCTGTTCTAATTTATGTTTTTGGGGTTTTTGATTTAAAGCATTTGCTCTTTATTGTTCTGTGGCTATTGGTGATGCTAACAACTAAGTCAATTGCAGAGGTACCTTGCCATAGATTCATGATAAACACAAGTCATAGCTTTAATGTTACTCCATGTTCTCAATTTATGTGTGATGTTATACTTTTTGGTGGATACCCCTCCTATTTATGTGATACCCAATGTATTGAAGCATTTTGGCTAGTAAGCACTTTTGAAATTATATGTTATCTTATAATATATGACATTTATATTTGGAAACCCAATGGTGATTGGGTGGTTTCTAGAGCAATTGCCAAGGCTCTTCTAGGCATTTTTCAATAATGTTTACAATTCCATTAAAATGTGAATCTTTCTGAAAAGTAACATGGTTTCTAGTGAAAATGAAACTCAATATGGATTTCTCATAGTTAAGGTGCTCTAAACTATGAAATGCTTAGTTCAATGACATGAGCTGTGTATTTTTAATAGAAACTTAGTTTAGTTATGGTCTAGAGCACATTCAATACAGTAGGATGAATATGCTGCCCTAAAATGTTTCCTAGATGCTAATGCATTGGCTTAGTCTTGTATTGGGTTTTTGTTACTAACTTTGAGTGGATATTGAGTTCCTGAGCTGCACCTTCTGTTTGTTAGTTACTTGTTATCTTTCTTAGTGTTATGACATTCAAGACTATCATGATATTCATTAAATTTTTAGTAGAGTGATGCTTGTAGTGTTAGGTTATTTTGTGTATTCTAGTTAAGAGGATGGACCTGAATATTTTGTGGAACTTTATCATGTTCTGAAGAATAACTACCTAGAAACTCTCTTGAGTTTATTGATTAATTAGTAAACTTCTGCTTATGTGATATTTTGTCTGAATTTTATTTCTTTTAGTAGTTTATTTTCATGTACTTACCTTTTATTTTAGCTATTTATGAATTTGCTGTGGATGGTCTATGTTACTTTGCATATTAGTCATTGATGCTCTTTTGGTTGGTTTTTATTTGGACACGTGTTGTTAATGATATGAGGTTGATTTTTAGTTTATTAGTTGGTAGTGTAGTTTACATAATATGTATGAATTTTTAGTTTGCTTCATTCTTTCATCTTTTACTGAATCATTCTTTCATATTTTACTGAATTCTCATTGTACAAATTGGTTTTGGTTGCTCTAACTCATACCTAGTTACATAAGCATATTGTGTGTTCATTTATCAAACTAACTGTTTATCATTCTTGTGCAGTATGGCTGCCACAAATGCTGGACAAATTGACCATGCGCAGCTTGACCTCATTGACCAGTCGGTGTTGAAATTGTAAGCCAACCATCAGTCAGAAGCTATTTGGAATGGGCAGGTAAAACACAACACTAAAGATTTAACGAATGTACATGCATTTAATTCATACAATGTACACGCACTTGCTGTCATATATTAATCCATGGTTTTGTTCTGTACAGGATCCAGGGTCCCTTAAATTTCGTACCCGTAGTGAAGAGTTCTCCAATCGAGAGTCAATGGTGGACGACCGAGTCGTTGACATCATTAAGGCACTTGGTTTGGAGGGACTCCTCAGGATCCCGAGTAGAGAGATTGACCATGGCCTAATAACGGCCTTAGTGGAATAATGGCGGCCCGAGACTCACACCTTCCACATGCCACATGGTGAGGTCACCATCACATTGCAGGACGAGGAGGTTCTTCTTGGGCTTCTTGTTGATGGCGAGGCCATAAGAGGGAGCACGCAGAAAGAATGGAGTCTTGTGTGCGAGGAATTCCTTGGCTTCCTACCTGTAAATGATGAGAGAAAGCAACTTAATGGCCAGAGGATTCTCATCCAATGGCTTTTGGAGGAAGTTGCCAATCCATTGCTGCCTAATGCTGAAGAGGATCAGCTGCATAAGTATGCATGATGCTACATCCTAGCGCTACTAGGGGACACAATATTCATGGACAAATCCGGCGATAGGGTGGATCTAATGTGGGTGCAGCAGTTGGAAGACCTTCGCAACCCACGAAGGTACAGTTGGGAAAGTGCTTGCCTTGCATGGTTGTACCGAGAGTTTTGCAGGGCAAGCGATAAGAAAGCTAGTCAGATTGGTAGGTGCTTGTTGTTGGTCCAGTACTGGGCATGGACCAAGTTCCCATATTTGTGCCCGACAGTCGAGCATGGCCCACCAATGGGTGCTTATGGTCCTCTAGTGCGTGGTCCATTGTCCTTGAAGTAAGTCTCTATCTCATACACGTCTTGTAACTTGATTTTATTTATTTATTTTAAAAGCTTCTAGGAATTATTTAAGTCAATATTAAACAATTTTAAACAGAGATTCAATATATATGATTAGGTTAATATACTCTAATTTTGTGTCATATTTCCTAAATTATATGATAAGGTTAATATATATGCTACTTATTCTTAATTTTTAGTTTTTTATTATTTTATAAGTATATAAAAGTTGCTTAGTTAACCAAGCTTTAGTTTACTAGACTAACTATCTTATTAGAAAACATACTCTAAATGCAGCATAACAAAATATGTTTGTAATGATTAGTTGAAAAGCGAGTGGGTGAACTAAGGTTATAAATACTTTACTTAAAATTACTATGTACATTAACCAAGCTCTACCCAATAACATGTTATAGAGAGTCTATATGCAAATTGTTTCCTATAACTTCATTACATTAACTTGACCATCCATAGATTGATTACATTATAGTTTTAATCATATGATTTTCTTTGTGGGAAAGTTGTACAAAGTTAATGATCCCTTGTTCTTGATTGTAGGTGGTTATGGGTCCCAAACAAGAAAAACAGGCCCGCCCACGTCTTCCTGGACAAGTATCGCGAGCAAATAGCTTCAATGCTGCTAGGCCAGGTATAAAAATGCCTTGTTTAACATGTTTAGGAACAAGATATACGTTTGGTGTTGCCTAATGTGTTGCGTACTTGTTTTTTGGCTGTTGTAGGTGGTGTGGCAGCTGTATGAAGCTAAATTAGAGGACCTTCCGCTGTGGTGCATTGTAGGAAGGGCCGTGTGGACAGCAACGATGTCGCTTGTATGTTTCCACCTAATAGAGAAACATACACTAGATCGTGTCGTTCGTCAATTCGGGATGATCCAAGAAATTCCATGTGATGTTGACACTGATACAGTGCTTCACCAAATTGATTTGAGGGGGAAGGTTGGTGTTGATTGGATGAGGAAACATGCTAGGCATATCAGGGAGTGCTTGGTGATATGCCTCCACAGCACGAGTACTTCGACTGGTTCAAAAGGGTAACTCGGAGGTTCATCGATATCCCTGGTGCTAGATTGATTCTAATGGTAACTTCTCCATGTGTTCTATATCTTACCGTACTTCTTAGCATGAAACCACTGTTGAGAGAACATGATATATGTGGTCCAATGTCTTCTTAGCATCAAACCTCCCTTTTAAAGTTGTTGTTTGCTTAAGATTCCTTATAGACAACTTTGTTCATTTACCTTATAGAGAAGTTTGTTGATTTACCTTATAGAGAACTCTGTTTATTTAAAAATCTAATTTGAGATGCTTTAAGGTCATATTTCCTATTTCCTATTAGAGTTATGGTATACATTCTTCTTTCCATTTTTATTATTTTTAATTTTCTGTTCATTTGAATTTTTAATTACCATGTTTGTCTACTCTATCCGCTAGCTACATCTTTAATAGAAAAGATAATTTAAATTTTGTCAGAACTAATTCAGAACCAACATTTATTATATTATCAATTGGCATTGTTGATTTGGTATTGCATTACTAATATACCTGGTTTTTCCATGTGCAGATTGAAGGATACGTCCGTTTGTTGAAGCGTCACCCAGTGGGCACGAAGGACCACAAAGACATTACTGATGTGCTGAAGGTAGTGCAGGAGATTGGCCGTGTAAAACCTCCTATCCCTAAGAACCTGAATGAGGAGGCAGTTACTCCTGCGACAGCGGCTACTCAGAGCCTAAACACTACTGAGAGGCCAAGCACGAGCAGAGCTCCTGCCGGACGTGGCTCTCGTCCGCTGTTGCTACCCCAAGAGTTGTCCCTACCCCCGATCCCTCTCCATCCACCCCACATCCATCCCATAGCCCCACCATCCCTTCACCCAGCCCACATCCATCTCCTAGCCCCACCATCCCTCCACTCACCCCACATCCATATCCTGTATCTGACATCCGTCTACCTACCCCACGGTCATTTCCTGAGTTGTCACCCATTCCATCTTTTGACCTAGGTATTGATCCAACCCCTCCTGACAGCTAGCAGCAGGAGCCACCCTCCCACAATACGTCTACTAGCCCTTCTTCAACATCAACCCACCCCATGTTCAGGCTGAGTAAGCTGCTGGGTTACCTGTAGTGGCAGAAGGTCGGCCAAAATGTATATCAAAGGCACCTCTTTGTGGGACAGGGGGCACAAACATAGACACAAATCTGGGTCCGAGGCATCTGACAAAGAACATGCAAGACCTCCTCCTCATTATACGAGATAGCATAAGGTTCAAAAAAGGTAACTCAAATGATACCTTATTCCTTTGTAAGAGTGAAGTGGGGGGTGAGGTTGTGGGTTTTAACGTACATTATTGGAACTAGGTGAATGATACAAGCATATGGACATTAGCTGGAGGTAGATATTCCAACAAGGATATTGTTGCTGCTGTTATCTTGGAGGTAGATATTCATGTGTTTGTTGTTATCTATGGTTCTTTTGTTATTAAGTATCTTAATTTGAAGCACAAGTTGAGTGCACAAGTTCTGAAGTCAATCTGACATGTTTAGGTATAATGCTTGTTGCTGCTGTTTTCTTTTATACATTTTATTCATTCACCCTTTAGTGTATGCATTTGTTGATCTATACCTTGCTTGAGTCGCTTTAGACATGGGGTTATACATTTTGTAATTCTATTATTGGTTTCCAAACTCATTAGGGTTTTCTATCTAATTGTGTGTAATCTTCAATTACTTTGTGTTCATCATAATGAACACAAATTGTTTCTTTCTGTCAATAAAATTCCATAATTATCCACACCCCCACCAAAAACAAAAGGTTACTACCATTGTATTGCTTTATAGTAAATAATTAGCTTTTTGTCTAAATTGCTAATTGTGCCTTTTATTGTGCCTCAACATGCATTTTCTGCTTGTTACAGGATTGTATCTACATGCTGTAACTGACACAACACTTGTAGTAGATACATGTTAGATAAATTCTGTTTGATCTTGTAGATGCCCTTACAAAAGTACATGTTAGAGAAAATGATGGAGGAAAAGAGTATTCCTTGCAGGTTGTTCTGGAGACCAGCAAAAAGGCAGTGCTTCAAGGCAGCATAGACTGTCTTACTGGTAATACATATGCTTTTAAAAATGTATCTGTTTATGTAAGCAGCTGTCATTGGTACTTCTATTCCACTTGTGAAGGATATCATTTCAAATTAATGTCCATGTACCTTAGATTTTTTTCTATTAGATGTACTTATTTAAAATGTAGTCTGTGCTTGTTTGTGTGTGTCTCTCTCTCTTCCTAAATTATTTTGTCAAGTGTTGCTTCAACATTTGTGGATTTGAAGTGCATGATGTACCTTATGGTTTTAAAAAAAAAATGCATAAATCGCTCCTTGTTCAAAATAAAAAATAAAATAAAAAACTGTAAAGAAAAATCACACAATTCCATGGGGAGAACCAATGAGAAACCAAGAAGTTTTTTTTTTTTTTTTTGTGACATTGGTGTGGATGCATTGCATGCTTATGTTTATTTTGTTTATTCTTGGTATTGTATGTAATCTTTTTGTTGGTTGGGAAATCGATACCATTTTGTTGAAGAGGTAATCCCCCTTGAAATAATTAGTGTAATACTGTCTCACATCTAGCAGACATGGGCATGTGTAGCTAATTACTAGAAATGTTACTTACCCCTGATTGGTCGATAAGCAGTTGAAACTGAGACATCGTGCTGAGCTTGCAAAAGTTCGTACTGAACTAGAACCTTGGGAAAAGTAACTAATTGAACATTAGGAAAAACTTGAAGTTACATGTACCGTTTGCAAGCTTATGAATGAAAAGGTGAGTTTTGGTGCTTTGATAGTATCTTTTTAATTAATTCTAAGGGATGAGAGCATTAGCTACTTGTTAGTGTCCTCTTATTTTTCATTCTCACATATAAATGGAAACATTTGTATTAAGCACTTCATTATTTGTCAAGCAATTCATTTTTTGTGTAGATTGACATTGTGAGAAGTAAAAGGTCCTATAATATGAATTGTGTAGCAGAGATTAAAATATAGTTGGCTGAAAGTGATGGTTGCTAATTCAGCATGAAGCTGGTCTTGCAACATTTGAAGATGCTCAAAAGCAGGTGGATGTTATATTGGGAAAATTAAAAACAAAAATTGCAAGCATTGCAGATATTCAAACTGATATAGAAAAGAAGAAGCTTGAAGTATTGGGAGCTCGTAAAATGGAACAAGTTTGTGTTTTCATCATAATTAATTTGAATTTCAAGTTCACTTGTTGTTTTGCCATTAGGAAATATAATCATAGTACTCGACCCTTATTGCAGGAATGCATCAAAGAACAAGATGCACTGATTCCTATTGAACAAGCTGCAAGACAGAAGGTTGCAGAACTTAAGTCTATTTTAGATACTGAGAAGAGTCAGGGATCAGTTCTGAAAGCAATCTTGCAGGCTAAGGTGTCGAACCAAATTGAGGGAATGTATGGAAGAATGGGTGATCTTGGTGCTATTGATGGTAAGTCTTCTGCTTTGTTATTAGTTTATAATCTTTGTTTTCTAGCAATCTTTTCAAGATTAACAATGACATAAGTCCAACTTTTGTGATTTGTAATTGATGCCTTTTCTTAAACATGCTTTTCCACAACAGTTCTTGATATATATGAGTTGAGATTTGTGTTTGATATTTGTGAAATTGTGTTCAGCTTTATTACTTTACCAACCCTTTCCAATTATTGCCGTGTTTAATGCATCGATGAGCTCATCATTTTCTTTACCAAATAGTATGATATCAAATTTCATATATATTTCTAATTTTCAAATAAATTTTGTCTATTAACTTTTATGATTTTCTATCTGCAGTTAAATATGATGTTGCCATGTCAATGGCTTGCTCTGGACTTGATTATATTGTGGTGGAAACAACAGGTGCAGCACAAGCATGCGTTGAGCTACTTCGGAGGGAGAATCTTGGTGTTGCAACTTTCATGTTATTGGTACCAATTTCATATTACCGTCCAAACAATTACTTTAATGTTTTGAGTGTTTGAAAGACCTTGTTTACTTATAAGTTGTTTGATCCTTGGAAACTTGACTAAAAATTTTCAAAAACTTGTGACACGTTCTTTGAATCTTTTAGGTCGAGAGTTGGTTGAATCTCTCTGCATGAGTTTGATATCTCCAGTTTGTAGATCACTCTATTTTAAAATTATGACAATATAGATTGTTCCCATTGAATCTGCTAGTTGGTTTTGATATAGTAAGAGGAGACAATGTAGAAAACAAAGCAAATCTTTACATATTGTAGGATCTATGGGATTGCTCATTTCGGTTCAGGTTGTAAAAAATTTTGTTTAACTTTTTGGTGATGTGCAACCAAAACTTGCAGCAATCAAAGGGGTTTTGAAATTTTAATATCACAACTTACTTAATAGGATTCTGGAGTCAATAAATTTAGAAAATGATAATTCAGATTTGGTGGCCACTTAATATTTAATGTCATACAGTAGTGTGTGTGCGTGTGTGTATCTTTTTCCTTCATATACGGTAGACTTCCATTAATTGAAGAGGACTCGTAAAAGTATGAGTACTTTATTTTTTATTTTATAATTTTGAATTCCTTTTGCAGGAGAATCAAGTTGAATTTTTACCCTAGTTGAAGGAGAAGATAGGCACTCCAGAGGGAGTTTCGCATCTTTACGATTTGATTAAAGTTCAAGATGAAAGAATGAAAGCTGCTTCTTTCCAACACTAGGAAACACTGTTGTAGCTAAGGATCTTGACCAGGTTGTTTCCAGTTTCTTTATAAATCATTGGATTATTCTTTTGTTTCAAAATTGTAAAAAATGCAGTGTTAAAGTATTGCTAACTTGTTTCTAAAAGCAAGCTGGTGTTTTGATAGTATGGTATTGTGCCTAAAAAATTCGTTTTAGCAGCTTGTGCTTGGTTTATCTGGAATAGTTGCCATGAAGTAAAGTTGTCAAAGATTGCTATTCACAGAACCACTCTTGCTCTCAACAGCAATGCCGCCGTTATAGTCAGCCCTTCTCTTGTTGGCTTGAGCGTACAATTTTTTTTTCACACACTGGAGGCATTGGAACCTGATTAATTGATGTGTAACCAGCAATCATAGTGTCAAATTTTGTGACCTTGTTGATTTGGCACCCCATTTACACCATGATTAATTGGTTGCAAATTTGAAGTGGTTTGTGCATGATATATTGTCTCAGAAATTGATATTGTTGGGACATGTGCACTTATGCGTGCATTTTTTATTGTATGCAGATGACAGTTACCAGGACAAGTGGCTATGACATAAATGAAGCAATTCCAACTATTGAGTGGGGTCGGCAAGGAGAAACACTAGAAATGGACAAGCGTGCTATTTATAACAAATATAGGACAAATTGACACTTCTAGTAGTCCAGGATGAACTAGCCATCTATTTATAATAACTAGTAAGTTTTCCGTGCGATGCACGGATACTATTATAATGTTTTATGTAAATTTGTTTTTGGAAAATATTAGACATATATTATAGCATATTTATTATAGCATATTTATTATAAAACTTTGTTAGTAATGAGTTCATCATAAAAGGTAACAATTATAAATTGCTCACATATATCTATTATAATTATTTTGTTCAAGTAATGAGTAATAATTAAAACCATTTGGAGTAATATTGTATAATAAAGGTTGATAAAAGCATATTAATTCATTCTATATTATTTATTTTTATTATATGATGTAATAAAAAGCTTCATTACGAAATCTTTTTTTTTTTTTTTTGTTTCTTCAACCTTTGTTATTAAGGTATGATGATGCTTGTTATAATCATTGGTTTCTCTATCTTCAACATTTAAAGTTTAGTCTGTCCATATTTGTTCAATTTTTGAGCTTTCATCATTTTTTTTTCCTTTTGTTGCATCATTTGTGTTAATCACTAATAAATTGGCATCAAGAGATTCTTAATTGGCTCTTACAAAGTTTGAACTTTGTCGCTAAGATTTTTCATAGTATTTGCATTTATATTAAATTTCAATGACGTTACAGTTTTTTGTAAATATTTTTATTTTTTATTTTTGTTAATTTTAGAATAGTGCAGCAAAAAGAATTAATATAGCATATTGAATTGTGTATTTTTTTTTTCTTCCATACCTTTTGATCATTTGAAGGTGCATAAAAAATCTTAGCAACTATGTAATTTTCAAAACCACCATTTAAATTGAATTCATTCAAATGAAGTAGAGAAATCTATTTTTTTCCTAATGTTTTTTTCCAAATCACGTGGAATTCGTTCTCCAATATCAATATTTTTACAATAATTTAAATAAGTTGTACCTCAATTTATTTTTCAGCAAAATATTTTGTAGATTCAATTAGGATTTTCTCGGCATCTCAATCAAATATCACAAAATTTGTTTTGATAGTTGCATCAAAAACTTCAATTTGAATCATGTATCTGAAGTAGTTGCAATTGTGTGTGTGTGTGTGTATATATATATATATATATATATATATAGTTATAGTTATAGTTTTAGTGAGATAAATATGTTATAAATATTTGGAGAGTATGTGGTTAATGTGAGTGCCTTTAACTTTGGGATAGAAAGATTTATTTTTGTTTCACATTTTTGCATACCAAAATGATTTTGTTTGTGGTTTGACATTCCTTTCACAAAGTACACATAAAATGTAATACCAACCTATTTTTGTATCAATATTACTTATTATTGCAATACCCTAGTAGTTTACATCTTGCAATGAACTTTGAAATTAATATGTATTATTTTTTTAATGTAAATAATATGATATATGATTATTTTTTTACGTAAATGATGAGTATAAATTGAAATTATTAACAAACTTGTTTCGTAGGATCTCATTCAATGCATTTTATCTTTACTATTGTCTTCAAAATATTTAAAGATAAATCCTCCTATGAATTTTTTTTTTTTGCATGTATTTTTGGAATTTCTTGTATAGGATCATGTTTTTTACCGTTCCTATCATTGAATTTTTTAAAAGAAAATATGAAGTTAATGGTATTTTGTGAGATAATATATGATATTTATTAGACTTTTTTTGTTATTATAAATTTTAGAAATATGCACTTGTCAATTATTTCAGCAACCTTAAGGATCTTAAGATTTATATATATTTTTGTTGCACTGATCGATGACAGAGAATTTGTTTGCATAAATTGCATAGAAAATTATTAATACACAAAAACATATTGAATTGAAATTGGGGAAAAATGAAGACATGATTTCATGAGGATGCGATTTTCCTAGAAGTATCACTTATATGTGGGGGAGGAAGAAGAGAATTTGTAAGAGGGTTAAAGTTTTTGCTTTGATTTACACGTGAAAATGGTCAAACTTGGGTCATAATGTGTAAAGGTAAGAGCTGACTTTTGTTTTTTATTAGATTTGGTCTACTTTTAAAAGTTAGTTTATTTTATAGTGAATTAATTTTGGTCTAATGGGTCTAATTGTCAAGAACAACCCATATTTTATATAATAGTAAAAAGAAGTTACTATGATCTATTGGATAACAGTAAAAACACTTTTAAAAAAGAGGTAAAAAATGCTAAATTTATACAATAGTAAAAATAAGTTACTATGATTTATTGGGTAACGGTTAAAAAAACTTAATAAAAAAAGATAAAAAAAATAGTTAAATGCAATATTAGAATGCCACGTGGCAGGACTGTAAAAAGAAATTACTATGATCTATTGGGTAACAGTAAAAAATAACATAATAAAAAGAGATAAAAAAAATGCTAAATTTATATAATAGTAAAAATGAGTTACTATGATCTATTGGGTAACGGTTAAAAAAAAACTTAATGAAAAAAGGTAAAAAAATGTTAAATGTAATATTAAAGTGCCACGTGACAGAACCTCATGCACTTTCAAGTGAGGTCTCTGCTTTTATATATATATTGATTTGTAAATTTATAGTAGCTGACTCCTTTTGATTATTTATAAATTTTTGGCACTTTAATTATGTTGCAGCAAGGCTTGAAAGCAATGCCATTAGATAAATGCTTTCAACTTGTGTAGACTGTTATTAATGATTGCACACTTACATATCTCTCCTTATGTGTCTGTTCTCATGTGTTGGGGCCTCAGTGTTTCGTTATGTACAATATGTGCCGCTATTCATAATTGTAATTCTAGTTTCTAAGCTTATGTGATCTGCCAGGTTATATGCATGTCCCAATTGTCTAGGTAGTTTGGTTGGTTTTATTTTATTTTTAATAAATTGTATTTTAAATCCTATGATTTAAGGTGGTTTGGTTTCAAAATTTTAAAAATTTTAAACTAAACTATTTAATTCTAGAAGTTTCAAATTAAACATTGAAAGTTTAAGATAGATAGGTACAAGTTAAATTTCATAGTTTTGTTAGTTTCAAATTGAGTTTTGAAATCGGAAAAAAAAAAAAAAAAATCCAGTGGAACTCGAGTATTAGACACTCAATTTCCATTTAGTTAAATTGGGAAAAAAATCCAGTGGAACTCGAGTATTAAACACTGGATTTCCATTTAGTACTCGAGTGCACTAGCAGCAAGTACACCAGGCCGAGAGTTCAAAAATATTTACGACCAACTACCATTGGAAAAATTCCCAGTGGAAATCGAGTCTTTGAAACTCAATTTACATTTCAGTGGCTTTTTGGTAAATAAGTCTAGCATAAATCAAGCCTTTGAAACTCGATTTGTACTAGCAGTTTAAAAAAAAAAATTAAAATACTGGCAGATTATTTACGAACATGTCATTTAAATGGAAATCGAGTTTTAAAGACTCGATTTCCACTGGTTTTTTTTTCCCCTTCCCGTATAGCTGTAAACCAGATCCAGAACACATCACATGGGCAGTAGTATACAAGCATAATATATATATATATATATATATATATATATATATATATATATATATATATATATATATATATATATATATATATATTATGATACTAGTCAAAGGAAGAGTACATCAGATGCAAGAAACTGGATTAAAACAGTTACTATTCATGGGCACTATAGTTGCCCTCTTAGCTACAGATCATACAAATTTAACCACAATACGTCCGACACACAATCTGATTACTAGCTACACACAATTTGATTACTAGCTATCATTGCTTCAAACAAGGCCCCTATGGTTGAACTTGCCAAAGTACTAGCTACTAATGCCAAAGTACTATCATTGCTGGCATTATAGGCAAAAGTTGCACACCGCAACTAATGTAACGAGTACAATGGATAGCAAATAGTTCAATTACAACAACATTCAACAATAAACAAAATAACAACTAAGTCGATACAACATAGTCTATATAGTCGCCTACCACTTGTCCATACCAAAGATAACCACAACTCCAACGTACAATGCCATTCCAAAATCAAGTCTCCTCTCGCCTGACAAACATTAAAATACAGTCGTTAGTCCCCAAATGCGAAGAACAAAAAGCAAATGAAATTCTGAGCATATTATATCAAAGAAGCAACAACACTTGCCTAGTTTGTAGCACTACTGCTTGTTGAAGCCCCACGGGAACCGCTTATCGAAGCCCCACGGGAATTGGGACATCTTCTGCGGTTATGCCCCTCTTCATGACACACTTCTCATCGCTGCCTCGGTTGAATCTCCATCAAGTCCGAATCTTCCCTCCAGCTTCCCCATTCTTGTCATACCCCATCTATTTCATTCCTTATTCTTGACTTCACAAAACGACCTTTGGCCCGTAACAGACTTGGGTCAGTCACCCACCGTGGTCCACGAACGTCCCTCCACAATGACTCTGACTTTAACACCACAAATTGATGTGAATATGTGTGAATGACGTTGTCCAAACTATAACATGGGTTAATATAGCTGGTCGCATCGAGATGCAATTGCTGCAAAACTTTAATTGCATGTGAACAAGGGATCTTAATGTTTTGCTACTTTCCACAACCACATGTTCTAGCAAATACGTGCACTTCATGACTGTGGTTTCCCCCTCCACCTCTATGGTCGTTGTACAAGGTAACCACTTGATATACACCAGTTTCATGATTAAATGCCCTCAGAGTGTGTCCTGAAGTTTTCTGCACATTTTTGGTATAGATCCCCATTGCATAATCACTCCACACCTTGCCTCAAGTGTGATTAGAAGTAATTTCTTTATGTCAATCATGGAAATATGCAACAATTTTGCACCAAGTGAACTTAACCATTGCAGCAATGGGCAAACCACGGGCACTTTTAAGTACCCCTTTAAAGCACTCAGAGATATTGGTTGTCATTGCCCAGTAACGTCTTCCACCATCATGTGACTGGGTCCATTTTTCCAAATCCTCACTCATTAGATATGTGTATGGCATATAGCGTGCAAGATGGGGATCATCAGGGTCTACACTCCTCAGTGCATTAATCTCGACATCCTTAATGGTTTGCATTATGGACTCAAAGTTAGCTTCATGAGTCGCATATCCAGCTTTCAAGGCCAATGCCTTTAGAGTCGGGTCATCAAAGTGTGTGTTGAAGTTGCTAGCAACATGTTGAAGGCAATATTGGTGAAATACCCGTAAGCTTCTATCATCACCTCTAAGCCACTCTGCAATGGCGCATTTGATATCTTTATGTCGGTCAGAAATAATGCAAATGCCCTCATCAGGTATCACATGCCCTATCGAAATCCTGAGACACTCTAAAAACCACCCCCAACTAGGCCCTGACTCCTTGTCCACAAATAGCAAAAGCGAGAGGCAAAACCTTTTGGTTAGCATCGATTGCCATTGCAATCATCAACACCCCTTGATATTTACCATATAAATGAGTCTCATCAATACTGATCACTGACCTGCAAAATCTGAATGCAGCAATACATGGAGCGAATGCCCAAAATACATAGCGCAGTAATGTAGTACCATTTATGTCCCTAGGTATGGTGTAATAGTTGTACTGAGTACCCGAATCCTGATCCAAGTATGCCAACAACAACTTTCGCAACCTTTGGTAAGACTCCTCCCAATCCCCAAATATCTTAGCAATTACCTTTTGTTTTGCATCTCATACCTTATAGTAAGAAAGCTCATGATTATGCTTAGTATGTATGATCTCCCAGAGCTTATCAATACGAGCAGTGTGATTTTGTCGCAATTTTTCCACAATTTCTAATGCAACAAAATTAGAATCCATCATTTTACCATCTCTTCGCAGGCCAAAGGGTATACAACTATGTGGACCCACATAAGATGGGACCATCCACAAACCATTAAGTTTAGCCTTCATGAATGTCCCAACGTACCACTTGCAGTTGGTGTCAATGCATGCGGCGCACAATTTCGTTTTGGTCGACCTCTGGATTATAAAATTTCTATTATCCTTTGCTGAGTATATTATCAATGCACGCTTCACCGCCTCCTTATTTGCAAAAGTCAACCCTTTATTAAAATGCATCCCATCTTTCCAAGTAGAAACAAATGGTATCTAAAAACATGAAGGATCAACCATATTTTCCCAAGTATTTGTGTAGAATGACTCGGCAGAAGGTGTGTAGGCAGTGGTTGTATTTGTATAATGCTGGACGCCAATATCATCGTCTACATCACCTTCATCATGGTACTCCATATTTTCCTCTTCAAAATTGGGAACGAGTTCATGGTCATCCACATCCCTGTCAAAGTCGCCTCGCTCAATCCTCTCTTCGTACTCATCCATATCATCAAGATTTTCACCATTATTTGCAGCATGATCTTCATCTTCGTCTTCCTCCCCTAAATGTGTCTCTTGAGGCTGGAGTGTTTCACCAATATTGGCAGCATGATCTTGAGATGGGAGCGTAGTGCATCCATCATCTAGGGCTGTAAATTGTAAAGATTAGTTGTTTGTTGCACATCCTCAATATCAACTTCTGCAAGCGGCTCCGAACTTACGTACAACTCAGCAACATTTACTTGGGGCATTTTATGGATCCTATTAAACATGATCTTTACATGTTTGTCTTCTTTGATCGTCATATTCCCGTAATTTACCCATTCATGAAGGACTTCTTGTGAGTAACGATAAATAATCTTTATGTCATAACAAGCAGGGTTCAAATTCAATTCTTCCATTATTTTCCTCTTCCAATCACTCAACGTCTTCAACTTACGACGTATCATCATGTAATAGCATTCGATACCCGACCCTCTAAGTGGGAATCCGTCAATCTCTCCAGGAGTGACGAGGGGTCCACCGTAGTATACATTTATATTAATATTCTTCAGAGATTGTGAACCTATTAGAGTCAAGTGTAATATGTTAGTGACATATTTTATCTCTTTCATTTAACATCAATTGCAAAACCTTTTCTATCTACTCAAAGTACAAAAATTGCAACTTGTTACATCATATGCATATATAAACACACCTCACATTTGCATATACTCACCCCACATCACATACAAACACACTTAATCATTATCATTTCATACTCAAACAAAAAAAATCTAAAGACAAAACTCACCCCTATTACAAAATTTCAAATCAGCTCTAACAAAAATATAAATAAAAATATCAAACCAAACAACAATACAATCATTAAAAACCTAACAATACAAATATACCAACAATACATCTTAAATATATCAATCATTATTTCATACTCAAGCAAAAAAAATTAAAGACAAATATCAAACTAAACAACAAAAGAAATTCATGATACATACCCATGATAAAAACCTAACAATAAAAATATATCTACAATATATCTTAAATATATCAATGATTATAATTTCATACTCAAGCAAAAAGAAAAACTAAAGACAAATATCAAACCAAACAACAAAAGTCATGATACATATATACCCATGATACAAATATATCTTAACAACTAGATACATGAACCTAGCAAAATCCACTAACATATACACTAAACAACCAACTAGAGAGTGAGACCCTTACCTGACATGAGGATGTGCAAATGTGAGTGTTGGGATTGTATGAGAGTGAGAGGGGGAGTGAGAGAGGTATGAGTGTTGGGATTGTATGAGAGTGAGAGAGGGGAAAACAAAACTGCTGAATGTGTATGACCTGAGAGATCTAGACAAAAACTAGATCTAATATAGGGACCCAGACATGATTAGCCACGTGGAGTAATATTTCACCATAATTTAAAACTCGAGTTTCTAAGACTCGGTTTCACTTTTAGCAAACCGAGTCTCTAAGGCTCGAATTCCAAATGGCGTCTACGTGGAATCTCAGAGCACAGAACTCGAGTTTCTAATGGTCGATATGAAACTCGAGTCTCTAAGACTCGAGTTCCAGGTTTACTCCACGTGGAATTAGGCCAGATTAGAACATGCAAACCGAGTCTCTAAGACTCGATTTATAAGCCCTAAATCAAGTTTTAGAAACTCAAGATGTTATTAAAAAATATAGTTTCAAAACCGTGCCTCCTAGCTATATAGTTGGGAAAATGGGCTTATTTCCCAATTTTGGCCTTCTCTACTTGACTTGGTTGTTCTTCATTGTTGTGTTGGCTGCTCAGGAAAGTCAATTCTTTATAATCGAGATCAACATGAAATTCAAGTCTCTCATGCTCGATTTGCTAGGTGAAATTGAGTATTACACACTCGAGATGTTAGTTTCCTAAAGAGTTTAGAAACGTTGCTAACTAACGAAATAATTTGGAGATTGGTGTTAACCTGCAATTTCCCCCCACTAAGTATAGTCTTTTAGGGGAAATTTATCAGATACTTATACTCCCTCCCTCTCACATGGTGGGTGGGACTCCCACCCTTATATGAGAGGGAGAGAGTATACTCTCGGAATACCCAATATTCACCCTCTTTCAGGACCTTTTTATACTCACTATCCTTTGCATGTGAATTCAAACTCTCTCTCAAAGAGTATGGCCTAAAATGTGGATTTTTTTCTTTTTTCTTTTTTCTAAACTTTAACTGAGAGTTTAGATAGGATTAGAACCTTGAATTCATGATTTTTTTTTCTTTAAAAACATGAGAAAATACCCACACACAAAAAATGATAAATTTGTCATTATTTTAATAGCCTTTCTACCAGAAGGTATCTTCTTGTCTCTAATGCAACAACTGCACGCTTTCTTCTATTAAAATTTCAGGGCATCAAACCATCCTCAGATACCTTTCAGTCTATACAAATGAAGTAACTATTTTAGAAAGTGTAAATTATAGTGATAAATCAGATCTTATTAAAATCTTAATTTTGATTTTTAAATTTTCTATAGATTTTGATTTTCTGAAAGATATGTGGATGATGATGAATGAATCAAGAACTATTTTGCTGCATTCTACATGATACATTTCCTGCGGCAGTTGTTGAATTTTGGAGACTTCTTTGAGGAAAGTTAGCTTGTTTCTCCTGTCATGTTTTCATGTAAAAGTATCATAAATAAACTTTTGCGTTAGTAATTTTTATTTACTGTTTCATTTCTGTATACACAATTTAGTCCGAAATTTATATCAATTTTTCCTATCTTTCCTATTTGCTGACACTGTCAACAAATTCTAAAGGAGCTGTCAAGAGAAATATAATAATCCTCGTGGAAGGGACTTGGCAATTGGTTTGGACTCTAGATGTCACAATGCAGTTAATCATGCTAAGTGAGTGAGCAGGTCGCCTGACATAGGACAACCACACTATTTCAATGGAACAAATAAACAACAAAATAGACCCTAGGAGTCAGCACCTAAGGCTGCTGGGAGTCAGATCCAAGCAAAAACTGGAGTTGACACCAGTGTAAAAAGAAACACATGTTTTTTTTTTTTTATTATTCTCAAAACTATCTTACAATAATCAGAAAAAGTGTTTAAATAGCTAACAATAAAATGTATAAAGAAATCCTAATTATTAAATCCTCAAGCTTGCTTAATCTCAAGCCCAATAACTAATAGACTCTATCCATAAGGCCACAGGTTGGATCGTCTTCTTTTTGCTCTTCCTCCTATATATGCGTATAATTGGGGGCTTGTACCGAGTGTTTACTTTAGTTTTCTTTTAGGACAAGTTCTAACAATATTTGTTTCTTGACTTCTATGGTAGTAAGACAATGCCTTGCACACTTCTCTTGTCAGGAACACACCACGGATTGCTTTTCATCAATAAGAGATGGG
The DNA here is from genome assembly GCF_040712315.1 of Castanea sativa. NCBI lineage: Eukaryota > Viridiplantae > Streptophyta > Magnoliopsida > Fagales > Fagaceae > Castanea > Castanea sativa. Next base: position 37,253,542 of record NC_134015.1, on the reverse strand, counting down.
TTCCAACTATTTTGACAAGGATTTTACTAATGTGTGCCCTAAGGATAATTAATAATTTTTGGAAATATTAGGGCACACAATAATTAATAATTTTTGAAAATATTTTTTCGGAAATTGAAAAAGTATTGACAGTTTTTTCAATTCTCGAAAAAATGTTTCCAAAAATGGATAGCTTAATGCGTGCCCCTTAGGGCACACATTAACCGGACCCTTTTTACAATTAAAGGTTGGCTTTATGTCATGACCATTTTTGGTCATGAAAGCTGATTGCCTGATTGTCTATTTCTTTCTGAGTATGTGCACTTTTGTGATGTTTGTTAAATCTCATTGTAAATTACATGATTGCATTGGGATGTTGTGCTCCAGTTGGTGGCTCAGGATCATTTATTCTGAAAAGCAACAGCAATTCAGTCAGTGCCAGCCCAGTGAGGATCAGAACTGCAAAGTACTCCATAGCTTTGCAGTATCTGATTTTGGAGGGGATAAAGCGATAACTGAAGACAGTGAACAGTAACATTGTTTGTAGATTCAGTCTATGAAAATATAGTTAAATTTCTGTCTGCTGAATGAACTGTGTCTGAGTTCTATTAAGTCACTCACATTTTTGGATAATTTTTGTCACATTGTAACTTCTAATTCTGTAGAAATACCTGAACTTTGTAATATATCTTCTGGTATATGATTTGAATCTCAGTATTCAAAATTCTTCCATAAGCAGGGGTATTATGAATTAAGCTCCATTTTTTGTTTGTTGAAATCGTGGAGCACATTTTTATTATGCAAATGGATTGGATGTCCCTTGGGAAGAAATTGTAGAAATCAGGTCATAGCTTCTTTAATCCAGCTCTTTTTTGGTTTGAAACTGCACATTTTTACTATGGAAGATAATGGACAGTTTCAATTCTCTCTCACTAAGTATTTCAACTTGCATCTAATTGTAAATGACGGAAGCTTAATTTTCATGGATTGGTGCCTTTGCAAGTGAAATTGTATCATAGGACCAGAACTTCATGCAACTTTCTAATATCTAAAACTTAAAACTGAAATACATGTATCGTATCGAAATTGGCAGCATGCGGCTATAACTTTAGAATGCATGATGTTTATTTGACTCATCCATGTTATTATTTTGCTGAAAGAAAGTTTCATAATTAGCTTGTAAGTCAAGAGCATCATCATTATTTCAAAAAACTTAATACACTGCAAGTTATAGTTATTCACAAGATAAACATCAGAAAACGTCAACAACAAAAACCAAGAAAGGAAAATAGAAGATGAATGGATGACCCTTATCGATCTAGTTACATCACAACCTTCCCTTTATTTATGTGTAGTTGGAAATCAAAGTTTTGATCACTCAGGTTCACAGATAAGATGATAAGATCATCACAAGCCTCTGCTGATATGTCATTGCAAATTAAAAATTCTTAAATTGCAGATCTGATCATAAGATCTTACGTCTTTGGCTCATTGTACTCAAAATACTCTTGTTCAACAGCCTCAGAAGAAGTTTTAGCTGTTTTGTATTTCACCTCTGGTTTGATCTTCACTTCAGGGTACATTTCAGCATCACAAGCTTCTCCCCCAACTGTCTCACAACTCAAAAGCCTCTGCTGGAAAAACACTTGGGAATTATGCAGAAAACCAGTAAAACAGAGCTGTTAATTCATGATTACGAGCTACTTAATATATTCAAAGCTTAAGCCAGAAGGTAATGTTGGGTCGGCTTGCAAAGTTATGGAGCAGTAATCAACGGCTGAAGGGTCCCCAATTGTTCTGATTGGGGTACATCAGGGACTTTGTAGTCTTGGCATTGACCTAAATGGCAAGCATAGGTGGTGGAACCAAGTGTGAAGATTGTGAACCGGTTCTCTCTCTCTTTCTCTAACTCATTCATTCACTATTTGGCTAATGGGGAGTCCGGAGTTGAAACTTGAGAGACTCCCAATACAAACATAGACAAAAAAAAAGAGTAAGATTCTAAATGCAAAAACCAACTTTGTGAATTTTTTGGCTCACAATCTTGAATCTTCACGCTTGGTTCCACATGCCTTTCCCAAATACAAACCGGTTCACAATCTTCACACTTGGTTTCACCACCTGCCACAAATTTGGTGGTTGTTACGGAGGCAAGGGTGATGCAAGATGCAAAACTGCCTGTATTTTGATGGGTTATGTTTGGCTGGTTCTTTTTTTGCTATGTTTTGTTTTTTTTTTTTTGACAGAATAGATAGAAGTATATTAATAAAATTGAAGGAGTAAAATGTGGGGTGGCTCCCACGGACCAGACCCCATAAGTCATTACAGCCAAAAGGAAAATAAACTATAAAGTATACAAAAGTGTCAAAAAGTGACGACAGCACATTTAGGTGCTCAGTTGCTAGAAATGCTACAAGTTAGCCGTTGGTAATCTATACTACTATTTAAGATTTCTTCAGTTTGGATCATTTTTTTTTTAAATTTCAAAATACTCCAACACCTCTAAGTTTAAGTAGAGACAAAATTAAAGGATAGTCTGATAAAAATACATGTCTAACTTGTATTAAAATATTACCTACAAAATAGGAACACTATTCCATTAACTTACTTCTTCAAAGTAACTATACGTTTATTTATTTTTAAATAAAAAAATAAGCTAAACAACCCACGCTGTTTTTTTCCTTTAAAGAATAACACCCTATGTTTATCCAAAATCAAAACTAAATATAAAAAAAAAAAACTAAATTAAATAGATATATACACTTTTTTTTTATAAGTAGATACATTTTTAACTCCCACTAAAATGTTAGCTATAAAAAAATTATAATGAATTCAAATTATTAACTTTTACAAAAAAAAAAAAAAAAAGCCTCTCATGCGCGTGCTCAAAGGCTAGTCTTCCAATAACATTTCTGCACTCTTGAGTATTGCATGTGGCGGGGTTTGAGACACTTCAAAGTATAGCCTGTTCTGCATGTTCCATATGGACCATGCCACCATGGCCCACGCCTTAAGCTCTTTCCAAGACAACTTTTCCTCCAAAGTTTGGGCTAAGCTAAAAAACGTACTAGCTAGGGAGTCACATTTCTGCAGTTTTCCTTTAACAAGTGCCCAAACATTATGCGCTAAAGGGCACTATCATAGGAGGTGGAGAAATGTTAAAGGATAGTCTGCCACACGCGCTAAAGGGCACTGTCAGGGCCCGCCACACGAAGTTCTGTACTTTAGGAGGGATGGATAACTTCCACAACCTGTTCCACACTCGCTTGTCTTCTTGCACCCTGGAGTGTTTTGCGTTCCCTATCTGATTCCTCTGGAGCGCTACTTGATAAGCAGTTTGCATAAAAAATGTTTGGGCCTTATCTTCATTCCATATCAGTGTATCCCAACTCTCCAAACTCCCCAGTTGAATCCGCAATACTTCATCTCTCAACGGAGGTGGAAACCAAGCATTGACTTTCCCCCTGTTCCACTGCTTGGTTTGTGGGTTTATAAAGTCAACCATTCTCGACATCAGGTTTACTCCATCATGGAAAGTCGGGGGGTGAGGTAGCCACTTATGAGTCTGAATACCAACCGAGCAACCATCACCGATTATATGGAACCCACCTGAATCAACTCCCTAGCATTAAGGAGACTACGCCACACGAAAGAGGGGTTGCTCCCTAACTTAGCCTCCATGAATGAACATGTGGGGAAGTACCTTGCTTTGTACACTCGGTAGAACAATGAGTGTGTCACATGGATGAGTCTCCATGCCTGCTTAGCCAACATCACAAGGTTAGAAACATGAATATCATGAAAGCCCACCCCACCTCTATTCTTAGGAGTGCACAGTTTGCCTCTGTTGATCTAGTGAATCTTCTGCTCATTCCAGGTCTGTCCCCACCAATACTTAGGCAATACTAAGTTCAACCCGTCACAAACTGCTCTAGGGATTTCGAAGATGTTCATCGAGTATGTAGGTATCGCTTGGGCCATCGTTTTGATAAGGACTTCCCTCCCAGCCTTAGAAATATTCTTTTCCTTTCACCCCATCACCCTTTTAGTGACCCTTTCATGGAGTTCCTTGAAGGTACTGACTCTTGATCTACCCCCACCATGGGTAACCCTAGATATTTCTCGCAGTTTGTCATTACCTGTGCCCCAAACATGGTCCGAATATTTTCCTGAACCTCTCACCAAGTGTTCTTGCTAAAGAACAATGTAGTCTTTTGGCGATTAATAACCTGCTCCGAAGCATTGTCATACTGGGAGAGCACATGCATCAAACGACAACATTCATCCATTTTGGCTTCACAAAATAGTAGGTTGTCGTTAGCGAAGAGAAGGTGAGAGATACGCACCCCACCCTAGCAATAAAGGAGTCCTCTTAAATAACGAGTTTCAGTTGCCTTTCGCAGCAAGGAGGAGAGCCCCTCGGCGCAAAAAAGGAAGAGATTGCTTAATACCTCTAGAGGGGGAGACATAGCCGCAAGGTTCGTTGTTAATAATGATGGAGTAAGAGGCTATTCGTACTGTCAACATTGCAAGGTTCACCCACTGCACTAGAAAACCGATTCTCAACATGATTTTTTCTAGGAATTCCCACTCCACCCTATCGTAAGCCTTACTAACATCAAACTTGATTGCCATGCGTCCAACCTTTCCTCTTCGCCTATTCTGCAACCTGTGTAACATTTCAAATGCAACAATAGTATTGTCTATGATAAGTATGCCAGGCACAAAAGCACTTTGGGAGTCAGAGATAACATTTGGTAAAATAGGTTTCACCCGATTCGCGAGTACCTTTGAGATAATCCTTGAGACAACGTTGCCCAAACTTATAGGACGATACTCCGTGATGTATTGAGGATTATTTTTTTTAGGAATTAGCAAAATATGTGTATAGTTCATTTTATGCAAATGCCTCCCTGAGTGCAACACAGACAAAACTGCTGCAGTGACGCCGTGCCCCACAATGTGCTAGAATTTTTGGAAAAAGAAATGAGACATACCATCTACCTGGTGACTTAGAGGGGTGCATCTGGAAGAGGGCCACTTGTACCTCCTCCTCCGTGTATGAGCACGTTAAGCTCCTTGCCATCTCTTCAGTAACTACACTATCCTCTAAGGTCAGTACACCCTCCATGCTTAGGTCCGTCGAAGCAGTGAACAAACCTTTGTAGTATGCTCCTGCTATGGTTGCTATCTCCCCTGTATTTGTACACCAAACCCCATTTATATCATGCAGGTCCTCAATGGTATTTTTCCTGCTTCGTTGGCTGGCCCGTTGGTGAAACTACTTTGTGTTGGGGGAAGAAACATGGACGTCGATGCGGTTGGGGGAGTAGGTCTGAGTAGAGACCACCGCTTCATTCTTCCAAAGCAAAGCAAGCTCACCATTGCGCCTCACACTAGGCACAACCAGCATCGAGGGAAACTCCAGTTCCGTTTTAACAAACTGCATCTCACTAATTGTAAATTTTGTTTCCATAAGAAACAAAATTGTGGGTCCTTTTTTTCTTACCAAATCGGTTTGTACCTGAACTACCTGGCGGTTCCTAAGCCCCAGGTAATTCCAGCTCATAATGATCATGGTGTCCGGCGGGGCTGAGGGCAGCCGCCGCAGTTGGGGTAGTTGGTTTAGTTTCATCGACCAAACCCTTATGCCGCTTACTCTTCACCTTCTCTTTGCTAGAGCTGTATTTGTGTTGGTGTTCTCGTTCTACTCTCTTATTCCCTACTTGAGTCAGTGGATCAGTGGGTTTTTCTTCTTTTTTTCATTACATTGGATTCGTGCAGTATGTAGTTGCTTTTTGTGGAAAATTTCTAATAGGCCCATTTTCCTATGCAAGTGGATGTGGTTTGTCTGTTGGTACGATTTCAGTCACGTGACCTTTAGTTTCATGCTTATCCATGCTATACAAAATAGGTACAGTAAAAAGGTCCCTTATTGGTATATCTGAACCCATAAAGTGTCGGTGTGGGATGTCATGGGGTTGGCAAGTCTGTATCGGCGTAAAGTCGGTTTCCATGGGGTTAGGTTTCAAAGTGTCAGGGTCTGTTGGCAACCTTTCCGTGATTTGTGGAGAAAATCCTTCTTTGTCAGTCCCTTGAATCCCGGTTTTACCGCCTTCGCAGGTATCTGCGTTTACTACGCCTTGAAACTCGGTGTTATTGGTCACGTCAACTAGAGTCAACCTTGGAGTTTTAGTGACCCATGGGTCCCTTGGCAATGTCAGAGGCATCGACGTTGGGCTATGCCGTTGAGGGCTGTCCTCGATACTCCGGTGGACCCCCTGATTTTGTTCTATTACCCACGCGAAGCCATTCTCCATATGGCCTGCTCTCCTTGTTCCCCTCATACGGGTGGGGGCACCGATTAGCATCATGACCCATTCTACTACACTGAAAGCACATGCCGACGATCCTCTCAAACTTGTACGCCACCCTGACTCAATCACCTTCCGGGCTTACAACCTGACCCCCTTTTTGTAGCGGTTTTTCAAGTGGTATCTCCACCTAAATCCGAAGAAACCGAGCTTGATCCGAAGCGAGTGCCTTACAATCCACTTCCACCACGCTCCCGATACCCCGACTGATATCCAGCCCTGCTTCCTCGTTGATTAGGCCGAAGGGTAGACCCCAGACCCACATCGGCAAACTCCTGAACCGTACTATCCTGGTTGTCAAACCCTTCTCCCATCTCTACAACGCCAACATACTATTCTCAAAGCTCCACAATTCGTTGTCCCACACCCATTGTAGTTGGCTTTCCAACGAGAACCTGAACTGAAATGGGCCTTCCCCCACGTCAACAATTTTTAGGTCGCTACCCATTTTCCACATCGATCGTAGGATGTTTTTTGCAGCTCTCGCATTGAAGGGGTGAGTAGTCATGAACTTTCTGATGAGGTTAAGGGAGTATTCCTCAAGAATCTCTTCCCTACGGGCCTCTCGGATAGTGATAGGCTCCTCCTCTTCAGATGTCAGTGATATGTTTTGGATCCGTTCAATGAAGTCAGAATCCATTTAGGAAGAAGAGAGGGGGAGGAAGGAGAGACACTATATGAGGGAGAAAAAGTTACGAAGACGTCAGCTCTTTATCTCCGTAGGTAACACCCTAGCCAGAAAATAAGAGAAGGAGGGCTAACCCTTGGTGAGAAGAAACGCTCCTACGAGAGGAGAAAGAGAGTTCTTGAATCTAAACACTTCTAAATTGGAACCCTTTTTTTTTTTTTGCTATGTTATATTAGGTTGGCTAGTGACCTGAAGAGGTAAGGTCGCTAGATTTTTGGTGATAAGGAATGTAACAAAAAGACTAGGTTGATAGAAAAGAACCATTGAAAGTAATAAGACGTGTCTACTCTGAGTCGCTTATTTCGATTTGGCATAAACTTTAAACTTGTCTTACACATTGTGTTTTATATATACGATGATGTAATTTATAACTAAAAACTTGATTTAAAGTCATGTTTTCAAATTATAAAAACACATGTAAAACAATGTGTAAAACAAACACTACCTTTTCAAAAAAAAAAATTTGGTGTACATAAGAACATCTCTAATCTTAATTGGTTTACCAACACTCATCTCAAACTATTGAACAGTAACTTTGAATAATAAAAGTAGGAATTTAACAATATTTTTCAAAATAGAGTAGGAACTTATTGAAAATTCACTTGTATTGATAAGGAGGATATTACAGTTAGCCAGAAAAGATTACAATTTATTTGGTTTTCGGAGAATGATAACAGATTGGACTACTGAAAAATTAAAAAGGTAAAGATCTAAAAATGTTACAAATAGAAAATTCTTCTTGGTTTTCTGCTCTATTTTCACCCTGTCTTTCACATTGAACGAGGAGTCCTTTTATATACTACGAAGGATTCATTGTGCTTGTCTTCTTGCGTTAGTGAAGGATTCACATGATATAAATATGCTTGTCTTCTGGGGGATTGTCAGAACATTATTGCTACATGCTATAAAAACACTGCATGATATCAGAACATTATTGCTACATCTCATGCTTTCTGGCTATTTGTTAGGGCATTATTGATGGGTATCGGATATTCTTGCTGAGCATCGTATGTACATTGTTCACATTGTTTCACATTCTTCCAGAGGAGGAGGGGCCACATTGTGTTGAATTGCTGATTATTAGTCAGCAATAGTCAATTGAACATATCAAATTCATCTTGATCTTATGAGCCTTGAAAGTAGAATCCAGGAGCTCCATTGGTTGGATTTCTAGGGGCTGCACTTGAACTTCCTTGGTCACTATCACTGTCATTCTCACCACCGAGCTGTGAGAGAGCATCCTTTAACTTTTGCTTTAGTTCTTTCTTGGAAGATGCTTGGTAAAATTTAGATTGGATCTTTGATTTTTCGATTAAAAATTGACTTTTGTTTGGGAGGACAGGATATACAGCTTGTTGTATTGAATTGAAAATTTTAGCAATTTTGTATGTATCCCACCATTTCACCATAATTTCTCTTGAGATCAGATTAATTTGAAGGGGAATCCGGAATAATCACATAATCCCAATGGAGAATCCAAGGGATAGTAAAGCTTAGCCGCTTAGGTATAATTCAAAAAGAGAGGGCAGATTCATTTTTGTCAATTGATGAGGGGTCAAATGAGCCGAAAGCCCTTTTTCTTTTTTCTTGAGAGAAACCAAAAGCCCATTTTTGAAAAGCCACGTTAAGATCATGGGGTAAAATTTCTTGAATGAGTCCAAAAATAGTCCACCATTCTTGTCTCAAAATAATGGAACCAAGAATGACTCATTTCTTGATTTTAAATATAAAACCTTTTGAACTATGCGTCTACATAATCCCAGTAACTGTAATATTGAGGATCAAATGTTCTTGAGAATTTTTTTCACTTTTTTGGTATCACCCCAGAGAGATGGAGCGGGTAATTTTTATGGTACACTTGGAGTGAGATATTTGGGATTGATCACTTGGTTTGAGATTGTGATTAAAGATTGCAAAGTCTACATCAACTAGAATAAATTCCTAAAATTTTTGGTTCTTTTTAAAATCACTTGGGAAGAAATGGCAATTGTTTGGGAGATAATTTTGGGCAATTTTTCGGAGGATCAAATTCAGACTTTAGTTCTGGCTCAATTACAAAAATAAATGGGTGATTGTAAGGTTTCACTTGATGACTACTATTGTGAAAAGAAGACATTAGATGAAGGCCTCAGGCCTGGTCACTTGAGAAGATGACACATTGGATTCGATGATACTAAAGCAAAAGTTGGGGGTTTAGGAATATTTCCTAACACATTAAACCTATTTGAGGAGGATGCATTGGAAGATCTAGGATTCGAAGATGAAGGAGGAATCTCTTGACAATGGTTTGTTTTCTTTCTGATTAGACATTCTTTAATGAAAATCATCATTTGAAAGTTTGTAAAGATCACTTTGGCCTTTTGCAATTATACACTTAATATTTGAAAACTAATGGGCAATTAAGCCCTGATATTTATCAAACCCACAAGAAGTTGTGATTTTGGGTGGAGGAAAAGGCCAACCAGGTATAAGGTGCATTATATAAAGCTTTGCTAATTTTAGAATTAAAATTCTTAAATCTTGGAGTAAATCGTCAAAACATGCTATCTTTTCCCAGGAGAAATTCGCAAGCAAGAAAATCTAGAATTGACTTTAAATCACCCTTGATGTTTTATTTGAAAATCAAATGTAGATAGAAGAGCTTGCCATCTCGAAAATATTTGTTTTGAAGCCAAAATTTTGACATCTTTTTGTAGAAAATCTTTTGCACTTTTGCAATCAAGTCGGATTCAAAATTCTTGATTGATCAAATCATCTTGAAATTTTAAAACGCACAGCATAATTGATAAAATTTATTTTTTGATAGTAGAATATTTTGCTTGAGTTTAATTCCATGAGCCAGAGTGGAATCTAAAAATTTTCTCTTAGTTTTCGACCTTTTGTTTTAAAATACCACCATATCCTAAAACTGAGGCATCGATTTCTAAAATCTTAGGTAAGTTTGGATTGGGTAATCCTAAAAGGGGTAGGCTCTTCTAATGTTGCTTAATTTTATTGATAATTTTATCATGTTCTTTTGTCCAAGAAGGAGGATTTCTCTGTAGTCTTTGTAAAAGGCTTGCACATTTTTCTAATATCTTGGTAAAAAATCTTCAAATGATTTTTGTCTTTTATTTCATCTAGAATTTTTTCACCAAAATTAATAGCTCTATCAATATCTTTGTTGGTAATACACGTGTGAATAAAATCTCACGTTGAATAAGAATAACAAGAGAGAGTAGTTAATGTAGCATAATTGGCCCCAAACTTATAGGCTTAAGTTTTTTTAAATTAGATGGTGTCCCTTTTTGTCATATTAACTACTTAATTTGATTTCTTCTCAAAAAAAAAAAAAAAAACTACTTAATTTGATTAAAGGGAAGTTAGAAGAATGAATTGAAACTTAGGTTGTGTTTGGCTTTATGTAAAATATTTTTGAGTGTAAAATATTTTCTTTTGAAAATATTTACGTAAAGGAAAATATTTTCAATTGTTTGTCTGTGTTGAGGAAAATACGCCAAAAATTTATTTTTTGTGTTTGGTTTTGCATGTAAAAACCTATTTCCATAAGCCCAGCCACCACCATGACCACCATTAACCCAGCCACCATCAACCACCACATAACCTATTAGCCTTAAAATATCATAATCATAATCAAAATCAAAACCAAAACCAATTAATCTCAAAATCAAAATCAAAACTCATCTACCAAAACCCACAACCCACCACCATTGAAACCCACAAACCACCCTAGCCACCAATTCATTGTTAGGGATATTATACAAAGTAATAATAGAAGAACAAGGATATAAAAGACAAACAGAAAATAGATAACTTGGAGGCACATTATCGTTTTCCTCAAACAATATTTGCCCCCCACACTATTGTTGTTAAAAGATTATCACAAATTTGTCCCTAGGAAACAACCAAGATGTTGGGTTCTACAGATAGCAATTTTGGAGAATGACCACATAATTTCTTGTGTTTCTCTCTAACTTACTATTTTGTGGAGTTATATACACATAGGGTTATATTTCATCAAAATGCATGTATGGAGAATAAAAATGTTTCATAAAACCGTTCACAAGACTTGAAAGCTCTTCGAACACACTAAATAGTCACTAGAAAATTCTGTAGAAAAATCCTAATTTTCGATTTTCAATCAGTCAAAAATTCCTTTTGATCGATCGAGTGCTCTTTTTGATCTATCAAACTGGAATCGAGTAGCGATCAAGTCACCCAGAAACTCCAGGATTTTTTCTTTACCATTTTGATCGATCAAGCCAAAGTTTCGACCGATCGAAAATGCTTAACTTCGAATTTTCAATTAGAAAATTTAGAACTTGAATTTTCACTTTAACAACTTTATGAAACAATATTTTCCAAACTTAAACATCATTATTATTACAACCTATATATACAATAATCACCACCCCTAATTGGCCACCATCAATGCTAGAACTCACCCCAACCCACCTCCATTGATACCTACGAATCAGCCTGACAAACCCCAACGAATGATCCTTCAAAACCTAAGAACAAATATTATTTACAATCAAACAAAAGGAAAAAAAAAAAATCTAAAGAGGAAAGCCAAAGAGGGCAGATTGATGAGGGAGGAAGGGAGGATAGAAAGGTAGAGAGAGGAAGTCAGATCAATATGGGAGGAAGAAGAAGAATGAAGAATGGAGAGGGAAAAAGAGGGATAACAAAGTAGGAAGAGAGAGGAGAAGGTGTTAGGATGTGTGCCCTTAAATCCTATTGTATGATGCTATGTATGACATTATGTATGACTTAATGTTGTGATTAATAAAGTTGTTTTATTATTATCTAAAAATAATAGTAACATGAATATTGAGACATTATTATATAGTCCATGAGATGCATAGTATGTGATTTATGTGATTTAGTCACAGAAAATATAAATCACAAGTTCTTTGTAAACTCAAAATTTTAGTTCGTAGTCGGTGATAAAATTGGGCATTTTATCTGCGAAGACTATAACATATCAACTAAGATGATTTGTCTTGATCATAGAAATGGAGATTTCTAGTTGGTATGTTGATATGTTTTAAGAGTAAAGACATATTGAACTAAACCGTTATGAGATTTATTATTCTCCTAACGACTATCAAATGGATAATAAATTCACGACTCCTATTTACATGAACTTTTAATCCTGAGAGGATAATGGACCTGATCATGAAGAGTAGGTTACTTTGATATATTAAGAGTGAGGTCTAAAGATACGATCAAAATCTCAGTATGTTGGGCAACCACATTTAGTGTTGATGGTAATTTTGAACTTGTCAAGAGTTGACAGAAAAACCCAAAGCCCATTGGAACTAGTGTCTTATTGGTCCCTTTTAGTCTCACTCCAAGCCACACACTTAAGCTCAATTAGAAATACCCAAAAGGCCAGCCCAATTAGATAATCAGTTCGATATAAAGGGAGAAACATACAAAAACTTTATTAAAGAACAACACTCTTGTAAAATGGTGTATGTGTGAGTGCATGCCACTCTCTCTAATTCTCCATTGGAAACTGATTGAGAGACCACACTTCTTGGGCGTTAGTGGAATTGGAGTGAAGATTAAAAGTATTCACAAGTGCTTCTGATCTTGGTTTTTGAAATTCACCGCACCAAGGTACACTCTCTTGTTCTTAAATTCTGAAACTTACATAGAACATGTTATCAATTGCGAATGAAGTAGATCCGTTAATTTTCCGCTGCGTATGTTTTATATGAGATACAAACATGTACTTATCTGACAATTGGTATCAGAGTAGTTTTCAATTTCGAATCAAGCTAACATGTTTTTTGTGTTTTGGAATTAGAGATGATAGTTTCATGATGTTAGAAAGTTTTGTAATTAATTTTCTGCATGGTTGTTGAAATTATTGTTTGATACAAACTAATATTGATGTTATGATGTTGTTTAAATTTGAGTTTAAGTATGTTAAATTGAACTTTAAGGCTATAGTATCAATGAAATTCAGTTTTGATATCAATCTCTATCCATTATGTTCATATGATGGTTGTTTGTTCATAAAAAAATGTTAAAAAAGTGTCTTAGAAAAATTCTGAAAATTTCAAAATTCGCGAAACTCGATCAATCGAGCATCGATCAAGCAGGCAGAATGTATCTCGATTGATTGAGGTACATTCTCGATCGATCGAGGACTGAAGATTTAGAATTTTCTCTAAGTGTTTTTACATGTATAAAAAGCAAGACTATGTGTAATTAGTTTACGCATGTTTTAAAATTAAAAACCTTTATTTTAAAATATTTAATGGGAGAGAGATAGAAGGGTTGGATCTCACAGCCTTTATTCTCAATTCATAGTAATGTGGGATAAGCACCTTGCATTGGCGTATATGTCTTGCGATCCCAAAGGAGGGTGTTTATTTCATAGTACTACAAGATTGAACTTACCCATTTAAAGTAGTATGGACAAGCACCTCGTCTTGGCATATATGCCTCGCGATCCCAAAGAAGGGTGTTAAATTGAACTTTAAGGCTATAGTATCAATGAAATTCAGTTTTGATATCAATCTATGTCCATTATGTTCATATGATGGTTGTTTGTTCATAAAAAAACGTTAAAAAGTGTCTTAGAAAAATTTTGAAAAATTCAAAATTCGCGAAACTCGATCAATCGAGCATCGATCAAGCAGGCAGAATGTATCTCGATTGATTGAGGTACATTCTCGATCGATCGAGGACTGAAGATTTAGAATTTTCTCTAAGTGTTTTTACATGTATAAAGAGCAAGACTATGTGTAATTAGTTTACGCATGTTTTAAAATTAAAAACCTTTATTTTAAAATATTTAATGGGAGAGAGATAGAAGGGTTGGATCTCACAGCCTCTATTATCAGTTCATAGTAATGTGGGATAAGCACCTCGCCTTGGCGTATATGTCTTGCGATCCCAAAGGAGGGTGTTTATTTCATAGTACTACAAGATTGAACTTACCCATTTAAAGTAGTATGGACAAGCACCTCGTCTTGGCGTATATGCCTCGCGATCCCAAAGAAGGGTGTTTTGTTTCATGGTACTATAAGTTTAAACACTATAAAGGGAGATGAAATGTGACTACACATGATTCTAGATAATAGTATACACCAGACAAAGTGTAATGTTAACCTCCTAAAGGAGCTATGTCATTATTACTTAGAGGCTAAAGGTATTACGGCATATTATTAGTGTTTGATAAGAGTTATCATGATAGCACTAATAATGAGAATAGTTCTCAATCAATCATAATATTTATAATAAACTTGCTACCAAGGAATTATGAACATGGGATTGGGTTGTCGTTGCATATATTATATTATGGTTTTATTAAGGTTTCATATTATATGCTTATATGCAAAATTGATAATGTCCAGTTTACTTATTATATTCATGTTTATCATTTTCAGATTTTATCATGGCATCATTTAGCCCACTTGTTGCTATTCTTAATCAAAACAAACTGACTGGATCCAACTATGTTAACTGGAAAAGAAATTTGGACATTATTCTTACAGCTGAAGAGCACAAATATGTACTAACTCAACCGTGTCCTAGCTTTCCTTTATTAGATGCTCATTTTGAGGAAAAACAATGATATAATCGTTAGCAGAAATCTAATGAGATGGTCAAGTGCTATATCCTAACATCTATTTCAAATGTTCTACAGCATCAAATACAGGATGTAGAATTAGTTTCAAACATTATGCTAAGTCTAAAGGAGATGTTTGGTGAGCAAGGCCATTTTGCTATGCAAGAAACTATTAGGTAAATTTATAATACTAAAATGGCTGAAGGTAGTTCAGTGAGGAAGTATTGTCTTAAGATGATCTCTAATTTGAATACATTGGAAGTTTTAGGTGCTGACATTGGTGGAGAATCCCAAGTGGATATGATACTCCAGTCACTACCAGAATCATTCAAGGAATTCAAACTTAATTATAACATGAACAAAAAGATTTATTCATTGTCTGAATTAATGAATGAGTTAGAGGCGGTGGAAGGCATTCTTGGTACATCCAATGTTGAAGCCAATTTGGGAGAAGCTTCTTCTTCTTAATCCAAGTCAAAAGGCAAAAGTAAGAATAAGAAGAAGAAGCACTTCACCAAGCAAGATGGTAAATAAATTGCTTTAGGAGTTGCCAACAAGGGAAAGAAGAAGGATTACACCAAAGGAAAGTATTTCCATTGTGGTGAGAAAGGGCATTGAAAGAGAAATTGTCCAAAATTCATAGCTGCCAAGAATAAGGGTATGAAATGTTCATTCCTTCTTGAAATATGTTTAATACAAAATCTCACGGATTCTTGGTGTGTGGATTCAGGTTGTACTAATCATATCTGCAATTCTTTGCAGAGGTTCCAGGAGACCAAAAGACTGAATGAGGGAGAACTTTTTATTACTTTGGCTGATGGGAGCAAAATTCCAGTTATAGCTGTTGGAGTGTTTAATTTATATTTTAGTTCTAGAGTTTTAATATTGGAAGACTGTCTATATGTACCTAATGTTCGTAGGAATTTAATTTATGCAACTTATTTAGGTAAACGTGGGTATTGTGTTATCCTGAAAGACAATGTTGTAATAAAAAAAGATAAAGTGTTTATCTGTTTAGGCAATATTGTGGATGGTCTTTATATTTTAACTCCTAATAAGCATGAATTATACAATTCTGAATTAGATAATAACTCTCATGTAAAATCATTAAAGAGAAAGTTTCCTTCTAATGATGCATATCTTTGGCACTTGCTTTGGGTCATATTAATTTAAACAGAATTCAAAGACTGATCAAAGATGGACTCTTAGAGCCAATGGACTTTGATGAATTTTCAGTTGGTGAATATTGTTTGGAGGGTAAAATGACCACACGACCTTTTTATGCAAAGGGTAGAAGAGCCTAAGAGTTGCTTGAATTAGTTCATAAAGATGTATGTGGTCCTATGTCAACCCAAGCAAAAGAAGGTTATGAGTACTTCATCACTTTTACGGATGATTACTCAAGATATGGTTATGTGTACCTAATGAGACGGAAGTCCGAAACCTTTGACAAGTTCAAAGAGTTTAAGGCTGAAGTTGAGAATCAATTGGGTAGATGCATAAAGGCCATTTGATCTGATCGAGGTGACGAATACCTTCTTGGGGATTTCAAGGATTACCTAATTCAAAATGGGATTGTATCCCAATTGACTGCTCTTGGAACTCCTCAACAAAATGGTGTAACGAAAAGAAGGAATATAACTCTTTTGGAGATGGTTAGGTCCATGATAAGTTACTCAATTTTACTAGTTTCCTTTTGGGGATATACACTAAAAACTGTAATGCATATTTTGAATTTGGTTCCATCAAAATCTGTTCTTAACACACCCAAGGAATTGTGGAGTGGGCGCAAGCCTAGTATGAAATATCTCCACATTTGGGGATGTCCAACACATGTATTGAAAGGGAAGTCTAATAAGTTGGAAGCAAAAAAGAAGTATGCATTTTTTTGGGATATTCAAAAGAAACTAAGGGTTATTTATTCTATAATCATAAGGATAACAAAGTGTTTGTTAGTACCCATGCCAAATTTTTGGAAGATGATTAAGTGAATAATTTTAATCCTAGAAGCAAAATTGTTTTGGCTGAAATAGATAAACCTGTAGTTGAACAACCAATGGATGAAACTAGGGATGATGTGGTTATATTAGATACACCATAAGATACTACTCATGAGATGTCTAGTACACAGGTGTCTCGTCGTAGTGGGAGAATTGTTCGGCCTCCTATAAGATTTATAGGTTTGGGAAAAACTTATGAAACTATCTTAAAAGAGGCTAAATCGGATCTCTACACTTATGAGGAAGCAATGAATGATATAGATGCACATCATTGGGTCCAAGATGGAAATGTTGAAACCTTTAAAGCAAGACTAGCAGCGAAAGGGTATACACAAAAAAAATGTATTGACTATGATGAAACTTTTTCGCCAGTAGCTATGCTTATGTCTATCAGAATTCTCTTATCCATTGCTGCTCATTATGATTATGAGATTTGGCAGATAGATGTCAAGACTGCATTTCTTAATGGCAATCTTGAAGAAGAAATCTACATGTTGCAACCGAAAGGTTTCATAGCAAAGAACCAAGAGCATATGGTATGCAAGTTGAAAATGTCCATTTATGGATTTAAACAAGCATCTAGGTCATGGAATATCAGATTTGATCAAGCAATCAAGTCATTTGGTTTTGAAAAAAATCTTGATGAACCATGTGTGTACAAAAGATATCGAGATAAAGTAGTAATGTTCCTAGTGCTATATGTTGATGATATTCTACTCATTGGAAATGATGTAGGGGTAATGTCATCGGTTAAAGTTTAGTTGTCAAGCCAATTTGATATGAAGAACTTGGGCGAAGCTAACTATATTCTAAGAATCAAACTTTGGCGAGATCGAAAGAATAGGATGTTGGGTTTGTCACAAACTGAATATATAAATAAGGTTCTAGAACAGTTTAGCACGCAAAACTCCAAGAAACGGTTACTTCCTTTTAGACATGGAGTTCCTCTGTCTAATGACCAAAGGCTTAAGACTCTTGAGGAAGAAAACATAATGAGACAAGTTCCCTACGCTTCTGCAGTGGGAAGTCTCATGTATGTCATGCTTTGTACTAGATCGGATATTTGTTATTTAGTTGGCATGGTCAGCCGATATCAATCAAATCCAGGACTTAAACATTGACAAGCTGTAAAGCATATTCTTAAGTATCTAAGGAGAACAAAAGATTATATGCTTGTTTACTGGTGTGAGGATTTGATCCTCATTGGCTATATAGATTCAGATTTTCAGTCGGATCTTGATTTCAGAAAGTCCACTTCAGGTTGTGTATTCACCTTGAGAGGTGGAGCCATAAGTTGGAGGAGTGTTAAGCAATCCTGTATTGCCTACTCCACCATAGAAGCCGAATATGTTGCTGCTTGTGAAGCAGCAAAGGAGGCTATTTGGCTCAAGAAATTCCTTTCTAATCTTAGTATTGTGAGAATTGAGCAAATTCCTATTACATTGTTCTGCGACAATATAGGAGCGGTTGCATAATCCAAGGATCCAAGAAATCACAAGAAAGGAAAGCACATAGAAAGAAAATACCACATCATTCGAGACATTGTTGCTTATGGAGATGTAGTAGTAGCAAAGATAGATAGTGCAAAGAATCTAGCAGATCCCTTTACCAAAGTCTTGCTGCAAAGGACTTTCGAGTCACATTTAGAGGAAATGGGAATTAGATTAGTTCACAATAGTCTTTAGAGCAAGTGGGAGATTGTTAGAATGTGTGCTCTTAAATCCTATTGTATGATACTATGTATGACATTATATATGACATTATATATGACTTAATATTATGATTAATAAAGTTGTTTTATTATTATCTAAAAATAATGGTCAGATGAATATTGAGAAATTATCATATAGTCCATGAGATGCATAGTATGTGATTTAGTCACAGAAGATATAAATCACAAGTTCTTTATAAACTCAGAATTTTAGTTCATAGTCAATGATGAAATTGGACATTTCATCTGCGAAATGGAGATGAAGATTTGTCTCACCTAAAATGATTTATCTTGATCATAAAAATGGAGATTTCTAGTTGGTATGTTGATATGTTTTAAGAGTTAAGACATATTGAACTAGATCGCTGTGAGATTTATTATTCTCCTAACAACTGTCAAATGGATAATAAACTCACGACTTCTATTTACATGAACTCTTAATCCTGAGAGAATAATAGACCTAATCATGAAGTGTAGGTTGTTTTGATATATCAAGAGTGAGGTCTAAAGATACGATCAAAACCTCAGTATGTTGGGCAACTACATTTAGTGTTGATAGAACATATATTCTTAAGATGGAATTCATAGTCTCTTAACAGAGATACAAAATATTCTCTTGAGATAAGTTTAATGGGTTTGGTTATTTAGAGTGTTAGGCCTAACCACTTTAATAAGGAGTTACTAAAGTAAGTATATATTTATGGAATTGGATTTCATAAATATATGATGAATAACTTGAAGGATTAAACCGGGTACTCAAGAAATTAAGATGTAGTAATCTTCAAAGTGGCAGTCTATATTCATGACTTTGTATTACTACGAATATTTTATGAAGGGGTTGCATATACAATAAAGTCTTGGGATATAATTTATAAATAAAGCATAAAGTGCAACTATATTTATATAGTAGTATTAAATATAGTTAATGGTAATTTTGGACTTGTCAATAGTTGACAGGAAAGCCCAAGGCCCATTGGAGATAGTGTCTAATTGGTCCTCTTTGGTCCCACTCCAAGCCACACACTTAAGCCCAATTGGAAATGCCTAAAAGGTCAGCCCAATTAGATAATCAGTTAGATACAAAGGGAGAAACATACATAATTTTTATTAAGGAACAACACTATTGTGAAATGGTGTATGTGTGAGTGCATGCCACTATCTCTAATTCTCCCTTGGAAACTGATTGAGAGACCACACTTCTTGGGCTTTAGTGGAATTGGAGTGAAGATTAAAATTGTTCCCAAGTGCTTCTGATCTTGGTTTTTGAAATTCATCGTACTAAGGTACACTCTCTTGTTCTTAAATTCTGAAACTTACATAGTACATATTATTAATTGCGAATGAAGTAGATCCGTTAATTTTTCGCTGCGTATGTTTTATATGAGATACAAACATGTACTTATCCAACAAAAGGGTTTCAAAGTTAACCTTGATCGACAGTGACAGGCATGACTACAGATGACGGTGGACTTGAACTCAAGTTTAGGAGGGTGGTTCTCTCTCTCTCTCTCTCTCTCTCTCTCTCTCTCTCTCTCTCTCTCTCTCTCTCTCTCTCTCTCTCTCTCTCTCTCTCTCTCTCTCTTGGGTAAGCCTATAAAATCAAATTGAAGGTAAAACTGAAGTGTAAAGTATTTTACACTTCAAGCATCCCTATTTTATAGTCAAAGCAAATAATTTTCGATTTAATCGAATTTTCTAACCATCCCAAACAGTAAGCATGATGTAAAATGTTTTCTCAATTTCCTTTATAATTCGAACAAACACAGCCTAAGATAGTAGGATTTGCATTTTATCCTTGAGTACAAAGCACTTGTCATCTCACTTTTTATTAATCACATTCTTAGACAACACTGTACTACATATTTCACTCGCTACAAATTTTGTGGGCTCAGTGCCTCATTATTTATTAGACTCCTTAGAGCATTTGCAGCAATGTAGCTAAATAGCTATATAACTATTTTAGCTATACCAAAACACTCAAAAAAGGGTTGCAGTAGTGGAGCTATAGCTAAAATTTTTTACCTCCTTACTATAGTGCACATCTATAAATAAATGTGCACTGTAGCTAAAAAATAAAAAATAAAAAAATAAATTATTCTCTCTTATTAAAATTTTTTTTTCCTTTCTTTTTTTTTTTTTCTTTTTCTTTTCTTCTCACAACTCTCACAACTCTCAACTCTCTCTCTCAACTTTCAAACCTCTCACGCCGCCGCCCCCCTCGACCCACGTCACCGACACACACTGCCACAGACCCAGCTCGCCTGCCCAGCTCCGACCCACCCCTTCCGCCTACCCAGCTCACCAACCCAAGCCCCAAGTCCTAATCCGAAAGAGAGATGTACGGGTAGAGAGATGAGATCGAAGCGTAATCGGAAACCAAAGCACGGCGAGGATGTTGATACCGTGGGCAGCATCGACGCAGGGTTGATTCTCCACTGAACCCATAGTAACATTAGCTCCAACCTGTCACAGAACGTCAATGGTAATTAGTAACATCACTCGTCCCTACGGCGCCATGATCGACAACAGTGGGAATTCTGGGTTCATGGGTTTTGGATTGCTGGGTTTGTGGGTTTTCGATATATATATATATATATTGCTGGTGTTTTTGGTTCTTCTGCGCATGGGTTTTTTGGTGTTTGATTTTTTTTTTTTTTTTTGTGGGTCTGGTTGTGACCGTGGATTATGGTTGAAATGGCGGTTTGTTGGCTGTGTTGGTGGTGGTTTGGTAGCTGTGGTTATGGTTGTCGTGGGCTGTGTTGGTGGTTCTGGCTGTGTTGGTGGTGGTTTGATTTTTTTGTTCTTGCCGTGGGTTGTGGTTGTCACATAGAGGTTGTTGCTAGTGGAGTGGTGGTGGAGGTGGATGTGGCTGGCTGAAAGGTTTTTGTGGGTGGGTATTCTTGGCGGTGGTTGTGAATTGTGTCATTGATCAGTTTGTGGTGTTTTTTTGTAGTGGGATGTATTATTTTATTGTAGTAGATATATTAATTTATTGTGATATTTATATTATTTTATTGTATTGAAAGCTAAAATAGATCCACTACTGCTGGATGTTTTGTAAAGTGAGTAAGTAAAATAGATAAAGTAGCTTTTTGTAGTGTCAAATAACTAAAAAAAAAATATTGCTCCAAAAAAAATAGCTCTACTGTTGTGGATGCTCTTATAAGACAAGGTAGGCTCACTCAAAGTGATGCATCAAGGTCTGCTGAAACCTGAGCTTTAAGGGCCTGTTTGGTCTCTAAGTTCAAACTCATATTTTTACATTTTAAATAATATTACACACTTTTTCACCCACACGTTTTTCAAAAAATTACAAAAATTTCATCTTAAACTATTTTACCAAACACCCCCTAAATATTTTGGGCCAATTATACAGTTGCCTACTTGCATTTTGGTTTTCGGGCCAATCCAACCCAACCACGATAGTACACTACAGACCACTGCTGATCTTACCATGGTTGCGTTTGCGAAGACTCAAAAAAAAAAAAAATCGTACTCACTACACAGTAACTCATATGCTAATAACAAGAAAATGTTAATGGATATTAAGGTATTAGTTTAGGAAATATCTTTTAACAAAATTTATAGGGAAAAAAAAAGCAATTGACTTCTTTGACAATTTGTTATATTTTGCATGAAAGTAGTATCAAAACTTTCTTAAAATGATTTCTTAACGAATATCTGCATTCATTAACGAACCCTTAATAATATATACTAACCCTTAAAACTTAAATAATACATAGAAAGGTTAATTTTATTCATTTCACCATTTTATTGTTTTTGTAACACTCTTTTTTACATGAGGGCTCAACTCCTCTTGATAAGTGGAGCCCAAGAGGTAATATTTTTAATTATAGATAAGAATTTTAAAATTTTGAACTTAGGAATTAGGATCACTTGCTCTCTGCTAATAGAAATTCTATCATTTATCCAAATTGTGAAGGATGGTGCTTTTAATTATTTGATCAATTTGAGTTTAAGAATCAGCCTCTCCAAATAATAATAATAATAATAATAATAATAATAATAATAATAATAAGAGTAAATTGTAAGTTACACCCCTAAAGTTTGGGGTGATTGAATTTTACACCCTAAAGTTTGAGAAATTGGATTTTACCCCATAAAATTTGATGATGTTTGAATTACACCATGACGTTTCAAAATTTAAATTTTACCTCCTATATTTTGGGAGTGTTTGGATTTTACTCCTTAATGTTTTGGGGTGTTTGGATTTTACACTCTAAAGTTTCAGAATTTAAGAGTGTCAAATCCAAACAACCCTAAACTTTAGGGGTAAAATCCAAGTTTTGAAACGTCAGGGTGTAAAATCCAAACACCCCAAATTTCAGGAAGTAAAATTCAAATTTTGAAACTTTAGGATGTAAAATGCAATCACTCCAAAACTTTAAGGGTGTAATTTGCAATTTACCCTAATAATAATAATAACAACAATAGGTCATAAGGCTACTCTCCAATCACCTCTTTAAATCCTACCCAAAAAAAAAAAAAAAGGAGTTTTATGCACCAGTGAATTCTAACATTAATTGGACTTCTATATTTTAACATTATTCTTTACATGTGAATTCAAACTGAGAATTTAGACAGGATTACAATTTCGAACTCATTACTATGTGCTTTGAAAACATAAGAAACTACCACTAATCCAAAAAAGAAAAATTATAAATTTGTCGTTATTTCAACAGCCTTTTCTACCAGAACATATCTTCTTCTCTCTAATGCAAAACTCTGCACGCTTTTGTCTATTGATACTTCAGGGCATCAATCCATCCTCGGATACACTTCAGTGTATCCAAATGAAGTAAGTCACTCTTTTCAAAAAGGGTAAATTATAATGATAAATATTATTAAAATGTTAATTTTGATTTATAATTTTATATAGATTTTGATTTTCTGAGAGATATGTGGACGATGAAAAAGGAATTAAGAACTATTTTGCTGCATTCCACCTGCATGATACATTTCCTGCAGCAGTTGTTGTAGATGATTTTGGAGACTTCTTTGAGGAAAGGTATCTTGTTTCTAATGCCTTATTTTCATGTAAAAAGTATATACAATATATCCAAAAAATTATATTAATTTTTACTATCCTTCCTATGTGCTGACATTGTCAACAAATTCTAAAGGAGCTGCCAAGAGAACTCTAATAATCCTAGTGGAAGAGACTTGGCAATGGTTCGGATTTTATGTCACAACCCAGTTAATCATGCTAAGTGAGTGAGCATGTTGACATTACCATTCAAGTGTTTAGCTTAATTTTCTTTTAGGACAAGCACTAACAATATTTGTTTCTTTAACTTCTATGGGTTCCAACTATTTTTACGATTAAAGGTTGATTTGTCCTGACCATTTTTGGTCATAAAGTTGATTGCCTGATTGTCTATTTCTCTCTGATTATATGCACTTCATCTCATTGTAAAGTACATGATTTAGTACTGGGATGCTGTGCTCCAGGTGGTGGCTCAGCATTGTTTATTCTGAAAAGCAACAGCAATTCAGGCGGTGGCAGCTCAGTGAGGACCAGAACTGCAAAGTACTCCATAGCTTTGCAGTATCTGATTTTGGAGGGGATAACCGAAGAGAGTGAACAGTAACATTGTTTGTAGATTCAGTCTATGAAAATATAGTAGTTACTCTCTTCTGAATGAACCGAAGTGTCTGA
Organism: Castanea sativa; assembly: GCF_040712315.1. Classification (NCBI taxonomy): domain Eukaryota; kingdom Viridiplantae; phylum Streptophyta; class Magnoliopsida; order Fagales; family Fagaceae; genus Castanea; species Castanea sativa. Next base: position 37,229,519 of record NC_134015.1, on the reverse strand, counting down.
GTTTTACTACGTCACCGTCATTTTTGGAGCTTTTCTGTCACAACGTAACTTCTAATTCTAATGGAAATAATTAAACTTTGTAGTATGTATATCTTCTGGTATATGATTTGAATCTCTCTATTTCAAATTTCTAAATAAGCAATGGTATTCTAACATTCAGCTCCATTTTTTTGTCATAACCATGGATCACGTATTGATTATGCAGATGAATTGGGTTACCCTAAGAAAGAAATAGTAGGAATCAGGTTATTAATTCTTTGATTTTGATCTCCTTTGGCTTGAATTTGCACAGTTTTTTCAATGTAAGGTAATGGAAAATTTCAGAACTCACTCAATTTGCATAAAATATTGGATATAGGAAGCTTCAATTTCTATGGTATTATGCCTTCGCAAGCAAGCGAAATTGCATCATAGGACCAGAACTTCATGGCAGTTTATTTCTTATATCTAAAACTTAAAACTGAAAGTTCTTTTATATCAAAATAGGCAGGCTTGCAGGCTAATCTTTTTAATGAATGATAACAACCTATAACTAGATTTCCCATTACCACTAGCTCACCAAAATGTTCGTTTGACTCATCCATGATATTATTCTGCTGAAAGAAAGTTACATAATTAGCTTCTAAGACGAGTGCATCATTATTCATAGTTCCACTGCCAAGTTATAGTTATTCACATGATAAACAAAAGAAAAACATCAACAGCAAAACCAAGAAAGGAAAATAGAAGATAACCCTTATATATCCGCATCACAAACTTCCCCTTGTCTATGTGTAGTTGTGAATCGGATTTTTTTAGTAAACTCCTTTCTGATAATCGGGTTCACAAAACTCTCCTCCAAGATCATCACAAGCCTCTGCTGGGAACACCCTGTACAGCAATCATTAACATAAGATACTATTTCAATTTTAATTACCCATGTTTGTTCAAATATGTCATTACAAATTAAAATTCTTAAATTCCTAAGATCTTACGTCTTTGGCTCATTGTACTCAAAATACTCTCGTTCAACAGCCTCTGAAGAAGTCCTGGCTGTGTTGCTTTTAGCCTCTGGTTTGATCTTCACTTCAGGGTATATTTCAGCATCACAAGCTTCTCCCCCAACTGTCTCACAAGCCTCAGCTGGAAAAACACTTTGGAATTATACAGAAAACAAGTAAATGTTAATTCATGATCACAAGCTGCTTAATTAAATCAAGACATTCAAAAGCTGAATCCATAAGTTAAAGTTGGATAGGCTTACGAGGTTATGGAGCTGTAATCAACTGCTGAAGGGTCCCCAGTTGTTCTGATAGGGGTACATCGAGAAGTCTGTAGTCTTGGCATGGACCTACATGGCAAGGCCAAAAATTTGGTGGTTGTGATAGAAGGCAAGGGTAATGGTGGTGCAAGATACGACACTGCCTGCATTTTGATGGGTTATGTTAATTTGGTTCTAATGTGAGAGAATTGTAGGTTGCAGAGTTGTGCATATATACTTGGCTAGCTATCTTAAGAGATAAGGTCGCTAGATTTTTTGCGAGTGGATAAGGTGTGACTGTGAATGTAGAAAGAAGACAGGGTTGATAGAACCGTTGAAAGCAAGACTTCTGTCTACTCTAAAATGCATATTTCGATTTTTTGGTGTCCGTAAGAACTAATTCAATCCTAAAACTGCCCAACTCCAGTCCTAGGCCCCAGTTTCTGTTGATGAAATCCCAGACCTTTTAAGTTTTAATTACTGTTTGGAAAAACACACAAATAAATAAATAAATAATAATGAGATGATATGTGGACCTTAGACCATCAGCATTGGTAGAGCTATTTTTTTAGCTATTTGACACCACAAAACTATTTTATCTATTTTACATTCTCATTTTACAAAACATCTAACATAAGTAGTTTTTTTTTTTTTTTACTTATTTATTTAAATATTATTTCTTTGTTAATTTTTTATTATTTCTTTCACACCTATCTCTCCCTCTCTCATCTGAAGATTCTGAAGAACAAAAAGCAAACTCAAAACCCCAGCCACCTCTACTGCCACCCACAATCCACAGCCACTTCCACTATTCACAGGCCACCATTAACACAACTCAAATCCACCAAATTTGCAACAAAATCATCTCAAAAACCAACCAAAATCGCACATAAAAACAACCAAAATTCAACAAACCCACAAATCCAGCAACAAAAAAACCCAATGACAACCAACAAAAAAAATGCGTTGGGCCATGAGGCCATGGCTCGAAGTTCAATGGGCCCGAGTTCGTACCCTGTACATATATATATATATATATATATATATATATATATATATATAAAACCTTTTTAAACCAAGATTTAAAGTAAATTCAATTAGAATCAAAATTGGATTTTGCTTTTATTAGTTTTCCATACAAATTAAATTGTTAAGATTTTTATTGTTATTTTTTCTTTGAACTAATGAGCATATTTTTTATATTATCTCTATTCAAATATTTTGTATGCGGAGATATTGAATTAACAAACTGTAATTGAGCTGAACGATCTCATACATCTATCCCCATTCAATTGAGGAGATACTATTTGACCAATTTATTATTTTATTTTGTGTTATATTTTGTAGAATTTCACAGACAATAATTGTGAATTGATATTGTATGTGTAATATTTAATAATGATTTTCAAAATTATATACATAATAACAATGTAATGAGAAACTTAGCGTAATCAATATCATGAAAATTGCAAGGAAAAACTATTTTAGCACCTCCAAATGTTCTGGTCAAATTATGTCCAATATTTTTAATAACTCAAACTAATATAAATAGTACTACTATAATTGATCATTCATGTGCATAAGAACAAGTTGCATACTAGTTCAAAATGATGGGCAGAGACTCAACTTAGCTCCCACCCGCATAGCCTTTCAATAACAAGCCAATTTAGGAATTTTTACCAATGTGAGCTACCATTTTTCTTGAGTATAAAAATATGAATTTTCATGATTGCAAAATGGGGGTGTTTACAACCATTTAGTTAGGGTTTTGTTTTATTTTCACAATGAATATTTTTGGATTGATTTCAAGTCTCTAAAGCTGTATGATGTTGTAAGTGCACAATTTGTACCCGGTCCAATCACTAGATTGACCTAGGCCCAAAAAGTCTTATACAATGAAATTTGTAGAGTATGGATTTGAAACCTAGGTTAGGGATATTGGAGAGTTAATAAACAGGCTAGAATGCCACGATCTATACAAATAATAGATGAATATGACAAAAAAAACTCTCCTCGGACGTAAGCCGAGAACCACTTGTATTGTCTTTCTTTCTTTAAGCAAAAGATTACAATTGGTGTTCAAGTCTTTCGTCCCCCCCATCTTCATACCTCTCCTGTCCTCTTATATCCCTCTTCTTCTTCTTTTTTTCTTCCACGTGTAGCACATATTTTCCAAATAGATACTTGTCCCATCCACCACCTTCTTGAAATCTTCAAATAATAGCTGAAAGGCTGAATATTACTGTTCAGAGGTCATTTCTCCATTATTGCGGCCATTGAGGTAGATGCAGGGTCTTTAATGCGGTGGTAGCAACTTTTTTCCTCTGATATTCCTCGCACGTTCTTCCTTCTAACAACTGCTTGGATCACGCCTTTACCCAACAGATCTTCCAAAATTCTGCCTCTAAATCCTTTAGCACGTCCCATGGCCTTTACTAGGCCCATCCGAGGAGATACTCCTCCTCGAACAACTCCTTCTCCCCTTATAAAATGGACTGGCCTATGGGCCTCGAATGTTTTGCTTGAACAGACTTACACCACCAAATCGGGCCCAAGGCCCAAATATATATATATTATTTATTTATTCCTCACAATAGCCCCTTAAAACTTCATTTTTTTTCCGCATCCGAGAAGAGAAATGGAGTTTTAACTTGACGGCAGAACTTCCACACGCTCTACGAATTGCCACATGTGTAAGGGTCACTTCGCTCCTTTTAAACCGTCCCTGACGCTTCGAAATCTGTAACACCCGCATTAATGGTCGTAAGTTACACCCTGTTCCCCACGTTCAATGGCGAGATTTGCATCTAACGGCCTAGGTTCCTCCTCAAAATTTGAGCGGGATAACTCTGATTTGAAGTCGCCTCCCACATGCCAAAACGCCTAGGAAAACGAATTTCAATCTACTCTATTAGAAATCAATCAAATCCAAGATTTGCTCATTCTCTCTCCTTTCAAGAAGCTCATGAAGAATCATCTAGCTATTTCCCGTAAGTTCTCAATCTTCTTCATTCATTTCTTCTCGGCTTTTGTCCTCGGCCACTAATCACATCCTCTCTCTTCCCAAACATCCGTTCTTACCCCCACCAATTGGGTAGATTCAAGTGTTTAACAGACACCGACGCCGGTATGGAGGGTTTTAGGGCCAAGTACTATATTCCCCCAGACGTAGGCCTAAATTATTGCCCTGCAGAAGCCATAGGTAACGCTAGGAAAGAGGGAGAAGTGATTATCCCCATCATCGCCTTTCTGGAGGGTGGGATGACCCTTTCTATGAGAAATGTAACCAGCGAATACCTACACAACCATAGGTTATGCCCAGACCAATGTACACCCAATGTGTTTAAAATCCTAGGTTGAGTCAACGCTCTAAACGAGCAAATGGGTTTGAACCTTACATGGCACGACGTCGTTTATATGTATGAGTGCCATAAGCTTAAAGGCATAGGGTATTACCTTAAATCCAGATCTAACATTGTTAGGCTAATATCCTGTCTTCCCAAATCCAACAAAGGCATGAAAGACGACTATCTTATCGCCTCGGGGAACTGGTCTGACGGTTCTCATTGCCCAGTCAAATGAGGAGACCCAGGCGTAACTTTATAAGAGTTAGATTCACTAACCTGTGACTTAGTCCTATTTCACCAGACCATTTCTGGTTGCATTATTTGTTGTTTCATTTGAGTTGGCATTCGCTGCTGACCTAACCATGCCTGTCTCTTCTGATATTTCCGTAGATAAACAACACGTTCAGCCTCGTTTAAGTCACTGCAGCGTCGTGGATCTTAATCGCGTTCTTCGATCCGAAGTGTTCGTAAGCAAAGATTTGCAAGTGAGGGCAGCCTATCTAATATTAGGATACGACCCTTTATCAGAGGACTTCCAAGAGATTGGCAACGCGATCACCGCAGGTGACCAGAAACGTAGAAGAATAGACGTTTCAAGACCAGGCTGCCTTTCTGTCCACGAACTTCTGGACGACCCCTCCATCATTTTGTACTCTCGCCCCATCGCAACAGTTCCGCTCTCGGTGCATTCACAAACAACAGCCATCTGAGAAGAACCTGCGTCCTCGCAACAATCGTTCGACAAGGAAATCGATCAGTTTTGCCTTAAAGAAGCTGAGAGACCTCGAGAAGATCATCTTGTCATCCTCTCGGACGAAGAACAGGTGCCTGCAGAAACTTCCGGCATAAAGGGTTTAGTGATAGCACAGCCCGACTCCAGCTCCGAGGAAGACGGCATGTCAACCCTTAGAAAGCTGATGACCAAGAGAGGCACACAAGCTCCCAAGAAGGGAGCGGTTGGATCACAACCCCCTCCCATCCTGCCACCACCCCCTCCCCCCACTGACCCCAAGGTTCACATCCCAGATCCTCAGAAGAAGAGGAAGAACGAGGCCGAGGAGACAGAGAGGGAAAGGCAGAAGAAACCCAAGCAACAACAACAACAACAAGGTAGGCAAAGGTAATACACGCGCCTCTTCAGTGGAGAGTGGGGAAAGTCGTGACCTGGCCGAGGTATGTCGTACACAGGCCAACTGGTCTCCCGAGCTGAAGCTAGGTGGGGCCCCAATCTCCTGCCAGTCTAGTATCAGGGCGTTCCAGCAAGGACACGCTCATCATCTGGCTGAGGCTTTGGAGCAGCCTCTTCTCCTGCCAAAGGACATGGATGCTCTAGACAAAATGACTCAGCCACATCTCCTTCTCTCCCTCAAGAGGGACTTGGCTTTGGTGAGTGTCTCACATTTACCTCCACTCTACTGATTTCATTACGCTTTAGCGAAAAATCGTTCACACGTACTTTGGATTTACTTTAACAATAATGCATTTGTTTAATACTTTAATGCAAGCCATACAAGAAGTCTTTGCCGCGGAAAAGTGGGTGGAAGACTCTCGGAAAAAAGCTACAGCTGAACTCAAGGTCAGGCTGGAGACCGAGAAGGGTTTAGGCCAAGCCCTTGCGGAGAACGAGAACCTAACCAAACAGCTGACAGATGAGAAAAGGGAGAGAAATGGTGCCGAGGCCGGCCTTAAAACAATCAAAATCTAGGTGGAGGGACAACGTAAACTTCTGCGTCAAAAGGACGAGGACTTGTCCAAAGCCAAGCAAGAAAACTCTGACCTTAAAAAGGAGCTTGCTCAAGTGAAGGAAGAGGCTCGTACCCTCAAGGAAAGCGTGGAGGCTGCCAAGAAGGCTGCTTACAAAGAAGGGGTTGAGGCGACAGAAAACTAACTAACAGAGGAGTTCGCAGAGCTATGCAGGGAGTATTGCCAACAAGTATGGGCAGAAGCTCTGAACGCGGCAGGAATTCCCACCACCTCTGAATTGAGGAAGCCCGAGAACATTTGGATCCCTCAGGACATTCAAGTGATCGAGGAGCTTCCTCCTGCCATATCTGCCCCCAAGATAGCGCCTTCAACACAACCGTCCATCATTCAAGAACTCATTCCAACTCTTAAGGAACCTGTTGGTTCCGACAAAGAGAAGGAGCAAGGCGAGGAAGCCGAGAAGCTTCCGAGCACGGACGCCGAGCCCAACATTCCTACACGAGTGGTGAAGAAGAAAGGGAAACAAGTCCAAACCTCTTTCGAAGTGGAGCTCAAACAAACAGAGGAGGACAAAAAAGGGGATGCCAGCACTACCAAGCAAGACCCCTCCACCAAAGCTTAAGGTCTAGGCCAGTTAGGACCCCTTTTCCTTATGTAATGAGTTTTTTTTTTTTTTTTTTTTTTGTATTAGGACCTTTATTTTAATCTTCTTATTTTGGAATTTTATTTCTAATGTATCCATTGACAAAGATTAATGAAAAGTTTGAAAGGTTGCTATTCGACTGGTTTCCAATCTTCAATAGAAAAATACTAATTCGCTTCACCTTAATGCACAGTGAAGTCTTTACAGCACCTCAATCACCAACAACCCTCATAAAAGTACGTTCATTTTATCAATCTTATTCATTAGCATTGGAACTGTAATATATGAAGTGCAACAACACTCGGCCTGAGACTTAACTTAATATTTAGTTAGGCGCACAAAACAAAACGTCAAACTTACCCTGGTTTAACGGTACGTCCATTTCCACGAAACATGTAACCACAAGGCATGATTCGTGTTAGGTACTTAGAATGATAGAACGAAGTATTAATTTTCACGAGGTATGTGATCCGAGGACCATGCATGACCAAATTTCTGTTTGATGTTTAGAAAAGCGAACTGAAATGTTAATTTTTCCAAAGTAGAAGGTCTGAGGACCCGACGTAACTAAGGTTCTGTTTAACACCCAACAAGATATCAATTTCCACGAGGTATGTGATCCGAGGACCATGCATGACCAAGTTTCTGGTTGATGTTTAGAACAACAAACTGAAATGTTAATTTTTCCAAAGTAGAAGGTCCGAGGACCCGACGTAACTAAGGTTCTGTTTAACACCCAACAAGATATCAATTTCCACAAGATATGTAATCTGAGGACCATGCATGACCAAGTTTCTGTTTGATATTTAGAAAAGCGAACTGAAATGTTAATTTTTCCAAAGTAGAAGGTCCAAGGACCCGACGTAACTAAGGTTCTGTTTAACACCCAACAAGATATCAATTTCCACAAGGTATGTGATCCGAGGACCATGCATGACTAAGTTTCTGTTTGATGTTTAGAATATCGAATTGAAATATTAATTTTCCCAAAGTAGAAGGTCCGAGGACCCGACGTAACTAAGGTTTTGTTTAACACCCAACAAGATATCAATTTCCACGAGGTATGTGATCCGAGGACCATGCATGACCAAGTTTCAGTTTGATGTTTAGAATTAAGTAAATCGAAATGTTACATAATGATAATTGAGCAACAAATGGCAAAAGAGCTTTTCATTAATAGTAATACCTTCGTAGGTTATTTACATTCCAAGGACGTTGTACAATTTTTTCATTTAAATCAGCTAAGCGATATGACCTTATGCCCGCTACAAAAATAATTCGGTATGGTCCTTCCTAGGTTGGTGCTAACTTTCCCCACGCTGGATTCTTGGAAGTACCCATAACTTTCCTCAAGACCAAATCTCCAGGCGTAAGTAGCCTTAATTTCACATGCGCATCATATCCTTGTTTGAGCTTCTGTTAATAATAAGCCAGTTGAACCATGACAGCTTCTCGCCGTTCCTCAACCAGATCCAGGCTTTTCTCTAGCAAGCCATCATTATTTCCCGGGCTGAAAGCACTCATCCTTAACGTCGGAAACCCAGATTCCAAAGGTATCACCGCCTCAGCCCCGTAAGTCATAGAGAAGGGTGTTTCTCCTATAGAGAAGGGTGTTTCTCCTATAGATCTTCACGGCGTAGTCCAATACGTCCATAAAACGTGTGAAAATTCTTCTACCCATCTACCCTTTGTGTCGTCCAGCCTCTTCTTAAGTCTATTGACTATAACTTTGTTAACAGCCTCGGCTTGCCCATTTCCTTGAGGATAAGCGGAAGTGGAGTATCTATTTGTGATGCCCAAGTCATTACAATACATCCTGAATGCTTTACTATCAAATTGCACGTCATTATCTGAAATAAGTGTGTGAGGTACCCCAAATCTAGTGATAATGTTTTTCTAGATAAATTTCTTGGTGTCCACATCCCTAATATTTGATAAAGGCTCAGCTTCAACCAACATGGTGAAGTAATCAGTTCCCATGAGTAGCCACCTTTTGTTTCCCACAGCCCTCGAAAAAGGCCCAACTATATCTAGTCCCCATTGAGCGAATGGCCAAGGACTAGACAGAGGATTAAGGACACCACCAGGTTGATGAATATTGGGAGCAAACTTTTGGCATTGGTCACATTTTATCGCGTAGTCCTGAGCTTCTCTCTGCATATTGGGCCACCAATATCCCTAAGTCAGAGCTCTATGGGCTAAAAATCTCCCCCCAGTGTGACTTCCATAAATCCCATCGTGCAACTCTTCCAAAAGTACCTCCGTTGCGTCAGGGTGTACACATAGTAGGTATGGTCCGGAAAAAGAGCGTTTATACAGCCTTTGATCCTCAGACAACCAAAATTGAGGTGTCTTTCGACGAATTTTATCTGCTTCAGACTTTTCCTCGGGAAGAACATTGCTTTTTAGAAAAGAAACTACGGGGTCCATCCAGCTAGGTCCGAGCCTTATCAAATGGATACAGACAGCACTTGCGGTGGTTAAAGTCGGTTTAGCAAGTCTTCGATGAGGATAATCCTAGGCAAACACTGAGCCGAGGACGTCGCCAAAGTGGCCAACGAGTCCGCATGCGTGTTTCCACTTCTAAAAACATGCGTAAGGATGAAAGAATCAAACTTGGATTGTAAACATTTGACCTTAGTCAGGTATTCTTGCATTCTCGAATCCCTAGCCTTTATGGTCCCTAACACTTGGCCCACGACTAATTGAGAATCCGAGGACATATGAACTGACTTTCCCCCCATTCTCTGGACCATATCCATACCGACTAAGATAGCTTCGTACTCAACCTCATTATTAGTGGCCGAGAACGCTAATCTCAATGACTTCTCAAAGGTAATTCCCTCAAGGGATACCACAACAAGTCCAACGCCTGATCCTCTCTGGTTTGCTGCCCTATCAACATACACTTTCCAAATTGGAGGCCCTTTGCATGTGATCATGCCAAATGATTTTTCATCCATGTGCAATTCCTTTGCAGTTTCTTCTAACGATGGTTCGGTGAACTCTGCCACCAAATCAGCGAGGACCTGGCCCTTCACAGAGGTGCGGGGCATATATTTGATATCGAAAGCTCCCAGAATAGTTCCCCACTTGGCTACCCTCCCCGAGTAGTCAACACCTCGCAATACTGACTTGAGAGGAAGCTGAGTCAAAACCACGACGGTGTGGGATTGGAAGTAGTGAGGAAGCTTTCGTGTAGCATGGACTACGGCTAGAATCGCCTTCTCCAAAGGTAGATAATGCACCTCAGCTTCACTCAAAGATTTGCTAACATAATAAACCGGTCTTTGTACTCCATCGTCATCCCTTATCAGAACCAAGCTGATTGCATGGATAGCTACAGCTAGGTATGCAAACAGGATTTCATCGACCTCCAGTCGAGACATGATGGGTGGCCGGGAAAGATATTCCTTAAGTTGCTGAAAAGCTAAAGCGCACTCCTCGGACCATTTGAATCCTTTCCACTTATTCAATAATTGAAAAAAAAGTCAACACCTATCAGCGGACCGAGAGATAAACCTGCTGAGAGCAGCAGTCATCCCGGTCAATTTCTGAACTTCCTTCGGATTTCGAGGTGGTTGCAAGCCCTGAATGGCTCTGACTTGTGCCAGATTTACCTCTATTCCTCTATGAGTCACCATGTAGCCTAGGAACTTTCCAAAGCCCACCCCAAAAGAGCACTTAGAGGCGTTAAGGTGCAGCTTATACTTCCTAAGTGTTTGAAAGGTGTCGTCCAAATCTTTCACATGCATAGGTACTGTCTTACTCTTCACTACCATATCATCCACATATACCTCAATAGTCTTCCCAAGCTGCAACTCGAACATCCTGGTCATCATCCTTTGGTAAGTAGCCCCTGCATTTTTCAGACCGAATGGCATCACTTTATAGTGATAATTTCCCGTAGAAGTAATGAAGGCAGTCTTCTCCTGATTACCCAATGCCAAAGGTATTTGGTGGTAACCTTGGAAGGCATCTAAAAAACTCATCCGAGGATGTCCAACTATAGCATCCACCAGCTGATCGATGCGAGGCATCGGGAACAAGTCTTTTGAGCAAGCTTTGTTCAGGTAAATGAAGTCCACACATACTCTCCACTTTTCGTTCTTCTTTTTTACTACGACAATATGCGCCAACCATTCTAGGTAGAACACTTCTTTAATAGCCCCAGCCATTTTGAGCTTGAGCACTTCCTCCTTGACGGCCTCGGCATGTTCTTTCGAAGAACGTCGAGGTGGTTGCCTCTTGGGAATAACGGCAGGATTGACGTTCAAATGATGGCAAATGAAACTTAGGTCAACCCCCGGAGCCTCGTAGGGATCCCATGCAAATACATTGATATTATTTTTCAAAAACGTCACTAATTCCATCTTCTCTTGATGTGGAAGCTGTATCCCAACCTGAAAGAACCTTTCAAGATCCACATTTATAAGAAATCTTTCCAACTCTTTACACATGGCCTCATCTGCTGTCACCGCACCGGGCGTATCCAGCGTTGTTAATTGCTATAAGTTTTTCACAGCCGAGGTCGAGGATTTTGATTCGGTTTGATGCAGCACCGCAGCTGATATGCATTGCCTTGCTACTGATTGGCTCCCAAGAATTTCTTCAATCAATCCATTCGAGGGAAACTTCACTTTAACATGTAAAGTCGAGGAGACAGTACCCAAAGCATGCAGCCAAGGCCTTGCAACGATGGTTGTATATGGGGAATATGCGTCAACCACAATGAAATCTACATCAACTATTTCTGGGCCCGACTGTACGGGCAAACGAATTTGCCCCTTTGGTATGACAGCCTTCCCTTCAAAGCTTATCAACGGCGAATCATAGAAAGTGAGATCCTCCAGCTCTAACTTAAGCCCCCTGAATAAGTCAGGGTACATAATATCCGCACCACTACGCTAATCAACCATCACTCTCTTGACATCATAATTCCCTATCCTCAACTTGACCACCAGGGCATCGTCATGTGGTTGAATGGTCTCAACCTTATCCTCATCAGAGAATCCCAAAATAAGCGTACTCCCTTTGATCCTCTTCGACCTCAAGCCAAACTCCTCGGCCTGGGAATGTGACACAGCCATCACCCTTGTAGGACTGGAACCAATTCTGCCAGGTATAGCGAAGATGACATTAATCGTTCCTAAGGGCGACCGAGATGGGTTTTTCTTCTGATTATTTGAACCTAAATGATTTCCTTGTCCGTTGGGTTGATACAGGTGTTGCTTCAATTTTCCCTCACTAACAAGCTGCTCTAAATGGTTCCAAAGTGTCCGACAATTCTCGGTAGTATGACCTACATCCTGATGATACTAGCAAAAAAGGTTCTGATTGTGTTTCGCAGGGTCCCCTGCCATCTTACTAGGCCACTTGAAATAGGATTTCTTGCGGACTTTCTCCAGCAATTGGTGCACCAGTTCTCGGAATACAGTATTAACTACTTGAGGATTGGCTGAACCAGATTACCCTGAGAAATCTCTCCTCGGCTTATTATTATGGTACCTATCCGACCTGAAATCCCTCCTTTCTTGAGGAATAACCTTCGCCTTACCCTTACCTTGTTGTTGGTCTTCCTCAACCCTTTTATACTCGTCAATGCGATCCATAAGCCGACGTACGCTCCGCACAGGCTTTTTAGTCAGAGATTTCCTTAAGTCATGATCAGTTGGGAGGCCCACCTCGTCAGTGTTAATCGCCACCTCGTCAAAATCGCCATCAATTTTATTAAACATCTCCCAGTATCTGTCAGAGTATCTTTTCAAAGTCTCACCCTTCCTCATGGCCATGGATAACAATGAGTCCAAAGGTTGAGGGACTCTGCTGCATGTGATGAATCGGGACGCGAATGTCCTAGTGAGTTCCATGAAAGAATCAACTGACCCCGGCTTTAGTCCGTTAAACCATCTCATAGCAGCAGGTCCCAGGCTAAAGGGAAAGACTTTGCACATCAAGGTTTCGTTCTGAGAATGTACCGTCATCCTCTGATTAAAATGGCTTACGTGTTCGACTGGGTCTGTCCTGCCATTATAGATGGTGAAGGTGGGCTGGGTGAACCGCCGTGGGAGCCTTCCCTTCTCGATCCTGCGTGAGAAGGGTGACTTAGAGAGTTGGTGCAATGCTCGGCTCATGGCATCGTTTCCCAAGCCCCTAGAGGGAAACTTCTTATGCTTACGACCTGAAAGCTCGTCCTTCTCGTAAGAGAAGGTTTCGCTAGGGGGAGTCCTGGACCTTGGACTATAACTGCTTCCCTGGGACCCCCTAGAGGAAGGATTGGAAGGAGGTGAAGCCCGCCTTCGTCTGACACGGCGTAGTTTTTTCTTAAGGTGGTCAATCTCCCTCTGCATGGCCTTGGCATCATCCTCATGGGTGGCCTTGCTTCCACCACGCAAATGGCTTGTATCAGGGTGTACTGTATGCACACTTCCCTCTTGATCCCTCCAGCGCTCAAGACGCTCAAAATGATCTTCACGCTGGGACCCCTGAAACTCTGCATGATGCGAACCTAAGCCTGCCATGATGTTCCAATTCCTTCAACACTAGATCCCCACAGACGGCGTCAATTGTAAGTGTACAATTTGTACCCAGTCCAATCACTAGATTGACCCAGGCCAAAAGAGTCTTATACAATGAAATTTGTGTGGTATGGGTTTGAAACCTAGATTAGAGATATTGGAGAGTTAATAAACAGGCTAGAATGCCGTGATTTATGCAAATAATAGATGAATATGACAAAAAAAAATTCTCCTTGAACGTAAGCCGAGGACCACTTGTATTACCTTTTTTTTCTTTAAGCAAAAGATTACAATTAGTGTTCAAGTCTTTCGTCCCCCCCATCTTCATACCTCTCCTGTCCTCTTATATCCCTCTTCTTCTTTTTTTCTTCCACGTGTAGCACAGATTTTCTAAATAGATACTTGTCTCATCCACCACCTTCTTGAAGTCTTCAAATAATAGCTGAAAAGCTGAATATTTCTCTATTAATGCGGCCAGGAAGGTAAGTGCAGGGCCTTTAATGCGGTGGTAGTAGCTTTTTTCCTCTGATATTCCTCGCACGTTCTTCCTTCTAACAACTGCTTAGATCACGCCTTTACCCAACAGATCTTCCAGAATTCTGCTTCTAAATCCTTTAGCACGTCCCATGGCCTTTACTGGGCCCATCCGAGGAGATACTCCTCGGACAACTCCTTCTCCCCTTATAGAATGGACTGGCCTGTGGGCCTCGAATGCTTTACTTGAACAGACTTACTCCACCAAATCAGGCCCAAAGCCCAAATATATATATATATATTATTTATTTTTCCCTCACATACGCTTTTTTAGGGTAAATTCTAAGATTTAATTTTCTTTTTTGTTAAATTTGAAAATTGAATGGATTATTCATTAATTAGAATTTTAGAAAATTACGTGGAACCAAGATTTTATACCTTATTTACAATTTTGTCCATTAAAGTTTCAAACTTATGAAACTACTTCAATTAAAGTCTCAAATTTATGAAGCAATTTCTAATCTTCTTCATCACTTGGAAAGTAAAGAAAGATAAATAATTAAATAAATAATTAAATAATTAAAATTAAAATTAAAATTTTAAAAAAAAAACTTTTGATAAAACTTTGAATTTCACCTCTATGACAATTCCGATTTTGTGGCATATAAAACTCAATTCACATTCTCACTATAAGCAAAGCTTTCTCTCTCAAAATGGGACTCTCTCAGTCTTTCCACTCCCTCAATTCAATGATTGTCAAATTAATTTATAATCAAATTTAAACAAGCAGAGTTTCATGAACAATTGTCCACTTTTCTTGACTCCGTTATTGTCCAAAATAACAATGATAAATAATAGAGTTCAACAAAAGTTTTAGGAAAATTATCAGTTTACATTGTACTAGCAATGAATGATTTACATTGCTAGTACAATTCAGGGACATTAAAGTGAAACAATTTCATAAATTCAGGGGAGAATAGATTGACAAAATTAAAAACTTGAGACCAAATATTATTCTCTCAGCTCTATCTTCCCCCCTTACCCATTCCGCCTGATCTACTACAATAATTCATTGCTGCCATGGCAAAGCTTAGAAGGGGCATCGAGTTACTAACAATAGTATTGAATGAAGAATCTAGATTATCTCTACCAAAAAAGAAGTATCTAGATTATTATTATGAGACTGTGAGAGCTATACAATGGCATTTGAGGTGAGGTGGGCAATCAAATTCACAGCTGTAAGGTGAACTGACAGTAGATTCTGCTCCCCACGCTTTTTAAACTCAATCTTTTGGAGCATGCTACTTTTGGTCCCAGATGCATGACTTCTCAGACTAGTCAGCATCCCCACCCACACCTTTTTCCAGACTTTTCATGCTCCCTAGGCATGTACACCGCATGAGGATAAATTTTTGTTAAGAGAAACTAACTCAACCAAAAAAAAAATTACATAAGGAAAAATCAGAGGGCAAGCATTGTCCCACATTCACTCCTTCAATCCTTGTTTTGGTTCTGTGTGTACTGTTGGTCCCTGCCTATAACTGAGAAAGCCTGAATTCAAAACTTATTGACATGTATTATTCTGTTCTGAAGAAAAGCCTAACCTGCACTACAGTTCAAGGACATAAATGTTGGCAGTTCTCAGTTTTGTCATCTGTTGAACATAAAAGCTAGAACAATCTTGCACAAAATCCAAGAAGGTGTCAAAAAGCTGTAACAAAATATCGCACTACACCCAATTGCTATGGGAGCCAAATAAAGCCAATAAAGAGACAATTTTGATATGCAGATGCATTCCAAATGCATTCTAAAGAAATCACCTAGTTCTGGTATTGCTTCCATAGTCACCTACAACTTAGAAGAGTTTCAAACCTTCAATTGGATGACAAAATATAAAAAAAATTTCAGATTTCAATGCTGCCTGCCTATAAGGCCTAAGCATATTCCATGTTTAAGCTGGTCCAAAATTCCTAATTCAGTGCAATAAAGCAAAAGGTAGCAAATAAAGAGAGAATTGCCTAATTTTAAGTTAAAAGGACCCGTGATTCCAAAAAAGTTGTGTCCAATAAAGACATCTGAGCCAACTACACCCCACCATCATTAAAAATGAAAAAGCATGATAATGCAAATGTCCCAGCATTATTATCTGATCAAACAGTGATCCTCTTGGCTCAGACATTTTCTTGAGTATCTGCTTCTTCACTAACAATATCAGTTATGTACAGACCACCGTATACTACCAAACTACCATATGAAAAATCATACAGTTTTGGAGAAAAAAAAAGGGCCAAGAAGCTAAACAATACAAAATGCAGCAATCACACCTACAACACCATAATCACTTTACAGTTTGTAAAAGAGGTCACTCCGCATGGATTGCAGACTAGATCCCTGAAAGCAAAAATTCCCAATATTCCAATTTTCAAAATCTACAGAGACTGAAGATTCAATAGGCTTTACTTACATTTCCTTCAAAAACTGTGCAGCTGGGTTAGCAGGTGAACAAGCTCATCACTAGAAGGCCTGTCTGCAGGCATATCTGATAGGCATACAACAGCTATTCTCACTGCCATTAACATCTCATCTTCCTCTCCTTCTTCCCCTAGAATACTCTTATCTAGTGCTTCCCTTGCCTCCCCTGCTTGCTGCAAATGCCTAAGCCACTGTCCCAAACTGCCCCCACTAGCCGGTTCTCCAAAGAATGGATCAGTAGGGTCTCTTCCAGTTAACAAAACACCCAATATCATACCAAAACTGAAAACGTCGCTCTTATCGGTATACCTGTTTCAAATCGATATATATCCACCATCAATGTGATGTTATAACTTATATGTTTGATATAAAACAGACTAACATGTACTAATTCTCAATTGCAACCAAAGAATAGGGTAATGGCTTATTACAGGTTCTCACTCTAAATACCTCATAGCATCAACTAAGCATACATACCAATAATGCCTCCAAAATTCCACTAGAGATAAAACTTAATTTTAGTGAAAATTTGAAACTCCCGAGACAAATTATAAAAATCTCAATACAAGTTCAAATTCAGTGTAGTTATCACTAACCAGAATCTAAATTGGTAATTTCAATGGTAAACATCAAAGTAGGAACTAATCGAGGTGTAGAGAGTTCAAAGAAAAAAAAAATTTTAAACCCAGTAGCAAAGTTAACCTTATTAATAGAGAAAGGACTAACATCAAAACTGGGGCTAATTTTTTGAACTGCTTGTCACAACAATAACATAAAGATTTGCTGATAAACCCATGAGAAAAAATATATATATTTGAAATGTATGAATTATGTAAGTGTATTCATTACCTGCGATTTTGGAAGCACTCAGGAGCACTATAACCTGAGGTGGTCCTATCCAAATTAGGCATGAGCTTAGCCAACCCACAATCCGCCAACCTGGGTTCAAACTCAGCATCCAACATCACATTAGTAGGCTTCAAATTATAGTGCAAAATAGAAGGGTCACGCTCAAAGTGAAGATACTGAAGCCCCTTAACAACCCCAACCGCAATCCGAAGCCGCACTTCCCAACTCAGCTGCAACTGATTATCTCTCACTCTATTCATAGCATCCTCAAGACTCCCAGTTGGGACATAATCATAAACCAAAGAAAACCCACCTAGTTCCCTAACATAAGCCCTCAAACTCATCAAGTTCCTATGTCTCAGACTAGCAAGTGTTTCTAGCTCCTTCTGTATTTTTCTCTTGAGAGACTTTCTCTCTGGTGAACCAGTTTGAAACGGTTCTAGCCTCTTGACCGCGATTGCAAGCCCATTATCGAGCACAGTTCGGTAGTATTTCCCACTTGGGCTAGAACCCAGTAAGCGATTTTCATTAGAGAGAGCAGACTGAAGTGTCTTGGGAGCAATTTCTGGGGAGAACAACACAGGGCCTTTGAGAATTGGCGTTCGGTTAAGGTATCTGACAAAGCTTCGGACTATGAGAGCGAAGAGAAGTGAACCAATCAAACCGGTTAGTACTCCTAAAGCAATGCTGAGAAAGATTCTTCTAAGCCCGTTTTGGAATTCAGATGGCCTTGAAATCTTTCTCTCTTGGCAGTACACAGTGGTGAAGTGAAAGCAGAGTTTTATGAACAGCAAAACAAAGGTAAAGATTTTCTTGTTGCAAAAGTAGTAGGACATTTTAGCTGTACTACTAAACAACCCACAAACAAAACTCTCAGAACCAAGAAAGAGAGAGCTTTTAAGCTATATATGCCTCACATAAATTGGAAACAAACAACACGTTCAAAGTGAAGAAAAGCTATTTGAAGCTTCCTAGAAGCTTTAAAAATCTCAAACAAGCATAAGTTTTCTCTCTCTCATTTTTTTACATGAGGCTCAAAAAGAATAAAACTTGCCTAAAATTAAAAGAACAGAAAAATCCCACCTTCAAACTCTTCAGTTCTATTTCTGTTTTTTTCTTGGAAACCCATCAGAGAAGCTTCAAAGTGCTTGATGACATTGGCGCTTATATCAGATAAAAATCGAATTTTGACCCAAAAATCTTCACAAGAAAGACGTGAAGAATCATTTCGTCACTGATTCCCATCTTCTTCTAAAAAAATTTTATTTATTTTCAACGAATCTGACCCCCAATGTGAGTCTGCAATAATCTACAGTACCCATTGAAATTGCGCTCTTGAACTATTTACAAGAAGACCCAGAAATTTCTTGCTTTATATTTTTCTCAGTTAAAATAATGAAAAGCTAAGAAAGACTTGCAGAAAGACTTGAAGATAAGAAAGACGTTGTAGTCCGGGACTATGTAAGAATTTCCCCTCAGTCAGACATAGTTAGTCAGTAAAAAAAAAAAAAACCAAACAGGGCGACTTCTTATCTTCACAAACACTACCTACCACCATGATTGTCCTTGAAATTTCGAAGTACAAACAAACAAAACTCCCAATCAAACTTGACCAGACCTCTCACTCTCTCTCTCTATCTTTACCTCAGTTTGAGAAGACATAGAGCACAGTGCCACACATTAACACATACGCTCTGCTTGTCACCAGAGAGGCATTTGCATTTCTCTATCTCTCTCTCTCTCTCTCAATGGACAAAACTGGGTTCCCGCCTTTCAGAGGAACTCGTACAAAGTGGGGTCCGATGTGCCACATTGGCGGAGGCATTCCTCGCGTCTCTATCACGGGCCGAAAGAAGCACATCGAACTGTGTGCAACAAGGAATATGTGGTTAATCCTAGCCGTTGCTTAGTGTTGGAAAGTGATCTGGAGCGTTGGTTTGGAACCACGGGAATTTGTGCTATGTGGCTTTTTGTGATTATAGAAATCCCATTGTCTTATCGCAGGGATTAGTAAAGTTTTTCTCTTTTTCCATCGAATAATTGCTTTTCCTTTTTCCCCTTCATTCCTCTAATAAAAACTATTTAATGAAATTTGAAAGAATTTATGTAATAGTCTCTTTTTTTTTAAATGTATTTTGTGTGTGTGTGTGTATAGTCGTGTCGTGTTTGGACCAAATACTGGTTAGTCTAAGTCTAGTCTAGGCTCTAGTCTAGTGTTTGGTTTGGTTGAGTTTGGGGACAAGTGAAAGGCCAACACGTGTGCACGTGTGGAGGCTTTTGATTTGAGCCAGCCAGAGCCAGGGAATGTAGGACGAGCTTTTTATTACAGTGTTTACCTTACCTTTATACCTCTACGGCTCTACCTTGAGGCTCACGTGGCATGGACATGGTTGCCTTGCCTAACCTTACCTTTCTCCACAGTTTTCACTCAAATTATTATGTGTTGGGTCCCACTTCCACACCCATGAATGAGAATGACCCATCTCATAATGATCGTTACAAACTTCCCTGTTCTTATCTCATTCATTATTAAGCTACAAATTAGGTACAAAGTTTATTCATCACCAATTCACCATAGCTACAAACGGAAGCTGGTTTCAAATAGATAAAAGGGTGTATTAACAAAGAACATTAATTATTATAAAAAAAAAATTTGATAAAGTCTAAAATTAGTGATCACGCATCTCATTCAGGCTTTGAAAGACCTAAAAAAAAAAAAAAGAACACAAGACAGCTTAAAATTGACATCAACGGGGTGTCAGCTAATGATACTTTAATGTTTAATTCTGCTCTCATTGCGGTAATGTATTTCAATATATGTGTTTTGTTTCCTTGTAACATGTTATGCATAAGGGTGAACATATATGTAAGACACTTCCAACGTGTCTCATGATTTCACCGAATTACATATTTAGGTATGTAGAGCATGTCTGATCAAAGAGATGGGTTCAGGAGTGTGTACCAATCAGTGGCATGGGCTTGGACGTGGCGTACTCCTAGTTGTGAATAAACCCATGTGCTCCAAGATAGTATTTTCTTTTTTTTAATTTCTTTTCTCATAAAAAATTTTTAAAAATATTTCATAAATCAATACCTTTTAACGCATCTGCTAAAATTTTCTTTTCTTTATAAGTTCGGAATGCCAACCATCAAAGATGTTATTGTAATTGCACGTTGCCTTGGGTTTTTAACCATTCCATTCATGCGAAGAGATGTTTTAGCATTTTTTTTTTTTTGTGCTGTGTAGTGTGTTGTTTTCTTATTGGGCTTGTGAAACAGTGTGATTGTTGATCTCCTTCAAGTGATTTTTTGGTGGGATTTTGGTTTGGAACTTCGTTCTTTCTTATCAACCTTTACCAAAATTGTAGAGTTCTCCCTCTTTATCAAAATCTCAGAGCTCTTGTCGTTAATCTTTCCCACACCTTTCCAATGACCTTTCTTTCTCTAGTGAAGTACTCTAGCGAATCCCTCTTCCTTCAAATATCCTTACCTTTCATTATTTGGTTATGCTAGATCCTACAGGGTCCCCTTTTGGTTTACCTTTCATTAAGTTGTGTCATTATGTATAAGTCCATTGTTGTAGTCCTCCCTTAGGTAGTTCAGTTTCTTTTTCTTTTCTTTTTTTATTCAAAGGCAGTTTAGTTTCATGTCCACCGGTAGTGTTCACCATTGTGTTTGGGTGGGATTGTTCCCGCTAGTTGGGCTTCTTCGAGTATCTATGGAGGTGTCTTCCGTCGAGAGAAAGTGGTCGCCTGTGAACTCAAAAGATATCCTAAGTGAACTTTGGTCGTTGACGATGATGATGCAGCAACAAAACAAGAAGAAAAAGGGACACTTTCTCACTTAGATCTCCAAAAGCGCTCTCTCAAACCACCACAAGAACAACGAAAAAAAAATCCCTAATTCTTTCAATTTAAGCTCTAACCCTAGTGAAACCTTAATTTTTTCAATTTAAGCTCTAACCTAGCCATCACTCCACTCCCTAGAACCCCAACTCTGACTAGATTTATGACGATGAGTGCAAAGAGAAGAAGCACAAGCACAAGCACAAGCCCCAACTTGATGAAAGGCAAGATCTCCTACTCGATTCAATGCGCTTTTGACCAGCCAAGTAGAGGAGTCGCATTGGTCAAAGCCATACAAAGATCATGCTAATATTTTGTCAGTTGACATTTAAGGCAGGGGCCTAGTTGAGCATATCAAACCAGGATTGAATTTGGTTAGAGAGAAAGACAGGATTTGAATTTGGCAAGAGGAACATGGGAAATTTAGGGTTTGAAATTTCACGTTAGGACATATTTGTAATTAAAATTGATTAGAATGGACAATTTTTCCAATTGAATAAATTACTACATTCCAATCAATAGGTAACATGAGATTGCCACCATTTAATAAAGTAATGATATTACCATAATTTATGGCAATGTAAATTTTTTGGTAATCTTACATTACTATAATGAAGTATGCAAATAAACGAACCAAACACCATAATATTTACATTGCTGTAATATGGTTGTAATGTTCATTACATTACGGCAAACCAAGCATCCCCATAGTTCGTTCATAACATGACAATAAAAATGAACTTCGCTATTTGTCTACATTAATACAATACACCGTTTGTGTAGAGGCTGACCAACTTCGAAGACCTATATGCACAAAGTAAAATATTTGGATCCAAGAGTTACAGCCACAAGAAAGCTCACTAATCGAAACCAATGTACAAATACACAATGCACTAAACTAAATCGTCATAGCTTCTTTTTTGGTAAGTCAAATCAACACAGCTTCACCAAAAAGGAAGCAAACAAACTTAATAAACAAAAACATGACATTACAAAGCCCTTGGCTGAGAGCTATTGGTGCTCTTGACTTGACTCAGACCAACGTCGCCATCTTAAATTACAAACCCGGGAACTGATTTTACACATATGCTCATGGGGCAGGCACACCAACCTACCACTCCTCTAAATCCTCAAAAAACACAGGTGACATTTTCTTCAATGGAGAACCAGCTATAAAATTTATGAAATATTATTATACAAAATGCAATACCAACATATATTTCTCTTAGACTACCCAGCTTCAATGTATTTTTGGCCTTCGGTATTTCTTGTTTGAGAATTTTATCCATTTGAGTCTGCTAATAAAGTAAGGATCTCACTATCGTCAAAGTTCGACTCTAATGCTACCTCATAAGGGTTTTTACCTTCCACATTTACAGCTCGTGGATCTGCTCCCCTGCAAATGCATTGGAAACCCTTCAGCTTCATTCATTAATAGTGGAAAAATAGTTAAACAATAAAATGAAATGAAAAATCCCTAAATTCAAACTCAGAAAGATTGGGAATCTAAAAAAACCTGTAAAAAGAAAACTGCAACTATAACCAAGATACAGCATGGATATTATTAAGCCACCAACATCACCCCCCCCCCCCCCCAAACACACCCAAAAAAAAAAAAAAAAAAGTAAATATCATAAAGTTACCTTGTTAGAAGCAATTTCACATATGCGTTTCTGCCTCTGATAATGCAGCGGTGGAGTGGCGTTTGACTTCTTGAATCAGTTGCATTTATATTTGCACCATACTGTAGGAGGAGTTCTATCATGCCTATGTCTGCAGTTTCACAAGCGAGGTGAAGTAGTGTGCACCCATCCAGATCCTCCAAGGTATGGCCTTCACACGTACCAGCCAGGTTTGTAGAGCTAGTAGAGGACCTTTCCAATGAATCCCCCATTAAGCAGCTAGAGCTGTGGTCAAGGCTTGCCTGCTCATGCAAAAGCATTACTTTGGCAAGGGTTAAAGAAGAGCCACAAGATGTTTGCTCATATACAGCATTCACATCTGCTTCAGAATTAACAATGTGACGGTATACAGCTTTCTTGTCATTAGCACGCACACCCTCCCATATTTGTTGTGCCACTAAATGAGGATATTGGTTGTCTTTTGGCCTCCGAACAAAAAGCTTTTCTGCATACTGTGATCAAAAGAAAACATGTCACTTCAAAATTTCCACAGCAGTCTGAAAAACTTGGCAAGTAGCGCCATCGTTTACATCAAAAAAATAATAAGAATTATTTTTAAAAAAAAAAAAAAACACTTAGCAAGTAGCATATGGAAACTGAGATTAGTAATCCAAAAATAAATGGATACGTTGGAGAATTTTCAAATATCAAAATTGCATCTTGGAGACTGATGGGAGATTTTCAGATAAAAGAACAGCATGCAATATGTATTTTGAATTTCTTGTCTGGGTTATCACTTCTCAGGCTGAGGTGTCCCTCACCCCCCCCCCCCCCCTTTTTCTCTCTTTCCCCTCTGTTTTGGCCCTATTTAGGAAGGATTGCTCTAGTTGATTATCTATATTCTATATTTTGTCTAGAGAGAGAAAAATCTAATTCACTCCCCCTTTTACACAAGTAAATAAAAAGAAAATGTTTAAAAAAGAGGAGATGCCTTTAAGTACATAGAATGTATATAAAAGGTTCACCAAAAGGATACATTTAAAATTAATCTTGGGTATAAAATCTGTAAATATATATATATATATATATATATATATATATATATAATAAAAAGAAAACTGGATGCAGCCCAAAGCAAGCATCACTCATGCAATGATCTCAAGAAAAAGATCAAAGCTGAAGTGTGACTCAACACAATTGAGGTCCTATTGTTCCTTTCCCTCCAAATAGTCCACATTATAGAAGAATCCCACACCGCTCCATCACTATGCCTGTCCAAACAAACCCTTCCAATAGAAAAACATCAATAACCTTCATAGGCATCACTACAGAACCTAAATAGTCTAATCGAATCCCTGTTGTTGCTCAACTCTCTCTCTCTCACCCCACCCACCCACAAACAGAAGTCACAAGTAGTCAGGTCCTTGATTCATTGAACTATTAAATAACTCAGATGAGTCTTACCTGGATTATATGGAATCAACAGACAGAATTAGTTATGCAATTCTGAAACATCTGCAGCATTTATTTTGGATGACTTCATCTCAAACAAATCATCAAGTAGAAACCAAAATTACAAGCTGAACCATAGTGTTATACTACTCTTATTAACATCTTAAAAGTGAATCAAACATCTGACTATTTTCTTATCTTTCCAGTTCTATGAGATTAACAATTGGTTGGAGCTGATGGCTTAAAAACTTACCAGCAATCCTTTTAAATCTAAACATAAATAAATTATATTTTAACCCCTATAATTTAGGGGTGCAACAAATCAAATAGTGTAGTTTCAAAAGAAACAAATCAAACCCTGTGGTTTCAATAAGTAACAAATTAAACCCACAGCTGATACTGAAAACAAACAGAATGCTATTCCACTTAATGGCCCAAGGTTTAATTTGTTACACCCTCTAAACCGTAGAGTTTAAAATGTAATTTTCCCTATAAAGAATTCCATGATAGATAAAACAACTTACATCCAGGCATGCACAAAGTCTATGCAAATATTATCAGTAACAAAATACGCTTAAGACGTAATTATTTGACTTTCATGGGAAATAATTCACCATTATTGCACATATTTCATATACATTAAGCCACAACCACATGCAATTATCTTTGGGTGGAAGAGAATGACTTTAAACAAAAATTCCATAATAGGATACATTGTCACACCTTTGCATGGATGAACTTTTCTTTCACTGATATAGAATCAGCATGACTAGGTTTACTGAGAAAAAACAGCTGCGGTTTATCGGATTTGTACAAGCTTCACCGACAGAAATAATGTGAATGTTAGCTACAACTAGTAAAAAAAACATTAACATATTTCTGTGAGGTTGAAAAAAATCATGTTTCAATCATTATGGAGATTTTTTACCCTGTGGAGACTAGATCAACCTGAAAGGCATTTCTAGATTGCAATAGTTCCTCCCAGACTGAGTTGGCAAAGGTATTACCCAGAGACTGAAACAAACTTATAACAGAAGGATCCCACACTTTGACATCCAGTGTAAGAGACCTCACCTGGAATAGCAGTCAACACAAGAACAAAAGGTGCACCAAATGAGCATACTGAACAAGCATCATGACCCAAATGAAAACTTACCCAACTGTAAACAAAAGATATTAATCATGAAAACCATTCAAATAAATAAATAAACAAGACTTTAGAATTCCTGCCAAATGACATAATTTTCTCTTTAATGCTCCATTTACCCAAATGTGGGATAATGCATGCCTTACAGATTTCTACAACTGCAGATTTGCAGGCCAGAAAGTTTTCCGGTTGGAAGAAGAATTATTCTTCTATTGAACAGTTCATACTACCCACAATAATTCAAAAGTTAATTTTATAATATAAATTTTCCTTACTAATATCATTAGAATAAAATACAACATGAAGCCAGTCAAAATCCTAAGATATAACTCCTATGAATCTTGAGCCAGTCGATGCAAAGTAAAAAAAAACACCAAGAAAAAGAGAAAACCAAGAAAACTAACGCAATGTTTGGAGGGGCTGAAGGAAGGAAGGAGATGGTAGGAGAAAAAATGATAGGGAGGTAATGAATAGAGCAAGCCTGTTCTCTAGTGACAAGCAATATAAATTTTGGCCCAAGTAGTTGCAATCAAGGCTCGATATATATCTTGGAAGCATGATAAACCAAGTTCAGAAACTGTAATTCTATGGGCCCTGTATCTATATTTTATAACACTCCATAACTTTCGAGAATAATATGACAAAAGAAGCCAGACTATTAGTTTTGGGCGAGAACATTAGTATTCTGCTTGAGCCCCAATCTTACATGCAATTTCTGCAATCAATCAATACTATAAAGTCCATTGATTTCCACATGCAATAGGCTGTCCACTCCATCAAAGCTCCTTATAACATACTTTAGTTGGCATAATTAAAAAAAATATAGATGAACCAGCATGCCACAAATTTATTTTTAGGATCATTCAATTCTGTTCACTATAACTCTTGCATAGAAATTTATCTATAAAAATCTAATGATATCTGAAATAACTTTTAATTAATATATAATTTTACGGGTAAGTTTATCATTGAGCACCCTTATACACAGTTTACAGAGAGAACAATTTTGGCCAGTAGAACAATGCTTGTCCAAGAACGCAAACATGGCCGATAGAGAGCACAAAAAAAGACACGTAGTCAAGCTCATACAATTTACCTTTGATATGTGTACCCCAAGATTTCTGTGAACACCAGAACATTCAATACAAACAAGAACACCAAGATTTAATGATGCCCAGTCTGGTTCAGGAGCACCACAATCAGCACATTTATCATTTCCACATACTCTTCGCAATACCTCAATTGGCTTCTCACTTTTTACACAGGAACGTTGTGGTTGCATGTGTCTTATTTGGCGTTCAAGATGTGCAGTAGTAAGGCTCCTCTCAGATGTATAGTCTTCAGCTGCAGCGTGATCAAAATCAGAACTTTCAAATGAACTACTCTCACTGGCAGACCGATGATGACTGCTTCCCATGGGACTAGCTGGCAGACACTGAAATATAATGGGACTTCCATCATCAAAACAATGATAAACATAATTAGCCACAATCATGAAAAAAAAAAAACCTATCAAAAATTACCCTCTCAGGAGCTTGAGAACTAAGTAATGATGCTATAACCCCAGTGATCTTTTCAATCCAATCCATTTGATCCAGTGCACTCTCTGCCTGCACTGACAAGCACAAATAATTGTTATTGAGGATCTTTTACCAAACATAAACCGTCAACAGTTCATCTTTTTGGCAAAATCATCCAGCAAAAAGTTTGATTCTGAGATTATAAAGTCCATAAAAAGAAAACCTAAGAAAAAAGCCACAAGAACATGCTACCCCTCAACTCAAACCTGCAAAGTGTAGTTCTTTGTTGGTGAAATAATCCTGAAGCAAAACCTCAGATCTGACTGGTCAGCATCAACTTTGATTGTCGATGTAAGCAGGTTCACTGTGTGATGAGCAACAGATTTCTCATCGTGTACTCCACCATGATAATGATTAGAAAGCCACCGACTCAGCAGTCCAGAACCCAGCTCAGAACTATTCCTCTGACCAGAAAGTTGACTGCCAGAGCCCTTGAAGATATCATGGAAGGTAAAAGTTGGTGTCAAGCACTGACTTCAACCCCTATGCAGCCAAAATTATATTATAAACAAAATACTTACAGATGATTTGCTGCACTGCTTGCGATAGTAATACAGCATTCCCCGGCTATCAAGAACAAAAAATCTTCTTTTCCAGTCACCCCTTAAGTTTGAGGACCGCTTTGAGAGATAACCTTGTCGAATGGTTTGAACCTGAGATATTTCTTATAGGATTACAAGTAAAAAGAGAAAACTACAAAGATGCAAAAATGCAAAAATGTAATAAAAATAAAATAAAAAAGTCTAAAAGATAGGAGTTTCTTGGTATATGAATAAATATAAACCTTTCCCTTTGCAGCAGACTGCATAACTGCCTCTATCATCTTGTGTGAACTTCTACCAATGGCTTGTATACCATCTCCATTAGGAGATCCATTTGTGCCATTGGAAGACCACTTACTCTCGCGATCCACCTGTCTCTTGTACTCTTGCATCTTTTCATTAAGAGCTGCCTGCTCATAGTTAGACCTTTCTCTTGACTGTTGCGCATAAGTCAAGACCTGCAAAATGATATTTAATCAGGAATTTCAATAATAAACTACCTCTAGACAATATTTAAGATGAGAAATGTAAGAATTCTCTCAAATTCAACCCCAGTCCTTCCCCACTATTTTGGGTTGGCCATATAAAATTTTCCTACCCATTCTGCTCCTCCCAGAGCCATATTCACACAGGCCTGGTACGTCAACGATCACCACTTCAACAAAAGTTTTCTTTTATTTTTGACAGGCAATTCCTAAAAATGCTTATTCCATTTCGCTAATACAGCAGTAGCTATGTATTAAAGACGTAATTTTAAATCCAAGAAAAATAATTTATTAAAGCAGAACTTAGGAAAAATAAACAAATCAGAATATTGTAATAGACAACAAGATTGATATTAACACATTTGCTTCCAAAAGTATATAACGAACCTGATTAATGTATGGCTCCATTTGGTGCAACAACTCATACCCCTATATTAGCCACAAAAGAAAAAATTAAAGATTAGCACAGATATGTCATCGCATATGAAAAGGGCAGAAATTCCCTGCCATGTGATCCATGATCTACCTGTTTGAAGTAACGAAGATGTGCATCCATGGTCCCACTGACTGCTTCCAAAAATTCAAACCTCTTTTTTGCTTCAACAGTAGAAAGAGCGGTTACCTGGATACAGAAACCAAAATTTAAAAAAAAAAAAAAAAAAAAACCCAGGGTGTCACTATCACATCAGCAAGTAGTTGAATTTTAGAGGTCATGGAAAGATTCATTTTTTGGTAGAACAAGATGTCCATCAAATTTACTTACCAAATTGAAGCGAGCTTGCTCAAATGTAGACCTTGCATTATGAAGCTCCTGAAATTCCTCCAAACTATATTAGAATTTAAAGAATAGAAGCTTTCCAGTACTATGACAATTCTACAGATACGAATATGCAGATTAGAAAACTAAGAATTAATACTGCATGATACCTCCTCCAAAAGAATTGCGACATCACTCTTTGTGCCTTTTCTCAATGACAGAAACTTTTCACGAGCCTGTGGCATTAAAAGCATTATAACATAGTAAACATTACTGCCATATCAGTTCTACATAGGTTATTCATCTCAAAACAGAAAAAATATCCAAAACCATGGTCAAATAATTGAAAGAAGATGACTGTTTTAGGCTTTTGTTGCTGAATCAATACACACAATCCAGATCCATTCATCAGTATATAAAACTTTAGGCAAGCTGCTGCAAATCCGAGATACAAGAATGAAATAGAAAAAAGACAATTTACAAACCATAACTTATAAGTTTCATTCTTTAGAAGACAAATAGATAATGACAGAGCAATGCTGCAAGGGTTGTGACTGATAATAATTAGGAATCACTTTTAGCCAACCTTATGCTACATGAAAAAATATAATTCTATTAAAGGAATGGATAACATGACAAGCTTTTCCTGAGATACATGCAAATGGCATCAGGTAGAAGCAACAAAATTACTAAGAATTTCAAACAAGGGACGCACCTGGTCATAAGTAATACTAGCCTTGTCAAAACGCTTCCGTGCTTCCTGCACTAAGTGAAGATCCCTTAAAACTGTTTTGTAACAGTAAATATCAAAAACAGTGCAAAGATTCTCTGTTTGATACAACTGTCACACTCAGGACATCTTAAGATGATAAGAGGCATATGTAATCAGAATTCACATACTATATGTGTGTGTATATACACTGAAAATGCATCCTTTAAAGCTGTTACAACCTTACCATCTAGGATAAGCATAACCAATATATATATATATATATATATATATATATGTATGTATGTATGTATATATGTATTATATGGCAAAACAGTCGTCACAGCTTTACAGGATGCATTTTAGCATGGACCACAGGCTTCCCAAGTGAAGTAAGACCAAAAGATTTTCAAGTAGGTGTGGATATGTGCACGAGTATCTATTAAGTGCGCAGCATAACTAAACAGCTTCCCTTGCATTCAAGATTATTCATAAATGAATAGAATTAACTCTAAATTTTCAAGTCAGCTTTAGTGATGTCCACTATTTTATGGAAGAAAAATGTAAGGAAGATAAAATCTCTTCATCCTCGCCAGTGGGAGACAATATGCCTCCCACCTCCTAGAAAGGAGACAAAAATGCAATCCACGTGGCCAACAATCATGTAGATGTGACAACACTAATACTCATGCCATAAGTAATGGAGGCAATGGAAAGATCAAGGCCCTTATAATAAGAATTAATCACCGAGTAAAATAAGATTGCATTTAAAGTTTTAAACACCAAAGCTTCTGTTGTTGTACCTAAAACCATATCCAATTGATAGTTCATAAATGGTTATTAATAATATGCAATAAAAATGAAGCCATTCACAGTACCTTAACCTCAAGCAAATCAATATTGACAAACTGCAGTAATCTGTCGTTTAGCATATGCTCAACCTGAGGGGGGGAAAATAAACAAAATAAGTGAACAAGATTACAGCCTGTGCACTAACCAAATGAATATGCAACAAATAATCTATTGAAGGAGAAACAAAAAATAAGATGAAAATTGGGGGGGGGGGGAGAACAGTTCTCCCAGATTGCTCAAATTTATTGAAGGAGATAGGATTAAAATTTAGTTCACTGCGAGCCAGACCAGTTGGAAATATAATCAAGAAGCACGTACAGGAGCTAGTATTAAAGTTTCTTAAAGAAAAAGTATTCAATTCATAATCTCACAATGACAGTCATAGCAAGACTAGCTTGATTTAAGAGGAAATCATTAGGATAAAGCAACCAAAAAATAAAAGAATTACAAGTTCTGAAAAATAATAAATCAAAATTTTTCACCTGGGACCGAAGAACTTCCTTGTATGTTCCAATTTCTCTCAAGGCAATAGTAAATTTGGTCATAACAGGGCCTGTAGAAGTAGGTAGAAACTCAATAAAAACAAAATTCAGTGAAAACTATCAGCATTTTGAAAGCCATTAATACCAGGAATATCCCAGTCATAAAGTTTAAAATCCAAACATTGTAAATGGGAATAAATAAGTAATTAGGACACCCCAAAAAGTTAAGTTTGACAAACATAACTAGGTAATTAACAGTAGAACAATAAAAAGGAGATAGTAGATGCTTAAAAGTCTCCAATGACAAGAAGCATAGATAAAATAACTTCCTACATAACAAATTGACATACCTCCAAAAGCCACACTAATGGGATCATTATGTCCTCCACCAAAAGTTTCTAGTGCACTTGCAAATGCTATGTCTCCATCATACCCCTCGCCAAGCCCTTCACTGTGAGAGGAAAAACGCATGCAATTAGAATCCCCTACAAAGACTAACTTGGTGCAGCAATAAACACCAGGAGCGGTCATTGGAAAAACGGCTTTACAAAAGTCTTTTTCATGGTGCCAAATGAAATCAATGTTTTAATTCTAATTTACATTGTCAACAATGTAATTAAAAACACCAGTAATAGCTACAAATTATATACTCAGAACTTTCACCAGAGTGAAATTAGATCTTGAATTTAATAGTTGAGGAACAACTTAGAAAAGCATAAGCATAGACATACGTGTATTTACGACATCCTTTGTAAAACCTCAGACTTCTCTCCCTTAATGATTCAGCACTTTCCTCCAAGCTTTGTATCTGTTTACCAAGAACTCATCAATAAGCCACAATAATTCAAAGCAGCTTATCAAACATGAGTGCAATAGCATCGAAACACACCAACTTTCAACCACAGAAAAAAGCAAATCAGCAGATACATATGCTATCCATAGGCAGATATCATTTCAACAGGGACATTTAATTACCAATTTGGCGTCTTAGCAATGAACTTCTATTGTGCAACTATTTTGTTTTTTTTTTTTTTTTTAATAAAAGTAGCCCATTGGACTCGCTTCTAGCAAGTAAAACCTATGGCAACTGAGCCCAACCGCCAGAACCAATTTCCTGCTAATTCAGGGGCATTCACCCTTGTCAGGCTAAGTAGTTTATGCTCATGCTCATGAGCAGACTTCTAGTGTGCAACAATACAAACCCGAAAGATGGCACCAAGGTTTCTTAGACCCACTTAACACGTAAGTCAGTCCCAAATCCCAATCGATTTGTATGACTCAAACACAGACTCTTAGCTTCAAACAAGTACCAGTGTCATCCTAAACAAACAAGTTAGCATTAAAGTATTTATTAACTGAATAAAACAACAACAACAACAACAACAACCGAAAAAGTGAAAATCTAATTTTTCATAAACTGTCCAACAAGTTAGAAACTATAGACAGTGACAATAATTCTCACATATTCATATCTGCTCACTAAATAAACTTTCCTTAAATCTAAATATAAATAACTAATTAACTAAAAAAAACACCGAGAAAAATAAAAGTTGCCAGCTCAACCAACCGTCAATTAAGTTTTTTTTTTTTTTTTTAAATCTCCTAAAGTTTAAGTTCTTTCCCTAAATTTTCCCAGCAACCAAACAGAGCATTGAAAATTTTCTCTTTATCAACTATACAGTTCGAGACGATTAAGCCGAACATGCATAGAGATTACCTGCTTGCGAAACATAGGAGAGTCGTCGAGCTTTGCGAAATGCATTTTTTCTGAGACCGCGATTCTTGCTCTTATTTTCAGAAATTATTAATTGAACATACTCGAAGCAGCTCGATCTTCGCATAAGCTGAAGTTTAATCAAATCTCATAACAATCAACACGAACCGTGAAATCCGAACGAGATCTCGCATTTCACTCCCAAAGGAACAAATATTAAAGGAAAAAAAAAAATCAGCTCCCAAATCTATGTGAACTCGATTTTCATGAATTCCACACCACTGACTGTAAGGGAAAAAAAAAAAAAACAGTATTGGGAGCTCCAAAAAAAAATTTTCTTTTTAAAGTTTAATATATTTAGGTTTCCAAAACCCTAGAAGAAGAGTAGGCAAAAAAGGAATGAATGAGCAAAATAGGAAACCCTAGGAAGAGCAAGCCAAGAAAACATGAGGTTTGTTTGGATTAGCGGAACATAACACATTAGAGGAAGTGTTTATGAGTGAAAAAAAGTCTTGGGAATTGAATGATTAAGGAAATTTCCATTAAAACCTGAAAATGTCGAAACCATGTGTATGTGTGTGTGTATGAGAGAGAGAGAGATAGAGAGACAGGCACGGACATAGATAAAAGTGAAAACACAGAGTGCCTTTTTCTGTATCTTCTTCACCCCCACTTTCTTTTCTTTTTAAAATTTTTTTTTTTTTTTTAAACTGTTTTAGCCTTCTTTTTCTAATTATTATGAGTAAGAATAATTACAGAGACGTGTATAAATTCTAAACTCAAATCTAATTTCACAATTTGTTGACCGGTGCAAGGAGTAAGTGATAGACACTGTCTATCCATTACTGATAGTATGGATCAGTCTTTCCATTACTGATTATATGGATCACCACTTTTCATGAAAGAGATGGAACCAGAACTTTGGATTAGGGGGCGGTTTTACTGTTGACTGTATGCAGTGATTTCAACCTTTAATTCTGCTATTTAGTTGTTGAGATTTTTTTTTTTTAAGGTAAGAACAAAATTATTTTTGTTTAGAATTTTTTTTAAAGGGCAGGGTTATTTATTTTGGATGAAATTAATTAATTGAGCTTAATTTTGTTTTTAGTTTTACTCGTAATTTTTGTTGTTGAGCTTCTTTTTTTTTTTTGGCTAGTATATTTTATTTTAGATTTTAGATCTATAAATTTTGTTATAGTCACTAAAATGAGAAAAATGCTAGAAATTTTTTATAAATTACTTATGTAATAAGTGGTTATTGGCAAGTAAAAAAATGATGTGAGTGATGTGCCCATATGTGAACCAATAAAAATTTGTTACCAAAAAAGTTTATAAAAATGTTATAAAAAAGTTTGTGAGTATAACATTAGTCTTAAAAAAATCAATGATATTGTTAAAGGAAAATAAAATGTAATTTTATAGAACAAATTTGCTAAAATTAATACACATATATATAATAATATTTTTTAAAAAAAAATTAGGAGGCCATTGCCTCCTAGTCCAAGGGTAGTTCCGCCTGTATTTCATAATTATTTACAATTGCTTAAGTTAGTAAGTTGTGAAATGTAAACTTACTTGGAAATCTCAACTCTCAAGTTTAGTCTATTCTAATCTATTGAATTTTCGTTCTAAAAAAAAAAAAATCTATTGAATTTTCATGATATCTAATACATAGGGAATGGATTATTATGCCACAGAACACTTCATTTTAAATCCAGGGTAACATCCATTAACTTTTCCCATAAATAAATAAAAATATTTTATGTTTGGAGAGAAAAGATAAAATAAATAAATAAAAACTTGACTTCTTAGGTTGCGTTTGAATAGTTTATTTTTTTCCAACTTATTTTATTCATTTAGTTTATTTTTTGTACTATTTATAAGCCCTCTACACTTTTTAGTATTATTTAGGGTCTCACTGTACTATTTCAATTAATTTTTACCTTTATCTATAATACTTTCAACAAAAAAATTTCAATTTCAGTAAAATAAGCCGATCTCAAACAAACTCCTGAAAAATAAACTGAATAACAAAATAAGTTAGTTTTTTAATTTTTGCCAAACACACCCTAATAAAAAAAAATCCGCTCGGAACGGTGTCGTTCAGGTTGCTTGGAACGGGTATCAAAGACAGCCACTCTGACAGTGGTTACCTTTTGGAGGGCGATGAGAAACAAGGGAAGACCAATCTTCACCACAGCGCCTTCTAGCGCGTGAACTAGAATAGTAAGAAGCTGAGACCAAAGAATAGAGTGGGTTTTTGTGTCACGCGCATTTGAATGCGCGTGGACGAGGTAAATTAATCTGAGAGATGCTTCTGTCACGCTTACTAAGAACTTCTGGAGTGGAGCCCATTCTGAATTTTCCCTCCAATTTTTTTCCCGACATTAGACGAGGAGGTCACTCGCTCAGTCGTATTAAAAACTAAAATTAAATTAAATAGTCTTATATCAATTTTTAGAAAGAAAAAAAGAATGCCAACGAATCTTATCTAAAATGAAAATTAAATATAAAACCCATAAATAAAAACTAATTAAAATATTAAAAAAAACCTTCCATAATGGACCTGCAAAACTGAGTTCTGCTAGATGCTTGTCCCACGTACTTCAGGTGGCCCATAGACCACACACCATCACGATTCATTCGAGATTTTCTTTTATTACAATTTATTTCTTCTTTTTTTTGTACTTTTTAACCTTTGAATCATTTTAAAATTTCAAGTATGAAATTTACAGGCTTTTTTTTTTTTGGTTAACGTCATTGTCTAAAAATATGTTCTTTGATGATTAAAAAAAACAGTTATTATAGAAAAGATGTAATAAACTAAAACCCTGTTGTATCCAATAAAAAAATAAAATGGTGATGTTTGGTACTGAAGATATTTATGATCGTAAGTACTTGCAAATTATTGGATATGTCAAATACTTGCAAATTAATGAGTGTTTGGATTGGGTTCATTTTTCTTGGTTTCCTTTTGACATAACAGTATTAAGCGCGTGAACATGTAATTTTTTTATTGTTTTCGGTTTTTAACAAAATAAGCAGTATTCAAACGAATTCTTAGTGTCTATTTGACAAAAATTAATTTTGTCAACTTATTTTTGCTACTTATTATAGATTTCACTGCACTTTTTGGTACTATTTATGGATCTCTACCGTATTATTTCAGCTAACTTTTATATTTATCTACAGTACTTTCAACAATAAGTTTTCAATTTCAGCAAAATAAGCAGATTCCAAACAAACCCTTAGTTTATTTTAAATAAATTATTAATTCTTTTAAAAATATATTTGGGTTTATAATTAAATACAATAATCAAAGCTTATTAGTAATATTACTTTAATAAAATATGATTTTTTTTTCTCTTTTATCATGAAATTAACCAAAAGTTAAACGACTTTGATTTTATATAGATTATAAATTATAGATTATAGATATGAAGGGTATCATTTAACACTTTTTGTGTTTTTTAACAAATGCCAAGAATCTTATAATTTAACTAGCAACTCTTTATGGGAATTTAAGAGTGACAAGGTTCAAACTTAATAGCATATTGTAACTATCTAAAAATGAGTTTTTTTTCTTTCAAATAAATAGTCAAAAAATAATTTATTAAATCTAGTCTCTTAAGGTAATAACCTAAAATTATTACTATAACTTTTTCATTTTTTTTCAATTAAAATTATATTTTTCTTAACAACCAAAACAATTCCAAGTAGGAGATAATTAAAATTAAAATTTAAATTTAAAAGTATTCATAAAAATTAATATAACCTTAATATAAAGCGAAAATCATAAGTTAAATCAAGGATATGATTGTGGATGGCAAATAATAAATTGATGCTAGTGGTAATTTTTGTTATTGAGTACTTACGATGAAAGAGAAAGTTTTAATCCTAAATGCTAGTAGTGGATTAATGGAAAATTAATAATAACATATTACCTCATCAAACCCTAAAAAAAAAACTACTGCTATTACTTATTCAAACAAATGATAATTGTGTATGAGATGAAATCAATTGGCTCGTACATACAATCATGTTAAATTTGAATGGAAAAGTAATCAGCAATCACTAATTTGAGGCAACAGAATGATAGGCACCCATTTTTTTTTTCGGAATTACTAGAGAGATTTAAAAAGAAAAATCAGTGAAACTTCTGACTTTTCGTACAAATTAAGTTTCGCAGCTGAAAATTGCTGGGCACCAATTAGGGTTTGAAAAGTCAGGATTAGACTGTTAATGTAAAGTTAAAAGAAATATTTTGTGACTCGGGAAGGGAGTTAGATTTAGATAGCATCTCTATGATTCCATATAGTACCATGGAGAAAACATAAAATTACAAATGTCTCACTTCAGTCACATACCCCACATCACTTTTACCGTCCAAAGCATAAGATTAAGATGCGCATATATTTTAGTTCCATATCATATGAATGCATCAATTATTTATTTATTTTTTATATCACTATTTCTTTTATTTGATGATGTTAAATGGGATCCAACCCTTATCATTGAGCCACCGCAAAAGTGAAGGGGCCATACTGATCTGGTGCCTGTTTTACACTACTAAGGGCACTCTTGTGTAAATTTGCATAAGGTCTTAATTTTGCACATTTAACCCTAAAAATTACTCACATCAATTAATTTAAAAGTGTGTAAATTTACATTATTGCTATAATAACCATGTAAATATACACCATTACTATTCACATGTAATTCCATTTTTTAATATTTATTTATTCATATACACAGAGAGAGAGAGAGATATAGATGATTTGATTAAATAATAAAAACAGATAAGTAAATAATATTTTAATGAAATGTAAGTATAAAATAGATAATCTAATATAAGTATTTTTGAAAAATGTTTGTGTAAAATAGAAAAAGTAGGCTCCCACATCAGTACTTGAATAATAGAAAAATTACCATATTTTATCTAATCAAACCTAAAATTCACTCACATTAGTTCATGCAAAGTTGTATAAGAATACATGGTAACAATAACAATGTAAGTTTAAACGGGCACTATTTATTTTGTATTTAATTTTTTATTCTTTCTTTATATATATTGGGAACGAAGGAAGAAAGTAGATAGTGGTTGTCGTGAGTGAAGAAAGAAAAAAAAATTGTAAAATCAAGAAAATTTTATATTTTAATGATATGTAGTGTAAAATAGATAATTTGATACATGATGTTTTGAAAAGTAAGTATGTAAAATTGAAAAAATAGATGTTTATGCTAAAATAGATAAAAGAAAATTGCACAAGCGGATGCGAATACTCTAATAGTATTCTAATAGCTCAACAATGTTTCAACATTCAAAGTTCCAATGTCCTTCTCCTAACAATTTTTTTTAAAAGAAAAAATGACAAAAATTATGACCAAGAAAGAAGAAAACATAGACAAAATACCTAGGGAAAAAAAGTTTTTCCTTATCTATGTTTGGGGTAGTTCACAATTCCCCTTTAATCTTTGGAATTGAGTAATATCCCCCAAGTATGTTTCGGAAATGAGCAAATATTTCTATGCTATTACTTAGATTATTTGGAGTAATTTTGGTATGTTATTTTAGTTGAGGGTATTTTGGATTTTTCACAATTAAATTAGATTTTTTTTAGAGAGAGAATTTCAACCTATGGCGTCTTCTTTTGATGATAGCTATTTATTATCAGAACAAGATACCAATTGGTTTTTGGTATAAACGATAATTAAATCATAAATCTCTTATTCAACCATTATAAACTTTACCAGTTGAACTAATTGGAACTTACAATTAAATTAGATTTAACTGAGAGAGTAATGTAATTGGGGTATCTACTTATTTCAGAAGCATAAAGGGAGACATTGTTGGATTCCAAAAATTATAACCGCACCACCACCCCCCCCACCCCCCCCCCCCCACCACAAATAACTACAATTATGGGAACTAAGACCATCTCTAACCAAAGAGTGAAGATTAGGTGTGGTTTAAAATAAATGCAATGCAAACGTATGGGTGGTTCAAAATTAGCCGTGGTTTTAAAGAAATGCAATGCAAAGGGTCAAAATTAGCTGCCGAATATTTGCTTTTCACACCGTATATCAATTTTTTGTTCAGGAAAAGATAAAAGAAAGATTTAAGAATGGAGTTATATACTTCTATAGATGATCAGGAACGGGGAGGGGGGGCTTTGTGGAGT
The DNA here is from genome assembly GCF_040712315.1 of Castanea sativa. NCBI lineage: Eukaryota > Viridiplantae > Streptophyta > Magnoliopsida > Fagales > Fagaceae > Castanea > Castanea sativa. The sequence continues at coordinate 37,190,903 of NC_134015.1, read as the reverse complement.
AGATGGAAAGTAGAAAAGGAAAGAAACGAGGGAATGAACTTTATGATGACGACTTTGGCCTATGTTGTTTACTTTTTGACTGTTTTGCATTGCATTTTCTTTTCTTTTCTTTTCTTTTCTTTTCTGTGTTCTTTCAATAAAATTCCTACGTGAAGCCTTTACCTTTTGGGAAGAAATGTGTCGTTATTTCTAAAGTGGGATCCTTCGTAAATAAGGGATTTCATTGAAACTAAGTAGCAACTAGCAATTACAATTGAGTAGAAGCTATCTTACAATACATGTTTGTCTTGTCTAAATTCAATGACAAAACTCAAAAAAGTACATCAAAAAAGGAGGTTTAGAAAATAAAGGAAAATTTGCTTACTAATTGTAACCATGCCTTGTTAATGGCCTCCCTAAAGGCATGTATGATTGACCTCCACATTAAACCTTTTTTTTTTTTCCTTTTTCTTTTTTCTTGGTAAGTAATAGTAAGTTTTATCGAAGACTACTAGCAAATGGAGGATTTGGGAGAACTGGCTCATCATCATCAACAAAAGCTCAGAGAAGGATACAACTGACGAATCCCTAAAACATACAAAAAAAAAAAAAGCACAATAAACTAAATTATGTGCAAGACAATTAAGTGCCCCGGGGCAAAAGGAAAAAAAAACTGTTAATATACAAAGAAAATGTCTTCAACAACAAAAATAAAGTCCCAGTCAGGCCTTACAATGGGATTCATTTATGTAAGTTGGCATCTTTTGCATAGTTTCAATTAATTTGTTGCAAGAATGATCACTATTTTTACTTGACTTAAGGGGTAAAAAATTGGGGATAATTTTTCATTTCGTAGTAATGTACTAAAAAGTAAAAAGTAGGCACAACACAGGTATGTGGTTGTTGATGAAATTAAGTTTAATCAAACTGGATTGGATTTTTATACAACTCGATTTATGATAAAATTACAAATACAACTTATAATTTCAGAGATTAATATATATATATATATATATATATATATTTGAAGTTTCCACAAAACTCAAAAGCAGTAACCACAATGTACAACTTGAAATGATACATCATACATGGGATGGGAATCTATGGTACTGTAGAGCCAGAGGGTTCCAGAGAGCAAGATGCATAGTGCATTGATGAAAGTCGAAAATACAAACAAGCAAACGTTTCAAACTATGATGCTTTTATCAGCCTAGTGGTCCAAAGTATCAGCAATGCAAATCATTTTGGATTCAATCATATACCCTTTGCCAAGACTAAGAGCCTCATTTAATAAAGAAAGAATTGCACATTCACACACTTTATTATGAACTTTTAGCATCAAACATCCTTCTCTAAATCTCCAGCAATGCAAGAGATCGACCAAGCTTTCTGTCCAGGAAACACATTATTGAGTTACAAAACAGCTTCTACTTTTTAGTATGAGATAATGAATTCTCATATCCTTTGGAAATATATATATATATATATATATATATATATATATATATATATATATATATATTCTTTTTTAATGTATGTCAAGCACAAGCACAAACACTAGTCCAAAACACGTGCGACGCATAAACTGACAACCTAGACCCTAAAGATTAAGACTCATTTTTTTGGTTTAGTCCTAAAGATGTAGACTCAAAAGCATAGATGTACAAAACTACAACTTACAATAATTTAATCAAGCATAGGGAAAAAAGAGAGAAGGAAAATAGGAAAGAAAAAGAAAAGAGTAAACCAAAGAGCCGACAGACAGGGACACCTACATGAACTAAAGTAAAGCATTTTGTCTTTGCTTTTTTTTTTTTTTTTTTCTCTATATGAACCAAAGAAGTTGCTTTTAATTTTAATCTCAAACTTCCCGCTTAATCCGGAAAATATGTGATGTTTATTCAAAATGTCCTTGGAAGAGCTACAACAGGTTTTGACTGAAATGTCTTCTTCAGGTTTCAGAAATTTCTGGTATCTAAATGTATTATTTGCCAAAGTTGGAAAACCGATGAAGCGCGCGCGCGCACACACACATATATATATATATATATATAACTCCATTTTGAGGATCAAGAACCAAGAGTGCAGAAATGCTAAGTTTCAATATTATTAAAAAGGCAAAAAACACAGCCATGTGATTTAAAAGAAGGTGGTGATGATTGAGGATGATAAATAATAATATTAATGCTGATTAAAACAATATGACTAAAAGTACCAGCCTCTCATGTGGTATCCTCATAATGACTACTCTGGGAGAACCATTCTTAAGCACTAGGATAGGTTGGGTTGAATCTGATCAGGAAACATTAGGTAGTGCTAGACATGTACTGAGCTAAACAAATTAACCGTGTTCTTCAATAGGATATCTAAGTGAAACGAATAAAAAATAAAATAAATAAATAAATAAATTTTGAGTCCTTAAAACGGAATTTTTTTTTTTTTAAATTTTAAACATAGTTGTAGGGGTAAAAGTAAAATTATGGTGTTATTAACAATATGATATCTTCGGCAAAAAATTAGCTTGTAGCTAACTAAATATCGAAAATGTTAATAAGTACGTAGCATAAATTTTCTATTATATTGGTCATTTTGCCCATTATTGTCTATAAAATTACTGTTTAATCTAGTAAAAAGATGTCATATCATATATGTCAAGAGTGGCAAATTTCATGGACATAATTAGGAGTGCACAGTGTAGTACAGTGCAATGCAGTTTTAGGCTTATTTTTCCACCGAAATGCAACCTGCAGTTTCCCTAAATCCCTCACTGCATTATAATAAGGAGACGTTTGGTTTGCTGTGATGTTACATAACGCTATAATATTACGTTATTATAATCTTATATTAATGTAATTCTGGAAATACAAAAACAAAAAAAAATCCATGGTTGAACTATCCAAAAATAGAATATTGGGCTAAAATCAACCTAAATGATTCACTTTGAATTTCAATATAAAAATACAATATTACATTATTTAAGAATATGATGAGATTAAGATGATATGAAATATTTTGTAATTTTAAATTATGATAATGTTAGAAAAAAATAAATTAAATCAAAAATTTTACTGTCACATCATCATAATATATTATATCAAGGATACATCACTACAATCAAACGTCACTTATCAAGGTCGATGATCAAGTTGTTTGATGTGCTTTTAACTATATGGTTGGGTCAGCTAAATCAGTGCCGGGTTGGGCTTTTCTTTATTGGTTTTGGGCTAATTTGGGCCAGCCCAAATGTACTATAAATATATTGGATATTAATATATTATATATTTGTATATAAAATTTGTACATGGATGTCAAGTCTGATCGGAGCCATTGCGGTCGTCCAGTGAGTCCCATTTTTTGTTGGCCCCTTAACAAAATGACCAGCTTGACAAGAATGTTAAAGTATAAGTACTGAAGTTTTTTTTTTTTTTTTTTAATTTACTTTTTGGGTGATTAGTTGAAAAAAATGTTAAATTTCCTTTCCAGGCTTTAACCCATTAAAAGGACAAATTTGGTTTAAATTTCCTTTCTTGTATTCATGTTTGTTCAAACACTAATAAATTACAAGTCTTACCAAAGAGAAAGAGGCATTTGTTTGACAAATGTCTATTTTTTCTTGTTCCCATTGTACGCATTAATATTATTAAATAAAATTCTACTAATATTTTTAAAAAGACAAATTTAATCTTAATGTCTTTTAACTTTATAACAACTAACACAAATTTAGCAAACGCCTACTCAGTTTGGCCATACCTTATCTTCATGGCAATTACTCAACTTAGTGACTGTTTGGATTGCATTTCAACTGAGCGTTTGGGTGTTTGCGTTTTACACGCCATGGGTTCCACGACTACAGTGCCCACTAAAGGAAACACGCAATTTCCAGTTGAAACGCGCAAATGAATTTCTATACGCTTCGTTTTCATTGAACAGTATTGTGCGTGTATTGTTCATGGATAGTATGCCTAGAGGAAATGCGTTGCACCTGGGCAAATGAATTCTGAACGCACCGTTTTCAAACCAGCAGTATTGTGCGTGTACTATTCATGGACAGTATCATTAGAGGAAACGCGTTGCACATGGGATATTTCACTGTGTACAAACGGTACGTTTTGGGTCATTTAAACCTGGGATATATTCTTCTTCACTCATTTGACCCAAAGAAGCAGAGGAAATACAAAACGGTGCGCAACGCAACGGCTATTTTCGCATCAGGTTTCTTCTTCTCTCAACTACCATGGCAGAGATGTCTTCAATGTGCTTCATCAATGCTCCGTCCTCTTCCTCTTCAATGAATTGCACCTACCCACCCACCAATAATCCATCAAAACAGAGGAAACACCTACATTGCAAACCCATTACACGAAACAAACCCACCTAATCCTCTTTGTTCTTCCTCCCCTCGAGTTCACCTTCTCTCCGCTTGGGACTTCGTTGCCGCCACTGTGGGTCTCTGCATTCACGGGTAAGTTGTGTCTAACTTCTCATACTCTCTGATCTGTTGGTGTGTGGTTATATTGTTTTCCATGAGGCTTCAATCTGTGGTTTTTTGTGTTCAACGTTTGTGTGTGGCTTTTGTGTTCAACATTTGTGTATAGTTTTTGTGTTTTCCATGACACTAGTATGTGGGTTTCTCTCTCCTTCATGAAATTTTGTGTGTTTCTCTTCCTACCTATGTTGTATTTGGACTATGTGAGTTTACTTTACATTTTTCATGTGGGCATGTGTAACCAATTATGATATGTACACAAACTATTTGTTGAAATGCCTTAATGAGTATAGAAGAAAATTGTAGCAAAAATGGGTAAGGGGAAATTAAAGGACTGTGGTAATGATGCGAGAGCTGATTGGAAAGAACCAGCGGAAGTAAAAGCTTTTTGAGATTTGTGTGTTGTTCAAGTCCTAGAGGGTAAGAGGAGTGAAGGATTTTTGAAAAGGGAAGGGGTTGGTGCAGTGATTAAGCAGTTGGGTGAAATGGAAAAAATGGTGACTCACCAACAGTTTAAAAACAAATGGGATCATTTGAGAAAAAATTGGAAGGATTATAAGGAGTGTTTTGAGCGTGAGACTGGGTTGGGTACTGATTCTGGAACTGGGAAGCTTGATGCCAGGGATGAATGGTGGACTCGAAAGATTGCGATTAGTTCACTTTACATAATTGTGAAAAACTACATTGTCTACAACTATATTGTGTTCTAACTACTGGTTATCCACATGTAGGCATGTCCCAAGGCAGGAACCTTTAAAAAAAATGTCTGCCAAATCTTGACTGCATGGACATCATGTTTGGAGGCATGGTTGTAACGGGGAAAAATGCATTCTGCATGAGTGGTTAAATGCCAAAGGAAAGCACCGAAAGGTCTGGGAACTCCGCTGATAGCAAATAATTTGTTGACCCCCAATGTCAACCTTCTGTGAATGTTGACCCAATGAAGGTTGAAGGTCCATCATCATCGAGGGCAAGACCGGCAGTGAATAAGGGGAAAGGCTTGGCAAGCGGTGTCCACCTTTTCAGGGGATTTTGAAAGAAACCAAGAAAAAAGCGTTCAGTTATGCAAGAGATGTCCGACTCTTTGAAGAGCATCTCAAATGTTATTGTTGAACGTAGAAGTGTAAGTACTCGTACACCATTTGCTTCGACAGCAGCTACTGAGTTTAAAGCAATTCAAGACATGGTGTTGAGTTTTCCCGGGGGGCAATCAGGTGATCGCCTTTATATGTTCAACACCCTCTTCTTCATGGAAAAAGTAAAGGGTAGGAACATGTTTGAAACACTTGTTCATGACAAGGACATCCAACTGAAGTGGCTAGAGATGCAGTACCAAAGGAACCCTCAATTTCCTGAAGGAAAGGAGATTGTCTCGATAGGGTTGCTTAGGCTTGGTGTTGTAGTAGTCGAATTTTCTTTATGTACCTATTGCACTCTTTTTTTTCTTTTTCTTTTTTTATTGGCAGAAACTATGCTTACCATGGGTGTGTATGTAAGACAATAGTTACTAATTAATTATTATCTAGTGTATGCTTACCTGTTCCTTCTTCAGCTCAACATCTGATCTATTTTTGGTGTTTTGATGTTCTAATTTAGTCAATTCACATATCATTTCCCCACTTCTACAATGAAATTTCCAAATTACTCATTTAGAGCTTAATTGATTGTTAATTGGTTTGCTTTACTTTAGAAGTATATTTAGCTGTATCATTTGATTTGGTTTCATTAATCCCTCAAGAATGTCTCATATTGTTTGATCAAATATTGGTAGCACTGGGTTTATGCTCTTCTTGAAATAATAATTCCATTTGTATGCTTTCTTTTCTATTAAGAAGAATTAACAGGTTAGTGAGTTAATGTGTTTGTTATTACTAGGCAGTGTTAGTGGATAGAAATGAATGCTTTCAAAATTCAAAGCTTGGTTCTAATAAATAACTCAATTGCATCATTTGCATCTTTTAGTAAAACCTATAATATTGTTTTGTCCTACTTTGGAGTCATAAGCATGTGATTTATGAATTACTAATATGCATACAAAAGGCCAAATATGACATTTAATTCTAGTGCACTGTTGTATCTTCACTATGAAAAGTCATTTATAACAATGGGCATCATGATATGGAGTGCTTTTTTTTTTTTGTTGAGAAGTAGCATGTATGTGGATTGCAATTTCAATTCCAAAAATTATACATCTCTTATATGTATTTGTTCTTTTCTTTGCCTATATGTTGATAGATTTGTTGAGCTGTTCTTAAATTGTTAGGTGCTTTTTAAACTGTTCATTATGGCTAGGAGGCAGACTGAACCTTGTTTGTACATAATGATTTGAAGCTTTCATATACCACCTAATTTAGTTAGATTATACTTTTTTGGCCATCTTTTCAATCTGAACCTTGTTATATCTCCAACTATTTCAATGTCATATATAGGAGTGCCATTTAGATGCCAATAGTCATGCCAAGGGAGATAGTTCCACCTAACCGTACCATGAACTTGATGACTGGCCTTGTTATTTCTCTTGATTTCAAAATCTTCCTCAAAGACCAAGTGCAATCTTGGGGAATAGTAACTACCCCAAAGACTCCTTCCTTTAAGAAGATTCAAGTGAACCCATGTCATATTGAGCTTGCATGAGCACATAAATTCCAAAAAAAAAAAAAAATCCCATAATAGCAGCCTTATTATACTCCTCTAATCTTCTCCTAAACCACCCTTATATTTTGGTTTTCATATTAGATCCATTTTATTTTTGCCCCAAATGCTGAATGGTCAGATCCATTCCACAAAAACCCCCCTGAGCTTTTGTTCTGCAATCTTAACAACCTTTTTTGGACGGCTGAAGATTATGGTTTAGTACACTTAAAGGCTAAATAAGATTTACTTAATCAATTGCAACCTTCTAGCATAGGGTAGAGAGTCAGAAGACCATGAATTAACTATTGCTATAATCTTATTTATAAGAGGATTGCATTCTTTTTCAATGAGCTTACTAGATATGAGAGGCACTCTAAGCTAGCTAATTGGGAATTTTCCTTCTTTGAATTGGAGCATGTTAGGAATCTATTGCTAAACAATTGGAACTTGGAAGCATTGGCTTATAAGCCAAAAAGACTTTTGAAAATTTGTGGGAACACCAATAGCTAACAAGCAGCGAAGTATAGAGTGCGATTCAGCAGAATTGCATGCTTTCATTATATCAATTTTCAAGGTACACCTAGGCTGTCTCTATTCTAATGATAGTTCTTCATTATTTCCTACATTAGTAGCACTTTTTTTTGTTATATATCTTCCTTCATAAAGGCAGATTTATGTTTGCCAATCACGTCATTCAAAGAAGGTTTCAATCTATTGGTTGAGATGGTTGTAATGCACTCATAAATTATATTACAGAATACAGTGAGATATAAGAGGGAACTCAGCCATTTTGGAAGGATTTGTCACTTTAGGGACCAAGGCCACAACAATAGCATTGACTTCCCCCAAGAACTTGCTAGATTTATAAAATGACTGAATATCTTTATAGACATCATCATGAATAATAGACTAAGTTGTTTAGAAAAATTGTGCTATGATTTCATTTGGATTAGATGCTTTAGCACCATCCATACAAAAAATAGCATTTCTTATATATTCAAGAGTAGAAACTTTAGCTTGCATGGCAAATTTCAATTCCTCTATTATTTGGCTAGGAAACAACTCATGAACTATTCCCTCCTCATTAAGCTTGATGTTTGATGCTCTAAATGCTTATAGAACTCTACAGTCCTACTTTTTGCAAAAATTCAAGATCAGTAAAATTGTTGCCATTACTACCAAGTAGACATTTGACTATGCTTAAAGAAATTTTCTTCAACTTCGAAAAGGGACTAATATATGGAAGAAAGAGGTATTATGGTCATCTAGATTCAGCTTGCTTATTGAAACTTTCCAGAACTTAGACAAGGGACCAATACAAGTGCAGACAATCCATTTCCCTTGCCAGTAGTATTGAATCATCATGATTTTTTGGAAAGAAAATTCTAAACTAACTTGAGTTACATCTTAGTATTCTTCATCTTTTGAGAAAGATGATCAAAGACAGTCTTTTATCTTTCTCCTTTAAAGCCCTTTTAAGAGCTCTTAGCTTGGTGTATAGCTTAAACATGGGAACACATTTCACATCAATATTCTAGACATCTTTGATCCAGACAAGAAAATTTTTTATGCGCATTTATTAATACAATATTCTCAAGGTTCAAATTGAAATAGTTGAAATAGTTAACTGCCAATGGCCTGAGCAAATGTAGATGGTGCTAGCAAAAAAGAAGATTTTAAAAATAGAAAATTTTGTAATATTTGGGGCAATGTCTTCTTGTAATTGAACCTTATGCAATATCTTGTAATTAGAAAATATTATTTGGTGCTAAAATGCAGAAAGTAACTCTTGTTATAGCACCTACATATATTGCCAAAATAAAGCATGGATATTTTTTATATATATAAAGACCATCTGTGCTAGATACTGTAGCCCCATTCATCTTTAGAATAGAGATTTAAGCTTTCAAGTTTATTAACCCTGATGATGATTGATAGTCAATCAATTTTGTTTTCATTCAAAGCTCAAATTATATGTTTCAAACTTAGACTGCCACATTTTTAAGACTTTGAAGCAAGAAGTCCATATAGAGTTTTGTCCTTTATGCACTTGATATGTGATCTAAGACAGGAAAATAAGTATAAACTGCAGGTCACCATCCATTGAAGTGTCTTGGATAAAATTTTCTGCCATCATTTTTAATTTTTTTTAATTTTTCCTTATGATCACATACACTTTGGATTGGAAATAGTAGTGTTTTGGTGTAACTCTTTATTCATATTTTAATGAAGTTTGGAAAATTCTTATGTCCAGTCAATCTTTATGAAAACTTTATTATGTCCACAGATTTCAGTGGCAAATTTAACCTATAGTTAGGTACAATATTGATCTAAAAAGCTACTTATTAGTTTATTGCAACTCCTATGCAAGTTAGTTGAGTCCCCTAGATAAGGCTTGATTATGTTCTCATGTTCTTTAGTACTGGGATTTTATGTCCTTTCTGATAGTACTCATACAAATTTGAGCATAGTTGACTCCCTTTCCTACAAAATTATGGGAGCAATCACATTATTTATTTGTTACTATTTTTTGGGTGCTTTAATGATTTGCCAAATACTCAAGCTCTTAATTGTGCTGCAATATTCTCGGGTATTGTTCACGGGTACTATTCACACAACCCCTACACAGCCCTGTTAGCCTTTCTCTAATTCTTCTTCTTTCCTGTGGTATTGCTTTATATCCAATTGATTGGTGAATATGTGTGTATTGGTCAGATAACGCATTTCTAAATCTTCCAAAAGGATTAGACCATATTTTCTAGTGTCCTTGGCTTTCCACAGACTGAAAAAGAAAGAAGCCTCAAGGTATACAAAAGGATGGATTTGCTAAACGACTCAAACTTCGACCTAATCGACGACATTGTACTTGCAACATATATAGCTGGGTGTGCATGTGTGGCTTACGTGGAGACCTATATGATCAAAGTACCAATGCATACAAATATACAAACAAGGTATGAATGGGTACAATATACATTAAATGGAAATGAGCAGAAATGCCGCAATGTCTTTAGAATGTCAAGCCATTTGTTTTGACAATTGTGTAATACATTGCGCACTCAGTATGGATATAATGGTACCAAAAGAGTTTGCTTGGAAGAGTCTGTGGTAATGACATTGGTGGTACTTGGTCATGCCTCGGGTAACAAATTAGTACAGGATAGATTTCAGCATTCGAGTAAGACAGTGCATCGACACGTGGCCACAGTAGTTACATTGTTAGTCACCGTTATGGTAGCAGACATTATCAAGCCTGCTGATCGTACATTTCGTAACGTGCCAAAACATATTCAGCATTCAGATCAATATTGGCCACATTTCAAGGTACTTTGTGAATTTGGTATTTTGACTTGATTTTATTAAAATTATCTTTATGGTCATATCACGTATTTCATTTCACATTGTATTTTTGTGGCAATGGTTAGGGTTGCATTGGTGTGATTGATGGGGTCCACGACCCCGTAATCATACTAGTTGATGAGCAACACCCGTACAGAGGCGGGAAAGGGATCACAACAACAAACTGTATGTGCGCATGTGATTTTGACATGAAATTCACATTCGCATGTGTTGGATGGAAAGGATCAGCGCATGACACAAGGATATTTTTAAGCCGCCTTAATAATGAGAGTGACAACTTCCCAAAACCTCCATCTGGTTTGTAAATATGCAGTTTAATTACAGTATTAAAGTATATTATGTAGTGAAAATGCTAATGCACTATACGTGTTCATTTGTAGGAAAATATTATCTTGTTGATTTAGGGTACCCTATGAAGAGAGGCTTCCTTGCACCATATCAAGGGGAGAGGTATCACATCCCCAAATTTTAGCGAGGTGAAGAGCTGCATCGTTCAGAGGAGAAATTTAATTATTTCCATTCATCACTTCCTTCGGTCATAGAATGAACTTTTGGAGTTTGGAAGAATAAATGGAGAATTTTGAGAAGTATGCCACCCTTTCATATACGCACTTAATGTCACATCATTGTTGCTACAATGGTTCTTCACAATCTCATTAGAGCACATGAAAACAAAGACGTTGAACGTTCTAGATCTGCATGGGGCACATATGGACATAGTGAGGGAGGTCATTACGATGCCATGACACATGTGATCTCAATCTTGGACGAAGCTCAAATGAAAGAGGTTTGTGACAATATCACAACATCGATACGTAGGATGCGTCCATCGTAGAACTTAAGTTGTTACGGAAGTTATATTCCCCTTAATTGATTATGGTGACTATTATTTTTGTCACAATAGAAATTAGTGTGGTTAAAAATACCATTAACATTATGGTAATTTTTTTGTGGGGACCATAACTGATGGTTCATAAACTTCAATGTAATACCATTTTGTTTTATGGTGATTTATTGTTGGAAAGCAGAACTAATGGCTCACAAAACTTGAATATGATACCTTTGATTTATGCATTTGTATATATCGCTACATGTGAAACTCATGGGTATTGCAACAGTAGATTTCAAGCTTACAGGGGACTTCTAAATAGAGTCCAATCTTATCTGAACAAGAGATAAACTCAATGGATTTTAAGATTGCAAGAGTAATCTACCAGGAATTTAAAAAAAATAAAATAAAATAAAGAAACAATATCTATCCTAAATTTGTTTTAAAAACACCAAGAACCCTAACTATCAATTGCTGCCAAATTGTATATAGATAATAAAAATATAATATATATATGTATATATAGACACACATATACAACAACAGAACTTACAATCTCCATCAACTTGACCATTAACATTATAGAGCAAATTCAAACGTCTCTACATTGTTTTAAGAAGTACAATTACATACATATCATAAACTGTTACTTGCAATAGTACGATTAACATACAAAACAAATGTAACAATACAAGTCTGTATTATTACATACATATACATCCCATTATGGCAAACATATATGTTTGATTTTGACTTCCCTAAACCTAGTAGACAAGGATAAGCAATACTAAAAACATGACCCAGGATACTACTAGAGCTATTGTCAGCTTCTTTGCTTTCTCTTCAAAAATCATGCGTGCAGCCTTGTCTCTTTCATCTTTTCATTTTGCAACTCACTCCCTTTCCAATGCTGCGGCTGTCAGGGCGTGTGCTTGCTTCGACTCTCCATTGGCAATTTCCACTGCATGCTCCAATCGCTTAAATTTGACGATAACAATAGGTGCTGTTGCTCCGCCATGCATACAATAAATGCTGGTGTCTAACCACTTGAAGAACTTGCATGCACAGTTATCATCCTACACAATACAATACAACACATAAACAGGAATACGACGAATTGGTTCTTTAATGCACAACACAAATATTTTGCCAATACCTGGATATGGTACTTACTGGCGACTAATAGCGACAAGTATAAAACCTCCTACCAAATTTATGAAGTTTCAAGGAAGTCCTAATGATACAGTTGTCAACGTCATAAAATGGCCATCATAACTAGAGAGATAGTTATTCGTTTTCGACATTGGCATATCTTGGGCTTGAAAAAGAAAAATAGAGGATAAGGTGCATATGTGAGTAATCAATATAACGGAAGAAATAAGAGAGCTAAATAACATCAACCTAATAAGCAATCTCACTGGTAACAAGTTGAACTGCTAGTTTGCTACTTAACTAGCAGCAATTGCCATAATTACAAAAGGAACAATCAAGCAGACCAGATCAAGCCCAAGAGTAAGTACCAATCCAAAACACAAACCAGTTTAATTTACCAAGATTTTCAATCATTTCTTAGATTCATTGAAAGTGAAAGTGCTACCTCTAAACTATTAAAGATCAAAACTTTGTGAAAAAGCAAAGTAACTAATAAATAGAGAGGACTAAAATTCCAGCAAATGAAACCCATTGACAAGAACTGAAATTCAAACAAAACAGGATAGAAAATAGTGAACAAAATTTTTAGAGAAGTCAGCTTAGGGAAGTGGGTTTGGCTTTTTCTTGCTTCTGGTTTTGAGCTCAGGCTAATTCAGCTGATACTTTCATGTGTGTCCCACTTCCTAACTGCCATTCATTTCAAGTTTTAAGGAGTACTGTCATATGTAATGACAACTAGAGAATGTGAACCACTGAGAGTCACCAAGTTTTTATTTTATTTATTTATTTATTTATTTTTGCGGGCAAAACATGACAGAGTTACAGTGTTTTAGTCTTAGAGGTAGTAATGCAAACATATGCTATAATCAATAATAATTAATCATACAGACTATCCACATATCACCATAAATTTAAATGGTAAAAAGCAAAATTGAATGGTACATATATCAAAATTTCCAATAAATCACCAGATATTTTCTTCTCCTTTTTTATGGGAAATATTTTCGAAGAAACCAGGAATTCTTGATGTGCAACACATACTCTCTATAGAATTGCAAAGCCATTCTCGGGTATAAAGAAGTCCTACATTTCACACTCTACAATGATATTGAGACGCTATTGTAGCAATAAGATTTATTTATTAACTAGCAAGACAACAAACACAATGAAAATGAATAAATGGATGATTAAACACCTCATTACCAAAGAAATCTTTAACCAATAGGTTAAAGTTGGACGATAATTTATTAAAAGGGAAACCAGAGGTCATAAAGAACCAAACATGTAATACACGCAACTAGTCATTCAGTTTTATGACAGGAAAAACAAAAATTGAGAAAGTTGAAGATCTAATGAATAAGATAGATACCCTTATACCCCATCAATAGAGAAATAGTTAATCAAAATCATGTAGATAGAACCCTAACATATCAATGTAGCACATGAACACATACCATTCTTAAGGTATTTACTCAACTTCCTTATAATTCTAGTCTATTTCTTCAAACATATAAGCATATCCTTCTTATATGAGTAATTTGTGATAAAAAATTAATGCATAATCCCAGCTTTGCCCTTAACATATTTTCATTTTCTCTGAATGCTGGAATAGTAGTGAACTCCCATTATCACAAGATACAAATTAATTCTAGCCTTATTGTTAACCAAATAACAATAGCAATCATAAGCACAGATTATTGTAATTGCCATTCATCAACAGTTTGGATTACATAATACATTCGTGCTTACAAATCAACCAAGACAAATTAATTATAGATAGAGAGAATAAGATATTTTCCAATCTCAATCTACACAATGTAGGTCCATAAATATGTAAATACATTAACCAATCTCATTGCTAAACAAAAAACAGAGCTGATCATAAAGCTAAGTCTGAATCTTAAGCAAAACGAACAAAAAAAAAAACCCAGCAAATCCACGTCTCCGTCTCCGTCTATAGCTTTGATCATCACGCGTTTCAAACAACAATAAAAAAGTATTGAAATCCAATTCTCAAAATAGAAAGAAACAAAGAGAAAACACACACACAAATCATAGTAATGAGAATATTGTGAAAGTAACATGTACCTGTGATTTAGAACACGAAAGATCCACAATTCACAAACTCAAAAACCCATTTACCCAGAAATTAAACAAATGGGTCAGCAAGTAAAATTGGAAGAGGCATGAAATGAATTTATGGAAAGAAAGGTGTTAGGTTGGGAGAGGAGTGAAATTGGAAGAGGGTGAAATGAGTTTATGGGAAGAGAGGTGTCATGGGTAGGAGAGGAGTGAAATTGGGGAAGAGGGTGAAATGAGTTTATGGAAGAAAGAATACACGCCGGCGTCGGATTGGGGTTGTCTTCCTCGTGGATTTCTCATCTGAGCTCTTCGCTGGCGTTGGACCGATGTAGGTCTTCCTCGTGGATTTCTTTGGTGGGTGTGGAACTCTCTGAAGGCACAGGCGTTAGCTAGGGTGGGTGAGGAGTGAATAGAAGAAAAAAAAAACACTAAAACGCAACCATAAAATACTTTTAGCTAAGCTACTATACCCGTATCAAAAAATAATCATCTACGTTTTTCACTTATTTGCTACAGTGTTTTTAGTTTTCAACAAAATAAGTGATATCCAAACAGATCCTTAGTCTTTAGCCTATCCAAGGCAACTTATCTTAAGAAAGTTTAGAAGAAGTGAGGAAGATCTCATTTGGGCTTACCCAAATATGATTCAACTTATATATTAACCATAATCCTAGAAGAGAGATGTTAAAAGAGAAATGTTATGTTCACAACACTTTCATAATAAATTATAAGTGATAAGTTGTTATGAGTTGTTATTGGTGGACAAAAAATTAATTTCAATGGTAGTTTCAAATTAGAAACAATAACAACTTACTACCTGTAATTTGTTATAAAAATGTTGTGAACGTAGTAATTCTCTATTCTTAGAATAGTGCAGGCTATTAAAATTGTTATCTTGCATTAACCATGACAATAAAGATTTGGGAAAACATTCATCCATAATGTGCCATGAATATTGGTTATAAACAAAAGGGAAAAACAAAAATATACGTAGGGGTGGCAATTTGTTCACAAGTTAGGTTAGTGTCATGTTGAGTCATGAGTATTCAACTATATGAGTTGACCCGAACCCAACCTACTTAATAAACGTGTCAAGAATTTTCAACCCTTACACGACCTGTTTATTAAAAGGTCGAACCAACACAACATGTTTAACTAGTTTAATTAACAAATCATGTAAATGTCAATACAAATGACCCGTTTAATAACCTGTTTGATTAATAGGTCGTATTTGACATGAATAACCCGTTATCAATTCTCATATATCAAAATTAAAATACAATTACAACCATAAATATAGTAAGATTAATACTACATACATAAACTATTTTATAACATTTTTACAAACTGTTGATGTATTAAATTCTTACTAGTTCTAATCTTGGTTCACCACTAACATCACATTTTGATTTACCAATAATTATTTGAAAAATGCTAGAACCACATCAGCAATTTGTACAAATGTTGTAAACTAGTTTGTGTCTATAGTATTAGACATATAGTAATAAACATATTATTACAACCATAAATTAAGCACTAATAAAAAATATTAATAACAAAAGCTAATACTTTATAAGCTAAATCAGTCAAACATGTTCACATGTTGAACACGAACATGACCTATTTATAAAATGGGTTAGCTGTGTCGACTCGAATATGATCCAAACTCATTTAGCCTCAACCCATGATTTATTTATAAACAGATTAATAGTGTTAAGTTCTCGGGTAATGTCAAATTTTGCTGCCCCTAAATATAAGCATGCCTTTGACTTACCAAAGAATAATCTTTATAAATAAAAAAAATTTATTAATTCTAGCAAATCAATATCAAGCATCACAATGGTATTATTTGATAATTTTTTTTTGGAGGTATCCATTGTCCACATTAGTCGTGCAATCAACTAGTTTATCAACTTCCCATTAAAAAAAAAAAAACTAGTTTATTATCTATCATGTTAAGAATCTTGTGGCTTAGTAGTAATTAGTAATTATCCAATCTCCCCCATGAAGATAACTTGAATTCTAAATCCTCGCCTTACACTTCCCACGAACAAAATTTAGCTATAAAATTGGTTATAGCCTAAAACTACAACTTTGCTTAATATCTTTTTATTGGAGGTGAATTTTGACAAATCCACTGTAAGGACACAATTGCACCCAGACCCAACCGTGTGAAAGGTGCAGGCCCAAAAAGCCTTATACAATAAAATTTGTAGAGCGTGGGCTTGAAACCTAGGTTTTATGGATATACAGATAACGAGTATGATGGGCTAGATTGCCAATACATGTGCAATGAAATAATTATATGATAGAAACTCTCCTCGGACGTAAGCCAAGGATGTCTTGTATTGCTCTTTCTTCTCTCAACAATAAATTATAGTTGAAGGTAATGTGTATAGTGTTTTCTCTCTCTTTTCCTGATCCCCTCCCTTGAATGCCACTCTTTTCCTTTTATATTCTCCTCCTTCTTCCCACCTTCTTCCACGTATGGACCACATCACCAATCTAGATATTTGTCCCCTTCATCGTCTTCTTGAAACCCTCAAACAATAGCTGTAACCCTGTCTACCACTGTTCAGAGGCCATTTCTCCATTAATGCGGCTAGAGAGGTAGGTGCAAAATCTTTAATGCGGTGGTAACAGCTTTCTCTAAGATATTTCTTATTCACTCCTTCCTCCTATGCTCAAGTGGAACATATCCCCCCTCATTAGACCTTCTAGAATCCCCTTACATACATCATGGTGTACGGTACAACCTTTACTTCATAGAGCCGAGGAGATCTCCCTCCTCGAACCATTTTCACCAACTTCTCCCATAATAATTTGCTTGTGGGCTTTTATATCCAGTATAATTATTATCACTAAGACCTCCTCGAACGAGTTAATATCCTCGGACCAAGCCCAAGGCCCACAAACATATTTTGACTCTTCTGCCCCCACAATAGCCCCTCAAAAATTCATTCTTTCTCCCTTCCGAGGAGAAAAATGAAGTTTTGATTCAACACAACCACGTTTGCACGCTAAAAAAAAAAAACATTACACGTGAGAATGTCGCCTCACCTCTCTTGAAACTGCTCCTTACGCCTCAAAATTCATAATGCCCCTATTAAATGCTCCAAGTAACGCTCTGTCCCCCACGTTGAACGATGAGATGCAGATCCAACGGTTTGGGTTTTTTCTTCAAAGTTTGAGCGGGATAACTGCCATTAAATGCCGCCTCCTAGACATCAAAAGGCCTAGGAAGTTGCGATTCAATTCATTACGCCAAAAATCAATCAATTCTCTAAATTTCTTCTTTCTCTCCTTCTCCAAGAAGTTCGCGAAGAATTTTCTACTCATTTTCCCGTAAGTTCTTATTCTCTTAAGTTCCTTTTCTCCTCGGCTATAGTTCTCGGCCATTAACTGTACCCTTTCCCTTTCTAAATTTCCATTTTATCCCACTCAAATGGGTAGATTCAAGTGTCTAGTAGATACCGACGCCGGTATGGAGGGTTTTCGGGCCAAATACCACATCCCTCTAGAAGTAGGTTTGAGGTATTGTGTCCCAGAAGCCATAGCTAACGATAGGAAAGATGGAGAAGTTGTCATTCCCATCATCGCATTTTTAGAGGGTGGATTGACTCCCATGAAGGATGTCACCAGTGAATACTTGCGTAATCATAGATTATGCACAAACCAATGTACACCCAACATGTTTAGAACCCTAGGTTGTTTGGACGCTCTCAACGAGCAATTGGGTCTGAATCTTAGATGGCGCAATGTCGTCCATATGTATGAGTGTCATCAACTTAAAGGCGTAGGTTACTACCTCAAATTTAGGTCTAGCATTGTTAGACTCATATCATGTCTTCCTAAATCTAACCAAGGCATGAAGGATGACTACTTAATTGCCTCCGGGAGATGGTCTAATGGCTCTCACTGTCCAGTTAAAGGGGGAAAACCAGGTGTGATTCCTTAGGATTTAGATTCCCTGGCCTGGGGTTTAGCTCCTCTAACTTTTACCGCC
This sequence comes from Castanea sativa, assembly GCF_040712315.1. Lineage (NCBI taxonomy): Eukaryota > Viridiplantae > Streptophyta > Magnoliopsida > Fagales > Fagaceae > Castanea > Castanea sativa. The sequence continues at coordinate 37,172,375 of NC_134015.1, read as the reverse complement.
TAGATTTAAATTATATTTCACTATTCTCTTTACTTACTGCTTATTATTGGTCTAACCACATTTGACTTCTCGGATATGTCCTTCGTAGACAAATAACACGTATCGCCTCGTCTGAGTGAAACAAACATCGCAGATCTTAATAGAGTTTTAAGATCCGAGATATTTGTGAGTGAAGACCTGCAAGTGAGGGCAGCTCACCTCATCTTGGGATACAAACCACTATCGTCTACCTACCAAGATATCGGGAATGTGATCATCGCAGGCGATCGGAGACATAGAAGGATAGATGTGTCAAAGCCGGATTTTCTTGCTCCGTACAACTTACCGGACGACCCCTCTATCGTCCTATACATACACCTAATAAGGGAAATCCCTCTTTCAATGCCACCTAAAGCTACAGTCATCCGAAAAGAGCCCATGTCTCCTCGTCTGTCTCTTGAGGAAGAAATAGACTAGTTCCGTCTAGAGGAAGTAGAAAGACCTCCAGAGGACCACTTTGTCAACATCTCGGACAAAGAAAACAAATCTGCCGAGGGTTCTCGTATCTAGGGTCTCATTGTTATGCGTGTTGATAACAGTGACTAGGAAGACGAAGAAGAGATGTCAAGTTTGAAGGATCTTCTTGGCAGGAGGAGTAAGCAAGCCGTTGTGAAGGATACATCGAGATCTCAACCTCCTGCTAATCTCCCGCCTCCTCCTCCTCCACCAGACCCTATTCTCCCTGCTCCCAACCCCAAGAAGAAAAGACCGAATGAGGTTGAAGAAGAGGATTTAAAACAGAAACAACAAAAAACTGGAAAAGGCCAAGTCCGAGCTTCCTCTGTGGAAAGTAGGGACAACCACGAATTGGCTGAGGTGCACCAAGCTCAATCCCATTAGTCACCTTCATTGGAATTGGATGGGGCTCCCATCCCTTGCCACTCTTCTATAAGAGAATTCCAAAAAGGGCACTCTCACTACCTGGCTGAAGCCCTGGAACAACCCCTCCTTTTACCAAAGGACATGAAGGCCCTAGAGAACATGAAGCAGCAACAACTATTCCTTTTCCTAAAAAGGGATTTAGCTCTGGTATGTGTTACTCAACTATATTCACTTTGTTATTTTTATTATATTCTTTACTTAGACTTTTTCATATATACTTTCTTATTATCCTCATCACAATATATCCATTCACCAATTTCTCATAGGCCATCCAGGAGGTTTTTATGGTTGAAAAATGGGTAGAAGATGCTTGGAATAAAGCTGACGCCAAGATCAACATCAGAGTTGAGACCGAAAAAGCTCTGGGCCGGGCCGAGCTGGAGAAGAAAAAGATTGCTGACAAATTGACAGAAGAAGAGCGACTAAGGAAGATTGCTGAGGTGGGGCTTAAAACAGTCGAGAAGCAAGCAGAAGAACAACGCAAACAACTTCTTGACAAAGGACAAGAGCTAATCACCGCCCAAAAAGACATTCTGCGCTTGAAGGGCGAGTTAGCTCAAGCCCAAGAGGCAGCCCGCACTATCAAGGAGACTGTGGATGCTGCTTCGCTGGGTTCTTACAATAGGGGGGTTGAAGAGACTGCAACCCGGTTGAGAGAAGAACTGGCCGAGGTGTGTAGGGAATATTTCCAGCAAGTGTGGGCAGAAGCCCTTAATATTGCAGGGGTCCCTGCCACCTCAGAATGGAGAAAAAGTGAGAACATGTGGGTTTCCCTTAACATCCGCGTGATTGAAGCCATACCTCTTCCTCCCACCCAAACCTTAGCTGTTTAGGGCTCACTTCTAACCGCTGAAGCGTTCATAGGCTTTGATCAGGCTACAGCCCAAGCTAAAGAGACTGATAAGGATCTGAATAAGAAGGCTGATCATGTTGATCCTCCACTCATGGTGAAAGACACAGGAAAGCAAATTATGACCTTGCCTAAGATCAAGTCTTCAAGCGCTCCCTTAGTTATCAAGGAAGTGGCTCCTAAACCCAAAGGGACAGAACAAAAAGGGGCAGAGAATAAAACAAAGGAAACTAAGACCAAGTCCAAAGAGGACCCTCCAGCAAAGACTAAGACATGAGCAGCTTAGAGCTTTCCCTTTCTCTCTCTCGACCTTTTGCTTAATTTCCAGGCAGCACTTCTTTAATTCTGTTCCTCTTTCGCGTTATTTTCAATGTAATCAAATACATTTATAATGACAAATTCAAGATTTCGACCTTTACTTCTTTACAAATTTCACCCATTGGAAATGTTTAATTCTTACTCTTATTACAATTAATGTACATAATATGAATGACTTAGTGCATAAAGGAACATGATAGGTCTTAACAATGCCTTAAATAGTAACAACAGTATGTTCTAGAGATACTTTCACCCTTTGAACTTATGCCTTCAATAAATAATTTGTATGGTGGAATTAGGTTATGCAACAGCATGTAGTTAAGTACATAAAGCATTCATAAATTCAAAACAAGAGGAATATGGTCTAAAGCTAGACTTAATATGAAACTTAGGCACAAAGTAACTCACAAACCTTACCAAAGTATATGGCCCGAGAAATAAACATAACCAAAATTCTGCTTGATCCTTAGAAAGCTGGGCAGAAACGTTAGTTTTTCCAAAAATAAATAATCTGAGAACCAGACACCATTAAGGTTCTATTTTACATTTAATAAAGATATCAATTTCTACAAGGTATATGGTCCGAGGAGCCAAACATGGCCAAGTCTTTGTTTGATACTTAGAAAGATGAACAAAAATGTTAATTTCCCCAAAATAGATGATTCGAGGACCATACATAACTAAGGTTCTGTTTAACACTTAATAAAAATATCAATTTCTACAAGGTATGTGGTTCGAGGAGCCAAACATGACCAAGTTTCTATTTGATACTTAGAAAGATGAACAAAAATGTTAATTTCCCCAAAGTAGATGATCCGAGGACTAAACATAACTAAGGTTCTGTTTAACACTTAATAAAAATATCAATTTCTACAAGGTATGTGGTTCGAGGAGCCAAGCATGACCAAGTTTCTGTTTGATATTTAAAAAAAAAAAAATCAACTCAACACAATGATAATAGAAACGAGGTGGCAAAAGTTTATTTTATTAATAATAGTACCTGCGTAGGTTATTTACATTCCAAGGACGTTGTACAACCCTTTCATCTAAATCGGTAAGATAGTATGCCCCTATGCCAGCTACTGATGTGATACGATAAGGTCCTTCCCAGTTAGGTTCTAATTTTTCCCATGTTGGGTTCTTGGCTGTACCCATGACTTTTCTCAAGACCAAATCACCAGGGGCTAATGGCCTCAACTTCACATGTGAATCATATCCTTGCTTGAGTTTGTGCTGATAATACGCTAATTGAACCATGACATTCTCTCGCCGTTCCTTAACTAGGTCTAGGCCCTTCTCCAATAAATTATCATTATTACCTAGGATGAACGAGCTCATCCTCAGTGTAGGAAACCCAGTCTCTAGAGGGATCATAGCCTCAGCTCCATAAGTCATAGAAAATGGTGTCTTTCCAGTGGATCTTCGAGGCGTAGTTCAATATGTCCACAAAACATACGACAATTCTTCTACCCACCTCCCTTTAGAATCATCGAGCCTTTTCTTGAGTCTACTGACTATAACTTTGTTTACGGCCTCGGCTTGCCCATTCCCTTGCGGATAAGTAGGAGTGGAATATCTATTCACGATGCCCAAATCACCATAATACCTTCTGAAGGCTTTACTATCAAACTGCAGACCATTATTTGAAATGAGAGTATGAGGGATTCCAAACCTAGTGACAATATTTTTCCAGACAAACTTCTTTGCATCCACGTCCCTGATGTTTGACATTGGTTCAGCTTCAACCCACTTAGTGAAGTAATCTGTCCTGACAAGCAACCACCTTCTGTTCCCTGCTGCCTTTGGAAAAGGTCCTACAATGTTTAAGCTCCATTGAGCAAAAGGCCAGGGACTAGACAGAGGATTAAGGACACCCCCTAGTTGATGAATGTTGGAAGCATACCTCTGACACTAGTCGCACTTTCTTGCATAATCCTGTGCTTCTCTCTGCATATTGGGCCACCAATATCCCTGGGTAAGAGCTCTATGTGCCAAAGATCTTCCTCCTATGTGACTTCCACAAATTTCTTCATGCAACTCTTCCAAAAGTAACTCCGTTGCATTAGGATGTACACACAGCAAATATGGTCCTGAAAATGAGCGTTTGTATAACTTTTGATCCTCGGATAACCAAAACCGAGGTGCCTTCCTACGTATTTTGTCTGCTTCAGATTTCTCCTCGGGCAAGACATTACTCCTAAGGAAGGACATTATAGGGTCCATCCAACTAGGTTCTACTTTTATCTGATGAACCCGAATGGTGTCAACACTCATTCCAGAGGGCTTGAACAAATCTTCCACAAGGATAACCCGGGGTAGACTTTGTGGCGAGGACGTTGCAAGGGTAGCCAGGGAATTGGCATGGGTATTCATACTCCTTGAGACATGCAACAAGATAAAAGATTCAAACTTTGATTCTAAATACCTAGCTCGGGTTAGATATTCTTGCATTCTTGGATCTTTAGCCTCCAATGTCCCCTCTACCTGGCCTACGACTAATTGCGAATCTGAGAACATTTGCACTGATTTTCCTCCCATTTTCTGAACCATATCCATTCCAACCAATAAAGCTTCATACTCCGCCTCATTGTTGGTGGCCGAGAATCCCAATCTCAAGGACCTCTCAAAAGTAATCCCCTCAGGGGATACTAGAACTAGTCCCACACCGGATCCTTTTTGATTTGCTGCTTCGTCAACATACACTTTCCATGTCGCAGGCACCTTGCACAAGATCATGCCAACTGATTTTTCATCCATGTCCAACCCTTTTGCATTATCTTCTAATGATGGCTCAACAAACTCCGCGACCGAATCAGCAAGCACTTGACCTTTCATAGAGGTTCGAGGCATATACTTGATGTCAAAAGCCCCTAAGATGGTGCCCCATTTAGCAATCCTACTCGTATAATCAGCACTTCGAAGTACAGATTTAAGAGGAAGCTAAGTCAGAACCACAACTGTATGAGATTGAAAATAGTGGGGAAGCTTACGCGTACCATACACCACCGCGAGGATCGCCTTTTCCAACGGCAGATAATGTACCTCGGCCTTATGTAAGGATTTGCTCAGATAATAAATTGGCTTCTGTACATTGTTATCAACCCGTATTAGAACTAAACTAACAGCATGAACAGCCACAACAATATACGCGAACAAAACCTCATCAATTTCTGGCCGAGACATAATGGGCGGACATAAAAGATATTCCTTAAGCTGTTGAAAAGCTGTAGCACATTCCTCGGTCCATTCAAATCATTTTCACTTATTCAGCAGCTGGAAGAAAGGCCTGCACTTGTCTACGGACCGTGAAATAAATCGGTTGAGGGCAGCGGTCATCCCTGTCAACCTTTGAACTTCCTTTGGATTCCGAGGTGGTTGTAAGCTATTAATTGTCTTGACTTGAGCAAGATTGACTTCAATTCCTCTGTGTGTTACCATTTAACCCAGCAACTTACTAATCCCACCCCAAAGGAGCACTTGGAAGCGTTTAGGCATAACTTGTACTTCCTTAGCGTTTGAAAAGTATCACTCAAGTCTAATATATGCATAGAAACCATTTTACTCTTCACTACCATGTCGTCCACATACACTTCAATTGTTTTTCTCAACTGAGGCTCAAACATCCTGGTCATCATTCTTTGATAAGTAGCCCCTGCATTCTTCAAACCGAACGTCATCACCTTATAATGATAATTCCCTGTAGGAGTTACAAAGGCCGTTTTCTCCTGATCCTCCAAAGCCAAGGGTATCTAGTGGTAACCCTGAAAAGCATCCAGAAAGCTCATCCGAGGATGCCCAACAGTGGCATCCACCAATTGATCTATACGAGGTATTGGGAATGAATCTTTAGGGCAAGCCTTGTTCAAATCTGTGAAGTCTACGCAAACTTTCCACTTCTCATTCTTCTTCTTCACTACTACTGTGTGAGCCAACCATTCAGGATAGAATACCTCTTTAATAGCATCAGCCCCTTTGAGCTTAAGTACTTCCTTGACAGCCTCAGCATGCTCCTTAGATAAGCGTCAAGGTGGTTGTTTCCTCGGCACCACGGACGGGTTGACATTCAAATAGTGACAAATGAAACTTAGATCAACCCCCGGGGCCTCATAAGCATTCCACGCAAATACATCCATATTCCTTTTCAAAAACATGACCAACTCTTCCTTTTCCAGAGGTGGGAGTTGAATTCCTAACTGAAAGAATTTTTCGGGATCATCGTCAATAAGAACCTTGTCCAACTCTTCACACGCGTGCTCTTCTACCTCGGCAATCTTACGCATGGCTGAGGATATTGATTGCTATGAACCCCCTTCAGCCGAGGCTGATGACTCTTACCCAGTCTGATGCAGAACTGCAGCTGTTATACATTGTCTAGCCATAGATTGACTCCCAACGATTTCCTCGATTAGTCCCCTAGATGGGAGCTTCACCTTGACATAGAGAGTTGAGGAAACGATACCTAGAGCATGCAGCCAAGGCCTTGCCACAATGGCCGTGTAGGGAGAATAAGCGTCTACCACAATGAAATCCACGTCTACAATCTCCAGGCCTGATTGCACAGGTAACTAAATTTGCTCTTTTGGAATGATAGCTTTCCCTTCAAAGCTTATGAGCGGTGAATCATAAGCCGTAAGATTCTTGAGCTTTAGGTTGAGCCCCCTAAACAAGTCAGGGTACATAATGTCGGCCCCACTACCCTGGTCCCTTCTCACGTCATAGCCTCCTATTCTAAGCGTAACTACCAAGGCATCATCATGTGGTTGGATAGTCCCAATCTTGTCTTCTTCCGAGAAACCTAAGATAGGTGGAGCATTCCCCTTAATCCTTTTCAGCTCAGAGTGAGACTCCTCAGCAAGAGCTCATGACACTGACATCACTCTAGTAGGGTGAGAACCAGTCATTCCTGGAGCAGCAAAAATAATGTTGATTGTACCCAAAAGAGGTCTTGAAGCATTATTACCCTGATTTAACGAGCCTGAATGATTTCCTTGCCTATTAGGCGGATATAAAAATTGCTTCAACCTTCCCTCCTTAACCAACTGCTCCAAATGATTCCACAAGGTCCTACAATTCTCAGTGATATGACCTATTTCTTGATGATAATGACAATGAAGGTTCTGATTACGCTTTATAGGGTCCCTTGCCATTTTGTTGGGCCATTTAAAGTACGGTTCATGAAGGATCTTCTCTAATACCTGCTGCATAGGTTCACGAAACACAGTATTCACTGCCTGAGGAGGGGCTGAACCAGATTGCCCAACAAAATCTCTCCTCGGCCTATTGTTATTATATTTTTATCCGACTTGAAATCCCTCCTCTCCTGAGGGATAACCTTCGCCTTCCCCTTACCTTGTTGCTGATCTTCCTCAACCTATTTGTATTCATCAATACGATCCATGAGTCGACGTACACTTCTTACAGGCTTCTTGGTCAAAGATTTTCTTAAGTCGTGATCAGTTGGAAGGCCAACCTTGAAAGTATTGATCGCCACCTTGTCAAAATCACCATTGATCTCATTAAACATCTCCTAGTATCTATTAGAGTATGTTTTCAAGGTCTCCCCCTCCCTCATGGCCATGGACAATAATGAATCTAGAGGCCGAGGAACTCTACTACAAGTAATGAAACGAGACCCAAATGCCATAGTGAGCTCCATAAAGGAATTGATTGAACTTGCCCTCAGTCCATTAAACCATCTCATCGCAATAGGTTCCAAGCTAGAAGGGAAGACTTTGCACATTAAAGTTTCGTTTTTAGAATGCACCACCATTCTCTGATTATAATGACTCACATGCTCTATGGGGTCTGTTCGGCCATTATAGATAGTGAAATTTGGTTGGGCGAAGCGCTGAGGAAGCTTTCCTTTTTTCACCCTGCGCGTGAAAGGTGACTTGGAAATTTGGTGCAGCGCCTTGCTCATAGCATCATTTTCCAAGCCCCTGGAAGAAGATTTCTTGCCCTTATGACCATGAAGATCATCCTCCTCATAGGAGAAAGTCTCACTAGGAGGAGTTCTGGACCTTGGCTTGTAACTACTACCTTGGGAGCCTTCAGAAAAAGGATCAAAAAGGGAAGGTGTTCGCCTCCGTCTCGCATGGCACAGCTTCTTCTTCAGGTGATCAATTTCCTTCTGCATGGCCTTTGCATTGTCCTTATGAGGAACTTTGCTTCCACCGCGCGAACGACTCCTACCGGTATACACCATATGCACATTGCCCTCTCGATCCCTCTCTCGTTCAAGATGTTGGAAGTGATCTTCATGTTGGGACCCCAAAGACTCTGCATGGCGTGCACCCGAGCTTGCCATCATGTTATCCTTTCTTTAATACAAGATTTCCCACAGACGGCGCCAATTGTAAGGATACAATTGCACCCAGACCCAACTGTATGAAAGGTGCATGCCTAAAAAGCCTTATACAATAAAATTTGTAGAGCGTGAGCTTGAAACTTAGGTTTTATGGATATATGGATAACGAGTATGATGGGCTAGATTGCCAATACATGTGCAATGAAATAATTATATGACAGAAACTCTCCTCGGACGTAAGCCGAGGATGTCTTGTATTGCTCTTTCTTCTCTCAACAATAAATTATAGTTGAAGGTAATGTGTACAATGTTTTCTCTCTCTTTTCTTGATCCCCTCCCTTGAATGCCACTCTTTTCCTTTTATATTCTCCTCCTTCTTCCCACATTCTTCCACGTATGGACCAGATCACCAATCTAGATATTTGTCCCCTCCATCGTCTTCTTGAAACCCTCAAACAATAGTTGTAACCCTGTCCACCACTGTTCAGAGGTCATTTTCCCATTAATGCGGCTAGAGAGGTAGGTGCAGAATCTTTAATGCGGTGGTAGCAGCTTTCTCTAAGATATTTCTTATTCACTCCTTCCTCCTGTGCTCACGTGGAACATATCCCCCCTCATTAGACCTTCTAGAATCCCCTTACATACATCAGGGTGTATGGTACAACCTTTACTTCATAGAGCCGAGGAGATCTCCCTCCTCGGACCATTTTCACCAACTTCTCTTGTAATAATTTGCTTATGGGCTTTTATATCCAAAATAATTATTATCACTAAGATCTCTTCGGATGAGTTAATATCCTCGGACCAAACCCAAGGCCCGCAAACATATTCAGACTCTTCTGCCCCCACATCCACCATTAGATTACATATTTTTTCTTATATACTCTATGCTTGCAAAATTTCTTTAAAATTAAAGATTAATAATTATATCATCAATATATTGTTTAAATTGCAAGTTTTTGAAGTTTAAAATTATGTATAAAATTTAAGCTTACAGATCATATAGTGAATAATATTCAACTGACACAAAATTTGATGTGTATTAAGAATATAAAGAGCATGCAATTCAATGGTTAGATTTTCAAAATATGTAATAATGTGAATGATATTGAGTAAGGTTAGATTACAACCAATTTTATAACTAAACTTTGTCCTATCTCCTACCCCAACCAAAAAACAAACCAAAACAAAACAGAAAACATCCTAAATACAAAGTCTTCATGTATGCCAAATATAAAAGCCTAAACTACTCAAGGCTATAATTAAATTATCAAAATACTATTAGTAATTTTAGGTAAAATTAAACAATTAGTGCCTAAAATTTTGGTCAAGTCAAATTTAGTTTTTGAAATTAAAAAAAAAAAAAAAGAATTCCAGAAAATTGTAAATTTGCCAAGTTAGTCATTTCTAATCTTACCATTTTAATTATTTTCCCACGATTTTAATTAATAAAATTCAACAAATTCATGTGTTGTCCCGTTATAACAGCAAGACTATCAAATTAGTAACTTGGTATGTTTTTAATATTTTGGAATGGTAAAAAATAAGAGCCTTTCAAATTTCAGGAATTAAAATAAAACTTGATCCAAATTTTAGGGGGCAATAATATATTTTCACCATGATTTAATTAGTTAAATTAAGTTTTGTATTATATTATATTGTAAAAAATGCTACAGATCCTAAAATACCAAGCTTCTTTTCGTTTTTATTACGTAAATATATATTCCGCATAGAGACTCATGTACATCTAAGTTATTTAGATAATCAAGGGAAACACTTGTTTTCGTTGAGTTTATAAGAAGTTTCTAATAAAAAAAAGTTGTGATTTGTATAACATTGTTTTTATTTTGCATCAACCGTAATAGATTACTGAAAAACTTTATGTTCCTAGTCATATGTTAAATAAAATCAATAACTTCTTCCATATAAAAAAAAATTAAAAAGAAAAAAAACACTCTCTTCCATTTATGTTAAAAGTTTGTTTGTTTGTTTGTTTTTTTTTTTGAGAAAGTTTCAATTTATGACGTCCGCTCCTAACACTTTTTATCATCAGACAAAGACATTAATCGATTTTTGGTATAGACGGGAATTGAACTTCAAATCTCTTATTTAACCATTAGAGACTTTACCAGTTGAGCTAACTAGAACCCATTTCTTTATGTTAGAGTTAGTTCACAATTTCCATCTTATATTTGAAACCAACCAATTTTTCTATTATTTTTTTATTATTTTTTTTAGTGAGAGTTTCAACCTATGTCGTCTGTTCCTAATGATAGTTTTTTATTATCAGACCAAGACACCAATCAGTTTTTGATGTAGGCGGAGATTAAACCCCAGATCTCTTATACAACCATAAAAAACTTTACTAATTGAGCTAGTTGGAACCCACAATTTTTCCACTATGTTTGAGAAATGAGCAAATACTCAGTGCGTTACTTTCTCAATTAAATCGAATAAAATCTTTTGAAGAATTATTAATTATATATCACAAAAATGAAAAAATTTTGAGAATTGCATTGTCATTTTCTTACATTGTATTTTTCATTGGGGTTCCATTGGATTTAACTGAAAAAAAAAAAAAAAAAAAAAGTATCGGATTGGATTTCACATAAGTATAGGAACATCAAAATTTTGACTAACAACATCCAAGAACCAACGTGGGCCAAAAACTAGACAAAGCTCAGACCCATTATCATTATGGTCCCATTTAAAAAGGAAAAAAAGCCCAATGTAAACCCAAAAAAGAAAAAAAAGCCTTAAACCAGGCCCAAATATATCCTTCTCAAAAAATAAAAAGCCCAAAGTCTTCAAATTACCTAAAGACCCCGCTGAAACCATATAATGACCGACAGGCGGTGCCTTTTGCCTCTCCTTGTTAAAGGGATCACACAAACACCGAACGAAAACCCCAAAAAATCTCCTTCTCCTTCAATCTCAATGGCGTCCTCAGAATCCGTAGACGATAGCTTCCGAGCCCGAGTCGAAAAGGTGTTCGGATCCCTCGCATCCTCGAAATCATCGCCGTGGTCCCTCACCGACGGCGAGGTCGAGCGACGAGAGTGGAGGCGAGATAGTAACGACACACGCGACCGCGACGACACGCCGTGCTCATCGGCGTTCGACGAGTGCTTTAAGAAAGACCAAAGAGCTTCGCGAAGAAAGCTTCGTAGAGAGCTCGATGACCAAAACGACGACGCGGATGAGCAGCCCGATCGGTCGTTTAGAGGCGGAGATGCTGATATAGACGAATGGGAAATCAGATCTTCGATCGGCTTGGACCCCACTCTCGACCGCGAGGTTTGGTTCTTTTCATTTTGCATAATTTTAATTTTTTAATTTTTGGGTATAAACTATAGAAGATATCAACAACAAAAAATGTTAAGTGTCTAAGGGTCACTCGTATTGTGGAAACTAGTTATAAAATAGGGTAATAATAATGATATTTCTGGAATAGCTGTTTAGTTTGATGGTTTTTAAGTAGGACAAGATGTCGAAACTTCAAACAAAGTAGGAAGCGATTGGTCTTTACATAGTATTGCAACTCTTTGAGTGTTGAATATGCCTAAGTGATCATGAGCTTCGACTCAAATGCCACTTTGGTTGAAAAGTTCCTTGTAACTTAACAATCATGTATTCCCAAGTAACGAGTTAAGGGTTAAACAACAACAACAACAACAACAATTATAATGAGGAAAAAATTGTAGTTGGAGGGAAATGTTGACAATATACCAACTAATTAATAAATATCATGCCCGAATCTATGCTCTTGGGCATGAGCTTAAACTGCTTAGTCTGTCAGAGGCGAATGCTGTTGGATTACCTGGCAACTAGTTTTGGTGGGTGGGGGTCTATAGACTATACTCTTGGCATGAGCGTATATACTCTGCTTAGCTCGTCAGGTGAATGCCCTTGGATTTTATGGCAACTGGTTTTAGCAGGTGGGGGTCAGTTGTCTATAGGTTTTTACTGGTTAGAAGCGAGTCCAAAGGGCTCTTCTTTAGAAAGCTTCCTTACGTTTAAAAATAAATAAAAATAAAAAAACCCGAATCTGTTGAATATGGATGCCCTATGGTTTTTTTTTTTTTTTGACATTAGCAATGTACTTGTATGGGGTGGCATGGATGCTATAGGGGGGAAGGGCCGTAGATGTCATCATTGTTGTCGTAGCATACTGATAAGAGCGTCTATATGTAAGTTGAAAATAGTATTATCCTGGGATTAATGGTGAGTTGTAGAGAAGTCATGTATCCTAGTTGTTTCAATTTGAGTGTGTGTTGGACATAGACACACAACTTATATGCGAGTCTCCCTCCCCTCCCAAACTCTTTGTTTTTCTTTTACTTGTTCTTTTTCCAGTGGAGGTTTACTCTTTTTGTTTTGCTTATTTGATTGGAACTGGTTGCAGGAAGAGGAAGATGAGTTTGACAAAGTGGCTATAGGCAGAGAAAATGCGGGTGATCGTTTGTTTATGGGAGATGTTTCTGATCATGGGTCTTATTTGAACTCTCACAATGTGCTTACTAACTCATTACATGGTACTAGTACTGCAAAGGATCCACGTGCCAATCACCTGGCTGCAAAAATTAGGCTAAAAGAAGATGAGGATGAAGCTGAAGGTCAAAAGTACAATTTTGGTGTTGCTCATGACTCAGAAGTTAAGGGACTGCATGTAGAAACATCTGAAGATTGTAAGCAGCTGAGATCCATATTGAAGAGGAAGGACAATAATGCCGTTTTTAAGCCACAAAAACGTGTCAGGTTTGACCCTAGTGTTGGAAGTGTTTTTGAAGAAGAAGAAGAAAAGACTATGGCTGCCTCCTTGATGGAGCCTACGGTTTCAGATGATGGAACTCTGGAAGACCAAAATGCTTCTAGGTTACCGGATTATTTACTAAATCCTTCCAAGTATACACGTTATAGTTTTGATTCAACGAGTGAATTTGATGAAGAATCTAATGCTCAAGCATATATGGACTTCATTAATCTTGTAAATAAATCAAAGCCTCCAGAGTCAATGTTAGAGCCAGCTGATACTTCAGCTGATCTGTCAAAGTCTGTGATCTTTATTCCAAAGAAAAAGACTAGTGATGCCAAAGCAGCAAGTGATAGTGGTGTGTTAAATCAAAACATGGAAGAAGATCGTAAGCAGTTCTTGCGTCGAGCAGGCTTTCTTGTAGGTATTGCGGCTGGGGAAGCCCAACATGAAGTTAGTGCAATGGAGGAGGATGAATCACAAACAAATGCAGCAGACGGAAGTGCTGGTTTCCAAAAATCTGGTCGGAGGTATCGGACAAAGTCAAGGTCAGATGACGACGATTCTTGATTTTCTCTGAAGTTTCAGACAGGCAGGCTTGAGCGATGGTTCATGATAGATTTCTGACAGAAATCTCATGGTATCTTTTGAACTCTTTTATCACATAAGCTTATTGTCTTTTGTTTGTAGCTTTGTGGGATTATCAGTCATTAAACAGTAGTGCATATGAGATGACAGATGTCTTGGTATCTTGGCCCTTGGTATGTTGCAAAACTCATGCCATAGTTCAAATCCTATCATTAGTTCCAATCACTAGTGTATGAGAATGCTACATTCTGTAAGAACATCTTTTGTAAATGAATAGCATTGTCACTTAAACGTTTACCCCCCAATTGATTCATATATTTTGTGATGGAATACATATCGCTAACTTTGCAATCAAGCTATGCTAGTAATGGTTGTTCTCAACAGACAACAGCCATATTTTTATAATCAGCTGCCTGATATGATCGCCTGCAAGTCACAATATCCATGATATGTTCACCATTTTTTTTCCCGGATATTTCAATAATTGTGAGGAGGGGGGGTTGATCATTGGATGTTTTTCTTGGAAACACCAAGAGCTCCTAAATTAGCTAGAAGGTTCTTGGCATGTTTACTTGGAAAAAATTGAGCTCTAGTCACATGACTTAACCCAACCAACCAAGTGAGTCATGACTGGAAACATGTCATTTTCTTTTTAATGGTTGGCTCCCAACATATTTGAAACCAACCTTTTACTTATTTTTATTTTATATGGGCTCTCATGCTTTCTAGTTCCCTCTAAGAGCATTCATATTAGACTTAGTGCATTTTTAGTCAAATGTAGTATAAATATCCAGCTTTTGCTACTTTAACTAATCTACTATTATTTTCAAATATTATATTTTGTTTCTATCCATTTTTTTTTTTTTCACTTATCTTCCAGAGCAAACAATCACAGCCCTGCCTCAAATCAATATCGAACAATCAAATCACAACATCAACAATCAAACCCGAAACATAAAAGAAGCAGACCTACTTTAGCTAAAAGAAAGAGACCAAACAAATGAACAATGGTGACCCACAACGACCGTCATCCTCCACCCAGATCACAACCCATCCAGCTTGACTACCCCACACCCATCGCCTAATCGACCAACTCATGCTTAGATAGCCACCAACAGTGGCCAAATCAATCAACCCAAGACAGTTGTTCCTACTTTCATTGCAATTGAGAGCCTTCTGTTTTGTTCTGGCATGAAGAGACAGTGTGAAGATAAAAAAAAAAAAAAGAATTAAAATTATTTATTGAGCAAACCATTGTTCAAAAACTAGTTTCGCTTTCAGATTTGTTGAGGCTGATGCGAGGGTGTTTTAAGGGAAATTTAGTAAATTTTGGCTAAGCTCTTTGCTAAGCTCTTTGCTAAGCCTACTGCGAATGCTCTAATACTACGGTATTATGAAAAGTGAATTGCATTCATAAGAATAAACCTTGGCATCTCATAATTATGGAGAGTGAATATTTATGAGATGCTAGGTCTAGCTATGGGAGTAAAGTTGTTGGGATTAATAAAGGCATTGATGGAAATAATGCAATCTACATAGTCTAGGGGTAACATGAATCTAATTACTTAATTGCGTCAATGGATAAAGTAGATACCTTCCTTTTTTTTTTTTGCCTCTTTTTTTGAGACCTATAATGATAAATTTAAGTTGGACATTTTATATTTAACTGGAAAAAAGCTCATTATGATGAGTTAAACACATAATTTGATGAATAAATACTAAACAAATTAAGGTTAATTTTAAATAGAGATCAAATATCATGGTTCAAGAATAAAATTTAATATAAAGAAAATTTTATTTAATTTTTAACAGGTGATTTACCTTATCTTTAATTTTCATGGTTCAAGCATGGTCAAGTAAAGTTGTAATATGATTTTTAATTTAACTATTGTGTAGGGTATTCGTATACAAAAAATTGAAGCCTCAAAAGTCTTAGGAAAAATTAACCATTATTAATGACTCAACATATTTACACTATATATATTTTTTCCCAATTAGATTGGGGTTTCAATTGGTTTGAATTTTTATTGGTCTAATTTTTTGGAGGCATTTTTAGAGGTGAGAGAAATAGCGTGTGGTATTTTTTTTTTATTTATAAAAATTTAACCATTTATTATTATAAAAATTTGGGTATTTTTATGATGGAGAAGACCTTTTTATAAAGCAGTAGGACCTTTTTGTAAGGTATCCTTAAGACTAGGGCTTGAGTCGACAGTAAGTGCATAAGCTGTGTTCTATATCTAATTATTTCCAAATATTTGTGTGTATAATAGATGGGAATTTTCATTAGAAATTCCTCTTTCATTTTTTCCATTTCTTTCATTTTTGTTTTTCCAATTAAAAAAATCATGTAAACGTTTAATGGTTTTTGTCTTTAAGTTCTATTCCACCTCCCAACATTCTTTTTCCTTTTGTATCCAACAAAAAAAGAGGAGTAAATTTATTTTTAAATCTTATAATTAAAGGGTGTAACAAATTAAATCTTATATTATGAGATCTATCGAGTCTCGAATTTGAAATTTTTAATCAGTAACTTAGGACCGTCCTTAAGAAATCATTCCTTGTAAGTTGTAATTACCTAGTGTATGAGACATGGGACTACACAGATTTTGAGAATAATAGGCACTAGAAGAGCTCTAAACACTCTCGTTAAAAAAAATTCCTATAATTTCAAAAATAACAAATTAAATATGATGTTTTTAAAAGTAATAAATTAAACTCTATAATTTCAAAAAGAACGAATTAAACTCCAAGAATTTTAAAAATAAAAAATTAAACCTCAAAACATTTGAGATCAACATCATTATCAAAAAATCCTTTTGTTCAAAAATTAATATAGGTTGAGGGGTTAATTCATTACTATTTTCATATCTTATGGTTTAATTTGTTACTTTTAAAACTATAAGATTTAAATTGTTACCTTCTAAATCTTCACATATTAACTTTTGAGAGCCTATATATAAGGGTTTGACTTATCTCCCCTATTTTTTTAACTGGACATGTCATTTTATTTTAAATATACAATGGTAAGTGGCAGTAAGTTTTAAATTCACTTTTTTATTTAATTAGTGAATGATGTGACAGTTTCTCATTGAAACAAAAGAAGATTTCTGTTTGAAAAGTACTTACAGGTAAGTCAAACTCATATCATAGAATTTAAAATGTAATTCTCTTTTGGGTAACAATATTATTGTCTAAGCACTTTCATACCCATGACTCTACACTGAGACTTAAGAATGTCAAACATTAATCCATGAGCAGTGAAAATTCCCAGATACTTGCCATGCATGCTTAAGAAGGTAACATTAATAATCCTTCCTATAGGCAAGGCAAAAATAAAAAATAAAAGCTTATACAGCTTACTAAAATCGAGAACTTGTACAATCACAAAAACATTAACGAGGGGAATATCCTATAAACTGGAGGCATGTAACAGAAGAGAAGCAGAAATGTGGTATCTGAAATTCTGTAATCAATATCTGTGTATGTAACCTATGACGCAGTAATAAGCCACTCAAGTGGCGAATAAAGGAGATATATAAAGAAAGAAAAGAAAAAAAAAATCAAGAAAAACATATTTGAATGCCATATTGAATGTCATCATCTAGAGATAAATCCTTAAATCTTATGCTTCCATTCATCAGCCTCTGCTATCGTCTAATGTTGGAGAGAACTCTTGTTATGTACACTGTATTCAGATTCCCCGTCCGCTACAACTTATCTGCGATCCTCCCTAAAGCATCTGCAAGCTTATTAAGAACACCAATTAAACTACTAACATCATCTTTCCGCTGTTCACGATCCAGTTGGAAGTTCACATTCTGAGATTCAAGTTGAGCGCTCAGCATTTTTGCATTTTTTTCCAGTACATCAACCAACTGATTCTGCAGACTAACTGTTTCCTCATCTTCTTCTGTTGCAAGCCTTTTTCGCTTCCGTCCCTCTTGAGAAGTAGATCCTATCTCAGGATTTGAAGCTGGCTGTTTCTCGTTTGTTGTACCTGCAGACGGTAAAAAGTGTCATGAAGGTCAAGTCTTAGCACACCTAAAAAGTGTCAGCTGGCTGTTATTCGTGTCAATAATTAAAATATGTTCTTAGCACACCTAACTCAGAACTCCACTATTACAGAAACCTGTATTTTCTTACCTAATATACAATGCAAACCCATGGTCTAAAGCAGAGGGTAACCGGTGCATCATGAAGGTCAAGTCTGACTGACCAGATGAGTGGCATTTGATAAACAATTTAAATTGTATGAAATTCAGCGCAACTCAAAGAACTTTGGTTTAATTTAAGCATTGTCAAATTAACAAGTATGAGCCTTCAAGTGGTTCTCAAACATATTCCAGTCACTTGATAGACAACTATTTCCAAAACATCAGATCCAACAAAAAGGTATAACATATGGCTGATCGGACAAGACATAAGACACCCAAGTGGAAAGCAAAAAGGGGCCAGAAATCTGATCAAAGTCGTCAATCTTGACATCAAGGTTGAAAGCTAAGACTATCCTGAATTAACTAAGTTGATTTCACATATTAACAATTATCCAGAGCTGCATATGAACTGTAGTTCGGACAAGAATCCTATGTTGAGAGTGTTTACACTCGTTTCATTTTATTATTATTATTTTAATTCAATTGATACAATAGTCGGGGGAGGGAAGATTAAGGCCACATTTCTCCCCGTAAAGGAGACCAAGCAACATCACTGAGCTACAAGGCTCTTGGCAGCGGCGTTTAAAATTTTTATTAGTGGTCGATATCATGGAAAGGGCTACAAATAGTGCAGTAATTCTCGTAGCTACTTCTAAAAGGCTCTAAGTTCAACACACAGTTCAGAATTGTAAACAGACCTACAATTATATGATGCAAATAGTCTCAACGAGCATATTGCAATCCAACATAAGCGTGACAACTTTGTTTAAACAGTTTATCATGAAAAAGCAGGATCCAAAAGGTCAAGTTGAATCAAAACAGACAAAAAAAAAAAAAAAGGAAAGAAAGAAAGAAATCCCGGATTGTGACCTGGTCATTAGGCTAACAATCAGAACCCCAGTACACACGTGATCTTATCAACTTTCACTTTGCAACTTGATGTTGGCTTGAAAACATTGGCTTCACCTAGTTGATCATTATTTTCACATGCTAATCAATCTGATTGTTTAAAACGTAATCCCATAACAAATCAATTTGTTCATTTTCAACCAAGCACCTAAGACAATCAAAGGCTGAATTGCGTGGTAAGTTATGTTCAACTCATATTTGTCCTACAAAAAGTCAACATTGTTAACTACGAACCAATTAGAGCTTTTCCCAATCCGCCACCAAAGTTATTTCCAATTACTTCATCCTCAAGTTAAAAAAAAAATCACCCATTGGCCATTATTAAGATCAAGAGCACTAGATCAGTAACAAGATGTATCAATCCGAAAAGCAAGCAGGAAAATAGCCTTACCTTGACCCTGACAGCTTCGTAGTACTGGTTGATACTGTTTCTCTGTTTAAAAAACACAAGGAAATCAAAACAAACACAAATTATTGGCAAAACATTTTCCAATAACCATTTTTGGTCCTAAAGAATTCATCCAAAACCTTAACAAAGCAACAAAAAGGAAATGAAGTTTTACTATGACCCGTGACTTTCACAAAAACCCAAAACCCATAAAAAAGAAAAAAGAAAAAAGAAAGTTTCTCACCAAATCCATTAAAAAAATCCCACCCAACACTTTATAAAACATCACACTTCTCTAAAAATCTATACAGAACCAATAAGAAGGCAGAATAGGCCACCACTAGACACGACTACAATAACAATTCCCACTGAAAGCCACGCTAAATATATATACTTTTTTTTTTTTTTCTTTTATAAAAAAAAATTAAAGATTTATAATTCAGACCAATCCAAAAATAAAAATAAAACTCAAAAACAGCAATTACCGGAAATTGGCGTAGGAGCAGGAACCTCCTTTGGAACCGGTGGAGCCTCTTTTTCGGGGGTCCGACTCCGACCCGATTCATCCTGCTCGAAATCCGAGAACAACCCATCCTCCGCGGCGGCGGTTCTTCCACTATCGAACAAAACTCCGGCATCCGCCTCCGTATCATCCGCCGCAGAACCCGGAGCCGCCAAAGCCAAAGAGAGGCCTGGAATTGAGGACTCCGGAGCCCCACCCGACCCGGAATCGAGGATATCATAAACCTCCTTGTCGAAAAACCCGGGCAACTTCCTCTCCCTCCTCAAATCATTCCGCATGACCCAAAACGACTCCGTTTCCTCCTTCACCTGAGACTCCCATTCCTTAATCTTCTTGTAGTCGCCGGCCAAATTGCTCCACCGCTTCCGGCACTGCACGGGGCCCCGGTTCACCCCGTGTCGCTTGCAGTAGGACGAGACGGACGCCCACTTCGGCTCCACCTGACCCGACCCGAATGGCAACCCGGCCGACCTGCCACGCTGCCTCGCCCGAGTCTCCGCCACCCGCTTCCCCTGTATCAGGACCAGAATCTCCTGCCGCGTCCACCGTGGCAGCCTCGGCGTTTTGTCGCCGTCAACAAACGACGTCGGGCGCGCAGCCTCCACGCCGTTAGTAACGCCGTCAGCTTCGCCGTCAACGGGGTTTTGTGCCAGACTTAATTGCTGCTCCAAAGCCATCATTAACATAAACACGATAAACCCCTCCTCCCCCAAAAAATTAAATTAAATAAAAAATAAAAATAATATAATTTTTTTTTCGAAAAACGACACGTGCTTAAATAACCCTTTTCTCTCCGTAGAAAGTAACGGCGTTTTTTGAGAGACCTCCGTTACGGCGTTTAGAGGTAGAGAGCGAATTCATGTATCTCTAAAGAGAAAGAGAAAGAGAGAGAGAAAGAGAGATTAAAGACACAAAGAGAGGAAGGAGAGGAACTTATTAATCACTTATTGGGCTTTTGAGTGTTATTTTATTTTAATTTATTTAAAATTTGATATATTTTTTTACTGGGTTATACTATTCAGCTATTGACCCTTAACCCCATATTAGGGTTTTTTTTTTTTGGTATTATTTATTACTGTCATTATCTTTAATTCTCAATTAATGGGATTCTTAATTTTCTTTCTTTTATTACAAAAAAAAAAAAGGTTACTTTTGCTTACTTCCTCCTTTTGGATATCTAATATATTAAGGGCAATAATATATTTTCATATTCTAATCAGTACCTTTCTTAAGCACTTGCACTACACCATATGGGTCATTTTCATTGTGTATAATAAATATATGGTATTAATCGCCTTTTTTGTGCTACTTTTATTTATTTATTTTTTTCCTTCTGGTATATTCACATCTATTTTTCCATCGTAATATTTTGTCAATTTGTTTATATTCGAATTTTGAAAAGTTCAACTTCTTTCTTTTTCTTTGTCATTGGGGGTGTAGAAAAAAAAAAAAAGAAGTAAATTTAAATAAAATAAAAGATGCGAATATTTTATTCCTATGTATTTGATTGATTTTTATTTCTTCCTCCAACTCACGCAAATTGTGATGTGTTGTTAAGTTAGACTTATATATGTTGATAAGGGCATCGTACCCTACCACTAAGTAAAAATTTCTCCACCTCTGCTTTCCTTCTCAACCTCTCTTATCCCATTGAATCATTTGCTCTAATCTTTACTTAATGGCTAATGCTTATGAATGGCCCTTTCCATTAAAGCCACTTTTTTTTTCTTTGTTTGGACTTTGGACAAATTATTGGTGAGGGTACCACTCCTCTCCATACATATGAGAACATCAACATCTCTTTTGTTTCTTTTTTTTTTATTTTTTATTTTTAGATACAATAAATTTTCAAACTTTTGCATTTGATCTATGATAATTACTTTTTATCATTAAACCAAAATACTAAATTAGTTTTCGTTGTCAGTGGAGTTTAAATTCCAAATTTCTCATTGGATGATAAGAGATTTTATCAGTTAACTAGAACTCACATGAAACATCAACATCGGAAAACACAAATCTTTGGGAGGGTTCTCTCTCTCTCTCTCTCTCTAAGGTTTTTAATTAATAATATGGCCAAGCCAAAGTTTATATTTTAAGATAATGGGAAGGTTACAAAGATGGGTTTGGAAGCACATGTGTCATGAGGGGTTGTGACTTAAGGGGTTAGTACGGGGTCATATTCCTCTTGTGATCCGGTGGGGACCGAGGTGGATGCCATATCGCCTGGCATGGCATTCTCATTTCCTAATTCCTATTTAGTCTTCCATTATATGGAGAGGCAACATTTAGTTACCTTTCTTGGATGGACTCTACCCTCCTCTATAGTCAATACACACATACGTGTACACATTTACATATATATTATAAAAAAAAAAATCCTTATATTAGCTTCTTTCACTCAGGTACACCTTCATCATATTATAATTTTGATTAGTTTTTAGATAGTCCCAAAATTTCATTAATTTTTATTAAACTATATGTTAGTCATTATTATTATTATTTTTGATTTTTTATTTATTACTGAATTCATCATACATTCCTAGTAATTATAATAAATCCCATCTTTAATTCATAGGTTGGTTTTGGTAGTAACCAACTCAAAAGAGCTTTTGCTAGGTTGGGTATTGTTAAATCCATTATAAAATTCAATATACACTTCTTAAGCAAAGGGGTGTATTTAAAATAGTTGAGATCCTCCACCAAGTGACAAGCCTTTTTAAGAGGGACATAAAAAACATCATTAACTTAACTGTGTACTGTCATTGATGTTCTCAAAAATCAGTACCCTTAATCCAAGGCAGTGATGTTTTAGACTATGACCACAAAAGCTCATCTCATCCATACATATACATATGTAGAAATTTTAATAGCGTGAATCATTGTCAGAAATAGGTCATCTACGTTTTACAACAAATAAAAATGATTCTTTTTCACCTAAACTCAAGGGCTGAACCGGGGTTGAGGAAGAGAGTGGCAATTGCCCTTAAACATGCCAACAATTTTATTACTTTGATATTTTTAGCTTAGAATTTTGTCCCCTCCTCAATTATAAAATAAATGTGATATTTTAATTTTCATACTTATAATCAATATACTATAATCTCTTTTATATGTCAAAATTATTATTTTGTCAATATCTTATACAGTATTATTCAAAATCTATAAAAAGAAAGAATAAAAAAAGAACGTTATAATTATCCTTCCAAGGGAAAAAAATGCTAATATCACATCAAGTTCTTTATGCAATAATTAATTCTCCTTTATTAAAATTTGTGTAGTAAGCAATAAAATTTTGGAATATAATTACATGATGACATAAATTTACATAAGTTTTACTTGGTGTCTATCTTACTAATATAAAATTTTTTCATCATGAGTTGAATTTTTCCTTTAAAAAAAAAAGGCTTATTCATGCAAAAAAAAAAAATATATATATATATATATAAAGACTTTATTTAATGAGCTTTTATATCCAAGTGTCTGTGCATACAAGTGTATATAAAATTCGTTTCTCCTAAAGTAAAATCTAGACTTTACCACTACTTAAACTCATAATATATGTGCTAAAAGTCTTGTAACTCAATTAGTTGACATATCTATGGTTCAAGTCTCCTCTCCTCTCTTATAACTATAAAATAAATAAATAAACTCATAATATATGTGTAAGTAAACAACTAAATTAACAATTATCTCTTGGCTTGACTTTCGAACTTTTGATTCTCTACATGTGAGACGACAAGTAAATAAGCCAGCTTATACCTTAGCAGCCTATGCTAAAGATATAAACCCTTTTGTAACTTGAATAGAGGATTGTCCATCTTTCATTGAATCATTGGTGATTCAAGATGCTTTATTATTTTCTCCAGTTAAATGAAAATTACGCATTTCGTATCAAAAAAAAATTAACAGTTATTATTTTCTTATATTTGTTACAAGGAATGTCTTATCACATGGATGCCTTGCAATTATAGTAGCATGAACTGCCATGTTTTTCTTTGATGATTCATGACACTTGGCACGCTATTGAATCTTTTATGATGGTTTAAAAAAAAAAAAAATTAATAGTGTGATATCTATTACTTATTGCCATATATCATGTTTCTATGATGAGTTAAGGTTAACTTCGCTTACCTTGTTCTCAAAAAAAAAAAAAAGTTAACCTTTTTTTTATTAAAAAAAAAAGAAATAAAAAACACCACTTGAGTGAAAAGACTTTTTTTTTTATTAAAAAAAAAAGAAATAAAAAACACCACTTGACTGAAAAGATTATTAATAATTAATGCTCCAAAATTTTTTAGCCGTGGGGGGATTATCATCGAAACTGCCAAGAATAAAACAAACGATAGAGAAAGTATAATCATATTGGCCAGCAAGCAGCAGCATTCTCCCCATAAAAACAAACGGGAGGAATAGACCCAAAAAAATCTTGAAAGAAAGAGCCCACTTTTACAACAATTGTGAGCTATGCTAGAGTATTACATAATCTTCTAACCCAATTGTGAGATGGAAACATAGTTTACATCAATAGAATCCAGTAGATCAAAGGTATCTTGGATCATATTATTCATTGTTGTACTCATTTCCCAAGTTGCCTCTAACTTCTATTCTTTATGGCCTGAAGGCTGAATCCAAGTTTTATGTTCACACACTACCAAGTTGGCAGTTTTTTTTTTAGTCTATTAACTTGAAATGGGCTCATAAAGAGGCAAATAAGTTGCTCATGTTTTGATTTCCTGTTTGGATACCGCAGGATACCGCATATTGCTGACAACTGAAAACACTATAGCAAAATAATTTTTAAATGTGTGAATACTGCCGTGACACCCACTTCTAATGAAAATTTTGTTGAATTCCGTACTTGTGAGTCCCATGAACAGTGCATGAGACCCACTGTTTAAAACGCAAACGCGCTAAAAAACGTTTTCAGCGCAATATAAACTAACACATAGTCTCTTAAAAAATAAGTACTCAAGTTGTTTTGTTCTTAGCTCTGCCACTGCTGTTTTTTGTGATGTATAAGCTCTTGAACAAGCTAAAATTATGGTTTCTAGTTTGTAGTTTCTGTTCCTTTGTTATTAGTTTGTAGTTTCTATTTCTTTGTTAATAAAATTTGTTGATTATCAAAAAAAAAAAAAAAATTACTAAGGGACAGATCTTTAACAAGCACAAAAGTAAGTCCGAAAGCCAACACTTTAGGCATGAGAGGTCTAATAGCAGGAACTATAGTCAATGAATTAAACTTTCCACAAATTCCAAGATGGATGAAGCATTGATCATGCCAACCATACATCCCCATTCTCTATCAAAACCAAATTTGTTTAGCAAACACATTTAAAAAAAAAAAGAGGAAAAGTTAACCAATACTCTTAAGGCATTGATTTAAGAACTATTTTTAGAAACATTTTATTGGGAGAATGATAAAATAATAAATATTGTTGATAGCTTTTTATATTTCCTATAAAATTGGTGTCAAAACTTTTTTATTATGATTTATTAACAATTGTCCTAAGTGCATCCGTTAACATGACC
Organism: Castanea sativa; assembly: GCF_040712315.1. Taxonomy (NCBI): domain Eukaryota; kingdom Viridiplantae; phylum Streptophyta; class Magnoliopsida; order Fagales; family Fagaceae; genus Castanea; species Castanea sativa. The sequence goes on along the minus strand of NC_134015.1, from coordinate 37,147,132 downwards.
CTTTCAAAAATGTAAAAATAGGAACTAATATTAATGAATTTTGTATCCAACGGGAAGGGAAATGGTTAATTTACTTGTGAAGGATGAGTAATGACCAAAATCAATCAATCGGACAATAAAGGAGCAATGCCCCTAACTCCAAGAAGTTCATGAGGGAACCGATAGTACTTAGATCAATTTGAAAATGAAAGAAACATACACTTAGATCAGAGACAGTTACAATTCAGAATCAATTCTTTGTATATTGATCTTTTAATTTATAACGATTTTGTTATCGAATATCCTAAGCACAGTGGTTAAGATGCATTAATACTTTATTAAACAATATTTTTAAAAAATAATGTCAAATTTTACACATCTATTAAAAAATATATATATAATTACAGTGAATTTGTGAATATAAGCTAATGAATCATTAACATGTCAATTTTATTTGTTTTTGAAAAGTGTGCATTACAGCTTATAATTGAACATTTATTAATTTTTAAACTAACAAGTCCCAATTTATAAAAATGATTTTTTTTTTCTACATGCTGACACAAGAGTGTGTACTACGTAGACACTTCATTTTTCATTCCGTTTAACTTGGACAAAATTTGGTTACAAACTTGATTGTAGTCAATGGTTACAACTCTACTTAATATATTTTTATTGTATTTGAATCTTGACAAATCTATAATTAAATAATATTTTCTTCTTAAATTCTCCATGCAAAATTTCCAAAATATCAAAGATCAATAACTATGTCATCAATTAAATGTTTAAACTTCAAGCTTTTGTAGTCTAAAATTATGCATATAAATTAAGTTTATAGATCAAATAGTAAATAACATTCAGTTGGCACAAAATTTGACATGCGAGTTAAAAACACAAAGAACATGCAGTCTAACGATTAAATTTTCAAAATATGTAGTTGTAGGAGCTAAATGGAAAAAGGACCAACAGTCCAAGGAAGATGTGTTGGACTTTGGCTAAAGGCCCACAACAATTAATTTTTAGAGATGAGTTTTTGGACCAATGATATTGCTCACAAAAATTATAACTCTTAGACAAAGTAGAAAAAGAAATAAAGATCTGTGAATAAGAAATATTTTTCAAGTAATTCAAGTTTAATTTATGTTCCTCAGTGTGGCCGAGGAGACCCTTCTACACAATGTTACAAATGAGAAATATATGTTCTAATTGATATTTTTCTAGGTTCCAACCCCTAGTCACAAGGGTTTCTTTTCCTTTTATAATATCTCAACTCTCATTTTTCCCCTCCACGTGGGAGTTTATTGAACCTTCACCGGGATACTTGTCCCATCATTCCTTTTCAAGTCATGCTAGGCAGGATACAGGCTGTCCTGGCATTGTTCAAGTGTCATTCAGCTATTAATGTGGCTGACATGGTTATTGTAGTGCATTCAATGCGGAGGTGATGGGTGCTTTTTAGGAAGTCCTCCTTTGTTATTGGCATGGATCGTAAGCTAATGTCTTCTTGGGAAGGCGACTTCCAATCCAGCATGAACCCTTCCTTTCCATGGGCTTCCTTCTTCGGGCAGGATCCTTAGCCCTCCACTCCTCCTCGGAAACCATTGGGCCCACCCCATAATTGGTGAGTGGACTTATTGGGCTTTTAGGCTCCTTAAGTTAGGCCCAAAGGGTCTAGCTCTTCTAGCCTCCCATAGTAGTTATGTTAACTATTGGCTATAATCAAATTTGTAACTAAATTTTGTCCATTGAACTTTACATCAATGGCATAATCGTCATTTTATAGTGTAAGGGCAAAATTGTAATGTTGAACGTTCAATCTTCCAACATTTTATTGAAAATAAATTTAGCCATTTGAATGATAAAAAAAAAATTGTATGCTTAAATTATACCATGAATTCATGAAATTAAAATCTATAGTTGAATATAGTTTTTTTATACCATTCCGAGAAACAAAACAGATTACAAAAGAGTCGGGCTCACCCAACTGATATGCAGTGGCATACTAGTAGCCAAGTTCGCCATATTATAAACATTACCTATAATAGGCTTGGATACAAAAACAGGGCAATAAAAGAGACCAAGCTGATTAAGATGGGACATATCAGAGGTAGCTCCCAGTTGGCTAGAAAGAATTTTGTTGACTGATTTAGATGGGACATATTAGTCAACAAAATTCTTTTCTGGCAACTGGGAGCTACTTCTCTGTTGGTCACTTGGGTTGATCTCTTGTTATCACTGAGAAACAAAACATGGGTGAATCCTAGATTTATGGCTTTCATAGCTGCAATCGCCATTGCTTCCTGGATGACATTGAAGGTTGAGTCAGCTGCGCAAGTAGACACCATGGAAAAGGACAGTCCCTTGCAAGTTAATGGCTTCATAAGCAAATCCACATCTCCTTGCTTTCTTCTTCCTAGCTCCAACAACCTTGATGATCAACTACCAAGGACCTCTAAAGCTCTGTTGAGTTCTTGTCTGGTTTGTATGTTTATGTGAAGGAATAGAGCAAGTACTAAGAGCATCCTGGTACCTGCAAAGAAGGGATTGATATGTTAGAATAACTTCGACAAGATTGGGTTGTTTTCCTTTGTTAGAAATACTGAATTCAATAGTATTGTATTTCTCACTGAAACAATATACATGAGTGCCTTTATATAGGAGGCATATGAGTGCTGTACAAGCAAATATGAGTGTAGTACAAGTAAGAGTGTAGTACAATGTGTGCTATACAAGTAAGTAACCTAATTGGGCCAAGCCCACAATACATACGTTAACAGCCCCCTCAACCTCAAGGTGGATGGGAGACCAGCTTGAGGTTGTCAACTAAATCACGAAGGCGTCCCTTAGGATGGGACTTGGTGAAGATGTCTGCAAGTTGATCTTTGGAGGAGACGGAGAAGAGCTTGAGAGCACCATGAAGAAGATGATAACGAATGAAATGACAATCGATCTCGATATGTTTAGTCCGTTCATGGAAGACATCATTGTGAGCAATGTGAATGGCACTCTGATTATCACAGTAAAGAGGAGTAGCAGAGGATGTAGACACATCTAAGTCCTTAAGAAGCCATCGTAACCAAAGGAGCTCAGATGTGGTATCAGCAAGAGCACGATATTCTGCTTCAGTACTAGAGCGGGCCACAAAGGTTTGTTTCTTACTTCGCCAAGAAATTAAGGAAGAGCCAAGGAGAAAACAATAGCCAGTGGTGGACCTACGATCAGTGGGATCTCCTGCCCAATCAGCATCAGAGAATGCACGTAGTACAAGAGGAGGCTGAGCTGAGTAGAAAAGGCCATGGAAGAGAGTGCCCTTCAAGTATCGAAGAATGCACAGAACAGCAGCATAATGAGTCGACCGTGGAGCAGACAAATACTGGCTGACCTGATGAACAACATAGGAAATGTCTGGACGAGTGACTGTGAGATAGACTAGGCTACCAACCAATCGTCTGTAAAGAGAAGGATTAGACAATGGTTTCCCCCTGAGGGAGTCAGATGCGCATTAAGTTCAACTGGGGTGTCAACAGTCTTGCTGTCAGTGAGTCCAGCATGAGACAAAAGGTCAGAGGCATACTTGGCTTGAGTAATATAAAGACCATTTGAGGAACGAGTGATTTCAAGACCCAAGAAATAGCTAAGGTATCCAAGATCTTTCATCTCAAACTGCTGACTGAGAAAATCCTTGAGTTCTTGTATGCCACTAAGGTCATCACCAGTTATGATCATATCATCCACATAGAGGAGAAGTAAAATGGTGTCTTTATCAGTACGACGAAGAAATAAGGCAGCATTATAAGGACTAGCAGTGTAACCCAAGCGAAAGATGGTAGAGCTAAATTTTGCAAACCAGGCTCGAGGAGCTTGTTTAAGACCATACAATGCACGTCGAAGGCGACAAACCTTGTTTGATTCAATGGAGAGACCTGGAGGAGGTTGCATGTAAACTTCTTCACTCAAATCCCCATTAAGGAATGCATTTTTAACATCCATTTGAAAAAGATCTCATTTTCTAGCAACAGCAACAACCAAGAGGGCACGAACAAATGAGATGCGAGCAACTCGAGCAAAGGTCTCTTCATAATCAATCCCATATTCCTGTGTAAAACCTTTTGCAACAAGACGAGCCTTATAGCGCTCAATGGACCCATCTGAGGGAGTCTTAATCTTGTAGATCCACTTACAACCAACCACAGATTATCTAGGAGGGAGAGTAACCAGGTCCCAAGTATGGTTTTTGGTTAATGCATCAAGTTCCTCTTTCATTGCAATCTGCCATAAAGGGTCAGTGGAGGCCTCACGATAGGTTTGAGGCTCGTGGAGTGTAGCAAGTGCAGTGTAACAATGATAATCAAGTAAATGTGTAAGAATGGATCTTACCCGGGTTGAGTGACGAGGTGGAATGTCTGGTGGAGGTGAAAGGTCTTGTGGAGGATCTTCAGGCGGAGCAAGAGCGGGGGACCCAGGCTCAAGGTGGGGTAGCTCGTCATCAATCTGTTTTCGACCTGTCCAGAATAGGCATCAAAAGGATCTGGAGGTTGAATAGAGAAGTCCAAAGGAGGATCAAGAGGATTTGAAGAAGGAACATGAGACTCCTCTGGAAAGACTTCAAGTTCAGAGGAGGTAGTGAGGGAAGAACGAAAATGAGAGAGTTCAACAAACAAGCGGTGTTCCTAGAAGACAACGTTACGAGAAACACGAAGACGATGAGAGACAGGATCATAACACCGATACCCCTTTTGTGTTTCGCCATAACCAAGGAAACAACAAAGTTTAGATCGAGGCTCAAGTTTGTTGTGCTCATGAGGCTGAAGAGTTGCAAGGCAAGCTTCTTCTCTTACTAACTCGTTCACAGCAGTATCAAGAGAGGGAGGAGGACTACGATTAAGAAGCTGACCTTGAATGGGCTCATAGTTCTTGTGGAGTGACATCAGGAACTCATAGAGACAAAATTCATCTCTAATAGCAGCATATTGTTGAGCATCTGTTGAGCATGCCCAAGTTGGATCAGAAAGGTCAATTTGGTCCCAAATGAAGCGAAGCTGATCATAGTAGTCATTGATGGACTGCCCCGGTTCTTGCCTGAGTTGATGCAATTCAACCACTAACTGATATTTCATGGATCCGTGAGTAGTAGAGTATCTTTTGGCCAACATATCCCATGCTGATTTCGCATCATCAAAGCTGCCCAGCAAATTAGAAATGGAGGGAATGGAAGTGTTTCGAATCCATGTGAAGATCATGTGATTGTGACTATCCCATTCAATTTTGCGACCGAGGAAGGCAATATCTTCTTCACTTGCCCCCTTCACAGGAATAGTGATTACACCAGTACAATAATGCCAGAGCATGCGACCCTTAAGAAAACTGCGCATAGCTTGAGACCAAGATAAGTAATTCCTAGTCCCCTCCAATACAGCATTGATAGGGAGAGGAAGAAAAATATCATTTTTATCCATTTAGAGACACAATATGCAAAAACAGACTGCAAAAATGAAATCTACGCGAAAAACTGAGTAAGGAGAACCTGGGCTGCAAAAAAGTCAACCCTGGGAAAAAGTCAACGGTTGATCAACGATCAATGGTCAATATTCGGTCAACGGTCAATGATGACGTCAGCAAGATGACGTATCGCTGACGTCAGCAGGTGACTGGATGCTGACGTCAGCTAGGGCTGACGTGGCACTGATGACGTCAAGGATGACCTCAGCCTGGAAGGATGACGGCACGTGGGGCGCGTGAGGCGCGTGAGCTTCAGCGTAGGTTCTTTGAGCGGCGCGTGGCGGCGCGTGCGGTCTCCGATGGCTGCCAGGCTTCCACGAACAGGTAGATCGGAGCAAGACGATCTTCGTGGTACCTTCAGAAAATTAATCGAAGCAAGGTTCACGGCGGTGTTGGAAAAGGCAGTGGTCTTTGCAGTGTTCGAACTCCTCAACGGTGGATGCTACAGGTCCAGAACCCAAGGACGATGTCTGGAAGACTCGAAGGTTCAACGGCAAAAGGCTGTGGCAGTTGTTGTGACAGCGGAAGCAATATTAAGAATGAAGTTATACCAATAAAGACAAAACTGCTAAGAAAAGGTCAGAGCAGTGGCTCTGATACCATGTTAGAAATACTGAATTCAATAGTATTGTATTTCTCACTGAAACAATATACATGAGTGCCTTTATATAGGAGGCATATGAGTACTGTACAAGCAAATATGAGTGCAGTACAAGTAAGAGTGTAGTACAATGTGTGCTATACAAATAAGTAACCTAATTGGGCCAAGCCCACAATACATACGTTAACATCCTTCATGAATCACCAAGTTTCTATGAGACCATATGGTTCAAAGGGTAGAAAAGATAGCTTGCAGACAGTGCATAGAGGTTTGGTCCATTCATTTGTATCTCAACAGGGAGGATCCTATCCATTCTTGACTTGAAGTGTGGTTTATATTAGAGGTGTGGATTGCCAAGGCAGATCCATCCCAAACTATTCTAGCAAATGTGCATCTAAGAAATAAGTGAGAAATGGATTCATCCCCCTCATTGCACAAAGGGCAACTACTTTCAATAGGGATTCTTCTTCTTTTTAAAGTGAGCTTTGTTGGTAGATTATCATGGAGCAGCCCCCACACAAAGTTGCAGACCTTCAAATGGGACTCCCACCTTCCAAACCAAATTCTAGGAAGCTGAGTGGATATTATGCTGCCTACTATGATTATCATTAAAATTAGTTGAGTCCCTATGCAGAAGATTGCAATCACACTTGACATTATAGATGCACAAGTTAGAGTGCTTCCACACTAGGGTATCAGGACTTGCTCCCATGTTGGATATAAGGGTCCTTAGAATTTTTGAGCTTAACTGGGGAGGGTAAACTGCTTTGACCAAACTCGGCTTCCATGTGTGTGAAGTATGGTCAATTAGATTAGCCACTATACTAGACCTGAAGTGGGATTATTGAGATGTTTAATTTGGCAGGGATACCAAGCATGATGATCAAGAGGAATACCATGACCCGACCCTATAAGCCATCTGCTCTCCTTTAGCTTTTTGTCTTTCGGGTCAATGATATTTCTCCAAAACTAGGAATGCTAAGGTTTTGGCTTACAATCATGGATGGAACCCCTTGGGAAATATTTGACCTTAAAAGTTCTTAAGATGAAGGACTGTGGACTTTAGCTGATTCTCCAGTATTGCTTTGCTAACATGGCTTGGTTCATGAGACTGAATTTCTTCAATCCAATGCCCCTATCTTTCTTTGGTCTACAAATACTGTCCCAATTGAGCAAGTGCATATTCCTAACTCCTGAATCAGGCCCCCACCAAAAGGCTCTAGTAATTGCATCCATCTTGTTACAAATGTTTCTAGGAACTTTGAGACAAACCATGGTATATAAGGGCATGGTTTGGAGGATTGAAGAAATTAGGGTAGTTCTATCAGCCTGAGAGAGAAGCTTAGCCTTCCAACCCTAAAGCTAGGAATTGGAAATTTGGGATTCTCTTTCCCTTCAGCTTAAAATTTAGGCCGAGATACTTACTTGGAGAGTGGACTAAATTCACATATAAGGAGGAAGCTAAGGTTTGTTGATCCCCTCCAGGCATATTGGGGGAGCAATATAGATATGATTTTGTGAGATTAATGACTTGACCAGATATGGAGCAGTACCAAGCTAAGATGTCCTTGATAAAGGATAGGGAATGTCTGTCCTTTTTAAAGAAGAAAATAGAATCATCAACAAAGAAGAGATCGGTAAAGGAACAACCATTTCTCCCAAGTTTTATTCCATTGATCCTTTTTTGGCTCTTAGCTTTTATGAGTGATAATGAGAGAATGTTGGCACACATCAGGAACAGATAAGGGGATAAAGGATCACCCTGTCTAAGGCCTTTTGAAGGAGAAAAGAATTTTGTGATGTTACCATTGATAAGGAGAGTATATTGAACTGAGGTAACACACTCCATAACCCAACTAACCCATTTGACATCGAAATTCATAGCAATCAGAACAGCTTTCAAGAACTTCCAATCCACTCTATCATAGGCTCTACTCATGTCTATTTTGAGGGCCCTAAAGCTAGTTTTCCTACCTTTCTTTTTCCCCAAAAAGTCAAAGATCTCATGGGTAATTAAAATATTATCAAAGATGTTTCTTCCTTGAATGAAGGCATTCTGGAAGGGAGTAATGAGGCTATCCATAAAGGGTTTAAGTCTATTAACAAGGATTTTGGATATAACTTTGTTGATAACATTACATAGACTTATTGGTCTAAAATGGGAGACCTCATTAGGAAAGGGGACTTTGGGGATAAGAGTAATGTAAGTGTGGTTTAAGGATTTCAAAATAGAACCTGAGTGGAAAAAAGCATGCACAGTGGAAAAAAGCATGCACAATGTTGAATAAAGTTTTAAGAGTTAATATGCATCCTCACAATTGAGGTTGATCACATATGTAATAATTTACTATGATTGGTTCATTGAAAGAATTAATATAATTAATTAGGTGTTATAAATTTACTGGGTCTCAATAATAATAACTGTAGAGATACATGCATCCAATAAATTCTAAGGTTGTGAACTTCAAGAAATCCAAAAATTTTAAACAACTAATTGATTATTCCAATTAATTAGCCTTTAAAATTGATAAATACTCTAAAATGACTTTAAACTCTTAGGAAGTTAAATTCAAATTCTCAAGTCAATAAAATTTATTCAAATATGTTAAAATTCATCAAAACTCAAAGAGAGCATAAGAGGGGGACTAGGTTGGAGGGGTTTCCCCTAAATTAATTTGGAGATAAATTCTATCCATAATTTTGGTCATTTTTTTAATTAGTCAGTAAAGCATATCCAAATATTGTGTGTTTAATAATAATAATAGATGAGTCAAGAGAGTTATAGCTTAAACACCTCTTGGTATTTTTAATGGAGTTTTCAAAGATTCAAAACCTCATTTCCCCAACTATCGACTTATTAAAAAAAAAATTTCAAACGAAATCAATGTCCCATAAAAACAAATTATGTTGTCTAAAAAAAGACGCAGTATCTAAAATATCATATATATATATATAGGTAAAACTCAGAGAAAGTTTGATTAGAATTTGAAATTAGAATTCAATTTTGCGTCACGTGTCTAAATTTATGTGGATACCACACCATAATTATCCACTTAAGTTTGTGCCATGTGTCCACTTAAGTTTTTTAATCTTTATGTCAAATGAGTGTAAAATACTATGAATCTAATATTAATGAACTATAAAATTAAAAAAAATTCAATCACATATATTCAATAAAAATCACCGCACAACAAAGATCATCACACATTCTATCTTATTAAAAATTAGAAAAACAAATGATCATAAGTAGTATTAACTTTAGGTAAGAATTTTAATATATGACTAATTACATTTACTTTAAATAAAATAATAATTTGACTAACTATTTATATTTTTATGATAAAATTTGTGTTTAATTTTAAATTTATTCATATGTATGCATGTGTTACATGTTATTTTCTTTTAATAATTTGACTATTAATATTTATTTTTATGATAAAAATTGTGTTTAATTTTAAATACATCCATGCATTTGCATGAGTTACATGCTAGTATTATATTAAAGAGAAAGTTTGATCAATAATCTAAAGGGAGAGGATTTGTTGCAACCTTATATGCAGCAATTGCAGCAACCTTACCCTGTTTGCAGCAATTAATGCATATAAGGTTGCAGCAAACTTGCATTTCTATGAATCTAAAACCCTAACTGCGTAAGTAGGAATGTGCCTGCATATGCATGTTTTGGCTTGCATACGTAGGCCGCGACCCACGTGCGCAGGCTGAGGACCATTTTGGTCATTTTATTTTCAAAAATAATTTTTTTTTTTGCTCATTTAAAAGGTTATATTTTCCATTTTAACATTCCTCAAGTTAATTTAATATCTGATTGGGCTCCAAACTAGCCTTGGGCCTTAGAGTTTGAGCATCATTGGGGAACGGGGGCCCGAGTCATAAGGGGTACAAAATGCGGTGTCTATAGATGCCCCTCTTTTGATTTATGAGCTTCACTAGCGGAATCAAAAGAATAAGAGACAAAATATTTTGTTTCGACGTACGGCTCGGGTGCAACCGATGTACACGAAACACATCACGCATACATGGGGCGGGGTGCAACTCTGAAGAGTTGCATGGGATTCGTATGTCCAAAGTCCCACATTTGTTGCTCAGGAAACGAGCAACGATATGTTCACTATCCCAGAACTTGCTTCGCCACTTGCAAGCAAATGGTGAGTGATTCACTATCTTAGAGTCACTAAAAAAGAAAAGAAAACAAACAAGGATATAGTCTCTGTGGTGTCCATCCGGGGCTCTTGCCTCAAACTTCTCTGGGTGACTTGTTCCTCTTGTCTTCTTCATTTCTTTCTCTACCTTTTATAGTGAGGCTCTTACCTTGTGTTGGCCTTGGCCTCTTTCTCTATCACTATCTCTACCTTTTTCTTACCGTACTTGCATGTTCAATTCCTGGAGGATATGTGCACGAGTAGGACTCACTAGGGATGGTGAAAAACTCGCTGAAGAGTGGATGTGCATGGGGAGGAATATTCTGCCTCTCATGAATTGCTTGGGGATGAGAAGCTCGTTGAGGAGTAGTGTAGATGTGTGATCCACTTGGAAAGAATCTTTTGCTTCCTTGCTGGGAATTTTTTTATTTGGGACTCACTGGGGAAGAATCTTCTGCTTCCTTACTGAGGATACTTTAGGGATGAATCTTTTGCTTCCTCACTAGGGATTGCTTTTATGTGCTTGGGTCCATCGGGGAACAATCTTCTACCTCTTTCATGGGCATGATGCTTGATATGCTTGAATTTTTGGGGAATAGTCTTTTGCTTCCTTTATAGGGATGATATTTGATACATTTGGGAAGAATCTTCTTCTTCCTTACTGGGGATTTGCTTTAGACCTTTGAAATATTGAGGAAGAGTCTTCTACTTCCTTACTAAGGGTGATGTTTGATATGCTTGATCCATTTGAGGAAGAATCTTCTGCATCCTTCACTGAAGATATTTTGCTTGAGATGCTTGAATTTTGAGGAACAGTCTTCTACTTCCTTTATGGGGATGATTTTTGACATGCCTGCTTCGCTAGGGGTAGTTTCTGGGGGTGTTTGAACCACTAGGGGTGATTTTTGATGTGCTTGATCCACTGAAGAACTTATTGATGTGCTTGATCCATTGGGGAATTTTCCTTGATAATTTATGTCTAAATATGGAAGTCTTGAGATGTCCCTCCCTTTTTTTGAAATTTGTTTTACTGTTCATGACGAAACTACACGTAATTTAGTGGCGAGGTCTAAACTACATGTAGTTTAGCCATCAGGTGTGTTTCCGCCCTTTCATTTTCTCCATTAGTTGCCAACCGTTTCTTTTCTTCTTCTTCATTCTCTTCATCTCCCTCACCTCTTCATATTCTTCATAACTCCTCTCTCTTTTATTTTTATAAAAACCTCCTTCCCCTCTTTCTTTTCCTCACTTTCTGACTCTCCCATCCTCTCAAACCTTCTCATTCTTCTCATTTTCTCTCTTTTTCTCATCATTTTTTTCTAATGGTACCTAAGGCCAAGAAATCCTCCTACGTCCTATTGCTAGAGTGGAGCCACGAGGTTGGTGGGACCTCCACCATTGACATACCGGCCAAAGAATCACATTCCCATGGGTGAATCTATAAATTTTTCATTTTCTTCTCATATTCAAGTTTCTCTCTAATATTTGGTTTAAATGTGTTTTTGGCTATATAAATACTTGAGTTTTGCTATGGAATAGGTTTGGATAAAAACCTTATGTCTTAGGAGAGGTAGGAACATGTCTAGGATTGATTTTGGATGATGCTTCTTTGAAAATGTTGAAGAACTGCTTTTGTCTGTGTTCTTGCATGCATGGGTTCGGGCCTATGTACGCAGCTTGTATTCATGCGTACGCAGCTTTGTTCTTGCGTATGTAGGTATGTTTTTGAGATTCTGCGTACATGGGAATGGACCTGCGTACGCGGGGTCTTGTCTGTGTGCATGGGCTTTGACCCCCATACATGAAACACCTGGCAGAAACCCTACTTTGCTCATTTCCAACTCTTTTTCAACTGTTTCTCTTCCACATGCCATTCTAACACACCTTTTTGTCATTTTTGCATATGAATATCACTGTATCATTCTCTTTATCTTCATTCTCGCATCAAAACACCATATTCCTTGAATTTCATTAAAATCATTAATCTAATGACATCTTTCTTTTTGCATTCATCATCCTCTTATGCTGGTAGGGAAAGCACCAATAAGGTGGTGTAATGGTTCAACCTACTTGCCCCCGAAACCAGGGGCTAAAACTGAGAGGTAGGTTTTGAGCCCATCATCGGTCTTCTTCTAGAGAAGTCCGCGAGTGCCACCTTGGTGTAATAGCTCATTGAGAGGTGGTGGGACACTACCTACACCTTTCATATTGCCAAGTGGGAGATGACGGTGACTCCCTACGACCGCATGACTGGCCTTAGCTTTGAGGGAGCCATCATCAGTTTGGATGGCGTGTCAGGTGTGCAGCTGGGCATTGACATGTTGGGGAGGAAGTACTCCACTGAGACCATCCACTACTTAGACTTGGTGTCGGATTACATGTTCCTCCCACAAAAGACCATGGAGGAATGTGTCCGTATGGCTAGGGCTTTTCTTCTCCGCTTGCTAGGAGCCTACCTCTTTGCCAATGGTGGGCACACAGTGTTTTTGAGGTGGCTAATCCTATTCTAGGACTTTGGAAAGGCACGGAGGGTGAACTGGGGGCAAGCATGTCGTACTTATCTTTACTCCACCTTCGACCCTTTCACTTGGAGCACTTTGCGGCAGCTTGTGGGTTCTTAGAAACTCCTTGAGGTTAGTTGTCTTTCCATTCTCTACACCTTTATTTTTAGCTTGTAGTCTTGCAAATTGTATTATCTTGAAAATTATCATCTTGCATCTGCCATCTTGGAAACTGCCATTTTGCAAACTGTCATCTTGCATCTAACCTGTGACTTGTGCTTCTTCTTCTTTTTTCGTAGCGGTGGTTAGGTATGACCTTATAACTCCAAGCACTAACCTAGTTCTGAGGGATTTTCACCAAGTGAAGGCACATCTCGCGAGGGTGACTTCAGATGAGGTAAATTCAAAAGTTCTAGTTTTCATGCTTCATCCTGTATTACCCTTAGAATAATTTCCTTCTAACCTTGTGCCTTTATATGTGAATTGGGCCCCATGGGCCGGCCAGCCCCTTCTTGCTACTTGGGACTTAGAGCCTTCTGCTCTCATTGCTTCAAAGATTATCTGACCTCTTGAAGGAGCAAGCTTGAGGGATCTATATCTGGCGGAGAGAATGGGGTGCTAGTTGGTGGGCAGGGATGATCCACAAATTCCGAGGGACCCACCTGAGTTCATGCTTGCCCCACACTCCATGACTGATACTGAGTACAACTCGTGGGGGAATGGTGTTTCCTATACTAAGCGGCTTCTTCAACATCATTCGCCTTATGCCTTTTCTTATCATTTAGGTATATGCTCAAACTCTTGTTCTTCTTCCCTCTCTCCTTTTTTCTTTGTCATAACTCCTAATGTGGGAAACTGTAATAGGGGAGACTTGCTGTTGGTGAGCCCATTGATCCTCCACATATCCCTTGGATGGTCAATGGCTATGGTTCAGATGGCTTTGCTTGGGAACGTGTTGTGCCCTGTAACCCTAATGTTATGGGCTATTCTTTCCCTCCCAACACTCGAGCGGAAAGTTCCTCCTTCTCTTTTTTATTTCTCTTTTGCTATTTCTTTTCTTGTTTCAGTCACTAACCCTTCTTCCTTCCAATTGTATTCCACTATCCAAGACCATGAGGAGTTGGTATGGCTAGCTGGAAATCTCAAGTTGGAGGTGACCAATTACTCGAGGGAGCTATATGGTCCTAGAGGAGCATCGTTGATTACCTATAGTTATAGTATATACACAACACACAACTTTTTTTCCTTTTTTTTTTTTTTTTTTTGCTTTTAATGTCTTTTTATTCCCTTTAGCAAACATTTGGGTTTGGTTTGAGACAAATGATTGTACTTAAGAACATCTTCTTACATTTATTCTTTTGATTAGAATTTAGCACTTAATTTATAAGATAGTGATAAATTGTATGTTCATATACAACTTTGCTTTTTTAATGCTGGTAACCTTGTACTTGGAATATGTCTTGAATGGTTCTTTAGGTCACAGGAACCCTAGGAATGCTTGGGAGTAGAAAAACTCTACTCAAAACAGGGGAACATGGGCTTCTGCGAAGTGCTGTGCGTACGTGGGAATGAGCTTGCGTACACAGCTTTGACTTTGTCTATGCGTTGCGTACGCAGGGTTGATTCCACGTATGTGGGCCGTGAATTAGAAAAACCCTAGCCGACTTACTTAGGTATAAAAGTAGTCGTTTGGGTCCGAAACCCTCACCAATGTTTTTTTCAACCCATAGAATACTTTTTCGAGGTCTCCTAATGGTAGAAAACTCTCCTCTTGATGTCTCCACTTGAATTAGGAAGCTTGGTCCCAATTTCAAGGATTCTGTTGCTCCTTATGGCCTTTCTTGCATCTTCCCTTACCATCAAACTAGGGTGGATGAGCCTCTTCTTAGTGATACTACTAACTATTGGGTTCCTTCTCGGCATGTTTTCTTCTTCAATGGAATAGAGCTATGCCCCACTATTGAGGAATTTGCTGCTATCATGGGTGATCCAGAGATTGATGATCTTATCTTTCCTACCATGGGTAGGGATCTTCCTTCCTTGCTGCGAGTTGTGTTGGGCATCCCTGAAACCACAACCAATAGGTGGTGTGTTTTTGGCAAACTCAACCTTAGGTTGGTCTTTGATTATTTTTCCAGTTCGGGCCTTCCTGAGGGTGAGATGCCATGATTGTACTACCTTCGTGCCTTTTGCTTTTGTGCCTTTTCAAGGTATTTCTTGATTCAACTGTCATATTGTGTGGACCTTCAGATGTGTATGGTGGCTTATGAGTTAAAGAAGAGTAATCTGGTGGGCTAGATCTTGGCAGAAACTCTCAATGGTTTGGATGCCTTTCAAAGAAGGGAAGCAAGCTTCTTTGCAGGAAGTCCTTTTCTTCTTCAGGTATAATCCTTAACTTTTTCCTAGGTTCTCAACCTAGCAAGATCCCTCTAATTTTGCATGGATTGCCTTTTGGTCTTTAACCCATCGAGGCACCTTATATCATCTTTCATCATTATTTCTTTATTTTTTCTCACCCATGCTCCCTACTTTTTTTTTTTCCAGATATGGCTACAAGAGAGGCTTCGATTGCTTCAGCCTCCTATTTTGCCCTTCAACACCTACCTCCTAGGCATCTTAGAGACTTTCGGCTTCAAAATGTCATGGACTTTGAAACGTACATGGAGTGTATGGGTCGTCTCAAGGAGACCGACATTCAGTGGGTTGTGGAATGGTGGCATATCTCAAGCATGGTCCATAGTTGCTGCAAAGATCATTGTGTGATTTTAGCTGGGCTTCGATGCTGTTCTTACTACTCCACTTGTCGTATCTCAAGGCAATTTGGAGAGCGTCTAGGAGCTCCTGATGATGAGGGTGCCCTCTACACCGCGGTTTTCACCAATAAGATCTTGGGCAGGATTAGTGAAGCTTGGCCATGTCGTAGGTGACGAAAGACATTGCTCCTCCCAAATACATCTACCCCACTTCAAGCTACAAACAATGGTTAGAGGATGACATGAAGTGGATTCTGAAGGATGAGAAGGCTTACATGAAGACTAGCAAGAAGGCAAGGAAAACTAAGTGTCCAACTTTGAGAGGCCCCATAATTTACTTTTCTGCACTTTTATGATTCTCATGTTTTTATTTTTGAATTTAATAAAGGATTGGAATGTTCTGAATCCCCTATGAAAACAAAGTTATTATCTTTTAATTTGAGCAATGAGAGAATTTCCTTTTTATTTATTTATTTATTATCTTTGCTTATTGTCATCTCATTTATTTATTTATTTTTCTTTTCTTTTCTTTTCTTTTTCCTTTGCCATGTAATTTTTGCCCATGACATCCTTTGAGGAATTTTTGCCATGCCCATGGTCTTTTCTCCTAACTTTTTTCTAGATCGCCCTTCCAGGTTTTCAATCTAGCGGGATTCTTTTGCCTTCATTTTTGCCTAGGCCGCCCATTTGGGTTTTTAGCCTAGCAGGCTTTTTTCTTTTTCTCTTTTTTTTTCCCTTTTTAAATGTGGTATTTTCAGAGTCTATCCATGTTAATGGGGTGAAGCATCTCTTCCCCATCCAAATCTGTGATTCTTGTAGCACCTCTTAACATGATCTTCTTAATGATAAAAGGCCCAGACCACCTAGGCTTCATTTTTCCTTTTGGATAAAAGTCTCATCTCTAAGCACCTTTACGACCAAGTCCTCTTCTTTAAGGTTTCTTGGTTTCACTTTTTTGTTGAATGCTCTAGCAATCCTTTTTTGGCACCCTTGTGCATGGTAATGTGCCATAGCTCTCTTCTCATCTATTAAAGCCAATTGTTCATATCTCGCCTTAGCCTAATCCTCTTCTAGGACCTTAGTTTCTGCTAACACCCTCAAAGATTGTATCTCCACCTCAGTAGGAAGTACCGCCTCACTACCATAGACCAAGGCTTAAGGTGTTGCCTCAGTTGATGCATGGATAAAAGTCCTATAATCCCATAAGGAAAATGGAAGCTTCTTGGCCCATTTTTGTATGTCACTGCCATCTTGGCTAGGATATTCTTCACATTCTTATTGGCTGCTTCTACGGCCCTATTAGCTTGTGGTCGATATGGTGAAGACTTGTGATACTTAATGCTATATTCTTCCATGACCTTCAAATTGGGAACCATTATTGGAAATGATCTCTTGGGGCACCCCAAACCGACATATGATGTTGTTTTCCAAGAACTGAGCTACATACTTAGCCTTCAATATAGAATAGGAGGTCGCTTCCATCCACTTAGTGAAATAGTCGATTGCCCTAAAATGTACTCATTGCCCGTTTGAAGCCTTAAGAGCTACCCTTCCAATCACATCTATGCCCTAAACTGAGAATGGCCATGGAGAAGTCATGCTATACAACTCACTAGGTGGAATATAGTTCAAGTTGGTGTGTGTCTAGCAATCATGGCAGCTTTTCACGTAGTCCACACAATCAGTCTCCATCGTATTCTAGTAGTACCCTATCCTTAGAATCTTCTTGGCTAACATTCTTCCATTCATATGAGGACCACAAATTCCCTAATGAACTTCTTCCATTACCTTTTCTGCTTCTTCTCTCTTCAAGCAACGAATATGTACACCATCATCGGACCTTTTATAGAGTTACCCTCCACATAGGATGTATTGGTTTGCCATTATCCTAATAGAACGACGCTTTCTCTTATCGGTACCATCCGGATATGCCCTTAGTTCTAAGAACTTCATGATGTCATAGTACCATGGAACTTCCTCTTCCTCTATGGCCAAAACTGAAGCTTCAGTCTTCCTTTTGTGCACTTCCTTATAACTTTGTTCAATCTTTGAGGGTCGTGTCCATACTCCCTCGGGTATTTCAACCATGGAGGCTAAAGTAGCCAAGGCATCCGCAGATTGATTTTGAGCTCTAGGGATGAATGTGTACTCAATCTTGTCAAAGGTCTTGGTCAAGTCCTCCAAGTATTGTTGATAAGGCTTCAAATGTTCTTCCTTCACTTTCCACGACTTTTGCACTTGGGCAATAACCAAAGTTGAATCCCCAAAGATTTCAGCCTCTTTTACTCTCAATTCTTGAAGAGCTTCCATTCCGGCGATGCAAGCCTCATATTCATCCATGTTGTTAGTTGCTTCAAAGTTTAACTTGATTGTCAAAGGTATGTGAGATCCCTCGGGAGTGATCAAGAGTATTCCTATCCCATTCTCATATTGGTTTGCGGCTTTGTCAAAGTACATTTTCCATGTCCCTAACTCAACATCCAAAATATCTTCATTAAGAAAATCCTCTTTACCATCTTCCCCCTCTATGGGATTCTCGGCCACATACTTCCCATGATAGTTTTTCTGGCCACATACTTCAAATCGAATTTTACCAATAAAATCAACCATCTTGACAATCTTCTACTCAAAGTGGGCTTCTCAAAGTGGTACTTCAATGGGTCCATTCTTGCCACCACCCATATTTGGAAAGGTAAAACGATGTGTCTCAATTTCTATACAGCCCAAACAAGTTCAAAGCATGACTTTTCTATGGGAGTGTACCTAGTCTTGTAATCATGGAATCTCTTGCTTAAGTAATATATGTCTCTCTCATTCTTCTCATCATCTTTTTGTGCAAGCATTCTTCTAATCACATCCCCTATGATGGAAAGGTATAGGAGTAAGGGTTTTCCATTTTGTGGAGGCACTAGGATAGGTGGGTGGAGGAGATATTCCTTGATAAGTTCAAAGGCTTTTTGACACTTTTCGTTCCATATGTGTGGTTCATTCTTCCTTAAGAGTGTAAAGATGGGCTCATAAGTGGAGGTGAGCTTGGTAATGAATAGACTAATGTATTGTAGTCGATCCAAGAAACCCCTAATCTCTTTCTCACTTTTGGGTGGAGGCATCTCCAATATGGCTTAATCTTGGATGGGCCAATTTCTATTCCTCTATCACTCACCAGGAACCCTAACAACTTTCCCGTGGTTACTCCAAAGGTGCATTTTTATGGGTTTAATCTCAATCTATATTGTTTAATCCTCTCGAAGAACTTCCTCAAGTTTGTGGTGTGCCTTTCTCTACCTTTGGATTTCATTATCATGTCATCAACATACACCTCTACCTCATTATGCATCATATCATGTAGCAAGGCCGTAGCCATTCTTTGATAAGTTGCTCTAGCATTCTTGAGGCCAAACGACATTACTGTGTTACAGTAGATTCCTCATTCGGTAGTGAAAGTGGTTTTGGTCATGTCGCTCAAAGCCATCTTGATTTGGTTGTATCCCGAAAAACCATTCATGAAGGACATCAAGGAAGTTCCTACTGTGTTATCCACCAAGACATCAATATGGGGGAAGGGAAGTTATCCTTAGGGCATGCCTTATTCAAGTCTCTAAAATCCACACACATCCTCACCTTTCCATCCTTCTAAGGTACATGCATGACATTGGCTATCCATTCAGCTTGGTTTACAATTTTGATGAACCCTACCTTTAGTTGTTTAGTGACTTCCTCTTTGATCTTTAAGAGCCATTCGGTCCCCATTCTTCTCAACTTTTGCTTGATAGGCACCAGTATCAATGTGATGTTAAGCTATCTTGGGGTCAATTCCATGCATATCTTCATAGGACCATGCAAAAACTTCTTGAAATTCCATGAGGAGTTCTTGAAGATCTTTCTTTTCTTTTTTATTTAAAGTTGAGCCAATTTTAATTAAGCATGGATTCTCATCATTGCCCAAATTAATAGTTTCAAGAGTTGGTTCCATAGGTTCAATTTTCTTTTCCAATTTTTTATTAATTTCATTTTCAAATTCATTTCAATCATTTAAGTGTAGAATTTCAATGTTATGGGACACATCAAAGTAAGCCAAATCAGAATTCGTCTTATTACAAATATGGAAAAGTAAATTGGAACTTGCATTACAAAACTTTTTCCCCATGGTCTTAGAAAACCCAACCCAAGTCTAATTATTAATGGGCCCCATGATAGGTATGAGGAGATTGGAAGGATCACTTGGCTCTTTATCGGTGATGGCGAACGCGTCCCCACTCATCTTCATCATGGTCTTCATTGCTTCAGCATCCATGTAGTTCACCCAATCGATCTCTTCTTGCACTTCTTTGATCACCATGGTAGACTTCTCCTTGAAAGTAAGTTTTTCATTAAAGAACATCTCCCAACCCGATTACACCTTTCCATCTTTTCCTACCCAAGGTTTGAGGAAGCCACAATAGGGGAAGTGTCCTCCTTTTTTCATGATGTTCTCATTAAGAGTGCCATGGTTTTTCTTGATTATGTCGCAGCTTTCAAAGAATCTTAGGCCTTCCTTGGTCACTTGAGTCTTGATATTGGGGAACTCAACTACCCCTTTTCCTTCCTTTCCAAGGCCCATACTAGGCATGTATCCCATGTTCTTCATCATTTCATTCACCTACTGGCTGTTATGTGGGAACAAAATGGTAGCATACTTCTCATCCTTCAACTCATAGTCAGCCATTTACAAATTCAAAGCCACTCATTTAAAGCTCACTTCCTCCTTCCTCAAGTTCATAAACTGGTGCTAGGATCTCACCATCTCCAAGCACTATGGCAATCCCTCATTTCCATTGGATCTTCATCTTTTGGTGTAGTGAGGAGGGGATTGCCCCATTGGGGTGAAGCCAAGCTCTTCCCAAGAGGAGATTGTAATTTGGAGTGATATCCATGACATGAAATTCCATAATAATTTCCATTGGCCCAATCTTACAAGGGGCCTTGAAAGTACCCATGACATTCCATGAAGTGTTGTCATATGCCCTTACGGTCAAGGGAGAAGGAATGATGATCTCCATGTCTAGGCCAATAGTGAGGGTTATCCTAAGTGGACAAACATTCAAGGCTGATCTATTGTCAATAAGAACCATTGGGACTTTGTCACCCATGCATTCAATGGTGATTCGTAAGGGTCTAGTGTGAGTAGCTCCTTCAAGAGGGAGATCTTCATCGAAAAAAGCAAGGAGAAGGCTTAAGGGACCTTCAACCCCCATGAGAGACAACATTTCTTGTGGTGTAGTTTTTATAGGTACTTCTTTTCCATTCAAGGCATCCAAGAGAGCCTTACAATGCTTTTGAGAGGCCATGAGCAAGTCCTACACAGATACATGAGCTTGGGTCTTCTTCAATTGCATTAGGACCCTATCCTCCTTTTCTTGTCTCATTTGGGTTCCATGGGTTTGGACCCTATTTTTGGATCCCACCCAGGATGATCCTTTCTAAAAAATGATGGCTTATTATGCTTCCCACTCCTAGCGATATTTGCTTCATTGTCCTCCAAGACTCTTTTCTTTAATTATGTCACTCCTTTGGGAAGTGTTCCCCATATTGCTACCGCTTCCTTCAAGGCCTCATTTTCTTCATCCCATATCCCTTAAACTTCTACAACATTGACATTGACATTTGTAGTCTTTATCAACTTCGAGCAATCCCATTCAACTTCATCTATTTTCACCTAATTCTGATATGTAAGGGGAGCCCTATGGTAATTGGGCAAAGGCTTTTTTCTAATGTTGGGCTTGGTGACGATCTTGGGATTTGGGAGGGTTCCATTGTCTATGAGGTCTTGAATCCCGTGCTTGAGGTGGAGGCAATTGTCAAATTTGTGGCTAGATTTTTGGTGGTAATGGCAATATTCATTGAGGTTTTAAGAGGGAGGTATGAGATTAGGCATGGGCGTGGGGTCTAAAGGTTTGATGAATCCTTTGGAGGATAGGTTTTCATATGCTTGGGTGAGGATCATTCCTAGGTTGGAGAATTCTCAGCAAGCTTTCTTTGGGTAGGCTAGTGTTTGTTGGGGTATGATAGCGCTTAGATTTATGGGATTGGGTGCTTTAGTGGTGGTCCCCTCTCCATATGTCTTCTTGGTTGGAGACTTGCTTTCCCCTTCTCCAATTGTTCATTATTGAGAGCATCTTCAATTCTTATCCCACAATTACATAATTCTCCAAATGAACTAATAGGTGATGCAAGAGCTTACTATTATAAACCGGAAGTAAGTTCTTGATGATCATGTTGGTTTGGTCTTTCTCATTTTTCCTATTGGCCATTTTAGATGCCTTGTTCTTCCATCTAGTCATGTATTCGGAAAATGTCTCCTCTACGCCTTGTTTGGTAGTCTCTAAATCCCTTAGAGTCACATCAATGATGGTGTTGAAGATGAATTGGTCCACAAACAACTCCACTAGCTCATTCCACTCCTTGTTTTTGCTTGGATCATGGCTATAGTACCACCTCGATGCACCTCCCGTGAGTGAAAGGGGAAATGTATGCAAAGTTTTCTTCTCATCTAGCCCCTTCATTTTAGCAATGCTTAGGTATCTTTTTATGTATTGTTTTGGATCCCCAGTCCCATCAAACTTTTTTGTGTCGGAGATTTTGAACTTGGAAGGCAATGCAATAGGAGCTTGAGCTTACTCCCCCATATTATAGAGGTAGTGATCCATTCCTTGTGCCTTACGAAAGACAAGTTGCATTTTTTCCATCTTTTCCCTCATAGCTATGGTTTTCACGGTGAGCTTCTCAAATTGTTTGTTTCTTTCATATTCCACTTTGTCCTTTTCGTCCCATTCTTCCACTTCTTCCTCATCATCATGGATTTCCACATGTGTGGATTTCTTGAGCTTAGATTCTTCCAACCTAGTGAGGCGTCCTCCCATTTTCTTAAGAGCTTCTCCATGTTCGTCCAAATCCTTAAGGATCCTTTGTGCCATTGGGTCTTCCATGGGGGTAGCCATTGTTTCTTGGGAATTTCCTTCTTCTTGGTGTGAGTCCTCAATCTTGATCAAGCGTCTTCCTTTCTCTCGAATCCAAATGGGAGTAGGGCCATGTTTTCTTGACTTTGGCGGTGCAATGATACCTGAAAAGAAGCCCCATTTTTATTAAGTTCATGTCTAATTTAAAAGGTCCCTTTTACATTTTAGATATTCTTGGAAAATTCTTAAGTTCATTTTAATGGAGGCCCAATTACAATGTCACTCCCTTTCCTCTCATGGATCCTTGCCCCTTGTTTCATTGGGCTTTGATCCATTTACAGTAAAGTTCTTATCTTACTCTCATGGGCTTTCATTAGAATGTACTTAGGAATTTTCAACCCTTTGTCTCAGACTTGGGTCTACAATGTATTCCTCACCTTTGGACTTTTCATTTTTATTCATTGTTTCTCATCACTTTTTTTCTTTGAAATAGCCCTCTAGCTACAATATTTTGTAGCCTTCCTTTCAAAGTCTATGAAATTCTCATCATTTTGGGCCTAGGCATGCAACAAAAAGGGCCAAGATTAGGAAAGTTCATTTTGACTATGAAGGATGTTAGATGCTAAGTTCATAGTGCATTTGCTACCTTAGGCCTAAAGTCCTCTTTTTCAAAAGGGTTTTTTCCACCTGGGGCTACGATAGCAATTAAGCTATGGTCTTATGAACCTTTCAAGTTAAGATATGCCTTTAGATTTAGGGACAAGCCTTTTATATGTGAGAACTTCTTTCCTTTTATCCCATAGCATCTTAGGGTATGCCATAACTTTAGGGCCATCCTTTCCATTTTTTACCTTTATTTGCCCTTTAGAATTAGGTGAACACATGATATATGGTTGAACAAACAAGAGATATATAAATGGTACCCAGTCTGATAGGATCTAGGATCTCTCTAGTGTGGGTAGGCTCCCAAAGGCTAAAGGGATAGATAAGTAGGTCACTCATAATTAGGTGGGCTATGATTCCAACCGAGGGCCTAAGTGGACCCCATAGTGCATTGGTAGCAAACCTTTAACGTACTCAAGGCCCATTATAGGCAATGACACTGATTGTGAGTTGGTGGGATGAACTTCGGAAAATTTGGGCCTGAATTGAGCCTTCCATCTTGCCACTCATCACCAACAAAGGTTAAGGGACAAAAGAACAAGTGAATATGTGTGCAAAACAAGTATTGAAAAATCTTTGATTAAAGTTAAGAAATAAGACATATAGAAATTATACTCACCATCCCCAGTGGAGTCGCCATTATGGATGCAATGGAATTGGAGTTGCCACCTAGTTATATGGTCTAGGAACCATAAATATAGTGTCCTTTCGAGAAAGGAACTTTGATCTTATTAATAGAGTTTGGCTTTGGAGTTTAGGTACGCTTTTGAGAAGGTATTAGGCACCCAAGATTGCCCAACCCTAAGGTTGGCCTCCTATCATTGTGTCTTATATCTTAACCTCATTAAAAACATTCTCAACACTTGCATCTGTACTCACACACACACTAACATACATCTATGCATACAATCATGGAATCTTTCATCCCAAAACACACATACTTATCAATCTAAAACAAAAGAGAGCCAAACACAAAAGAAAACCTAGCATTCATCTAACATGTGAAAACCTATTATACATTTACGACAAGGCAGCAAATATATCATCATAGCAAGGCAAACGTGCTACAAACCCTAATAATACATGTAAGCATGTTCCATTTTATCATCAAAGGGAAACCTTAACATGAATGCATGGACATTGCTAATGCATGACTTAACCTTCACTTACCTCTCAGTAGCATAACACCTAAGACATCAATGCATGAACATGTGAATGAATGACATTAATACTAAGAAACCCTAATCTACACATGTGATAACAAACAAACATGTTAAAAGGTAAACAAACAGTTGTGTGGCTTAAAACATTTGAAAAAGAGGACGCGAATGCATAAACAAAACAAACAAAAAATTAGGTTTTTTGGGTAACGGCATCACGCGCGCTAGAACAGGTTTGCGTATGCATGAGTTCAACCTGCGTGCGCAGGCTAGATCATGCGTACGCAGATCCTTACCTGAAAACCTAATTTACATAGAAATAGAGTAGAAGCCAAATAGAAAACGTCAATCTAGCAACCTAACATGCTTAAAAACATGAAGAAAACCTAAATTAACCTAGACAAACATATATAAACATAAACTAAACAAAGAAATAAATTAAGGAAAAGATTAAAGGTAAAAAAGAAAAGAAAAAGTTTAAAAGAATACCTTAAAGCAAAAGCTCCTAGGCTTGTTTTTTGACCATTTCCCTTAGTTAAAGCTATCACAATTCAATAAAATAGTGATTAGCAATCTTAAACTCAACGGATTGGGGGTAGAAAAGGTCACAATCAAATAAGAATGACTTGGGGGTGTTTTGTGAAAAACTCCCTTTTGATTCACTATTTTCTAGTGAACCTTAGGTTTTTCTCGTGGGATTTTTGCGTGTTTTGAAAATGTACTGTGAAAGGCTTTATATAGTGGAAAAAATGAGGTTTGGAACGGCTCCCAACCGATGTGGGATTCATTCCAAATCTCAATCATTATTGCAGAAAACTTGTCTTTCTTATGCTTCTGAAACCCTAGCTGCGTACGGAAACACATGTGCCTGCGTATGCATGCTTTGGCTTGCGTACATACATAGGCCGCGAACCACGTATGCAGGTTGAAGGCCATTTTGGTCATTTTATTTCCAAAAATAGATTTTTTTTGCTCATTTAAAAGGTTATATTTTCCATTTTAACACTTCTCAAGTCAATTTAATATCTGATTGGGCTCCAAACTAGCCTTGGGCCTTAGAGTTCCAGCATTATTGGGGAACAGGGGCCCGAGTTGTAAAAGGTACAAAATGCGGTGTCTACATCTGGGAGTTGTTCCAAACCCCATTTTTTCCACTATATAAAGCCTTACATGGTACATTTTCAAAACACACGGAAATCCCACAGGAAAAATACAAGATTCAATAGAAAATAGTGAATCAAAAGGGAGTTTTTTTGGAAAACACCCTTAACTCAACTTTGTTTGATCGAATAGATTTGACTAAGGGGAATGGTCAAAAATTAAGCCTAAAAAGTTTTTCTTAAAGGTATCTAGTCTAAACTTTTCTTTCTCTTTTCTTTCATTTTCTGTTTTTAATCTTTCTGTTTGCTTTATTTGTTTGTTATAATATGTTTTAATATGCTTTTCTAGATTAGGTTTACACTTTGGTATGCTTAAAATGCATGTTAGGTTGTTAGAATTTTTGTTTTGAGGTTTTGCCCTTTTTTGTGTTTTTTGGTTTTCTGGGCAAGAGGCTGAGTATGCATAATCTTGCCTGCGCATACAGGCTTGATTATGTGCACGCAGGCTTGTTCTTGCTTGCATAAACCTCTGCCCAGAAACCCGGATTTTTTTATTTCCTGGTTTTGCTTCTCCTTTCACATGTTTGTTTGGTTTAGTTCCTTTCTCATGTTTTCATGCTTCCAAAGTCTCTGTTTCACATGTTTGTTTGTTTGTTTGCTATCACATGTTAGAATTAGGGTTTAATGTTTGTTTTTTTGTTTGCTATCACATGTTAGAATTAGGGTTTAACTTGTGTTTGCTTTGTTTCAATGCCATGATCATGCATTCATATGCTCATGAATAATGCCATAGGTGCTAAGTTGCTACAAGGTAAGTAAAAGGTAAATCATGCATTGGAAATGTTCATCCACTTGTGATATGGTCTTGGTTCGATGTTAGATGTTAGGGTGAGACGTAAGGGCATGCTATGATGTAATATGGTGAATCATGTTTTGATGTATGACACTAGGGTTTACGTCAATGCTTTGAGACCATGTTAGATGAATGCTAGGGTTGTATATGTGTGGTTTGGCTCCTTTTGCTTTATGGATGGATATGTATGTGTTTTGCGATGAATGATACCATGTTGTATGCTTAGATGTATGCTAGTGTGTGAGTTAGAATACAAGTGTTGAACATGATTTTATTGAGGTTCAGACATAAGACACAACGATGGGAGGCCAACCTTAAGGTTGGGTAGTCTTGGGTGCCTAACACCTTCCCAAGAACGTACCTAAACTCTGAACTCATATCTCTGGTAGTAAGATCAAATGGTCCTTCCTCGAGAGGATGCTATATATATGGTTCCTAGACCATTGCAAAAACTAGGTGGTGACTCCATTTTCTGTTGTGTTCACACTTCCTCTCAAAGTACATGAAGTTCTCATCATTTTGGGCCTAGGTATACAACAAGGAGGCCCAAGATCAAGGAAGTTCATGTTAGCTTTGTAGGATTTTGGATGCTAAGTCCATATCATACTTGTTACCTTAGGCCCAAAGTCCTTCTTTTTTTTTTTCAAAAGGGCTTTTTCCACTTGGGCCTATGATAGCAATTAGGCTATGGTTTCATGAACCTTTCAAGTTAAGATATAATTTTAGATTTAGGGACAAACCTCTTATATTTGAGCACTTCTTTTCTTTTATCCCAAAACATCTTAGGGTATACTATAACTTTAAGGTCATCCTTTCCATTTTTACTTCTTTTATTTGTTCTTTAGAATTAGGTGAACACGTGATATATGGTTGAACAAACAAGAGATATAAAGGTTATCCTTTGTGATAGGGTCTAGGATCTCTCTAGTGTGAGTAGGCTCCCTAAGGCTAAAGGGATAGATAGGTAGGTCACTCATAACTTGGTGGGCTATTATTCTAACCGAGGGCCTGAGTGGACCCCAAAGTGGATTAGTAGCAAAACTTTAATGTACAAGTGGATTGGTAGCAAAACTTTAACGTACTCAAAGCCCATTATAGGCGATGACACTGATTTTGAGTTGGTGAGATGAACTTTAGAAGATTTGGGCCTGAATGGAGCCTTCCATCTTCCCACTCATCACCAACTGAGGTTAAGGGACAAAAGAAACTAAGTGATGTGTGTGCAAACAAGTATTGAAATAGTTTTTATCAAGATTAAGAAATAAGACACATAGGAATTAAACTCACTATCCCTAGTGGAGTCGCGATTGTGGACACAACGGAAATGTTGGGAGTTGCCACCTAGTTTTCGTAATGGCCTAAGAACCATATATATAGTGTCCTTTCAAGGAAGGACCATTGATCTTACTACCAAAGATATGGGTTCGGAGTTTAGGTATGTTCAACGGAAGGTGTTAGGCACCCAAGACCGCCCAACCCTAAGGTTGGCCTCCCATCATTGTGTCTTACGTCTTAACCTCAATAAAATCATGTTCAATACTTGTATTCTAACTCTCACACACACACTAGCATGCATCTAAGCATACAACATGGCATCATTCATCTCAAAACACATACATATCTATCCATAAAGCATAAGAAAACAAACCACACATATACAACCCTAGCATTCGTCAAAGCAAACCCTTATATCTCATCACCTCATCCTAACATTCATCTAGTATGGCATCACATCATATTCAAGGCATCAACATGTATAATCAAGTCAAGGAAAAGCATAAGAAAAGATTCAAGCAACATGTGATTCATCCCAACATAAAAACAAAATCATATCACAAATGCATGATCATTTCCAATGCATGACTTACCTTTTACTTACCTTGCAGCAACTCAGCACCTATGGCATTTATGCCTGAGCATGTGAATGAATGTTCATGTCATTCAAACAAGGAAAACACTATACAAACCCTAATTCTACATGTGATAGCAAACCAAACAATTAAACATGTGAAACAAAGGCATTGGAAGCATAAAAGCATGGAAATGAGGTTAAAAAAACAAACATGTGAAAGCAGAAGCAAAAAAAACAAAAACAAAAACAAAATTAGGGTTTCTGGGCAGCAATTTGCGCACGCAAGAACAAGCCTGCGTGCATATAATCAAGCCTGCATGCACAAGCAAGATTATGCGTATGCAAGTTCTTGCCTGGAAAACCTAAAAAACATAAAAACAAGGCAAAACCTCAAAACGGAAATTCTAACAACTTAACATGTATTTTAAGCATAACAAAATGTAATCCTAATCAAGAAAAGCATATTAAAACATATTATAACAAACAAATAAAGCAAATAGAAGGATTTAAAAGCAGAAAATGAAAGAAAGGAAAAAAGAAAAGTTTAAACTAGATATCTCAAAGAAAAGCTTTCCAAGATTGATTTTTGACCGTTCCCCTCAGTCAAATCTATTCACAAACCAATAAGAAAGTGATTAGCAACGTTAAACTAAAAGGATTAGGGCCAGAAAGGGTCTCAATCAAACAAAATTCACTTGAGGGTATTTTGTGAAAAACTCTCTTTTGATTTACTATTTTCTAGTGAATCTTGTAATTTTCCTGTGGGATTTGTGTGTTTTGAAAATGTACCATGTAAGGCTTTACATAGTGGAAAAAATGAGGTTTGGAATGACTCCTAGACAATGTGAGATTCTTTCCAAACCTCAGCCATTATTGCAAAAAACTTGCCTTTTTTATGTTTCTAAAATCCTAGTTGCGAACATATGCTTTGGCCCACGTACGCAAGCTGCTGCCCACGTACGTGGGCCGAGGGCCATTTTGGTCATTTTATTTTCAAAAATAGATTTTTAATCATTTAAAAGGTTATATTTTCCATTTTAACACTCCTCAAGTCAATTTGATATCTGATTAGGCTCTAAACTGGCCTTTTGGCCTTAGAGTTTGGGCATCATTAGGGAATGGGGGGAGCCCAAGTTGTAAGGGGTACAAAATGCGGTGTCTACATTGTGTACACAACAGGGAGTCGCCACCTAGTTTATGCAATGGCCTAGGAACCATATATATAGTGTCCTCTCGAGGAAGGACCTGTGTGAGCATGCATCGTGGTTGCGCGCGTAAGATGATTCATGTGTGTGCATGCCGAGGGCTTCCTTGGCCCTACTTTTCCAAAAATATATTTATTCGCTCATTAAAAGTTACATTTTTCATTTTAACATTTTTCAAGTTAATTTAACATCTGATTGGACCCTAAACCAACCTTGGGTCTTAAAATTTAAGCATCATTGGGGAATGGGGACCCGAGTCGTAAAGGGTACAAAATGCAGTGTATACAGGTGTCCATAGGTTGCATCTTACTTTTAGGTCTGAAACAATGCCATAAGCCAACATAAATTGTTTAGGGTATGAACTCCACCCATCAACTGTTCTCCCTTTTTATTAAACGTAAGACATACCCTTTTGGAGAACTGAAATATTAGGTCATTATCATAGATTTTACTTATGCTTAAGATGTTAGCCCTAGGACCTTCAATATAGAGCACATCTTCAAAGGCATGCATATCAAGTAATTCAACAGTACCTTTACCCACAATTTGGGATTTACTCTCATCACCAAAGGTGACAGCTCAACCTCCACATTTCTTTAAAGTTTTAAATAGAGAGTTGTCCCTAGTCGTATTTCCAAAACACCCACCATCAAGAAACCATATACAAGTATCAAGGACTTTCATGGCAACCTAAAAATTAAGCACATTGGTCGTCCTTTTCACCTAAACTTTATTGATAGTGTAGATATCGCATTTTGTACCCCTTACGACTTACGCCCCAGTTCCCTAATGATGTCAGAATTCTAAGACCCAAGGTCGGTTTAGGGCCCAATCATATTACAAATTGACTTGAGAGATGTTAATGTGAGAGACTGCCAAACTCGAGTGCTTTCAAACAAGAGATTTGGGTGCTTTTAAGGGCACCTATCTTTTTGGGAAAGTGGTGTGGAGTCACTGATTGAATGAAGAAAAGTACAACTCCGGTAAATTAAACCTTACAAAGCTTTGGGTTCTAGTTACAATCTATGCAAAAGAATACAAAGCTTCTGGTCCTAGTTACAATCTACCCAAAATTAAAGAAAGATAAAACACTAATCTGCCTATCCAAAAATCCTAAGCTCGGGGGCTAGGTTTCAGAATGGGAAGGTGTTAGGCACCCATTCCGCTAGACAGAGTCTGGTCTTCTAGACTCTAATGACCAATATACCCTTTTTTGCATGATGTTGAATGATATGTTGAACATACATGATAGACACTTCACCAAATTAACTCAAATAAATTTACCTTATGGATGTGTCATCTTTTCAAGAAAATTCAGACATGTTTTGTGAATTAAAAAAAAAAAGGATTTGTAAAGAAAAATCAGATTGTATTTTATGTAAAAGAAAGAATGCGATTTTTGTTAAAAAGAATTAGATTTGTTTTGTGAATAAAAGAATGGATTTGTAAAGAAAAATCAGATCTGTATTTTATGTAAAAGAAAGAATGCAATTTTTGTTAAAAAGAATCAGATTTGTTTTTGGGTAAAGTTAAAAAAAAAATGATTTATCAAGAAAACCAGATATGTTTTTATGAATAAAAAAAAAGGCTTTCTAAAAGAGGATCCACATTCATGAGATGAATTTATTATGCATGCATCACATATAACAAAAAAACTATGACCTAACATTCAATCATTTCATTTAAATTTCAAAACCTACAATTTTGTAACAAAGAAAATTTTTTCTAAAAAAAATCAGATATGTATTTAATGAAAATACAGATCAGTTTTTGTGCTTTAGAAAAAAAATCAGATTTGAAAATATAGATAAGTTTTTGTGCTTTAGAAAAAATCAGATCTGTAAATACAGATCAGTTTTTGTGCTTTAGAAAAAATCAGATTTGAAAATACAGATAAGTTTTTGCACTTTAGAAAAAATCAAATTTGTAAATACAGTAGTTTTTGGCTTTAGAAGAAATTAGATCTGAAAGTGCAAATCAAGTTTTGTGCTTTAGAAAAAATCAGATCTGTATTTAATGAAAATACATATTAGTTTTTGAAGAAGTCTTTAATAGATATTAACAAATTTTGAAATTTAAATAAGAGAATCTTAATAAATAACCATCTAAGAACATGCTAAAGAAAAATTCAAGAAGAACATGGTAATCATATATCAAGAACAAAAAATAATAAAACATGTTAAACATATTCATGCATCATCAACAAAAATTAATGGAGAAGAAAAGAAAAGAACAAATAGAATACCTTTTGCATAAGCATGCTCTTCTAGTAAAAGAATATTTTAGGATTCAAAGAAATTTATTCAACCCTTTAAATCCTAAAAATACTTTGCTTGCAAAAAAGAAATTCCTAAGGCAAGAGCCTCCAAAATGTCTTTAATGTAAGGGGAATTGAAAAGAAGAGAAGAGCCAGAAAGAGGAGGGGTCAGAAAGTGTAGAAAAGTGTGCTGAATTTTGAGAGGCATCCTCTATTTATAGAGGTTGGAAAGCTTCAAAAAATTAGCTGAATGATTAGATATGAATTGGGATGCGTCCTTATCTCTAAAAAATTGAAAAAGGTAAGGTTTATCTTAATCCAAGAGTCCTCGGGCCGGGCCTCGAGTTTGTGCCAATCAGCATTCCAAGAGTGCCGAATGGCCCTCTTGGGTGCCGAACCCATGTTTGAATTTTGGTCCACTTTGGACTCATTTTTTGAGGGTTTTTTAGCCGAAAATTGCACTTAGACGCATTTTTAATCCGTATTCTAAAAATTAAACCCCTTTTCTGGATATTAAGGTCTCTAAAGTGATAATTATCTTGTAGATAAACACTCCAAAAAGTCTTGATTATCCACAGTTTCATTGTTATCTGATTATCCACTTTATTTCCATGGAAGCAAGTCTAGTTTTTACACTAACTAACAACCAATCACAAAATTATTTAATTAATTTTAATTGTCTAGCCAATCAGAATTAATTATAATTAATCATGCGTAGTTGGTTCCACCCAAACAAAATGCATGCAGACCGTGCAAACTTGATCATGTGATATCTTTCAATCCGACGGTCCGATTTGGAAATCGGGCATACCGTCGCGACCGTTAGAACCTCAAGATCATTTTTATAATATGTAATACATGTAATGCAACTATAAATTTTGGGTATATCAATGGTCATTTTAGTCATCTTCCTTGATTAAATTATGGGTGCAAAATCGAGTGTCTAAAGTTAAAATAGAAAATATAACATTTAAGTGAGCAAAAAAAAAAAAACTATTTTTGGAAAATAAAGGCCAAAGGAAACCCTCGGCCTGTGTACGCAGGCATGAACCTACATACGCAGCTATAAAGCTTGTGTACGCAAGCACGAGCCTGAGCACGCAGGTAGGGTTTCAGAAACCTATGAAAGGTAAGTTTTCTGCATTAAAGACTGAGATTTAGAACAAATCCCACATTGTTTGAGAGCCGTTCCAAACCCCCATTTTCACAATATAAATAGCCATACATGGTACCTTTTCAAAACACACAGAAATCCCATAGGAAAACTCTAAGATTCACTAGAAATAGTGAATCAAAGAAGGAGTTTTTCACAAAACATCCTCAAATCAATTTTATTTGATTAGGGCCTTTTCTGGCCTTGATCTTTGAATTTTAAGATTACTAATTGTATTCTCATTGATTTATGAATATATTTGACTAAGGAGAACGGTAAAAAATCAAGCCTAGGAGCCTTTTGCTTTAAGGTATTCATTTCAAATTTTTTTCTTCCATTTTTCTTTAGTTTAATCTTGCTTTCTTTGTTTCTTCACTTGTTTTACATTTTTGTATGTCTTAAAAGCATGTAGGTTGCTAGATTTAAGCTTTCAAGTGTTTTTCTACATTTTCGTTTCTAGGTTAGGCTTTAGGATGTGTCTGCGTGCACATGCGTATGCAAGCCTATGATGCACACGCATACCCGTGCGTAGAAACCCTATTTCAAGTTTTCTGCTTTTGTTCCTTCTTTTATCTTACACCATATGCCTTTGTTTTAACTTTCTTGTATGCTTTTCAGTTTTCTTTTTCTCTGTTCACATGTTTGTTTGTCATTGTATGTTAGATTAGGGTTTTCTCTTAAAGTTCGCACTTTAATGCTATGCCATTCATTCACATTTTCATACATGATGCCATAGGTGTTGAGTTGCTGCAAGGTGAGTAAAGGTAAGTAAAGGTAAGTCATGCATTCACAATGTACATGCATGGTCTCTCTTAGGCTTGATGATACAATTGTGTTCTTAATGTGTTGGATGATGACATGATTTGTTTGTTTTATTTTCTACCTTGATTATAATGATCTTATGCTTTTGCCTTGGATGTGATGACATGGTTCTAGATGTATGCTAGGGTTTGTGATGTGATGATTTGCATGATTAGATGAATGTTAGGTTGCTTGATATGTATGCTAGATGTATGTTGGGTTTGTGATGTGATGAGACGCCATGGTAGATGTATGTTAGGGTATAATATGCCATGTATGCTAGATGAATGCTAGGCTTTGGTTGATTGCCATGATAGATGTATGATTAGGTCTTTTTGGGATGATTGATGCGATGTTGTATGCTTAGATGTATGCTAGTGTGTGTGTGTGAGTTAGAATGCAATATTGAGTGTGCCTTTAATAGGGTTAAGATATAAGACACAATGAGACGAAGCCAACTTTAGGGTTGGGCAGTTTTGGGTGCCTACCGCCTTCCCAAGACCGTACCTTAGCTCCAAAACCCATATCTCTAATCAAAAGATCAAAAAGGTCCTTTCTCGAGAGGAAACTATATATATGGTTCCTTGACCATTTCAAAAACTAGGTAGCGACTCCCTGTTATGTCCACAGATAGTAGGAAACTCATCACGACCAGGCTAAAGCTATTTTGGTTTAGTTTAAATGGATCTAGAAATCAAATCAATAATGATCTCAACTAAAGTGAAAAGAGCCTGAACTTTATTTTCTAAACCTAGTTCATTTGGTTTGGTGAGGGTTTTTGGGAACTTAGGAGAAAACATTTGGATTTAGTGTGCCATGGACACTATAACAATGACAAGTGGGATCAGTGTTTAGTTGGGCATGTTTCATGTTTGTTGGTTTAGACACATAAGAAAACTTAGGCCAAATTGGGCAAATGCCCTTTTTGCGCAAAAAAAAAAAAAAAAAAAAAAAACAGCATTATGCCCCTTTTCCAAAGCTAATTAGGGAAATGCCCCTCTTTTGAAACTCGATTTTCTCAAAATTGAGTTAAGCCTTATAGCGACGTTTTAAGGAGCCTATAGTGACGTTTTGTAACTTGACCTCCATGAACTTGAGGTATATGTAAAAAAAAAAGAAAAATTTGCATGGAACTCAAGTTTATGGAGCTCGAGTTACAAAACGCCGCTATAGGTACTTAAAACGTCGCTATAGGGCTCCAAATTTTCTTTTTTTGAAATTCGATTTTGAGAAAATCGAGTTTCAAAATAGGAGTATTTTCCTAATTATTTTAGGAAATGGGGCATTTGCCTTTTTTTTTTTTGCGCAAAATGGGCATTTTCCCATTTTCGCCGACAAACTTAATTAATTTTCAAGAAAATTAATCTTATCACACAATGCAAGGTTTCCTTGTTAGTATCTATCAACCAGTTTATTTGATTTTACCAATCCATCATGTAGGGTTTCTTTCTCAAGTTTGACTATCTTTGGCTTTTCACAGAACTTTTTGGCATGTCTCTTTGATTTAACAAATTCCTTAAAGATTTTGTTCTCTACAATTTATGCAATGATAGTAATCACAATCATGCAAGTTATCACACAAGGAAATCAATCCTAAAGTAATGTAACTTGCTCTAATACCACTTGTTACATGTTTAAACCCTAGCAAGACTTTCTACCAATTTAAATTGCAAGCATCATGGATAAGGAAAAAAATAAATAAAATTCAGACACACACACAAACAATATATAATTACAAAGAGAAACCCATCAAGGACAAAAACTCTTTGTGGCCTAGCCCAGTAACATAATTCACTATGAAAATAGTTGCACTACATAACAACTTACAAAGCCTATGTACATACACTCAAGCCTCTAGCTTCTACTAGAACCAAA
Source organism: Castanea sativa (assembly GCF_040712315.1). Taxonomy (NCBI): domain Eukaryota; kingdom Viridiplantae; phylum Streptophyta; class Magnoliopsida; order Fagales; family Fagaceae; genus Castanea; species Castanea sativa. The sequence goes on along the minus strand of NC_134015.1, from coordinate 37,111,788 downwards.
TTACACTAATCGTTTCTGTTCACAGTCTCCAAATGCAAGTTGACACGTCAATTGCAAGTCCGATCACACAAACACTGCAAGGCCTCTTGAAGATTTTCAAAAGGTCTCTCTGGTTTTCAGAAATCCAAAGCACTCAAGGTCACACTCACTATTTTGGTGAAGTTTTCCTCTCAAGAATGTTCAATGGTAGAGGGTGAAGGTATAAGAGGATGCAAAGTTTTTTTTATTTCTAGGGTTATAGGAGCCTCTACCTTCGTTCAATGGTAAGTAAGGTTTAATTTCGTTCTTATAAAAGTACAAATCAAAGGCGGGATGTCTATTATTGTATTTGGAAAGTTATAATATGGCAAGTTATTAGGAATCTTGCTCAACCAAAGTTACGGGAGAATGTCGAGAAAGCTTCTCCATAATCCATTTTAATACTCTTGCTTGACATTTCAATGCTCGCTTGACCAAGGTCTTCATGACAACAACTTGAACTTCTATCAAATCTTTTTCCTTGATTACTTAATTGATTACAACTTAAATGAAAAGTATCCACTAAAATCAATATTTTTACAATCAAAACTTTGACATGGAATTAACGCACACTAAATAACTCGAACATACAATAAATACAATATGTCATTTTAGCTTTTGTGAAAAACAATGTGAAATTTGTTATGATATTATATTTATTGATTGACTAATGTGGCCTGTGATTGTCTTTCTCAACAATTCTAAAGTCACAAAAAATTTCATAAAATAATTTACGCACATTAAAGTGAAATATATTTAGTTATAAATAATAAAGTAATAACTCTAGGATAAAATTTGGCTACAAACTGGGTCGTAGCAATTGACTATAACCCCCACACAAAAAAAGATTAGCATGACTACATATTTTGAAAATATTACCGTTAAATTACATGCTCTTTATGTTTGTAATACACATGTCAAATTTTGTGCTAATTGGATGTTATTTACTATTTGATCATTAAATTTATTTTTTAAGCATAATTTTAAACTACAAAAATTTGAAATTTAAACATTTGATTGATGACATAGTTATTAGTTTTTTCTTTTCTGGAAATTTTGCAAACATAAAGGATATATGAAAAAAAATGTAATTTAATAATGGATTTGTCAAAATTCACATTCACTAAAAAAATATTGAGTTGAGTGATAGCCATTGATTTCAACCAAGTTTGTTGTCAAATTTTCTCTTATAATAAATCCTCTTTTAATTCATAGGTTGGTTTTGGAAGTAACCAACTCAAAAAAAAAAAGAAAAAAAAAAGAGGTTTTACAAGGTTGGGTATTGTTAAATCCATTATAAAATTCAATATTCACTCTTCTTAAGCAAATGGGTGCATTTAAAATAGTTGAGAGTTGAGACCCTCCACCAAGTGACAAGCCTTTTAGAGGGACATAAAAACCATCATTATGTGCTATTGATGTTCTCAAAAATCAGTAACCTTAATCTAAGGCAGTGATGTTTTAGACTATGATTACAAAATGACAAAGTTTAGTTACAAACTTGGTTGTAGTTAATGACAGCATCTTCAATATTTTTTTTATTGAATGTGAATTTTGAAAAATCCACTATCAAATTACATTTTTTTTTCTTATATTCTTCATATTTGCAAATGTTTTTTTAGAAAATCAAAGACCAATAGTTATGTTTTTAATTAAATGTTTAAATTTAAAATTTTTGAAAATTAAAATTATACATAGAGAATAAGTTTATGGATTGAATAGTAAATAATATTTAATTGACACAAAATTTAACATACATAAAAAACATATGTACATAACACCACTAAGGCATGGGAGAATGCATATGTGGTTGGATCTAGACCTTACACATGGAATGACTGTGAGAAGAAGAAGAGGAAGTGTTGGCTAAAAGATCCTATCCTTGGTTTATGCCAAAGGCGTGACTGTCTTGGGAAGGAAGTAAGATATGCACCTGACATGGTACTCAAACACTCACAAAAAGGGAGATAGTGACTTTCTAAGGTCAGAAACTATAGGGACACCTCTTATTGGTTGAATGCATGGTGGACCATTTCAGAGACACGTACACCATTCACAACACTCCTGATGTCCTTCTCAATGTTCAGAGCTGGTTTCCCAAGCAGTGGTGGCAAAGTCACCTACCCACAAGTCTTAGTGCCACGTTGGCGCAAGTTCTATCCTCTACTCAATAGATAATATCACAGCTGTGGTAAGGTCCAAAATAGAGAAATGATGATTTGACACCTGTCTTTGTACTTGTAAGGTTGAATTTATTCAACTATTTGTTGGCTTTATTCCGTGCCAAATTTTCTTGTATTTCAGCAATTAGATATCATGTATTTAGGTGGGAATCATGTAAGGGTTGTGTGTGAGAGTGTGTGAAGAATTCAAGTGTGTGTGCAATCAAGAGGATTCTCGCGAGTGACTCACGAGTGGTGTGACTCGCTAGAAGTGTCACACGTGTGAAGCATGCAAGAAGCTGAAGGGTTATGATAGCTGGAGCACTATAGGACAAAAAATACAATCTGGCCAGTTAGTTATTTCGCGATTGAAACTCGCGACTAGTCCCAGTAGCGAGTCAAGTCGTTAGAACCCCTTGTTATGCAGAAAAATGACTTTTCACATTCCTTCTCATACCCTACTATAAATACTCTCATACCCACAAAATGTAGAGAGCTTTCAGAGAGACTTTTGAGAGAGAAACCCTAGAAAAACACAAGATTGACTCATCCACAATCTTATACCTTTGATTCTCAAATTCCTCTACTTTCACCCTCTCCATTGACATACCCTTAAGAGGACCTTTAGCCAAATCCTTATCTCACCATACCCATATCAGTGAAAATGTTATTTAGTGCTTGGAAAGTAGTTCAGATAGGACCAATTCATTTGGTTGATGTAATGGGCTTGTTGCAGGATTCAGTAAGCTAGAGGAGACAAGGTTAGGCTTAACCCTGTTGGAGCAAGAAACTTGGAGGGCTTAGGTGCATCGAGTGGATTAGGCTTGGAGGGTCTATTACTATTCATGTAACCCAACTAATTTTCTAATGGATCATTTTACCGCTTGGAGGATGGCGGAAAGGTTTTTCGCCAAGTTCTTCGGTTTCCTCTTCAATAACATGTGCCGGTGTTATCTTTTGTTTGCATCTCTCTAACTCTTACTCTTTGCTTTTAATTACTGTTGTGTTGTGATTAAATTACAGTTTAGAGTAGTTTGTTTATTTGGTATAGCTTATATTTATCATTCCGCACATACATTGTTTGAATATAAGCTTGTGTTGGTAATACTGAAATTGGGGGTCTAAACATTCACTAGTGTTTTACACACCAAGTGAACTTTCAGTACTTAGCCATATTCCTCAGATTATAAGAGGAAAATCGAATTGTATTTTTAGGGAAAGAACCCAAGTAGATATTTGTAGAAGATAGTAGAAAGTTGATAAGATAGGAAGGAAGAACACCCTTATTGTACGAGATTGACCTCTTTTCACACATAATACAATCTAAGCAGAGCAAGAACATTCCATTCTTACTCAAACCGTGGTTTTTCATCCTTTCCTAGGGTTTTCCACATACATCTTTTGTCCTTTTATGTTCTTACTATCACTTTCTTCTTCTTTTTTCGAGTGTCATGTCAAAGCTAGCATCTTTTCAAGCTTTTTCGTGTTGATGTACTGTTAGATAACTTATTCTACTCTCTTATATAAGCTCAAATCTAACTTGCACATACATTTTTAGTGACTCCACTGGAGATCTCTAGTTATTTGCTTTTTAAATATGTCTCTGTTGGGTTATATACCTCTGTTTTTTTTTTTTTTTGTACTTTCTCTATGCCTCCAAGGAAGAAGGTTACAAGGGTACTAACTAGTGTGGGTGAAAACCATCAGTCAGAACCAAGTGCAAATCACATATCCATGCACTGTGAAGGCACAGAGTCCTCTGGTGAGGGTGATCATCTTGAGAACAGGCATATTATGGCTGCTATCGAAGACCTTCAGTGTTCTCAGGCTGCTATGTAGGCAAAATTCTAGTCTCTACGTTAGGAGACAACCATACCTCAAGCCCCTCAAGGTGGTCAAGGTCCTTAGGAATCTCCTTACTTGACCAAAGAAGACATATTTGCTATTTTGTTTGAAGCTAAGAAGTTGGAGAGTGTTGTTTATGTTGATACCATACCTCTTTATCCTAAAGAGATAGTTGGAAGACCTTATCCTGCTAATTACACTCCTCTTATTTTTCCCCAAGTATGATGGCATGACAGGGAATGCTAGAGAGCACATCACACGGTATGTAGATGCACCGACAACTCACTCCCATGATCATGAGTTGAGACTTAGGGAGTTTTCTAAGTCGTTAGAAGGCTATGCTTTTACCTGGTATACTAGTCTTGCACCAGGGTTGATTTTAGTTGGAATGATTTGGCAACACAATTTATGAAAAAGTTCTTTGCTTTGGAAGAAAAGCTTACACTATCATATCCACAACATGAAAGGAAAAGAGTGTTTGAAGGGTCGCTAGAGTATATTCACAGGTTCAAAGACCTTTCTTTGTTGTGCTATGACCCTATGGAGGAGGAAAGACTGGTGGATGTTTGAATTGTGAGTATGCTGTATGAATATTAACCTTATTTCGAAAACTTGCAAATTTCTAGTTTTACAAGGCTTGTAGAGGCTTCGAGAAGAACAAGTATGTCCGTGAGGAAGCCTTCAAAGGGTACGACTTCACAAGCTATGTGTACGCCTAGACAGCTTGCACCAGGGTCATTAGAAGGCCGTGCTTTTACTTGGTATACTAGTCTTGCACCAGGGTCGATTTTGAGTTGGAACGATTTGGCAACGCAATTTATGAAAAAGTTCTTTGCTTTGGAAGAAAAGCTTACGCTGTCAGATCCATAGCACAAGAGGCAAAGAGTGTCTGAAGGGTTGCTGGAGTATATTCACAGGTTCAGAGACCTTTCTTTGCTGGGCTATGACCTTGTGGAGGAGGAAAGGCTGGCGGATGTTTGTATTGTGAGTATGCTGTATGAATATCGGCCTTATCTCAAAAACTTGCAAATTTCTAGTTTTACAAGGCTTGTAGAGGCTGCGAGAAAAACAAGTATGTCTGTGAGGAAGCCTTCAAAGGGTTTGACTTCACAAGCTGTGAGTATGCCTAGACAGCCTTGGAGAAGAGAGGGCAAGAAGGTGGAAGTTGCTTTGGCAGGGGAACCTAAGAAAGTAGTCAAGGGTAAGAAGAGGGAAAGATGTGGTATTCCCCCTCCTTTTATTGTGTCTACTGAAGAGCTATATAGCATCCTAGAAGCATGATTGAAGGATGGTGTGGTACTGTTGCCTGAATGCAAGCGTGAACCCATGGAGGAAGAAAAGCGAAGTCCACTTTATTGTAGGTATCACATGAGATGTGATCACCATACCATGGATTGCTATGCTTTGAGGAATATCTTCCATGATAGGGTAGCCAAGGGAGATTTAGTTATCAAAGATGGGAAGAGGGCTGACCCAAGGATGCGTAGACTAGAGATAGCAATGACTTTCTTCATGGGTCATGAGGATCCTATGAAAGAAGAAGCAAAGAACATGGCCAACAGCAGTTCAGCACCTCCACCTTTGTTAGATAAAGAAATTGTAAAGAGAATTTAGCAGGAAGATAAGATACATTCCTTTCTTGAAGGAATAGGACTTCAGCCATTAGTTAGAAGAGAGGCAGCTCAAGCTTTGACTAGGGTGATGGAAAGAAATCATGAAGTGGCAGCTGTCGAAAGGAGTTTGATGCAAATGGCATATCAAGAAGCAAAGGATTCGGTTACCTTTTCTAGTAAAGATCTAGACAACTAAGTTGTTGATGGTGACAAAATTTTATATCTCACAGCCTTTTTGGGAGCATCTCGAATTAAAAGGGCCTTAGTATACACTAGTGCATTCACCAATATTTTGCCTCTCCCAACATTTGATGCCTTGGGTATTTTGAGAGAAAGAATCATTCCAAAGCCACTATAGGTAGCAGGAATAGGATCCTTACAGCAGAGTACCCTAGGGCATGTGTCTTTGGATCTTAAGGTTGGGCCGATTCGGGTAACCACTCTCATGCATGTAATGGAGGGGAGTATATCCTATCACATCATTCTAGGCCATCTCTAGATGAAGGCATATAAATCTATGGCTTCCACATATCATCAATGTGTGAAGGCAGTTTGGAGGAACATGCAGGTGGTTATTGAGGCCACTAGGATGCCTTTTGATAGAGTAGAGCTCCATTTTGTTGAGGCAGCTTTATATCAAGAGTATGAGCCTAAAGGTGAGAACATAATTCTTCCTTTTAATCCTATTGCTTTGCAAATAGAGGAAGAAGATGATGATGAGTTGTAAAGCCAGAAAGGCCTTCCAAGATAAGAAGAACCACTGGGCTTGATGGTTGGGTGGTATATAAGTCTGACAGCTGAAGGAAGGGGATGAGGAGGATGGTGAGCCTAATTCCTTTAATCCGATACAACAACTAGAAGAGGTTCATGTAGCTGAGGATTCGATTACCTTTTCTAGAAAAGATCTAGCCAACTAAGTTGTTGATGGTGACAAAATTTTATATCTCATTGCCTTTTTGGGAGCATCTTGAATTAAAAGGGCCTCAGTAAACACTGGTGCATTCACCAATATTTTGCCTCTCCCAACATTTGATGCCTTGGGTATTTTGAGAGAAAGAATCATTCCAGAGCCACTATAGGTAGCAGGAATAGGATCCTTACAGCAGAGTACCCTAGGGCATATGTCTCTGGATCTTAAGGTTTAGCCGATTCGGGCAACTACTCTCATGCGTGTAATGGAGGGGAGTACATCCTATCACATCATTCTAGGCCATCTCTAGATGAAGGCATATAAATCTATGGCTTCCACATATCATCAATGTGTGAAGGCAGTTTGGAGGAACATGCAGGTGGTTATTGAGGCCACTAGGATGCCTTTTGATAGAGTAGAGCTCCATTTTGTTAAGGCAGCTTTATATCATGAGTATGAGCCTGAAAGTGAGAACATAATTCTTCCTTTTAATCCTATTGCTTTGCAAATAGAGGAAGAAGATGATGATGAGTTGTAAAGCCAGAAAGGCCTTCCAAGATAAGAAGAACCACTGGGCTTGATGGTTGGGTGGTATATAAGTCTGACAGCTGAAGGAAGGGGATGAGGAGGATGGCGAGCCTAATTCCCTTAATTCGATACAACAACCAAAAGAGGTTCATGTAGCTAAGAAGCCTGTGAAAGAAGCTCCTGAGTACATGAATGACGTTGTGCAAGAAGAACTTGTTGAGATTGATCTGAATGATGGAGAAAAAGGTGAAAGATTGGTGAAAATCAATAAGAGTTTATCTGAAGAAGAAGAAAAAAGAAAGTTGATAGCCTTGTTGAGGAAAGACAAGGATGTTTTTGCTTGGAGTTACCAAGAAATTCTAGGTTTGAGTCCAAGCCTAGTAACACACAAATTAAAGGTGGATCCTAATGCTAAGCCTATGAAGCAACCGCCAAGGAAATACAGTTTAGATGTAGAAGAAAAGATAAAGGCTGAAGTGAAAAAAACTTTTAAAGGCAAGTTTCATTGGAGAAATTGAATGTCCAAGTTGGTTAGCCAACATAGTTCCTGTAAAGAAGAAAGGCGGTCAGATCTGTGTGGATTTTCAGGATCTCAATAAAGGTTGTCCATAGGATGAATTCCCACATCCTATTGTTGATATTCTGGTAGATGCAACAATGAATCATGAACGTTTTTCCTTTATGGGTGGCTATACTAAGTATAATAAGATCTTTATGGACCCAACAGACGCCTCGAAAACTGCCTTTAGGACACTTTTTGGGAACTGCTTCTATAAAGTGATGCCTTTCGAGTTAAAGAATGCAGGTGCTACTTACCAAAGAACCATGACTTTGATCTTTGGTGATATGCTTTATAAGTAAGTGGAAGATTATGTTGATGATTTTGTGGTGAAGGCGAAGAATCATTTTGAGCATTTATTGCACTTGAGGCAAGTCTTTGAAAGATGCAAGGAACACAACTTGAGGATGAACCCTCCAAGTGTGCCTTTGGGTATCTTCAAGGAAGTTCTTGGGATTTCTTGTTCATTATAGAGGGATTGATTTAGATCCTACAAAGGCCGAAGCAATAACCACCCTTAGTCCCCCTATAACGCTGAAGGAATTGAGAAGCTTTGTGGGAAAAGTTTACTATTTAAGAAGATTCATTCCAGGTCTAACTAAGATCTTGAAGCCTCTTATGGAGTAGACTAAGAAAAGAGTGGCTTTTGTATAGTATGATCAATGTCAAAAGGCATTCAAGAAAATTCAGATGATATTGGCAAATCTTCACACAATGGTGGCCCCTTTGCCTGATAAACCTCTTTTGTTATACATAGCTAACACAAAGCAATCCTTGGGAGCATTATTAGCTCAGGATCAGGAACGGGTAGAGATGCCAGTGTACTATATTAGCAGGCTTATGAATGGACCAAAGTTAAGGTATTCAACTGTTGAGAATGTGTGTTTGTCTTTAGCCTTTGCTATGTTGAAGTTCAATTATTACTTTTTAGGGCATCGTGTGCAATTGGTGACCAGGAGTAATCCTATGAAGTACCTTTTGACCCTCCCTCAATTGTTAGGGAGAATGGCACAGTAGGCCATCTTGATATCGAATGCATAAGACCAACCGCCATTAAAGGTCTGACAGTAGCTAATCTATTGGCTAACTTCTCTGGGACAACTGATTTTTCACCTCCCCAACAAGAAGTTTTGGTGACAGAAGAGCAGGAGTAGTCAATGTATTTCGATGGTTCATCTACATTTTAGGGGGGAAGGATAGGAATGGTACTAAAGTCACCTGGGGAGAAACATACATTTGTTTATAAGTTACGTTTTCCTTGCTATAATAATGAAGCAAAGTATGAGGCCTTGTTGGTAAGGCTGAAGGTCGCCAAAAGGTTAGGCATAAAAAGGTTGAAAATATTTGGTGATTCTGAGTTGGTAATAAGGCAAGTTGAAGGAATTTATGGAGTAAAGAATCCTAGTTTGGTTGCTTACAGAGTTGCAGTGCAAAAGATTATGGAACACTTTACTTCCATAGAATAAAAGGTGATTAGCAAAAATGAGAACAAGTTTGCTGACTCTCTAGCTACCATAGCTACCAAGTTTGTATTGGGGAAAGAAAAGATGACACTTCAAGTGGAGAAACAACCTGGTTCGGTCCAGGATGAGCTATATTTCCTTCAAGATTGGCGAGAACCCTTGTTGAAAGCAATGACTCAAGGGAAGTATGTTGGGTCAGAGTTACCAACAAATATGAAAGACTTCCTCAAGATCAGCGGGGATTTGTTTTTCTAGAGGAGCAGAGGGTTTGCTGATGAAATGTGTCTCGAGACAACAATGACTGACATTGTTGCATGGGTTGCACTATGATACTTGTGGTGTAGACCTTGATGTCAGCTTGTATAGAAAAATACAAAGGCTAGGGATCTTTTGGCCAGAAATGGCCAATGATGCTAAGGAAGAACAACGGAGTTGTAAAACTTGTTCTATTATTTTTCCAGATCAAGCAGAATTGCTTAATGGCGAATTGTTGGAAAAAGATTAGTAGGACCCCTATTTAAGATACCTTTCACAAGGTGTATTACCTACTAATCAGGTTCAAAGAGAAAAGTTGACAAAATACGTGACCGGGTTTAAGATGGTAGATGAGAAGTTATTCAAGAGAAGCTTTCAAGGAAGGTGGATGGTATGTATTCCCACTAAAGAAGTCAATGGTGTTCTTTCAGACCTGTATGAAAGAGAACCAGCAAGACACCCAGGTGGGAGAAAGCTATGGCAAATGGCTTTACACCAGGGATATTGCTGGCCCACAATGCAAAGGGATGCTCAAGACTTTGTCAAAAAGTGTCAAGAATGCAAAGGCGAGGGGATGAAATACACACCAACCATCAAAGTCTTCATCCAATTGTGGCTTCATATACTTTCTACAGCTGGGGACTAAACTTTATAAGACCTATAAACCCACCCTCTAAAGGATGTACATGGATACCGGTAGCTATTAAGCTATTTACCAAGTGGGTAGAAGCTGTGGCTATGACGAAGGCAACAGGTAGCTCAGTGGCTAATTTCTTGAGGGAGAATATAATATATCATTTTAGGGTACCCAAAAAAATTATTTTTGACAATGGCACACCATTCCTGAACAAGGTTGTGCGCCGTTTAACAGATGGTACTCCATTTCTCACACGACATTGACACCTTATTATCCCAAAGGAAATGGTCAAGCTAAGGTCTTTAACAAAAGATTACTGAAGATATTGGAAAAAATGACTAAGGAGAATGGAAAAGAATGGAAGGAGGAACTTCCTACAGTTTTGTGGGCTCATAGAACAGCCAAGGCACAAGCTACAGATTCTTCACCCTTTTCTCTAGTCTATGGCACAGGAGCTATTATCCCAATAGATTCAATAAGGCCAGTAGTGAAATTGGTAGAGATTGCAGGGATACCCAGAGAAGACATTGGAAGTTGTGAAAGAAATGCGTGACAATGCTGCCTTTCATAACCGCCTTTACCAAGCTAATATGAAGGCTAAGCATGAAGGCCAAGTTAGGGAAAGAAAGTTTCAAGTGGGAGAACTTATTTGGAAAACTACCCAGCATGTGCGAGGAGTGGTTGGAGCTGTTAAACCAAATTTTCTCCAAAATGGGAAGGACCATATATAGTGGAAGAAGCATATCCAACATGACACTATTGGCTAAAGGATCAGGCAGGTACAAAGGTGTATAGCCCCATTAGCGGAGCTCACCTTAAGGAGTATCATGCTTAATCTTGTAAAAATATTTTTTATTGCCATCATGTTAAACTAATGTTGTGTTCCACAAAACTCATACTATTATAAATGAAGTCTTATATTCAGCTATTTCATATGCTATTGCTCATAATATGCACACAAAGTCTAAATAGCTTAACTGAATAAAGCATAATAAAATTTATAATAAAACCACGTGGTCTTTTAAGATCATAAAATATTACAACTTGGAAATTAGATAATGTTTGAGAGAAATCTAAAATTTTCAAGGGAGAAGTCTAGATCGCTCAGGGCTCCTAGCTCGCCTTCTAGCTTTTCAATCTCTTTTCTCAAAGAGTTACGTTATGTCATGACACCTTCTAATTGAGCTTGAAGGGCAGAACTTGCTTCTTGCTGGGATGTTAATTCCATCTGAAGTCTATTGATAGATTCCTGGAGTTGAGTGATTGAAGTGCCACGTACCTGTAAGGTTGATTTTGTTTCCTTTACTTTGTTGATGCAAGAGTTTTTCTTAACTCTCAATTTGTGAAGAAAGGACAAGGAAGCATGAACAGGGGGTCCTACCTTCTTTAAGTCCTTTAATGAAGTGACACAGCTCTTTAACCAGCCAACATTGACATTTAGGCTCTCAGCCTCACTTAGTGTGGAAAGGAAATTGTCAAGGGGAAGAGTTAGACAATCCTCTTTGCCCTTTGACTACAGTTGGGATATGATAGACCCAATTTGCTATAAGAGAAATCCCCTAAGTGACAAGATCCATTTGCTGGTATCCCTCATGGTTTTGAGATATTTGGAGAGCAATTGAGAATAGATTGCTCTCAAATTAAGAGAAATCAATGAGAGTAGTGGATCAAATTCTGTCTAGGTGCTTTCACCCCCTTGCTCTTTAGAAGTAGCTTCTGTTATATCTTCTTTCTCCTAAGGATTTTCGGCATACACCTGATTTGAATCCTCCCTTTTAGTGTTAGATTCTATTTCTTCAGTAGAAGTCATTTCCTGTACAAAAACCTCTTGAATTGAAAAAGTGTCTTTTGCTCTAGGTTGAGCTTGGGGAACAAAGCCTGTCACCTGTCAAAGGTCAAAATTAGAGAAAGGAAGAAATTTTACTTACTCCATTGACTAAAAGAAAAGGTTACAAGAGTTTAGTCACTATAGAGAAGAGAATGTACCTTGGGCTTCTTGCTAAAAGGGGTTTTTGCATTCTTCTTCCTCTTAGTGCCTGAAGGTTTGGCTTTGAGAAGGAGTTTTAAAGTCAAATCACCCTAAAAAATAGGTGGGACATCCACTCTCTGGGCACCACTTTCCCCAAAATTCCTAACACTTTCTCTAATGTCGGACCACCACGACTTGAACCTAAGTGAGGGTAGTCCAATTCTGGTGGGGGAAGTAAAGGGGATTTCAGGATTTGATAACAATATCTTGATGAGGTTCTCTCTTCTAAAGACTAAGGAGGCCACTACAGCGGGTAAAGCTAAAGTAGAGAGATGCCTAGTATGCCTTGGTCAAAACCAAATTGGCAAGCAAACCTATGGGGATTATAAGTTTGAGTTTCATACACATCTTGAAAGCGTGCCTGAAGATGAGAGGGAATAGCACATGAAACAAAAGAAAGTTCTTCCTCAGACCAAGGGGTGTCTCTGTAACGAGAAACATAAATGCTTTCCAAGGAAGTGAACAGTGGGGAAAATCCACCCTCTAAGACAGCGTAAGGTCTAGCTGTCCAATTAGTAGGGTCATCTAATACTTTGCTAAAAAAGCTGTTTGAAGACACTGCCATCTTGTTCCAACGCCAAAAGCGTGGCAGCCCTTGGGGTGATGGCAGATTGGTCCTCTAAAAGTTTAGCACCTTAAGAATAAGGGCATAATTCCTAAAGTGTTCCCACAATCATATTTTCAAAAAAGGCAACGGGTACAAAGGTTTCAACTTGAAATCTACCCCATGAGTGTTGCAAGTCAAAGGTAAAATGATCTAAATGAGAATACAAAGTTCCTAGGAAATAAGGAGCAAGAGGAAAGGATTGTCCTTTGGCTAGTTTAACAGCTAAAGGGAAATGCCTACTCAAAATCTTCTCATAGGGATATCCCTCAAACAGATGGCGAGAAAGTAAAAAGGCAATAAAGGCTTCAAGACATAAGAGCTAGAATTACCTTCTCCAACAACAAAGTTAGTGCTTGCCTTCAAGGAGTCTCTATTGGCTTCCTCATCTACGCCATCAGCATATCCCCTCCAAAAGTACCTGATCCATCCCCAGAAGTTGGCCCTAGAACCATTGTCTCCGCCAACACTAGTATCTTCTGGTACTTCCTTGCTGGGGGCTTTTCCTTTCCTCGCTGCCTTCAAAACTAATTTCTTTAAAGTTTTCTTCATTGCATCTTCAAAGAATTTCACAACTTTAGAGTCATCAGGAGATAAAGAGATGTTGACCACTTCACCATCTACAAACGAGGGAAGTATCAATATCTCATAGACATCTTCTAGAGATGGAGAGATTTCTTAACACCCTATGAAAAAGGTATGGGTAGTGGAATTCCACATATACAGAAGAGAGAAGAGACTTTCACTATCTTTGCTGATCTCTAGACCAGAGAACACAAGAATGATGTTCACAAGTTTCACTCTCTGTAAGATGTCCATGAAAGGAGGATGAGCCAACACTCTGCAACACCAGCTTCTCCAACCTCTGGAAATAAAAGTGTAAGATTTAAAGACCACATCCACGGTGGGAGAAAAGTCCCATTTGCTGCCAAGCCTAGGAATGTTCTTTAATTCCAGATCCATGGTTAGAAGATCATCAAGTTCCTCACATGCTGTGTAGGGAGGGTTTTCAGAACAAGGGGCTAAATCCCAATCGAGACTTTTATCAAACAGATAGTCTTCGAAGAAGGGAGGGATAATCCATTGTTCCTCTATGGAAGGATTTTCACCTCCTCCTAGAAGGGGTTTGTTACTCTTCAAAAGTGTAGTATCTGCAAATTTTGTAGAACTGGATCTTAGATCACATTTTACACCCATGATTTGGTGTTTGAAAAGAATTTTGGGATTTGGATTGAAGAAGAAGAAGATAAGGGAAAAAGAGAGAAATAAGGAAGGGAAATATCTTTCATTTCCTCTTATACTTTGAAAAGTTAATATTTTCCCTCCAAAAAGAGGCTGGTTCAAAAGTGAGATATCTTTTCAAAATTTACATGTGTCAGCGTAGGGAAAGATTTAAATCTCTGACAAAAAAGGGCAGTTGATGGTGCTGAAATCAAAGAAACTGCCTTCACAGACAAAGTATAAAGGCGTAACCCTTCACTAACAGGTTTAGTTTGGTTTATTTCATTTCACATTTTGTTAACTGACATGTTTACATTTTATGTCTTTGCGTAGGAATTTTATAGGTGATAAAATAAACATAAAGCATAACATAAATAAAAACAATAAACATATAATAAAATAAACTTTCTTTTTCTTTCATATATATTCTTTTGTGTTAAATTTTTTTACAAAATTGGAAAGAAGGATTTAAATGATTTGGCCCTTGTGGCCTATCATGTCTTTTCCTTCATCCTCCCCTGAGTTAGAACTGTCAAAGGAGCTGTCAGAGGAGTCTGACTCCTTAGAGTCAGAAAACTCTGAACCACTGGACTCCGAGCCTGATTGGGAAGGCTTGCACCATCTCCTGTGCCTAATGGGGGCATCCACAAATGCAGCAGTCGTTGCCTCCTCAGCATCCTCTTTAGCCTTCAACTGAAGTTCTTTTGAGTTCTCTTCTTCTTCGTCGCTCTAGTTGAAGGGAGTGACCTCTTCGGGAATGGAGACATGAGGAGGCAAAGGGTGAATGGGAAAAGGGAGAGAGGGATGCATAAGGCTTGGTGGGGGGGGGGGGGGGAAGGAGTGTGGTCACTAGAGGCACTCTCAGAGGAGCACGAAGTGTGTTTTGGGGACTTGGAACCGGTAGAAGAAAGGTTCGACATTTTTTTTATGGAGGTTAAGGTTCTTTGGGAGAATCTGAAGATACAAAGGGAATGAAGAATGAAGAAGAAACATTCCCTATTTAAATCCTCAACTGCAGTTAAGTGAAGAGATATGGCATTTATGAGGAGTAATGTCTAACTGCCAAAACAGAAGAAACGAAGAGGCGCTAAAATGGCTAGAAGCACCCCTATGAGCCACGTGTCCATATTCAAACGTCACAAGGCATGACTACTAGAATGTTAATGCTTGAATCAATGTGATTGTCAAAGGCCTTTGCCATTAAACGTCATTGACAATCAGGGGGCTAATGTACATAACACCACTAAGGCATGAGAGAATGCATATGTGGTTGGATCTGGACCTTACACGTGGAATGGTTGTGAGCAAACGAATAGGAAGTGTTGGCTAAAAGATCCTATCCTAAGTCTGTGCCAAAGGTGAGACTGCCTTGAGAAGTGAGTAAGATATGCATCTGACATGGTACTCAAGCACTCATAAAAGGGAGATAGTGACTTTCTAAGGTCAGAAGCTATGAGGACACCCCTTATTGGTTGAATGCATGGTGGACCACTTCAGAGACACGTGTACCATTCACAACACTACTGATGTCCTTCTCAATGTACAGAGTTGGTTTCCCAAACAATGGTAAAGTCACCTACTCACAAGTCCCAGTGCCACATTGGCGTAAGTTCTATCCTCTACTTAGCAGATAATATCACAGTTGTGGAAGAATCCAAAATAGAGAAATGATGACTTGACACATGTCTTTGTACTCAGCCATATTCCACAAATTATAAGAAGAACATGCAAGTGTACTTTTAGGGTAAGAACCCAAGTAGATATTTGTAGAAAAGAGTAGAAAGTTGATAAGATAGGAAGGAAGAACACCCTTTTTGTACGAGATTGACCTTTTTTCACACATAATACAATTTGAGCAGAGCAAAAACATTCTATTCTTGCTCAAACCGTGACTTTTCATCCATTTCTAGGGTTTTTCACATACATCTTGTGTTCTTTTATATTCTTACTATCATTATCTTCTTTTCCGAGTGTCATGTTAAAGTTAGCATATTTTTAAGAGAAATGATATGTCCACAACATTTTTACAATATTTTTACAACAAATTCTAAGTGGCAGGATGTTAATGGTTGTTATTGTTGGGGCAAAAAAGTAATCTTAGTGTTAGGTTCAAATTTGAACTAATAACAACTAACCACCTATGATTTGTTGTAAAAATATTGTGGACGTAGTACCTCTCTATTTTTAATATTTGTCATGTTGATGCACTGTTAGATAACTTATTTTAATCTATTATATAAGGTCAAATCTAACTTTGCACGTAAACATATAATTGAATGATTAAATTTTTTTTCTACCCTACAAACAATTTGCACTTATAAAGTTATAATCACACTAAAAGTGTCCAGTGATATAATTAGATTTCCTAAATATAAAGCTATGTTAATTATTTTAGTTGAGAATCAGAAATAATGGCTATAAGTTTGCAGCCAAACTTCGTACGACTTTTTGTTCAGTTCTATTAAAAATGATAGACAAAAATAATAATTGGTCAACTCAAAGATGCGACTCCAACCAATCCGCCGCCTACCCATTTTTTCTATTTTTGGCATTACATTACCCTTTCCAATTCACAGAGCCATGTATGTCTTCAGAAACATAGCATAGTAGCATACACGCTTCTTTGGAACTTCACTATCAATTGACAAATCCCACTTTTTCTTAGACTTGTTCTGCTCTAATGGAAAAGACCCACAATTCCCAAATACCAACGGAAAGCAGCCATAAGAATGAGAAAGAGCCAGAGATAATAACAGACAAGAATCAGATGAGAAAATGGTCAAGGGCCATGAGATCCCAAGGCAAGACCATAGGCTTGGTACCCACCATGGGATATCTCCATGAGGGCCACATATCATTGATTAAAGAAGCCCACAAGCACACAAATCTCATAGTGGTCTCAATCTATGTGAACCCAGGTCAGTTCTCTCCAACTGAGGACCTTTCCACATACCCATCTGACTTTGATGGTGATATCCAAAAGCTCATGGCTGTTCCTGGTGGTGTTGATGTTGTTTTCCATCCGTACAATCTGTATGACTATGGGAACTCTGGTGTTGGTGGTGATGGTGAGGTAGAGAAGAAAGGGGCAGTGTCTTGTGTTGAGGAGAGAGGTTTGGGGCATGAAACTTGGGTGAGAGTTGAGAGGTTGGAAAAGGGTATGTGTGGGAAGAGTAGGCCTGTGTTCTTTAGAGGCGTTGCCACCGTTGTCACCAAGCTGTTTAATATAGTGGAGCCTGATGTTGCTCTGTTTGGCAAGAAGGATTATCAACAATGGCGGATTATTCAGCGGATGGTGAGCTCAACTTCTCTTCTATTCTATAAATAAGAGAGGAATATGGTATTTTTATCTTCATTATGAGTGTCCCTAATTCCCTTTTTTTTTTTTGTATGTTTATTTGGAACCTGAAAAATGAAGAAGATTATATAAAGCAACCCATTTAGTCATTATGACACATGCACGCAACTCAAGTGTTATCTTGATCTTGCATAGGCCCTCTGTGAAGAGAGAGAGAGAGAGTCTTCCACTGCTCACATTCATCAACTTTTTATTAAAGTATTCATTGAATCTAAGAAATAGTATTATTCACATTGTATTGTGATTTTATCATTAGGCTTTTCTGTTGTGCAGAACTTCACTTGATATTACGTATGACATTTAAAACAATTTAAATTTTCAACAAACTGGTTCTGTTCTTTGGTTGGCAATGTTAGTGTTAGTTCAGTTTTGAGCCTGACCAAATGCGTTTTGGGTTTGTACTGATTCTAGAGACCTTGATTTGGTCTTGTTTCATCTTCTAACCTAGTTGTTCCACTAATATGTAGAAAGATATTAACAAATTGATGTCATTTGCGATTTCTAGCTGGTCTGACTGTGCTGCTTGTTAATTTTTTTTCTTACTGAATTCTTCCAGGTTCGAGATCTTGATTTTTCCATAGAAGTGATAGGTTCTGATATAGTGCGTGAGAATGATGGCCTCGCAATGAGTTCACGCAATGTGCACCTATCAACTGAAGAGAGGAAAAAGGTTCTCTCAATGTTGGTTATTCCTTTAATATTCTCATGAAGCTTTACTACCAATTTGCATATAGATACATTTCTCTACCATGAAAACAATGTTTTAAATGCTGCGGAGTTTTAGTTATTTTGTGAATAAAAGATCATCAGCATTGGCTGCTTAAACCAGTTTTTTTCCTCCTCCCTTTGCAGATATTTTGACTTTTGATATATACATCTTTTCTAATTTATCTTAATTATTGTTATTTTTTTCTATCCTATACTTCTCTAGCAAATATATTGTTTACATCATTGTACAATTGCTTCTGTAAATTCTGCAGGCATTGTCTATAAACAGGTCATTGTCAAGAGCTAAATTTGCTGCAGAAAAGGGTCAAGTAAACAGTGGAGAGTTAAGAAACATGATTATCCAAGAAATAAATGAAGCTGGTGGAAGAATTGATTATGCTGAGGTGAGGCATGAAAAATCCTCCTTAATTTAAATTTATTTTGGACAAATTAGAACTTTTGAGTGATACATAGTGGCATAGCATTTTCCTTTTCAAATTATTGGATAGGTAATATTCTAGCAGTAGTTAAACCAATGTAAAATGGTCTTATCCACTGCACAAAGGTCGGGACCTGTAATGGTACCTTAGCACCCCCCCCCCCCCCAGCCCGCCCTTTTTCCCCCCCCTGTAGAAGTTGATTCTTGGACTCAAAACCATGACATGTTGCTTTGGGTGAAAGGCACTTGCCATCACAGCAAGGTCTAACCTCTTATTAGATGAAGTCGTATAAAATTTATTTTTTATTTTTCCAGAACTTGATACATTGAGTAGTCATGCGAGGCTTTAAGCGCAAAGCTCAAAGTGCCAAAACCCAAGTGCTTTTCACCTCCAAAGCAAGGCACATTTGAAGAAGTGCGCTTTTTCAATAAAGCTCAAAGCGCACTTTTATTTTATTTTTTTTAAATGAACCAAATATGAATTGTAGCCATCTTATCTTAATACTGTTGAAATGAACCGTTGATTTTGTATATACAAATCAATTTTATGGTATTCTACTATAAACGTAAGCCCACCCCCTCCACCTTTTCACATATTCCGTTGAATTTTCTGCTTGGTACAAAAACTATCATGTCCGGAAACTCCTAATTCATTCTTAGGAGAAAAAAAAAAAGAAAAAAAAAGGCATGATTAATTTATTTTTGATAATTTTTTAGTTACTTTAGGAGTTGATGTTGAACATATAATGAACTCTATGCACTTAGACATATTGATTAATACTCATTTAAGTGAAAATTTGATTAAGAGAATGATATAAAATGTTATATTTCAAGTTATATGATTATTTGATCACTTGATTTTTTTATTGACCATTAAAAATTATTTTCAATTTTTACATTATATTTTTATAATGGTGAATTTCACTTCAATCTAGCACTTGCTTGCACTTGGGCCTAATCTCCAGGAGGCCTTTTGCGCTTAAGTGCACCTAGCGCTTAATTTTCATAACCGTGTGAGAATAAACACTCAAGGTTTTTGGGGGACCCAACTGGTTGCAGGGTCCCGGAGAAGTTGATCTTGTTTATTATTGGGGTCGGCATTTAGCAATCTACTGCATGACAGCATGAGCATCTTTTGACTAGGTGTAAATAGCATGCAGGTCAATTTGATGCAAATATATGAAAAGAAGTACCTCATTTTATCATCCTTTGCCACTAAGTAGCCAGCCCCTATGTGTCGTAATTCATAGGATCCCTGCTTCCATTTTTTACTCAAGATTTGAGTCATCATATGTAGGATCAAACTCACTGTAGTGCCATTCATTATCATCTTCTTATCACTTTAAATTGTTACTTTATTAAGTAGAAATCTTTTGTTGTTGATTATGTTCAAGACCAAATAAAGCCATCAAAGGCTAGTGTTTTCAATTCCTAGGAATTTGGCAAACAGCTGCTGCCTTTCCTTTCTGTTTGTTATAATCTTCCTTGGTGGATGTTCTGACCTACTCATTCTATCCCTCTATAGTTTGTTTCTTTTCTCCTTTGAAGCCTGCATGTGTTTGTTTGTATCTTCTGGGGTATGCACCTGTGCTTTGTCTCTTTGAGTTGGTGGTGGGACTCTTCGTTCTGTTATAGTCTTTTCCCAACACAAGAGTTCCCTGTGCTATTGTATGCTTTTGTTTTCTTTTTATGCAGTCACTTAACACCCTCCCCCCCTAAAAAAAAAGACATCCAAGGCTCGTTTCTCTCTCCAAATTGTCTTACATTTATGAAGTGAATATTTTTCATCTCTATATAGATATATAAATCAATTGTTCTGAGTTTTTTTTTTCTTGGGGGGGGGGGGGGGGGGGGGGGGGTTGTGTTTTTTTTTTTTGGAGCCACTTGCTTGTAGTGATTGTGTTTGCACTAAAAGGAATATATAGTTTACGAACAAGAAACTGGCTGAACTGTTTTACTCAACTATTAAAGGAATGGAGCTTCTTTAATATACTCAAAGATAATTGTAATATTTGGAACCCATCTCTTATCAGAGTGGTGCCTACTAGCATTGTAAATAGAACTCTAGCATTTACTTTGCTGAATCTTAAAAAGTTTAGGTTAGAATGTGTTTTCGTTACATATGTCTCTTGCTATCAGATCGTAGACCAAGAGACGTTGGAGGCAGTGGAAGAAATCAAGAGCCCCGTAGTGTTCTGCATTGCTGCCTGGTTTGGGAAGGTCAGGCTGATGGACAACATGGAAATAAATATTTAAAAGCCGCATGCTCAGTTACACAACATTGTGCAAAACTGCGTTCCTTATCAAATTGGTAAAGATTTGTCTTTCCTTATATTTTAAGCAATGGCAGTTCAGCAATCTTGTTCTGACTTTACTCTTATACAAACTATATACGTGGTCGGTGTTTTTTGTTGTCAAAGAAAATGGAAGAAGAATACATCTATTGAGGATCCATAGCCAATCCCAAAATTTTGGAATTAAGGCTTTGTGGTTGTTGTTGTTGTTGTCCCCCTTTGAGGCATACATGTTATATCTTTCAAATTTAACGTTTTAACATACCAACAAAAAGAAATGATAAAGCTAAAATCCAATTTTGTAAATAGCAAGAGTAGAATTTACTAATATATTCTGTGTTTAAAAATATATGTGAAAATTGCTATTCGAGAGAATATATGGTTGTACTTAGTAGGTAGCTATCAAATGCATGGAAATAACAGTCTTAATTCTCTTGGATCTCAGTCAAGACCACCTGTTTGAAACATTTATGATTTCTCGAACTCTAATTTACATGTAATGCTCCAATTTCAATTCGGAGCAAAATGTACCATGTTATCCATGCTCACCCATTCGTATTACATTATATTTTCCTATTACATTATACATAATAATATTTCAATTGTCTTTGGAGAAATTGGTTTAGGAAAAGAAAAAAGAAAAAGAAAAAGGGGAATGTAGAATATTAAACTTTTCTGGAATTCATAGACTTATCTTTTATTTATTTTAAAGGGAAATTCATATGTTTATTCTGATTTTGTGAAATAAACGCAAAATGTAATTGACCAGATAATAAGTCAACATATGATATGAAAATAAGAATCGTGTAAATGTAAGTTGCTATTGTATAATAAATATTACTTGTCTAATAAGGTGGATAAGTTTCATCCAAAAAGAAATACGGTGGATAAGTAAGAATCATGGTTTTGGTTATGGTTATGGTTATGGTTATGGTTATGCCTATCAATTCGAGGATATCCTACCCTATGCCTCTACTGGGGTTTCCTTTTTACTTACGCATAATTGAGTTTTACTTTTTTTCTTTAATCACCCACTTGATCTTTGGACATGCATTTGGGCTTGAGTGGCAGACAAAGACTAAATCGTCTTTTACTACTAGTTTAGGTGATTGATTGGTGTGGCCTCTGACCTTAGCCCACTCGAGATTTAAGAGGGGGTGGTGTTTTATAGAATGGTTGGAAACAATATACTTTCTTTTATATGAGAGTGAGTCCCACTTCTGTAGGATCCACTTCCTTAATGAAAGGGATGTTATATGTGACTGTTATACAAAATTATAGATCGCATAAGAAAGATGGATCATACTGCAGCAGTATTACTGTTTTAGGAGTTGCTGGCCCCAGTTATTACTCTTGAAGACAATGAGATACTCAAGGCTATCTCTGCTCCTCAAGATGTAAAAGATATTGTCTTTAGTCTTGTGTCTAACAAATATTCTTGTCTTCTTCTTTCTTTTTCTTTTTTTTTTTAATTTAATTTTTTTTTTTACTTCCCTGCCTTGGGTTGCAAATTGCAATTAGCGAGGGGAGGAATACAGCCTTGTTAGCAAAGCCAAATTGGAGGTTTCATACTGAGAAGAAGGCACCTTGGGCCCAAGTTATACGGAGAAAATACTGCTCATCTGCTCCTCAAGATGTAAAAGATGTTGTCTTTAGTCTTGTCTTTTTCTTTTTTTGATTTCAGATGTCTGTCTTCTTCAAATACTATTGGGATGTTGTGTACAAGGAACTCTATGGGACAGTGTCAAGTTCTATTTTGAGAATGCAAAACTGTTAAAATCTTTGAAACACATTTTGCTTGCATTACTTCCTAAGATTAAGGGGGCATCTTTGGTAACAACCTTCACCCAATAAGCCTATGCAATATGGTCTATATCAGATGATCTCAAAGATTATAGTTACAAGACTTAAAACAGATTCTATACAGTAATTCCCCTTGACAAGGTTCTTTTTTTCTGGGGAATTTGATACAAGATAGTACTGTGATGGCACAAGAGGTTATTTACTCAATGAGCAAAAGGAGAGGGGAGAGGGGTGACTAGCTTTGGAGCATCTCCAATAGGCTCTTTAAACCCATTTTTGGGGAGCAAACCCACAAAAACTCAGCTTCAACAACCTCTCCAAACTTTTATTTTTATTTTTATTTTTAGAGTTGATAGAGCATCTCCACAGCTTCTCTATATTTTTGTACTGTTTGAACAGTAAACAGTGACATTTATCTTTTACTTACTTTTTCAAATATATCTTCCAACAGATTCTCTATCTTTTTTCTATTTCATTTAAATATTATTTCTTTATTCATTAAATATTCTTTTTTTAACAAATACACATCTTTCAACATTTTTTTATTCAATAGCTGATTATTATAATAGCTAAAAGACCTTTGAAGTATGAATAGGAAACACTACAGTGTTCTTTACTTGTAAAGAAACACTATAGCAATTCTAAAATTTAAAAAAAAAAATTGAGATGGAGAAGCAGTGGGTTTTTAGGATGTTTTCTCTCTAAAATTAGCTTTAAAGAAACCATTAGAGATGCTATTATAGAAGCTCTCTTGACCAAGTGAGCACTATAGTAACTCCAAAACGTTTTTGTCTCATAAAATAATCTGCAACAGAATAAAAGTAATATTCTCTCTTTCCTCCCTCTCTTTGTTCACTTTCTCTCCCTTCTCAACCGAACTCATTTTTCTCTCTCAAATGTATCTAAACGGCAACTCACAATTAAAGCACAACACAATCTTTTTCTCATAAACTAATTTAACTAGAAAAACAAAACTAAAATTAGAACAATAAAAAGATCAAGAACACAAAAAAAAAAAAAAAATGCCGATTCAACCCAATCCTAGCAACATGCGCTTGGCACTGGTGAGCAGGACGAGCGACGATGATCGTTGAAAGCCAATCTAACTTGGCTGATATCCACTAATCGAGCTACTCTTCTCTCTCTCTCAAGATTTGGTCGATCTCCACCAACCTTCGCAAAGGTCCTTAACTTGAGTGAGGCAGGTCTCCCTCAAAAGTGTGGTGGCAATGCAGGGGAGCAGGGTGGTGATTTCTGTGTGTGTGTGTGTGTGAGAGAGAGAGAGAGAGAGAGAGAGAGAGAAACAAAAAGAAAATGTTGGAGAACAAAAAGGAACAGTATGTATTCTCCAATAAAACGTGTAGACTTTTTTTTAATGATAATTTAATGAATAATAAGAATTATAATCCCTTAAATTATGATTAGATAGGTTTCCCTTTTTCTTCAAATAAAATAGTAAGGGTAATTGATAAGTTAATGAATATTAATAATTAAAAGATAAAACTGTTTCTCAAAAAAAAAAAAAAAAAAAGATAAAACTAGGCAAAGATTAATGAATAAATTCATTTCAAATTACAGAGATTTGATAAATTTTTAAATTACATAGAATTTTTATAAGACTTGTACGAAACTAACATTAATTTGATAAATACTGACAAAGAGATAATGTAAGCATGAAAATTAAAAATAGATTGTTAACAAAAAAAAGATCAAAAATTTTGAAATTGTTACCATTGAAAGATTTTAAAAATATAGTTGTTAGAAATTGAAAAATATAGTTGTTGGGAATGAATAAAGGAAAAATAGAGAAAGATTAAAGAATGAATGAAAAAATGATATTTTAATTGAATTTAAAAAAAAGATAGAATATCTGTTGAAAAGTGTATTTAAAAAAGTAAATAAAAGACAAAAATAACTATTTACTTTCTAAACAATGCAAAAATTTAAAGAAATTATTGGAAATGCTCTTATGGAACTCAAATTTAACATGGAACAAGCCTAAGGCAAGATCAAAGTGGTTCTCTATTTTCAGTAGCTTGCCTGGTGTTTAATAGGCATTAGATAAAGATGATAGAGGAATGAATTTCTAATCATGCCTTTTCAATTCTTATTAGTGGAAAGCTTTTTTTATTTTTTCAGTCCTTCAAGAGGTTTAAGCCGAGGAATCCTCTTTCCCCTATCATTTTTATTATTGTGAGTAACATGTTTGGTAGCAACGTTTAAGCATTGGTATATAAAATAAGATGAAAAATTATAATTTAAAAAATGTTGTGAAAACCACGTTTTTAAAGTATTCATAATGCGAAAAATGTATTTGATACCATATTTCAAATAACATATTTTAAAATGTGAAAAAAAACATGATCATATATTTGGTATGTGTATGTGTTTTTTTTTTTTAAGTGATTATTGTATAGTAAAAGAATACTATTTTATTTATGGAGAGAGAAAAAGGAAAAAAAAAAAGAAGAGTTTGATCTTGCCAATGGACCCCATAATTTTCAACTTATTTACAAAAAGACCATTCAATTACTTCTCTTTTTTTTTCTTTTTTTTTTTTTGAGAAAAACGGCAATGTTACCTGAAAAGTGAAAACTAAAAACTAGTACGGATAAGTTTTCAAAATATATGTTTTAAACACCCTAATTCGAGAATTGTAACTCAAACACTCAAAATTAAACATCACTTTGGGTCTACAGTTTTTAGCATTTAAATACTTAAAACTGTTGTTTGAATATCGCTACCAACAATAGAAAGGAAGGCCAGCTACTAGGCTTCAAAGTGTCAAATGGGAGTCTTAAGGTTAGCCGCCAACAATTTGTTGATGATATGTTCATTTTTTTGGAAGAGCAAAACTAACTGAAGCAAGGAAGATTGAGGATTGCTTACAAAAGTAACGATAGTGGTGACAATTATATGAAGAAATGTAAGCCAGATCTTTGCAAGTAATATTACCCAAGGTTGAAGTTAAGAAAGGCAGGACCAAATGAGTTGTATTTGGGTATTCCGATGAACAATAACATGCTAAAGAGCAAAATCTTAGATGCAGCGGTGGAAAGGGTGAAAAGTTGAATTCAATGATGGAAATATAAGGTTATGTCTCATGCTACTAGGACATAATTAGATCTGTGGCATCGGCTACTCTCCAACAATATTTGAGATCTCTCTTACTTTCCCTATGTTGTTCTCATTGAAGGGATTTTTGGTGTGGGGAAAAGACTGATGAAAGAGAAATAAAAAAGGGGTTATCTAAAATCCTAGAAATCAGCCTGCTTACCAAAGAGGGGTGGGAGGTTTAGGTCCAAGGATAATGAATGATGTAAATAGATCCTTGAAAGCTAAGCCAAGCTAGGGTGTTTTGATTGCATGGGATAGGTCATGGTCTAATATCCTAAGACTGTGTTTGGTTGGGTGTAAAATATTTTCCGGGTGTAAAATAATTTCAGCTGAAAATATTTTCGGGAAAAGAAAATATATTTAGGTGTTTGGTAGCATTTTTAAAAAATACTTTGGAAAATATTTTCAAGTGTTTGGTTGTGATCTTGAAAATATTATAGAAAATACATTTTCTACTTGTTGCCCACATTTTCTCACATTTTCTCAGCTTCCAAACAAATATCATTTCTCAATACAGAACAACAAAACCCAAAAAAAAAAACTCATCAAATTTTCTCAATACAGAACAACAAAACCCAAAAAAAAAAAAAAAAAAAGTCATCATCAAATTTTCTCAATACAGAACAACAAAACCCAAATCTGGTCAGAGAGGAACGAAGAGAGATTTCTCAATACAGAACAACAAAACCCAAAAAAAAAAAATCATCAAATCCGATCAGAGAAGAACGAAGACAGAGAGAGAGAGAGAG
Source organism: Castanea sativa (assembly GCF_040712315.1). Classification (NCBI taxonomy): domain Eukaryota; kingdom Viridiplantae; phylum Streptophyta; class Magnoliopsida; order Fagales; family Fagaceae; genus Castanea; species Castanea sativa. The sequence continues at coordinate 37,085,476 of NC_134015.1, read as the reverse complement.
AGAGAGAGAGAGAGAGGCGACTGAGTTCGACGTTGAGGCGAGATCGCGCGGCGGAGGCGAAGGCGAGCACAATCAGACCGGGTTCATCAGAGATGGGTTTGAGCGTTGAGCGGCGCGAATTAGATCGGCGATGGCGACGGCGAAGGCGTGATCTCGCCGGCGCGGGTTGGGGCGCAATCTCACCGGCACGAGTTGGGGCGCGATCTCGCTCTCTCTACTCTCTCTTCGTGCTCTCTCTCTCTCTCTCTCTCTCTCTCTCTCTCTCTCTCTCTCTCTGTTTTCTGGAAAATTTCTATTTGAAGGTAAAATAGAGATGGAAATTGTTTTACAAGTGGGAAGGGGGTATTTTACGGTCAATGCATGTGATTTTCAGTTTGACCAAGTTTTCAGTTGTTGCCAAACACATGCAAACGCGTAAAACATTTTCTAAAACTTATTTACTGTCCAACCAAATGCAGCCTAAAAGAAAAATTCTTTAGAAATACCACCTAATGAAGGTGGAGATCCTAAAAAAGTTGTTCTTGGTAATGGAAATCAGTTTTGAGTGGCAGGGATTTGCTAAGGGGAATTAGTAGTATGTACTAAGGTACCCTTGGATCCCTACTATTCAAGGGTTTAAACCAATCTCTCAAGCAACTTCTAACTTATTTGTGATTTGGGTGACTCATTTAGAGCCAGTTTGGATATGCCATTCACAAAGCCTTAACACGTGTTTTAGGCTGTTTAGGAATAATTTAAACTTTTGATAAAAATCTTTTCCTAAAAGTAATGTAGATAAAAATCAAAAGCTAAATATAATTAATTAATTAATTTTTTGCTGAAAATACTATAATAAAAAAGTAGAGTGAAGCCCACATAAGTAAAAAAGAGTTAGTATTTCACTATTTTGAGCAAAAACCATAATTGGACTTGACTTTTTGACCAAAAACATGAGAGTGAAACCCACAAAATTGATGGAGAGACACATATGAGACCCGCAAAACAAAAACCAGATTATAGCATCTTATAATCAAGACTCAAACGCACACTTAATGCAAGATAATCCATGGATATGGAATCAACAAAAGGTTTTTGAGGTTATTGCGGACTAGGATTTTGCTTCACAGCTTAGCAAAAAAGAAGATTTTGCTTCACATATTTTTAGAATGCACTTGCCACAAGGTAATATGAATTTACAGTAGACTTTAATGAGCTTTTCGAGCAAGTCTCAATGCTTGAGCAATCCCTTGGCAAGGTTTCAAGCAAGATAGAGTAAACAGTAAGGACATGTTTGGTAGACTATAATAGGTACTATTATGTCAATTTTTTTTATTATATAGTAATGTCATAGTTATTCCTATGGTTTAATTACTCTTTAGTTTGGTAACATTTTTATTACAAGAAATAGTCATTTCTAATATGAGAAATAATTATTTCTCTTTAAAAGGGTTATAATAGTTATTTTTTAGTAGTGCAATAATTTCTAAAATTAATATATTTTCAAATAAGCAAAATTTCCCTATACACGTAACAATTATAAAAATAAAAATCATAAAAAATAACTCATCTCTCTCTCTCTCTCAAATTTTAAAAATATTATTTTTAAGGAAATATAATTGTATGAGTAAAATATTTCCTAAAATAAATCTCAAATTTTATTCTAATGTTACAACTCACAACCAAACTTATGAATAAGTTTAGTTATTCTATTACAACACATTTTATTCCTAGCAATAAAGATTACAATTCATGTTGTAATCCTCATTTAGGCTGTGTTTGATTCAGCAGTAATTGATCTTTGGAAAATGTTTTACACCATTAATGGTGTTTGGCATCTCAGGAAATTACGATCAAACTGAAGATGCATTCAGTTGATCGTAAAATACCCCCCTTAAAGTGTAAAATGTTTTACACTTTGAAATTACCTTCAAAGCATTTCCACTCCTCACAAAAATCCTTTCCTCACTCACACTCTCATTATTCACGCCATGGCCGAGCCAAAGGAAGGAGAGAAGCACCATCGGTGAAGCCTAGAAACAACCACCAATCCACAGCCCCACCGTCGTGCCTGCAAGCCCCGTCGCCGGTGAAGGTAGTTTGAGCACTTCTCTCTTCCTCCACCGACCCATCCCTCTTCGTCCCCGACCCACCTCCACTAACCCATCCATTTTCCTCCACCTCCACCAACCCATCCCTCTTCCTCCCCCAACCCACCCCTTTTCCACAACCAACCCATCTTGCTCATTTCTTTTCCCTCAAGACCCACATCCTTTAATTGAGATCTTGAGATTTGGGTTTTTATGGGGTTGTTCCCATATATATAGTGTAGTGTTTTTTTAGTTGTTTTCATGATTTGGTTGAGGTAATAACAATGATTTGTTCTTGGGTTGCAATTGATTTGTTCTCTGGAAAATGTTTTACATTGGAGAACCAAACACCGAAAATACTTTTCCGACGAATTTCCTAAAACACAACCAAACAGATGAAAATGTTTTTCTTTCCGTAAAATGTTTTCAACTAAAAATATTTTACACTCGGAAATTATTTTACATGTTGCCAAGCACAGCCTTAGTTACCAAACGTGCCCTAAATCTTTATCCCTCTACAGAGCTTGCTTGAGCAGGCTTCTTCAAGGTGGAAATTTTCAAAATAATCACGGGACTTTTTTTTTCTTTTTTCTTTTTTCAACAAGGAATTTGCATCTTTTAATCTAAATACACTGTCACAGATATCAGCCAATTAAAATTTAAAATGCTAACATTAGGGGGAAGCCTAATTTTTTTTTTTTTTAATTTATTTATGGAAGTATCCCCATTTTCTTGGTGCCCTCCTCCGTATTCCATGGCCACAGAAAAGGAGATGGGAGGGTCCTTTTGTGACTGTTTGTCTCCTTTAATAAGGTAGCATTATTCAGCCAAAAAATGCCACACTAAGGAGCCCGGTATCATATACAGAAATCTTTGGTAGGATTTTCCTGTTCCACAAAGAAAAATAATACTCAATATCGGAAACAAACAATTTCACAATGTCACAACTTGCTAGGGAATTGTGATTGGATTTCAGCACTAATACATGGGACTACCACAGGTAATTACTGGGGAAAAAAAAATACCATTTAGGTGCACCAATCACAAAGTGTCACTCAAGCATGTTGTGGATTTTGATGTGTACTTGGGTGTAAGTCTAGACTTACTCTATACAATAACTTCTCCAGGCAGCCTACTTATTCAAAATCATAGTAAATCCAAAATAATATGGTAGTAGTAAAGAAATAATTACCAATAATTCTGCCACTATCAAAACCAAAATGAATAGAATGATACAAATTTTCTTCTAGAATTACAATGTCATTCACAACCACTAAATTACCCTAAGGGCATCAAATAACTGTAATGTAAGTGAGAAAATAAAATACCAATACAATTCTACTATTTAATTTTCAGATGAAAGAAGAGACCCGTATCAGACAAATGAATTTCAGCCAGCACACTCCCAACACAAAAATAAATAAAATAACATAGAAGTAAAAAAAATTGTAAGGAAATTTACATCCTGAATTGCAGATACTACTTACAGAAGGGTGGGGTACCAGTAAAAGAAAGAATCCAATGCAGAAGCTTCAACCGCCTAGTACAAACGCTTCCGACAGTCAGCTGTACCACAGTAGCATGGCAGCTCCTTTATTTTTCCGTCAGGACCAGTAACGCTATCAAGTTCATATCCATAGTCATAAGTGAGCTCCTGCTTGTCACATTAAACACTGTTATTATTCCACAGAAGAAGCTGATTATTAAAAGCTAAACATTTTTAAGAAAAAGTTCAACCTAAGGGTTGGGTTCAAAATCCAGTCCCAGATATGTAATATCTAAAGATTATTAGCTGGACAAACAAACCAGTGTAGTAAGAATACTAGCCAAAACAAAACTTCCATTACCCACATCTAGCACAACAGACAAAATAACTTGATGGTGAACAAGAGTAATGCCAGCAGAATGGGTAACTTGCTACTGACACATTTCATCATTCATTACCTCATTAGTACACTTTGTTAATATTTCTATAATATTTTACTGAATTAGTTATAGAAAGGTTATACTTAATTCTGGAGGTGGACGTATTGATTATTGACTGATGGTATATAAAAATAGTGTTTGTTACGAGTAAGGACAATATCACTGGCCAAACAAAAAGGAGACCCCCATTTTTCTTTTACATGTGTTTGCAAGCCTCTTCATCAATCCTCTCCAAAGTATATTCTTTTTTATGAATAAAAAGAGTATTATTAACAAAACATGAATCCAAGTGCATACAAGAGAAACGCAAATAAATCCTCTCCAAAGTAGATATTGCATGAGGATAACATAAGAAAAAAAGTTGCAACCCTCATAGATGAAAGGTTTATAGTTATGATATTATCACAGACCTTATTAGTGCGATTGACCTTTCAGTAATTGTATTCATATATATTGGTTAACACCATAGCTACAGTGTTCTTCTGCAGATTCTAATACAATTTGCAATCCCTTATCAAATTTTAAGGGCTTCATTCAAACTACTGAAAGAAAACACTGAAGACAAACCTCAATGTCCATGCAAATCAAAGCAGGAATTATCTGAATTCACACTTCCATTATGCTTTGGAGGAATAAAAAAGAATGGGGGTAGGGGGAAGTATAAATGAAGCTCAACAAAGCTTTACCTGCATAGGAAGTATGTTATCTGCAGCAAATAACACCACTCGCGCAAGTCTCACATCATGGTGGGAACTCAAAACACACTGAACAAAGAGGTTAGGCTCACAACTATGATTAATAAATCTGGCAACATTACCATATAATCCTGCATCTATACAAAACTCAGGCCCATTTTCTGATATATGGTCATTTCTTTCCTTAGCATGATTGCTTGAAGGTATAGATACATCACGCAATCGCCTCTGCAAAAAAAATAAGAGTGATCTTACATGGTTATAAGATTGCTAATAATCGCATAGAATTGGCAACAATTTATTCCTTTTTTTTTTTTTTTGCTAAAGAAAGAAAATATAAGGGAAATAGTAGAGAGACAGACAGAATAATTGTTGTCATTCTATTTGATTATAGAGCAACCTAATACTATTTCCCTTATAAGTATAAAGATTAAAAACAATTTAACAAAAGTTTGTCTATTACCTACTAGACAACAAAGCAATATAAAGCTGCTGCAACAGGGGGAATTAAAATTTGCAAGTAGCATACTTATATTTAAGCAGTTTAATGCACCTTAACAAAACAGTACAGATGACACACAGCCTCAAATTTGAATTCATGCATTTTTATATCCGTACCTCTCTCCCTCCCATCCCATTCATTGTTTGCCAGCAATCAATGTCAAATATATAGTCATTCCCTGACACATTGTCTAATTCATCACTCTTCCTGAGAATTCCAATGTATTCACAAACTGGTGCACCAGAAGGAATTAAGTCTCCAGACCTCACAGCCCAGCCTTTATCCTTGGTACGATAGACCTGTTCAAAGAAAAATGATTTATCATCTGTTACATAAGCAATATACCAGAAAAAAATACATTACTATTTGATTTTAATTATATGACCTCAAGTTGGTACTTCAGTCCCTGCTGAGATGTGCGATTTAGGCAACTCGGTCCACAGCCACATCTTGGACCACATTCAAACACAACGTCCCTTGGTTCAACTAATCTGGGAAAAAGGAAAGAACAAACAAAAATTACAAATCTTTCAAGGAAAACACACACACACAGAATAAAGACCAATAATTCTCAAAAAGATACCTTGGAAACATGATACCAAGCTTTAAAAGACAAGAAAATACAAGTAAACATAATAGAAACCAGAAAACACAAATCTTTAAAATTTCAAACATGCTAACTTCCAGGGTATTTTCCAACTAGCTGCAAAAGCAAGCTAAATAAAAACATAAAGACATAAATCTGCATAACATTAAGCTTCATGGGTAACATTTAACATAAATGACAAAGCATAGCTATTAATATACATGATAAAATATATGTAGTATAGAAAATGTACGCATTTTCATTTGCTTGAATTTTTAAAAAACGTTTCACAAAATCAGCATTAAAAAAAGGAAATGAAAAAAAAAAAAAAAAAAAAGAAGAAGAAGAAGAAGAAGAAGAAAGCATTAATAGATAAACGTGTGGGTATAACATAGATTTACATGAAAATTATGGGACTAAAATAATGTCAAACATGTTAAATAATTTTTTTATGATATTCCAATTTAGTAACAAACTTATGTTAGCTGAGGATAATTTCATAAAATATAATCAAAAACCAACTAATTAAGTATTTCATATTTTTTTTGAAATTTTGGACATGTTTTCAAGCAATATAATAAACAAAAAATTTATGTTCTCATAGTGTTATAATTTAAAATAAATTTATTATTGTTTACTTATAATTTAATATACATACATACATATCTACAAATTATACACACACACGCACACATTAAGATCTAATCATCCAAATTATAAATATAAATAAAAATAAAATCTTAACAGATAAATAAAAAATATGAAAACTGTTGACTAAATTTTGATGGTTATATTGTCGTATATAATAACACACCTTAACACAATAAACAATTATAATGTTGATATTTAGGAAAATTGGAGCATTTTTGTACAAGTATAATACAAGAACACTTAAAAAAAAATAAACAATTAATTTTTTTTAAATGTATATTATCTAAAGTATCTTTGTTTCATATGGTAAACAAGAGTTTAAAAAAAAATACATGCATTCGTGTAATATACTGTATAATACATGTATAGTACCGTGTTACTACACAATCAATTTCTGTTGACCAACCATCATCCACATCCCTTTGAGCCATTCTCTTTGTTTTTTTTTTTGACAAGTCCCTTTGATCCATTCTCTCATTTAAACTAATATTTTCCATGATTAAAATTATGTAAATGTCATCAGTTGAGTTGTAAAATGTGGAAGATTACGGTTAGATGCAAAGGAGGGAGACAAGAGTGAGCAGAAAAAGGGTATAAGAAAATAGGTTTGAGGCTAAAATTGATTAGTACCTCACAGTATCATATATTTATATTGAAGTGACATGACATGACATGATTACAAGAACACCCTTACTCTAATATAAAATAATAAGCTAATATAAAGATAGCACAAAATAACTCTAACATCATCAAACAAAAAATTCAAACCTCACCTGCCACCATCATGGTGCACATACGGGAAGTCATTGCCATTTAGTCGAGCACAAGAACACTTCTCAGCATTAGTACATTTTCCTTTGCAATTGCATCCAGGAGCATTTGGGGGGATAATTACATTTTTTGCAACTCGATTAGACTTGATATATTTAAAACCTACAATTCCAAAACTGTGTCAGCAGTACTGGCATCCTTAATAAATATACTACGAATAATCTACCAGCAAGGCCGGCTCTAGGCCTAAGGCCCTGCTTGTCCCAAAAATTTAAAAAGGTGGCCCCCAAAATTGTAGAATGAAAGTTGATTTTTTTTTTTTAAAAAAAAAAAAATATAGGCAGGTTTTGCATTCCTTCCCCCACCCATCAAGAAGAGCCCCAAAATATTAAGCCAATACAAATCCAACCCAATTGAAACCCTAAAATGTTTTACCAAAATATTTGCTATAAGTGTACCGAATAATGATTGACAATCAATTTTCCTAACTTTTAAAAGGGGGTTTTTTTTTTTTTGATGAGGTGTAAAAGGTATGTTAATAATACCTTAATACAAAAACTTAATTAGAATGTTTGCATCTCAAAAAACAAGAATGGTTTATAAACCCTCAAAAATATATATATATATATAATAATAATACTTATTTAAATATTAAAAAAAGCTATGAAACTTTATTGCCTTTGGCCTCAGAATATATTGAACCAGCCCTCTCTACCAGCAAAGTCAACCCAAAAAAATTAAAAATAAGAAGAAGAAGAAGAAGAAGAAGAAGAAATCAAACACATTTCAATAAAAGAAGGGAAACCTTAAGGATAAGAATAAATTGTATTGTCATTTGCCATTCAAGGAACAAAAACTGCAAATAATGACATTATAGCGGAGTGAAGTTTATGAAGAAACATATAATTGCACTTAATTTGCATTTTTCTTCATCAAATTCTCCATTGTAATTAAATATAAATTGATACTAAACAATTACCTGAAGGTACAACAGGTGGAACATCGCATACATTTGTAGCAGGAATACATATATTTTCTTGACCGCCAGAGATATCCTTACACACCAATCTAGAAAAATAACTGACACAAATTATGCTTATGAAATACAAAAATATTTTCATTAGTGTTTATTTCCTTTGTCTTTCCTATCGAATAACAAAAGGGCATAACTCTAGTAGACAGAAGTATTTGTTCATTAATGTGGCAGCTTACAGAATTCATACCCATTTAATTCAGAACGACCTTTAGAGACTAGCTGCCGAGCAAAATCTACCTGACTTAAGAAATTAAACTTAATGTAAGAATAGTACTATGAGCAAGAAAGATGTCTGTGTAATCAGTGCAAAGACCAGAAAAGCAAAATCATGTATAAAAATATGACTTATATTCAGCCTAGAAACCATCCAAAAGAAAAATGCAAGCTACAACTGGAAAGCACCCAAGAGTCAAAAAAGAAAAGTACAAAAGCTATGTCAATCAAGTACCAGAGAATAACTCTATGTTGCACCAGCTAAGATGAGACATGATGACTTGGGACAAAACCAAAACAATACAACATGAAAATTGAAGAACAAGAAAAAAAAAAGATAGGTCATCTTGGAGTTAGCACCAAGCAAGAGAAAACATCTAGGAGTCAGCAACCTATGGTTGGTTAGAGTCAACACCACACCGTTGAGACAATTTCAAGAGGAATTTCATCCATCATCAAAATAATCCATCTCAATAGAAGCACAATACTTGCTTATATAGACTACTAACCCTAATTCTAATTGACATAGGAAAACCTAATTCTACTTTTGATTGACTTGGGAAATTTAATTCTAAATGACAATGGGAATCCCAAATATTGAATTACAAAAATAACCTTGACTCTAGCAATTTAAATAAATAATAATAAACCAAATTATATACTAATAGCTATAGTAAAATATTATAGACTTGAAAAATATAACCTTGCGCTTACCGCATCACTTGGCACATGCTAACAGAAATAATTATTTGGAATCAAGATATGGATACAACAAGAGTTCAACAAAATCTACAGGAAAACTAGGTAAATCCATACATGTATAAAATCCATTACAGAAACAAGAAAACAATGCATACTGAAAATACATTAGATTACTTGTAAGACAGGCCATTGCACTCAATAGTTTGCAAATAATTTTTTTTTTTTTTTTTTTGGATAAGACAAGTTATCAAGTTTCCTCCCAATTACATTCTCTTTTTTTTGGATAAATAAAGAAATCATTATTAATAATTAATATAAGGAGAAAATTCAAATAACAGGAAGTGTATCAAGCTCCTCTTAAAACATTACAATCTAGAATTTAACAAATCTAAAAATTTCTAAGACATGGAAAGGAGAGCAATCCCATAGCAATATATCAAAGTGCTTACAAATATATCTTGTATCATTCAAGCCAATTTCCAACATAGGTTGTGAGTGCTACACAAAAAATTCCTAGGAAAAAAAAAAAAAAGAGAGGAAGGATTGTTTGCCTGATTTGTGACCAATTTGGGCTGTCCTTCAATTTGCCGTAAACGATACTTAAAAACATTAAATCCAAAAGCACTTCTCTCATTCCAACAATGATCAACCTGCCAGATAGTGAAAAAGAGACGGAACACATATTAGACTTGTGGTCAACCTAAGAACTTCACAAGGATATAATTATCAAATGAAATATTTTTAAAACAAAATATAATCACATGACCTATTATTCCTTTAAAAATTAAAAAAATTAAAAATTGTTATAAGATCCTTAATGATATTTAAGACTACAAGAATAAAGAAGAATTTAAGAAACATAGTCACAGCATAATTTTAGGAAAAGGAAAAAAATGACAGATCAGGATTCCAATTAAACAAAAGCACTTGAATCAGAAGAAAGCCTTAAAAGTTTTTAATTTTCCAACCCACTCATATAAATCCTTAATTACTCCAATAGAGCACCAGCTAAAAGAAGATGAATGTAGAAAACCAAAAATGATGTTTTCAACAGAAGAAATACTGAAAGAAATTTTTTTGATAAATTACAAAATCAAATGTTATGTTCAGAATCTAAGATCATAATGAAATGAGCCCTCAGGTTCAACAGTACCTAATACGGAAACAAGTGCAGATATGGATATGAAAAAAAGATACCACAACAACATAGTACATGTAATACATTGATTTTGAAAAAGATATGGTTTTACTATTTCGTATATACACTGACCCATGTGCACACACAGAAAGAGAGAAGCATTGTGCTATCAAGCTAGAAAGCACGGGTGTGGCGTTTGGGCCGCCGCACCCGCGTCCGACGCGGCGTGACGCAGGGACGCGCAGGCGATGCCGCGTCCGCCTTTAAAAAAAAAAATTTTCAGCGTGATACGCGCCGATTCGCGCCGACACGGCGCCGATTCGGGCCGATACCGATACCGCCTCGAATCGGCCGGTACGGCCGAAATTCAAAAAAAAAAAAAAACAAAAGGTGCAAAATGCACCGTTTAGCTTGGCCAAAAAAAAAAGTGCAAAGGCACCGTTCAGCAGTCAGCCCTCTCCCTCTTCATATTTCTTGCGCCTCTCTCCCACTCTCTGCCTTCACTCTTCAGCTAGGCTCTCACCCACTCTCTGCATTCACATGTTGTATTATAATTTTCGAACATCATGGAATGTTTATATAATGGAGTTGTATTCTAGTTATTATTTACTATTGCTCTTAAATTTGGTATATGTTTATATAATGTAAAAAAGTATGCTTAGCAATATATTAAAAATATAAATATTTTTAATAATTTTTTAATCGCCGCACCCGCACCCTACTAATTATAAAATTGCCGAGTCCCGCACCCGCTCTCACACCCGCACCCGAATCCCGAAACGCACCTGTGCTTCATAGCTATCAAGATTGATAAAGTCTTGATATTTTCATTAAGAGCTAAAAATAGATTTGTCAAAATACAATATCAGCAAGTTTTGTTTATCATGCATGTGTCCTAATTTATCCATTCAGAAAAATGCATTATAATATATCTTCAAAACTATATTCTTATTCTATAATTTATCTACTATAAGGTTTGTCCAATAAGTAGCCATGAGTAATAGGGCGCCAATGTGATTGTCATAACAAAAATATTATCAAATTTTCAGTTATTCATGAAGGATTGATCTTGCATATGGCAATATCAGTGTAGTCAACAGTAAGTCAGGCACTGCATAGGCAGAGCCAGGGGGGGGCAATTAACCCTCGTCACTGCACCCAAAAAAAAAAAAACACTAATAATATACTTGAATCTTTTTTTTTTCTTTTTTTTTTTGGTGAGAATTCGTTCTTGTTAAAATTAATAAAATATTATTTATGCTATATGTCAAATTTCAGTTTAAAAAAAATGGAAAGAAACATACTTTATTATGTCTATTATGGTTTAAACGTTATAAAAAGGAAAAAAAAATATATATGAGGGAAAAATAAAGAAAGAAGAGTTTTTTTTTTTTAACATAATTATTTATTTCATTAAAAGAAAGGAAAGAAACATATTTTATCCATGTCTATTATGGTTTAAAAGGTTATAAAAGAAAAAACATACGTGTATATTGGGAGGAGGAAAAATAAAGAAAGATAGTTTTAACTTAAGGGGAAAAAGAGGGAGTTTATTGTTACCTTTCAAAAGTTATCAAATATGCCAATAGGATTTCTAATTAAAATTTGTGCATAAACAATAAAGTGTGAAGATATTTACATAATTAGAGTCTGATATTGTTTTCTAGTCAAATTCAAAAGTTTCAACTTTCAAGTAATACATGTTCATAGTCTTTTTATGAGTCTGCATTAATCAAATAACAGAAATTTAGTTAAGTTGGACTTGGTATTTATCTAATTATAAAAAATCTTTTCATTCACAAGTGGAATTTCAACTTCGAAAAAATTGAAAGGGGCACTTTTCATGTAAAAAATTCTAGTAGATAAACACATTAGAATGAATATGTCACCTTTTTGTGCATTTCTTATGTTAAAATATCACTTAAGTTTTTATGAATGCCTTTTATTTTACAAATTGGTCTCAAATAATATATATCGATAAATAAGAAAATTTTAAGAAGAAAAACTACTTCATGAACAAAGGACATTAAGTAGTCAAATAATTACAAACAAAAAAAAAAAGATTATGTACAAAAATGCTGCAATATGATTGTTAATTTGTAGAACACCCACCCCCCCCCCCCAAAAAAAAAAAGGTAGCAAACAAACCATTAACTCCATCACAAAATATTATCAAACCTGTAAATTTGCCAAATTCCAATTGATCAGGAGAAACAAAATATATCCCCACAGATTCCAAACAATAAAAACCATTTGAAGCATGTATATATATAATGTCTGAAATCTCCACGTCCACTACATGCACATATATATATTGGTGGGAAAATGCTATTGTCAAACATGAAGCTTGATAGAAATTTAATTGGAGGAACAAAATATAAGGACAAAATATTGAAGAAAATAACATGGCATAAATCCAAAAAACGAACATACAGTTTATGAAAATTCTCAATTCACATATATCAATTTCATGGATTTCAAAATACTTATATAATTCTTTGATAACAAAAAAACATTAAATTCATAAGTATGTTCTACCTTGTATAAGCCATCATATGTGTAAATTTTGTGAGTATAACTGCCAGCACATTTATGTCCACGAATCACTCTAATAGGTAAATCTTGAACCATATTGTTCTGCAAAAGATAACAATCACATACTATAAGCTTGATTTGATGAAAGATTTGTTACCTTACCCATATCTGCGCACAAAATAAACATATTATAACTAAATAAATGTGGATTTGACAGCCACAATACCTAATTACATATTGATCACAACTCATATCATTCTAATAACATTTGACTTAGTTCAAGTTGAACTATTCCATAGCATGTTAGCATTAAATGTAACAATATTAAAAAGCGCTTTTAGGGTTATTGGCAAATCTAGATTCCCGCTGCTAAAACCTAAATATTTGGTTTGGCCATTTGGGTATATTTATAAACCAATAATTTTTGTGATGTGATCCTTGGTTCACAAATTCACATTAATTTTAATTCATGCAATTCATGTAGGCAAGTTGAGGTTTCAAACATAACTTGAATTAAAATTCGATTTATTTGATTCCAAACATATGAAATTGCCAAAATGATTTAAAATTCAACTCATATTGGCCAATTCATGGCTTTCCAAATAGGTAGTTAAGTAAAATACTATACTGAAGGAAAAGTGTGATTTCAACTAAACTATGGTCGCTTAATACCTCAACACCAATTAGACATATATCAGAACTGCACATCATTATTAGATGCGTATTAGTGATGATAAAAATTAGGCATTTAGGACACGTTCTTTCGTCCCCCACCCCAGCACCCCCGCCCACAAAAAAAAGAGAACAAAAATTAGTTCTTAATTATTTTTATTTGTAATTAGGAGTACGTCTTACTAGGAAAAGGTTTCGCAATAGCCTAAATAATGGATTTGTTTAGTTAATAAATTGTAGTAAATAACATTCACATAAATGAATTCAACAAAATTCCAGCAGCTTATTATAAGTTTGAGGGTAGTATGATCGCCTTCTCCTTCCTATGTGTGATTGCCTAGGATTTATTTTTCATAGTTTTTCATTCTAGTCGCTGTTTTGGCAACAACGCCCATCAAATTCATTCAAATCCAATCTTTTATATTATTTAAGCTTACCTAAGCCCTTAGACATTAAAACCTATTCAATAACCCATCAAAATCTTATAAAAAATTCTATTTTAGTGCCGAATTTCTAAAGATCCTACATCAGGAAACCTCTATACAACTTTTTTGTTAGGAACTTAAAATTTTAAATAAGTTCTATTTAGTAGGAAAGATAAGAAAAAGGCATTCTTGACCCCAAAAAAAAAAATCCTAAAAGCACAAATAGAAACTTCTAGGGTTACTAAGGTATCTTGAGGTATTCAAAAGAAAATTAAGGCTCTCTCCTTTCATGAACTTTTGGAAAAGTTCAAATCAATCACAATTTTTTAATTTTTTGATAGGTAGAATAAGTATTTTATTGAACAAGACTACTTCGTGTACGAGAAAGTGGATACAAAGAAGTCTAAAGAATTATAAAAGGTTATGTACGGAAAGATAATGGCTCTAAAAACTCTAGAATGGAGTCACTATTGTTAAACCCCCACAGTCGAGACCAATCAAAAAACAATCTAACAAACAGCTCTATCAATTGTATCCCTGAAAATTCTACATGTACAACGATTATGTTCCTGCCACAAAGTCCACATCAAACATAACAAAACCAAGTTCCAATATCCAAAGACTGCTTGGAGCCTTAACACACCAAATACTCTTTCAAGGGAGAATCATAGCACAAGGGCCACTTAAGGCATCATAAAATGAGCGAACATCATAATCCCTGTTTCCTTTCAGACTCAATCTCTACCCTCCCAATAAGGGATATTAGAGTAAGAAGATTGAAGAAGGACATTACTCATTAAAATCTCAAAAAACTTGCATCCCAATTCCTTGGTTCCCCATCACTTTGTCCTCCCAAAAAGGATTCAGCTAAAGCACCACAAGCTAATGAAAAATCATACAAGTCAGGAACGGCCATACTTAACGGTTGGTCACCACACCATCTATCTTGCCAAAACTGAACTCGGCTACCCTCACCTACCTCAAAGGGGATATAATGTAGGAACCCTTCCCTCCCCACGTTAATACCTTTCCATAAGCCACAACCATGAGTTCCATAAACATTTTTTGCACACCAATCTCCCCACTCCTCTCCATATTTCATAACTACTACAAGTCTCCACAACGGCATATCCTCAATTCCAAAGCACCATAACAATTTACCTAGAAGTGCCTGCTTAAAGGGTTACTAACTTCCTAATTCCCAATCTGCCATTAGCAACAGGAAAGCACACTACAACTCACCCCACTAAATGATGCTCCACCCCCAAGAAAAGAAAATTTCTCTACAATTACTCAATTTTGTTTGCCACACTTACAAAAATGGTGAACAGTGAGAGATAATAAGTAGGTAGCCTCAATAGTGTACTCTTCATTAACATTAAACTTGCTCCTTGTGACAAATAGAGTTTCTTCCAACCTGATAATGTGTGCTCCATCTTCTCTTTCTCTATAATAGGATTCCAAACCGACTTTCCTTGAAGGAAGCCCCCAAAGGCATACCAAGGTAAGTCATCAACAAATACCCAATCTTATAGCAGAGATATCTGCAAGTACTAACATATTTTGAACCTCACCAACAGGAAGCATCTCACTCTTACCTAGGTTAACCTTAAGGCCTGTCAGTTTCAAAACAAGTCAACACCATTTTTGAGTATAAAGAATTTGCTTGGGATTAGAATCACAGAATAAGTTTGTATCATAAGCAAACAATAAATGACAAACACACAAACCAACAACAGCACTAAAGCCCACCCTGACACCCCTGAATAAATCTTCCCTCCTCAGTTCTGTTCAAAATCCTCCTCAAGATAACAAAGAAGATAACAAGTCGCCCTATCTTAATATTTTTTTTAAAGATATTTCAATACTCCACTCATTCTAGATACATTCAGAAAGTTAAAACCTAAAACAACCATATTAGTTAAAAAAGAAATTTCAAGAACATTTTTTGAAATAGTTAATGTTATATCTTAAGAAAAAGAAATTCCTTGTTTGGACCGCAGCTTTGGGGAAATGTCTGACTGTTGACAACTTAAGAAAAAGAAAAGTTTGCATTCTGGATTGGTGTTATATGTGCAAGTGCAATTGTGAAAGTGTTGACCATCTTTTCCTTCATTGCCCGGTTGCCATGGAGTTGTGGGATATGGTCTTCGGTTTATTCGGAGTTTGCTGGGTTATGCCAAGGTCTGTTGTTGGGCTTTTGGCTTGCTGGCAAGGTCGTTTTGGTCGCCATCGTAATGGAGATATCTGGAAGGCCGTTCCTCATTGCTTGTTGTGGTGTATTTGGAAGGAGAGAAATAGTAGATGTTTTGAAGACATCGAGAGTTCCATGCCTGACCTTAAGTCTTTCTTTTTCCGAACCTTACTTGATTGGTTCTCCGTGTGGAGAAGCCATCCTTTTCTTTCTATTTTGGATTTTCTTGACTTTTGTAATGTTCGTCTTTGATTTGTTCTCCCTCGTATACTCCCTGTGTACTTGGGAGACTCTCTCTTTTTTTTATCAATGAAATTATCTTTATTACTTATCAAAAAAAAAATCTTAGCATGCGATGTAACTTTTACTAGCTAATTTAGTGAGGCAAAATTCCTTATATGACATGTGAACAAATACTAAAACAATATACTACATGCAAACATTCATAAGGTGAGTGTCTTTGAATTCATGCATGTACTTAGAAGTACCTGAACAAGAATAAACCTATTTAAGATTACTTTCCCTTTAGGACACAAAATTTTTCTGTTTAAGTGTCTGAAGAACAAATTCCACCAACTTAAAGAGGAAAAACCCATGTAATCAAATAAAAATAACATGAATAAATAAATAAATCAAAAGTATAAACCATATTTCCATATTACACACCTTAAGAACCAAATTACCACGACACATAACTTGATACTTAATTTGACGTTTATTTCCAAGTAAGCCATTCCCACCTTGACCTGCGTACCCAACTTCTGCATTGTCAACATCATCTTCATATTGGCCAGACAAGACGATTGAAACTGCAACAGGCAAGGTAAACTTCCTGTACTCTTCCTGCAATGATCCAAGAGATAATTAAACCTACAAACTCACAGTGCATTCCACCAACATTTAAAGAGAAAAAATCAGTAAACAATCATGAAAGCCACTGAACACCATGGTTTTGTAATATGGATTATTAGTCCCTTAAAGTTTGTAATATACTAATATACCTATTTTCGATTTTTAACAAGATAGTTTGGAGTTATCCTTCAGTATAAAGATAACTGGTATTCAAAAACAACAAAATTTCATAACGTGACCAAATAAAAGAGGAACCAAGGCCTTTTCACCTATCATCGTGATCTTGGTAGGACATTGTATTTCCTTAGCATCCCATGCACCCAAATCCCCGCCAATTTTACATAAAGTTTCAAATATACTGAAAATCACAGTTCTGAGTCAATGCAATTTAACTTTATATATATGTGCTTAGAAACTTTATCACTAAACCATACACTTGGATGCCATTAACTTATTGTTGTATACACACTTTACTAACCAACTCCCACAGAATTCTTAATTAAATGTAGATACACTACCATTTTGCAAGTTTCTCCAATATAATCAATTCCATTCAACCAGTCTCCATGAAGACCTACAGCCACCATTTCAGCCCGTGAAAGAAATTGTTGCCCAACCTTAATACCTGCATTATGAAAAGTAAGTATAAAGTGGTTTTAAAATGCTTCGAGAAGCCATTAAACTATTAATGTAATTCATAAAAGACCAGATAGCAAATATCTACACCCCAACAGACAACTGATTTCACAAACCTGGTAGATGACCTATTTTTTTGCAGTACAAAATTTTATTTGACCTCACCATCTGCCATAATTCACAGAGCAAAAGAAAGGAAATGAAGTGACAAAATAGATCAGAGTTACTCTACACTGCAGTAAATCAAAGTTACCATAAATGTTCACATATAGGAAAGAAATCAAAATTATTAGCCAGCTTCAATTTTATTTTTATAGCAATAATTTACTAATATGAAACATTAACCTAGCATTAAAATAAAGATATGCAAAAATTGATCAATATGAGTGTGTCCACATGCAAAACAAAATTTAATGGCATTATATTTACCATTATGCAATATCATACGTAAAAAATCATAATAATGTTACAACTTAGAAGACACAATAAAATGTAAGGAGCATGCTTGTGTCTTATGTATGCAAATATTCACGAATCAAATTTACCCTTTTCTTCTCTACATTAATTTTCAAACATCACCAGTATCAAAATGCATGTGTACCCGCCAATGAGTCCTCCACCAATAGGAATGGTGGAGGCTAAGGTCATCACTTCAAAACCCACTGGGTGTCTTTGTAACATGCACCAACAAAAAAGAAAAAAAGAAAAGAACTGTGTGCGCATGCACCAAAAGAAACAGGAAGTATGTGAAAAAACAAAGATAACTCCAAGCCTTGGGTCAAAGTGATCTTTGACAATATTTATCAAGTCACCAGATATTTGTAAATTGTACAGCTATTAAGACTCCAGAATGAATCTAGGCATATCATACCATCATTATTTGCAAGTTCAAAATGCTCCTCTGCCTGATAACGATATTTATAACCTGACATGACTTCAGCATTATCCTGATTTTTAAACTATGGTTACTATGCATCAAACCATTAGCAATAAGACCAATTAAGAGAAGCATGCCAGTTTCATTGGTAGATACACCACAGTTCTTGAATAACAAGTTTGATTGATCATTAAAGCCACTGGGACTGAGGCTGAAAACTTTCTACTATGCAATGCATATAGTGTACAAGTAATTTTGTGTAACACATAAGCCAGCAACTTGCCTCAGAAATAGCCTTCAGATCAGGTCGCTTGGTAAGTTTCTTTGCATGATCATCATATGCATTCCCATTCTGCAAACATTTGTAGCATTAATGTAAATAACCATTAAGATCAATAATCACCAAGATACAGTTTTAGTCCTGATTTTAAAGGCACTTCAACATCTACTGCTCTTGTCTTTGGAACAGAATCACTAGAAATATACTGATCCTTAAGTAATTTAGTGTACGGCCACAGACACAATCTGATTTTGAAAGCATGAATTGGCCACTTGAAAAGAACTAGCATGGAAATTTGAAGATTATAAAGAACAATCAAAGCAAAACAATTACTATAGAAAACCTTGAATCCAAGAAGGGATGCAAAATAATGGGTGTGTGTAATTACAAATTTATATATATACATACATACATACATATATATTCAATCAGAAATTTTGGCAATCATATAAACGCTAACAACAAAGTATATCTCACATGATGATAAAATTGAAACAGATAAATCAATAGGGTGGCTAGCCTATTCACATTAAAAAGGTTCAACCCGTGTACACAAACAAAGTAATGCAACCAAAGCCTTATGTAACAGGATGAAAAGTATATTGTATATAAAGATGACATCCACAGATGGCTAGCCTATTGAAATTTAGGGCCTCAAACCATGTATATAAATGAAGAAGAACTAAAGCCTAGCGTAAGAGACTGAAAAAATTCAACATCAATTCTGGAGTTTCTCCAAAACTGCCAATAAATGAAGTAAAATTAAGAATTAAAAGTGAAAGAGAGCAAAAGGGATTGCAAAAAACTATAACTTCTAAGCAAATTGACCAAAACTTTAATAAAAGCAACCAATAAAAAGTAAGGAAAAAAAAAAGTTGAAGTTCAAGATTCTCACATTATTTTCTGAACCATTAGAAAAGTGCACATCATCCTTAGGCTTAAGGCACCTCTTCTCCTCTTCCTGTGCAGAAGCATAGACAGGCTATGTAAAAAGAGATTATTGCTCAAATTATTAAAGCAGCCAAAACATAGCCCTGCACACAAGTATTAGAAATTTGCAGATATAGCCAAATAGCCTTTAGCCTTCTTGCATCTCTACTCATCTATCCACATGCATAGACACGCTAAGGAAAAGATTAATTACTATAATCATTAGAGTAGAAAAAGTAAGAACTCGAAACTTCTCTACTCCAGACTAATCAAATCGAGAAAATATTATATAAAAAAAATTAAAAGATATTTGGGTCACTACAGGATTCTTAATCCTTTCAATGTCAAAGGATTTATATTGTAAATTAGTCAAAAGAAAAACATCTCACAAAGAAAGAATACATGAAGCCAACCCTAACTAATTTGTTGAGGATCCATACCCAACCCCAAAAAATTTGGACTAAGGCTGGGTTGTTGTTGTTGTTGTTGTTGTTGTAGTCAAAAGACAAACATTTAAATACCAAAACACATCACATCAAAGAATGTTATTATAAAATTTAACATAAATATATGCACTATAATACTAAATCCGCTACAAAGTACTAATTTTCTACAGTTATTACATTATGTGTGCCCGAAGGGATTATTAAGCCTTACTGATACAAAAGGCAACTTGGTATGATCCATCTTCAAATGATAAAAACATTAAGTTCTAAATAATGTAAGAAAGAAGTTAATATAAAAGACCAAAAACATTAACTAACAACTGCGGCATGTTAAAGTACCAACATCATTTGTTTTACTTGTATAATCGCATAATGGGCATTTATGAAGCTAATACTACCTTTCCTATAACGGTGTTGTTTCTTCTGTAATTTTATTGATCCTAAACTATTGAAGACATGTCCAACTTTAAACTTTCCCTTTTTTCCTTAATTTAATTTGCATGGTAGCAAGCTAGCATTAAAGAGATTTGTTTAATGATAGAAAGTGTTAATGGACAAGAAAGCATTTTTAACACATCTAAAGGCAACCTGTCTACTGCAAGTAAAATGCATAGATACGTAAATAACACACACGCGGACATTATTTAATCACCTGAACAAAGCGAAGGTAAAATGTAGTGAAAACCCTTAATGTCTCTTTCACCATTACAGAGTCATTGACTCGAGCATCGCCATTGTTACGCCCCGTCTTGAGATCACTTCTACATCCAATGTCTTCCACAAAAAGCACTTTAGCATCATTCTTGCTAACTTGATTTTTTAGGCCATCTGATAACCTCTTTCTCTTACTACCATTGGAAGGCATTTCATCATCGGATTTCTCTTTAAGCCTTGAACTAACCCGCCCTTGTGAGCTCTTCGATCGCGGGCTCCCTCGCACGGGAGTCTTTGGTTCAATCTTTTTAATACATCGAGCAACATTCTTCTTATCATCGGCTAGCACTTTACTTTGATTGCAACTGCACAAGGGGCCAGCACCGGAATCCTCTAATATAGCCATTGACTATTAATAATTATCACAACCTGCATTCAGAAAACACCAATTACTTAAACATGTTGAAAAACAAGACCCTCTTAACATGTTTTTCGTTTCGATTTCAAAACATCTCTGGTGCCTCCGCCCAAAACAGAAGACAAAAAAAAAAAAAAGCCAAACGAGATCTTTAACATCAATAGACAACAAATTTGGTGGTATTAGTGAGCAAGAAATTTCACAAAATAAGCATTGGCTCAATTTTCAACTTCAAAGAAAATAAATAAGGCTCAATTTCATCGCAGACATTAATAAGAGAAAAAGAAAGAAAGAAATTTGCTAAACATGCTACTCCAAATCCATAGAGATTTACAAAACAGCTAGCTATTTATATTAATTCTCAATTACAATTAAAACAATAGGACACACACACAAACAAAAACAAAAAAAAAAAAAGATTTTCCACAATTGCGAAATTGTGCTCAGATCATGAACTAAAGAAAAAAAAAATCCAGGAAAGTATCAGTGCTACCTGCTCCACTCTCTAAATTATGAGTGCACAGTCAGAAATTGGAGTTTTGATTTGGGGGGTGGCGTTGTTTGATTTTGGTAGCTGAGGATTAGCGTTTAAAGCGCGCGCGCGAGAGAGAGAGAGAGAGAGAGAGAGAGAGAGAGAGAGAGAGAGAGAAGAAAAGTGAAGTGAAGAGAAGGAGTGTGAGGTAGGGTTTTGATAATAGTCGGTCCATACATAAATATGAGACGTGGATGGACAGTAAAAGGCAATGTTTGAAAGAGCCGAGAGCAGCGGGAAGAAGAGAAGGGTGGCGTCAGAGTCAGACTATGCTATTGCTATTTGCTAAGTATTTGCTACCCTTACGGTTTTGGATGATTTTTTTTTTTTTTTTTTCTTTACTTGTTTGGTAAGTAAGAAGGTGTAGGGACTAGGGAATAGGGATATGCATTAAATTCACCGCAACAAATCTTATCAATTCTAATGTTTTGGGTAAGTTTTCTATGGTTTATAGGTTGAATTTTTTTTTTTTTTTTTTTTTTGAATTAAGTTCGAGTAGGTCCAAGTTTTGGATCTAATAAAAAATAATAATAATTTAGAACTTTAGAGTAACCCTATAAAGCCTGTTTTAATTTTTTTTTTAATTTGATTTATTCAAAATTTTGATGTTAATTTATTTAAATTTATGAGTTTGATGTATTTTTATCTTTTATATTTATTTGAGTTTTTTAGCGTGATTTATTGTGATATTTTGAGACTCAATTTCGATAAAGTTTGAATTTTATGCTCTTTTTTTAAAAGAAGATTTTAGAATAGAGAGATGCTATGTTCACAATATTTTTATAACATTTTCACAACAAATCACAAATGGTTAATTGTTATTGGTTCAAATTTGAATCCAACACTAAGATGACTTTTTTGCCCCAACAATAATAACCAGTAACAACCTACCATCTAAGATTTGTTGTAAAAATGTTGTGGACATATCATTTCTCTTTAGGATATTATGCTTAATCATTTTCTTGGCATATTTGAGAAATCTTTTCCAATCACTCAAGTTCTACCCAATGCAGTCCTTACTCATGCAAACTTTCTCCGAACCCTTCCTAATGATTTGCCAATTGTTATTCCTCGTGTCTCATCTAGAGCTAGATTCCTCCTCCTCACCCGATATTTAAAGTTAATTTTGATGGTGTCATGTTTAAGGAGGAAAAGAAAGCTGGCATTGGGGTTGTGATCCAGGATTATTTGGGACAGGTTATGACCTCCATGTTTGAAAAGATTTCTTTACCATCCTCAGTTGATGAAGTTAAAGCTCTGGCTACAGTAATGTTGTGCACACACTTTTTTCGCAAGCAAATTTCACAATTGCTAAACTAGTTGACTATGAACGGTGGATACAACTGATACTTATGGATCTATCGCTTTACCTTTATCACTCATAGTCAATCACTTCAATAATCACAAATTTTATTGTGAAAAATATTCTATCTATAACATTATTGAATTTGAGCACTTAAAGTCTAAAAACTCTAGAGTACCCACTAACATTTATCTTTCATTTGATGTTTTGTGGGTTTTAGATGCTGAATTTTTATATAAATTCCAAACTTTAGCTTTTTTTTTTTTTATTTGAGAAAACAAACTTTAGCTACTTAAAATAATAGTAGAAGAAACGTTATATTCTACATAAAAGCATTCAAGGAAGTGAGACATGTATACAACTTTACAAGTATATTGCTATATTCTTTAACATTTTCATATTGGTTTATTTTCTCATTTTATTTTGAAGAATCAAATTACATGTTAAAACTTTATGTATTTAAATTATTCTCTTAATTTGATTGCTATTAACTATGAATTTGATTATGCTTGATTTCTTTATTTTGATGATATGCAATATATATTGTGGATACAATTACATAAACATATGGTTATAGTTATATATATATATATATATAGACAAAACTTAGATACAGTACTTTAAGTACTGTTCCTAAGGTTCCCTTCTTAAATATTTGACATTTGACCATTTTAACAGCCCAGTAAACGGCGTTACCAAAATCCCATCTCTTTATGTTTTAATATTTTTTTTCTTCTTCTTTTGGATCGTGAGAACAGAGAGGTCTTTTTCTTCAATTAAAATATCTCCAACTTCTCCAAATCCCACACGTCTCTCTCTCTAAACTCTCTTTCTTATTGTTGTTTCTTTTTTTACCCTCTCCAAGAACACTCGTTCACGGTCTGGTGCAACAACCTCTGGTTCAAAACTTTGTTTGGTTCCCAGGAAAACAAAGAAAAAAAGAAAAACAGTTCAAGGATTGTAGTTTTTAGTTTCACTGTATCTAGATTTCTTCTTATGTGATTTAATGGGAGAAGTTAGAGAGATCTACTGGAGCCATTTGGCTTTCTTTTTCAAAGATTGAGTGGATGAAATTTAAGATCTTCTGAGTAATTTTCTGAATTTACGATTTCCATTTGATTTTCTTTTGTCTCAAGCTTTGATTTATTTGCAAATCAAAATCTGGTTCAAAGCTTTGTTTGGTTCCCTAGAAAACGGAGGAAAAAAAATGTTAAAAGATTGTAGCTTTTAGTTTCACTGAATCTAGATTTCTTCTTCTGAGATTAGGAGAAGTCATAGAGATCTACTAAACCATCTAGTTTTCTTCTTTAAAGAGTTAGCGGCTGAAATTAAAATTTTCTACTTCTTAAATTTATGCGGAATAATGTTTGCCAGGGAGAAAAAAGAAAAGTTAACAGAAAGACAGCGGCGTTATTTTTATTTTACTGAGCTGTGAAAATGGACAAATGTCAAATATTTAAGAGGGAACTTTAGTAACAGTACTTAAGGTATTGTATCTAAGTTTTGCCCTATATATATATACACATATATATTGTTATTAAAATCAATTAATATTTTTCAAATTAATTTTACTTTTAATTTTGTCTTTTCATCTTACCCCTAGAGTTAAAATCCTAGTTCCGCCATGGGTCATATTCACAATATTTTCATAACTTGTTAAAATAGTAAATAATAAGTGGTTCTTAATCTTACTAACAACATAACTTGCTAAGGTAGTAAATCATGAGTGGGTCTTAATCTTACAATAAAACTTGTTAGGATAGTAAATCATGGGTGGTTCTTAATCTTTACTTACAACAAGTTAGGGATGTTAGTTCTTAAGTCTATCAATGCCATCATACGTGACATTATCATATTCTAACATAAAAAATAAATAAATAAACTATTTAAAAGAATGCTTACAAATCAATGAGTTACTGGCTTTGCTCAATATAAGGTGAGGTGAGAGTAACAGAACAAAATTTCTCTCCAAATCTCTCAAAATTAATTTGGAGAGAAATCTTTCAAACTCATCATATATTTTTATACTGTGTATGAATTTTGAAAATTTAATCGTTCGATTGCATGTTCTTATTATATCCTTCATGCTTGCAAAATTTCAAGAAAATCAAAGATCAAATGCTATGTCATCAAACAAATATTAAAATTTCAAGTTTTTGTGATTTAAAATTGTGTATAAAAATAAGTTTATTAGACGAATAGTAAATAAAATTTGATTTGAACAAAATTTGACATACATGTTAAAAACATAAGGAACATGAAATTTAACGGTTAAATTTCCAAAATTCCCACCTAAAAAAGAGATATATAAAATGTTTGAAGAGTTTAACTTTGTTCAAAGTAACAAAGGTAATTATTACCATATATAATTTGGCATGACCTATCATTGGATTTGACGGAGTCATTGTCTTATGTAACTCGTAATAAAGACTAACATGAAGTGAAAAAATGAAAATAAAATGGTAGAAGTATCTATATTATTATTTAAGGGGCTTCCTTTGTTTGGATTCCTCATTTTTTTAGTTCAAAAATGCCCCTATACTCCTATGTTTAAGTAGAGATAAAACTAAGTGACAGTCTGGTAAAAATGTAACTCTAACTCCCACTAAAATATTGCCTAAAAAATAGGACAACTTTCTTGTTAATTTTCAAATTACTTTATCCACTTATAAATTAGATTTTCAAAATAAAAAATTATATATATGAAATAAAAAATAAAATTTATTTTCCTACAAAATATGACCACTAAAAAAAAGTCTCATCGCACGCGCTTTGCGCGTGTGATGAGGCTAGTATGAAATTATTGATCGCTGCGGCGAGGTTTCTTAACAATATGACAAATTTATAGCCCTTTTTTAAAAATTTTTAAAATATATATATATGAAAAGTTATAGCCATTTGTAATCCTAAACTAACTGCTCAAAGTGACCCTTATCTTGCGATGTGCCAAAGTATATGATTGGATTTGACGCTCACACAATCTTCTTATATGTAACTAACATAGTGCCCGTTTTTTTCAGCTTTTACCGGCTGAAACGCGCTTTTCTAAGCCAAAAAAATAAAAAGTGTGTTTGCTAAGTTTTTAGAACATTGCATTTTCATGAAAGTTGCGTTTTCATTTGTGAAGGAAAAGCTCAAATTGGGAAAGCAACATTTTGCTCCTTTGCCAAAAAGCGCTGAAGCGCATTTCAATATTACCTTTGGAAGTTGCACAAATTCCCCAAATTGCCCACTAGTTTTTCTTAAAAACCCAATTTTATCCCGTTGTTTATAACATAATTTTACAAAAGAACCCAATAATGAAATCAGAACAAAAAAAAAACTGATCTCACCCATTTCTACCACATGTCTTTGGTAGTGGGGAAGAGATCAAGCAACGGTGGGGAGGAAGACAGGCGGCAGTGAAGGCAGAGAAAATCAGCAGACGACGGAGGTGAAACGCAGAGGCGAAACGCGGAGGTGATGGAGGCGAAAAACGGAAATGACCGATCAGCAGACCCATCTCTTTATCTTCATTTGATGAGAATCAAATGGTGTGGTTGTGTGTGACCTTTAAGTTTGTGTGTTTTGTGGGAAATGGAAGTGGGTTTGAGGGGTTTGAGTGCATGAGAGTTGGGGTTTTAGGAAGGAATGTTGAGTCAAGTGGCCGCCATGTGGCGGACTCTGCTGTTGCACTACAATGTTACGGTGGAGCCGTGTAGGTGTGTAAAACACAGTAACACAATACAAAAAGGCACACAATTTCTGATAGTTTGGTTGGGGGGCTCTCTGGTCTCTTTGAGAGTTGAGACTAAGATTGAGTCTGACTGTTTAAGAGGAAACTTGCAGGTGAAGTGGCAAGAGAAAGGGGAGAAAGAAAGACAAAAAAATAGAAAAAGAAAGAGGAAGAAAGAGAGCTCTGTGTGGAATGTTTTGGAGTGTGGAGGAAGTGGTAGGGAAAAAGAGGAAAGAAGGAAAAAAAAGTAAGGGTATGTGTGTGGAGGAGAAAAAAAGAGGGGGGAAAAAAGAAGAAGGAAAAATCAGTATCAATTATCACAATATTTTCACAATACTTTCATAATAAATCTTAAGTGGTAGGTTATTATTAGTTAATATTGGTAAGAAAAATAATTTTTTTTTTAGAAAGAGACAAAAATAATTTTAATAGTATGTTCAAATTAAAATCTGATGATGCAAAGAAGATCAATAGGCTGGATGCTTCGGACTTGAAAAGACCACTTGCTCTCTCTGCGGCCTAAAGAAAAAAGAGAAGCCAATCAAAGGCGACCGGGGCTGCCGGCCAAAAACCCTCCGATGGTAAAGTTAGTTTTTCTCTCTATATTTTTGGAGTTCCAACTTTTTTGGAGTAAAATTCACATACCTGTGCTTTGTCTGCATCAGTCTTTATATAGTGCCTTCATATATGGTTATGGAAATTGGAACCTCCCCTGGATTCAAGGAGGCGCAAGGGTAAAATGCAACTCCCATAACCGTTTAGGAGTTATTGTTTATATTTCACAACGGACACCTGACAGTTATGCGTGGGATAAGGAATTACCGCATTATCTTCGAAGATTTTCCTAAGTATGATACTCTCATCCTAGAATTCCTTAATTGAGTATGTTTTGGCACTTGCGCAGAGGCTGCCTCGTCTGACAGACACTCCTTCAGGACGAGGTTATCCGCGCTCTGGACGAGTACCTATTTTCTGGTGGTGCCCACCTCGTCCAGAGCTCTTCTTGCTTGGACGAGGTAGTTGCAGGTAGGTTCCGAAGGGTGTTTACAATTCCAGACGGGTTACGGACGACCTTTATGGATGACTTGGAGATGGGCAAAATCAATACCCCATCAGTTAACTGATGATGCAAAGAAGATCAGTAGGCTGGATGCTTCGGACTTGAAAGGACCACTTGCTCTCTCTGCGGCCTGAAGAAAAAAGAGAAGCCAATCAAAGACGACCGGGGCTGCCGGCCAAAAACCCTCCGATGGTAAAGTTAGTTTTTCTCTCTATATTTTTGGAGTTTCAACTTTTTTGGAGTAAAATTCACATACCTGTGCTTTGTCTGCATCAGTCTTTATATAGTGCCTTTATAGACGGTTATGGAAATTGGAACCTCCCCTAGATTCAAGGAGGCGCGAGGGTAAAATGCAACTCCCATAACCGTTTAGGAGTTATTGTTTCTATTTCACAACGGATACCTGACAGTTATGCGTGGGATAAGGAATTACCGCATTATCTTCGGAGATTTTCCTAAGTATGATACTCTCGTCCTAGAATTCCTTAATTGAGCATGTTTTGGCACTTGCGCAGAGGCTGCCTCGTCTGACAGACACTCCTTCAGGACGAGGTTATCCGCGCTCTGGACGAGTACCTATTTTCTGGTGGTGCCTACCTCGTCCAGAGCTCTTCTTGCTTGGACGAGGTAGTTGCAGGTAGGTTCCGAAGGGTGTTTACAATTCCAGACGGGTTACGGACGACCTTTATGGACGACTTGGAGATGGGCAAAATCAATACCCCATCAAAATCAGTATCAATTATCACAATATTTTCACAATACTTTCATAATAAATCTTGAGTGGTAGGTTATTATTAGCTAATATTGGTGAGAAAAAAATAATTTCACAATATTGATTTAAGTATGAAATAAACTCTTTTATATATACATTGTCCTTTTTGGTAATTTACCACTCAAATCACCACTTTTATAAGTGCTAGCCAAACACTCAGCTTTTTCAAAAAACATTTTTTAACAACTTTTACCAAATACTCAACTTTTTTAAAAAGCTCAATTTCATACCACACTTTTTGAAAACTCCACTTTTTCAAAAAGCCTAGTTTCAAAAAGCTGAACCAAACTCACTCATAGTCTAACTTGAACAAAAAAAATTATAAATGTTATAATATCACTTTTGTCAGTTTGTGACCCCATCATAGTCTAAAATGAATATTTACCTCTCTCTCTCTCTCTCTCTCTCTCTCTCTCTCTCTCTCTCTCTCTCTCTCTCTCTCTCTCTATATATATATATATATATATATATATATATATATATATGCTACCATCAAATTATGAAGTTAGTGATCGTGATCAATGTGAAATAAGCATGCAACATACCTGAACCTAACATAATATTTTATGTAGTTTTCCTTTAGGGACCCTACCATAGCCTAACATTAAAAACAAATTTAGAAATGCTATAAAACTGTAGAGTTCATGATCAATGTGACATACCACCGCTCCCTCTTGGTTCGGCGGTCCCTCTACAAGTATAAATGCTTGTGGGGTGTGGGGTGGCAAGGGCCGAGGTTCAAGTCTCCAAGAGGGAGTTTCATACACATATACACTTAAATTAGACTAGAGTAAAAATTCTATCTTGTATATAACAAATAATAATAACAATGATCAATGTGACATAAGTTACCATAAAATGGGACGAAGTCACTCTCATTTATGACATTTTTTTTGTTTGCCCCAAAGTGATCATAAAATTTGAAGGAAAAAAAAAAAGATTTGACTTACGATAATATAAACAAAAAGTAACCAAAAAAACAAAGAAAATGTTAGCCCACAATGTTGCATAACCTACTATCAAATTTGATATAGTTGTCTTATGGAACAAAAGTTATTATCTAACAAAAATTATTAAAAACTTTCAATTAAAAAAATGGGGGAGGGGGTTTAGCACATGGCTTGATAGAATCATTTAGGGGCTATTTGGTTTTTTTTTTTCATCACTCATCACTCCTCACTCAATTTTTGTCACTCGTCACTCATCACTTAAAATACCCAAATTTCCTATACCCACCCGTTTGGCACACTTCACTCAGCTTCTCATCACTCAAATTTTTTTACTTTTTTGTGGGACCCATACCTGTAAATTGGTCAGTCCCTTCTGTTAAGCCTACTCGCAAAACCCATTACCCACAATTTTCTCTTTTCTTATTTTCCCTTCACCCCTGTTACTCTCTCTCTCTCTCTTCACCCTACACTCTCTACCACTAAGCTTACAAGCTCAACCTTCTTCTCCACTAGGTGCTGGAGCTCACAAACTCACAAGCAAATCACGCCGTGAACGTCGGTGACCGATAAGGTCTGCACCGGTAGCTCAGCCTAGTAGTTCAGCGAAGGAAAGATTGAGTCGGTGCAATCTTAGGACAGAGAATCCGCCGCCATTGTTGGCATTGAACGGCGTGAGAATTTTTGCGAAGGACAAGATTTTATCATAACCCATAGCGGCGACGTCGTTTTGGCTCCTAGAAGGCTCCGATGGACAGTTGACAAAGTTTTGTTGAGCGTGAATAGGATGGAGGAGGAGCCTGGCGAAAACCTTGTCGGTAACCGGATCGGTGAGGATTTGGACCTTGATGTTCTAGGTTTGTATGTGTTCAGAGTTTGTTTGTGTTCTAAGATTTTGCCCAAACTGTTCTGGGTTTTTTTTTTTTATGTGGATTTGTATATTTTTCTGGATTTATGGGTTTGATTTCCTAGAGGTTTCAATGTTGATTGTGTTGGAATTTTTTGTGTTAAGATTGATTTTGAGTGGGTTAGTCAATTGGGTTTGTCTTGATTTGGAGAAGAACATGAAGAATGAACTGAGATGAGAAAGGCGATAAGGAAGAACAAAAAAAAAATCAAACTGAAGAGTTGGCCGCCGCGAGTTGGATGAGGTGGGGGCTCGGTTGGCGTGGCTAGGCAAAGGGGATGAAGTGTGAAGAGGTATGCTTGGATTTGGGAATGGAGAAGAATTTTTGTGGGGTGGGTTTTTGATGTGAAGGAAAAAGTTGTTGGTGGGGATTGTGAAAAGGAGAGCAGGACTTGACAAGGCACTGAAAGTGGGTCCCATACATGTGTGTTTAATTATGAAAATATCATTGGAAGAGTTTTGGAAACTGAAAACACCTAAAATGTGTTTTCAGTTTCCATAACTCATCACTCAAAAATATAGAGAATTAAGTGATGGAAACAAAAATAGGAAACACAGCCAAACAAACCTTCTTGGAGTGGGTCCTACTTATTTTGAGTTATGGATGATGGAAACACAAAATCCAAATATCCCCTTAATTTGATGCATGCATAATATTATATACAATCTTGTCCTAAACCAACTTTAACTAAAAATTAAAAAACAAAAAAAAGCAAGAAAATTAGTAAGTTACTACTCTTTTTTTTTTTTTTTTTTGAGAATCCACCCCGAGGAAAGAAGGGGGAGTTAAGTATTATGAAAGAACTTCAGAAAAATAAACATTAGCAGTATCTGGGGGAACAGTCTCTATCTAGACACAAAAAGAAGAAAAATTACAAGCTAATCTAGCAAGCTTATAAGCTACTTTTTTGCAAACTCCACTAAAAATAACGTTGCTATAAGCAACTTTTTTTGTAGTGTATCTACGAATATGACAAAATTGATTTCCTAAAGTTTGTCACGGACTGCTTGATGTCACTGAGGATATGGCTGAAAATTGAGGAGGATAATTCTTCTCTATTTAAAGCCTTGATGATGATTTCTGAGTCACCTTCAATGATTACTTGATCAAACTCAAGCTCTCTTGCAAAATGAAGAGCTCTACATGTCGCTAACACTTCCACCATCTCTACTGAAGTAGGTAGTGGAATAAATTGTGTAAACACAGCCATAGTAAGACCTTTGTCATCACGAATAATGCCACCCAGACCTACTGAATTACTCTCTTTAAAGATAGCTTCATCAAAGTTGATTTTTACCCATTCCATTGGTGGTGGATTTCATTTGGTGATGGGTGGAGCTAAGGAGATCTTCACTGGAGAGAGATTTGCTTGCTAGAATACCTGCAAGAAGTCCAAAAGCCAATGAACTAATCAACCCCAATGGAGATGCTACTTCACCCGCTTTGCATTTATTCTTTCAAGTCCAAACCATTGAAGTGGTTATTGCAAATAGATCAGAGAGGTCGCTTTTCTCTAGGCAGAGCTAAAAAACATCTAAGAAATTCGAGCAATACCTGGATTCTCTTAACAGCCAGCCAAAGTGCTTAGTCTAGACCTCAGCCAGGGCAAGACACGTCCAAAGAGTATGGAGGGTTGTTTCTTGACTCGCCCCACAGCTTCGACAGACAGCATCAGTTAGAACTTTCCTTTTCATCAGATTCACCTATGAAGATAGAGCATCCAAGCCTACACGCCACATTATAGTCTTGATTCTATTATGGACTCTCATGCTCCAAAACCCTTTCTAGGTCTTCTTCGATTGGGACATGTCAAATTAACTTGGAATAGCGTTCATCTCTTTTTCCAACATTAATCTATAACTCGATCTCACTGAGTATTCACCATCTAAATTGAGAGGCCAAATGAGTTTGTCATCGCAGTCACTGAGGCTTATGGGGATTGATTTGATTAGAGAGGCTTTGTGAGGCAAGAAAATGTTGTCCACTGCCTCATCGATCTAGTAGCGCCATTCGTTGTCAATCAAAATAGAAACCTGTGCATCACAGTTAAAAAAATTTAGATATGACAGAACTTTTTATTATGAGGATTTGGGAGCCAGTTGTCATGGTAAATATCCAAATGGCAGAGCCATTTCTCACTCTCCATTATGCCCCTTTATGAGTCACATCCATTTCCTTAAGAATACTCGTCCATGCAAAGGATCCATTACATTCCTTAGCAACCAAAATCGACCCATTGGGGAAAATTTTTGCTTTAAAGAACCTGTGAAATAGAGAGTTTTTGCTATCCAATAAGCTCCAGAACTGCTTAGCTAGCATAGCATCATTGAATTTTCGAGTTCTCAGAAACCCATACTTTCCAAATTTTTGGGCTAACATAGAAAGCTTCATTTTTTCCAATGGATTTTCCTTTGATCACCTTTTTTCCCCCACCAAAGCTTCCTTATCAATACTTCAATGTCATTGCATAGAGTGATAAGAAGCTTGAAACAACTCATGGCAAATGTTGAGATTGCCTAAATGACAGCCTTAAGAAGCACTTCACGACCTGTTTGGGAGAGAAGTTGTTCCTTCCAGCCTTGTAACTTAGACCACACCCTCTCCTTGATGTACATTAAACTCGCTTTCTTGTTCCTACCAACTCGCTTTCCTATTACTACTCAATATGACATGACCGAAATTGTTTGTCCAAAGTGGCCAAAAACTAGAAAAATTATATATATATATATATATATATAAGAAATCTATTAGCATGCAATATGAAAAATTCTACCATTATATTTGACATGGCTATCTTATATGACCTCGTCACACAATAACATGGGAAAAAAAAAAATTGATAGTGACCTTGTTAGAGCATTCCCATCAAGTGTGCCAAATGCCAAATATTTGGCATTTGGCACACCAAACACCAAAAATCCTCTCACATGAGTTGTTCTAAATGCTAAAACATTTGGCATAAGTGAACAATGACATTCTAACTTTGAAACGGTACGAACAAAAATGGTACATGAAAAAATTACTTTTTTATTATTTTTCTCTCTCCTCTCATTAATTTTATATCATTTTTTCTCTCTCTTAACCGTATACCACTCTTTTCTCTCCGCCCTTCTCTCCTCTCTCGCTCTTTCTCTCTCTCTCTCTCTCTTAGCCTCTCTCATAATCCGCCACAATGATCTCTCCACCCACCGCTCACCTCTGTCGCTCGCCAGAGCTCGCCTCCTTCACTCACCAAGTAGCTCTCATCTCCTTTGACACCAGCGCCGCTTGCCTCCACTAACTCCGCTTTCTACTCGCCAAGCAGCTCGCTTCGCCTCCGCCGATGCGCTCACCAAGCAACCCACCTCCGCCGAAATCTGCTCGATCTCACTAAGATCCAAATCCTCTTATTTGTTTGGATTGTTTATGGTTGATTTTGGGGATTGGATTTGGTTTGAGAAATTGGATTGTAGTTTTGTAGGTTTGGTATTTTGATGTGGTGGTGATTAGTGGTAGTTTTGGCCTATGGTATTGTGGTTTGCTGGGTTTATGTTAGCTGCATGTGGTTAGGCTGATTTTGATTTTGTTTTGCATTTGGGTTATATTTTGTAACAATGGTGGGTTGTGGGTTATGGTGGTGGGTTTGTAACAATGGTGGGTTGTGGGTTATGGTGATGGGTTTGTAACAATGGTTGAGTGTGGTGGGGGGTGGCGGTGATTAGTTGAAATAAGTTTTTTATTTTGTACTTTTTTAAATTGTTAGTTTTTTAATGTTATTTTAATATTTGTATATATTATTTTAATGTATAGAATTGAAGAATAGAAGATGTGATATATGGTGAATTGTAAAATAGTGTGTTAAAATAATAAAGTAGCCTTTTTGGTGTGTTAAAATGACATATTTATAGAAGATCTAATAGTAATGCTCTTACTAGTTATTGTTTATTGTAATATGAGTTACTAGTGAATGTAAGTAAAATTATTGATATGTATAACATTGTTACCATTGAAAATAATTTAAAAAATGATGATGAATTGTCGATGAATGTGATGTAGTTATTGATGATGAACTAAAAACAGTAGCTTGAATGCTCTAGGCTTCAATGGGCCAGTGGTTGCTTAGAAGGCCTAAAAAGAAAAAAAAAATCACAAGATCAAAGGTGACCGGGGTGAACCAGCCAAGAACCCTTCGATGCTTAAGTTAGTTTTCTCTCTAGAACTCAAGAATTCCAACTTTAGGATTGGTGGAAACTTACCTTCACTTGATATGGATGAGTCCTTTTATAGTGAGCTTTGGAGTAATTACTTGTTTAGTAACTTCCTCAACATGGATGGAAGTTAGAAGGTTCAGACTTAACTTCCACAACTGCTAAGAATTTAGAAGGTTCAGACTTAATTTCTACAACTTCTATCAGAAGTTAAGAACTTAGTGGGAAGTTAGAGCGATGAATAAAGATTTTGCTCATACTTCAAAATAGTAGAACGTGGTCTGGATTATAAGCTTTTGAACATAAATTTACCCTGAGAATTTTTAAGTGTTGGAAGGTCATCCAGGTGCTTCCATGTTGGACGACCTTCTTACACTTGGATGACCTTCTCGGATTGAGACAACCTTTCTGGGCTTGGACGACCCTATGGACGAACTGAAGCTAGTTCAATTTTTGGTCCACCATCAGTTATGTATGTCATTTTTACTATTTAAAGTGATTAAAAAAGGAAAATTGACAATAAAATATACTAAATAAGGCACTAATCAATATTCACCTTTTATATGAGGTCCACTGTTATAGTTCTCTCAAAAAGAAAAAAAAGGTTCATAGAGATATCATACAAAATAAGTGAGGATATTTCATGATATTTCTCATAAATATAATATAATTATCTACTAATATAAAGTAAGTTAAGGCTTTCCCCCCCTTTCTAGTTGTGTATTTAAACATTACTATTCTATTTGGACAAAGTTAGGCTCTAAACATGCTTAGAGCCTTAGACTTTAATCACCAATAGAAAGATGACATTTGTACTTGTCATGTGCATTGCATATTGTTAGTTTTTAGACCCCTTAAAACGCCAAGTGATTAACCTAGTTATCTAGCCAAGTGATTACTTAGATAAATTATTCAGATCTAGGTTAACACAAACAAAACATATCATGTAAAGAGTGCGGAAAATAAATAACACACGATATGATAACCCAGGAAAACCAAGATTCACTACCAAAGAATTGAAGTTTTACAATACCGACTTAGACCACTAACATCTTATTGCTACCTCGAGTAGAAAACTTGCTACCTCGAGTAGAAAACTTACTACCACGACCACGTGACAGCTCCGAATCCATGGACTACTTCTTTCTCAGATCCACAGCATCCATAAGTATACCACTTGTTTTTCTTTAAGCTCTTTATGCAGCAACTGAAAAGATTACTAAACTCTCGATATCAATCTCGATCGTGATAACCCTAAATATGTATGAAGGCAAACACTTCTAGATCTCACAAGAGATTCATACACAAAGCATAAACTGAATGAAAAACTGGTTTTGTATCTCATACAAAACACATAGCGGAAGCAACAAATAAGGATCTATTTTATTCATGATTAATAATGTGCACTATGTAAATTTCAGAATTTAAGAACAAGATAGCGCACCTTGGTGTGGAGAAATTCAAAACAAATATTAGCAGCACTTGGGAACACTTTTAATCTTCACTCATATTCCACTTTACGCCCAAGATGTATGGTCTCTCAATCAGTTTTCAAAGGGAGAATAAAAGTGTGTCTCACTCTCACATACACACCGTTTCTTATATCTTAAATAAAAATTATGTATGTTTCTCACTTTATAACTAAGTGATTGTTTAATTGGGCTGGCCTATTGGGCCTTTCCAATTGGGTTTTAGTGTGTGGCTTGGAGTGGGACCAAAAGGGACCAATAAGACACTAGCTCCAATGGGCCTTGGACTTTTCCGTCAACTATTGACAAGTCCAAAGTTACCATTAATTACATTTAATACCACTATATAAATATAATTGCACTCTAGGCCTTATTAATAAATTATATCCCAAGATTTTATTATACATGCAATCCCTTCATTAAAATGTTCGTAGTAATACAAAGTCATATATATAGACTGCCACTTTGAAGATTACTACATCTTAATTCCTAAGTACCCAACTTAATCATTTATCTAATTCATCATATATTTATGAAATCCAATTTCATAAATATATACTTTAGTAACTCCTTACTAAAGTGGTTGGGCCCAACTCTCTGAATAATTAAACCCATTAAACTTATCTCAAGGGAATATTTTGTATCTTCGTTAAGAGACTATGAATTCCATCTTGAGAATATATGTTCCATCAACACTAAATGTAGCTGCCCAACATACTGAGGTTTTGACCGTAACTAATAGATCTCACTCCTGATCTATCAAAGCAACCTACATCTCATGATCAGGTCCATTATTCTCTCAGGATTTAGAGTTGATGTAAATAGAAGTCGTGAGATTTATTATTCATTTGACAGTCGTTAGGAGAATAATAAATCTCATAGCGGTCCAGTTCAATATGTCTTAATTCTTAAAACATATCAACATACCAACTAGAAGTCTCCACTTCCATGATCAAGACAAATTATCTTAGTTGATATGTTATAGTCTTCGCAAATGAAACGCTCATTTTCATCACCGACTATGAACTACATTTTGAGTTTACAAGGAACTTATGATTTACATCTTCTATGACTAAATCACATACAATGCATCTCATGGACTATGATAATGTCCCATTAGTTCATTTGATAGATAGTCTCATATAATTAAACAATTTAATTATTTATAACATGCCAATAAATTGAATTTTAGGGCATAAACCCCAACATAAACAACAACCAAAAAATGTGGCTACAGTTTTTCTATTTATATGAGACATAAAACATAAAACCCTACACGTCATATGGGCTTGGGCTGAGTTGAAAAATTCTACAGAAAAACATTTTGCACAAGTTTCGATCGATTGAGTCTAATTATCGATCAATCGAGCCTTGCAAAAATTGAATAGTAATTTTCTGCAATTACTCGATTCCAACTTTACATAGACACACACTTTGAGTAGCCTAAATATAGACTAAACGTTTTGATCATAGTAAGCCAACATATACACATTGAAGTTCCAATACATTAGTTCCTAATTTCTTAGAACCTAACACATATAACAAAGTACATGCATCTTTTTATTAGTGGTTGGAGGCTTGGAGCCCAAGTTTGGAGCAAAACCTTTTCCATTCTATTTTATTCCAATTGGAATGGACAAAGAATTCTATTTTGGTTAGCTAACCAATACAAATCATCCCCCTATTTTGAACCATTTTAGTCCAATCCACTAAATCACGGCCGATATGATGATTTCGCCTGAAATGTAAAAAAAAACTTTATTTTTTTTGAAACTTTTTCTTTTTTGTTGCTTAACAACCTATGTTATGTTTCTTTTTTATTTACTTTTTTTTACCAAGAATTTGTTTTTTGAATTCACTTTACACATGTTTTCTTCCTTTCTTTATTTCTAATATGTTATTTTTTTTCCATTTATTTTATCATATTTGGCATGTTATGTTATATAAATTATAATGACGATATTAAGAATGTGTAATATTTGATTTTAAATTGATAAATTATATGATAAAATACAATGTGATGAAGAATTAGTGGTAATCCGAAAACAATACTAAAATATTATGTTTCAATAAACAAACTGAAATGTAAAATGGAATTGATAACATTATTTTAGAGGTTGAAACTCACAAATAATGTAATATTTTTTAATAGTGCTTATTTATTGGTCAGACCAATTAATTGAAGTAAAATCATATGTCATTGTTTTATTAAGAATGAAAATCACATGTCATTTGCCATCAAAATGGAATTGATAACATTATTTTAAGAGGTTGAAACTCGCAAATAATGTAACATTGTTTAATAGTGCTTATTTATTTGTCAGACCAATTAATTGAAGTAAAATCGTGTAATTTTTTTTTTTGATGAACAAAAAAGGGGGGCGAGGCGACCATATGTGGCTTATCCTCCAGGGCGTGACCTAATAGGGGCACCCTTGCTAGAGAATGTTGGATTGAGCCATAACTATTGTGATTGGGATGCCACAGACCTCACTCTAGCACCCCAAGAGAGCCAGCGAATGAGGCGCAATGCATGCTAGGAACCCACCCCCACATGGTACCCGCTACGACTCTAATGAGGGACCTCATGCATGCACGCGGGATCTCACACCACTGGGGCCACCCCTCCTGGGGCATCATATGTCATTTTTTTTTTATTAAGAAGGACAATCACATATCATTGGCCTATCTACGTAAAACACAAAATGATTT
The DNA here is from genome assembly GCF_040712315.1 of Castanea sativa. Lineage (NCBI taxonomy): Eukaryota > Viridiplantae > Streptophyta > Magnoliopsida > Fagales > Fagaceae > Castanea > Castanea sativa. Next base: position 37,046,666 of record NC_134015.1, on the reverse strand, counting down.
TTTTTTTTTTTCTTAAAGTAAGACACAAAATGATATAAAGTATAAACTCAATCCAAAAGCTCTTTTTATGGTAATATTAGCGCACAAGTTATATATAAGAAATGAATTGAATAGCCAATTCCTTCTAAATGAATTTGACCGTTGAGAACGGAAAACATCTATCAAATGGAAGCAATTTAAAAATTAATTTTTCATTATAATTTCAACAATTCTACTTGATACCAATTAAGGCCCCATTTTAAAGGATCCAATATCAAGATCATAATTCTATCATATTATAGCCCAAATTGTCACCTTGATATATCCAATTCCAAATAAATGAACTGTAGTCAAGATTTTTTTTTTTTCATTTATCTAAAAATCTACATTGCTTGAAAAATAGTGTTATAAAATCGGATGACAAGAATAAAATCAATTTGCAATGGCCTTATATGTAGTAAATACTTGACATCATTTTAAAATTTTGTTAATTCTATATTTGTATGGAGGAAGGTGACTAAACTGTATTTAAAATAGGACGACCACATATCTTGAAGTCCAACTTTATGAATCACAATCAAACTACAAATCAGTATTTGCACACCCAATAATAATCAAAACTTCACTTCTGTGGACAAGCATATAACACCTCATTTTCATAAGATATTTGAGTATATGCTTTACTCCCACTAAATTAAGTGATCTTTGATTCAATTAATATTTGCTTACTATGCCCACCGTAAAATAGATATTTAGTCTAGCATGCAGCATAGCATAAAGACTTCCTATTAGTATAGTATTAGGAACAGTCTTAATATGCACTTCCTTTTATATGTTTAAGGACCACAGTCCTATATATAAAGGAACTTCAAACTTAAAGGGAAAGAATCATTTCTTGAAGTATTATATGTTATACTTGGGTAGAATATAATCTATTTAAGCAGTTTGAGATAGACCCAACATCCTAATTTTTGAATTATAACAAAGTTAAATTCTTAGGATAACTAGTTTTTCCCAAGTACTTTATATCAATCTAGATTAGACAATAAAAACTCTATTGATGACAATAACTCAACATCATTCTAAATGATTAGAATGTCATCAACATACATTAAGAAATTTATTATTCTATATAACTTTTACACACAAAAGGCCTTTTAATAGTTGATCAAAATCAAACAATTTGATTTCTTGATCAAAGATGATATTTTATGATTTAGATGCTTGATTTAATCCTTAAATGGAATTTAAACAACTTGCAATCTAAATATTACCGTTTCTTTGCTATGTACAAGTCTAGTTACATCATATAGATGTCTTCCTCAAGATTGCTACTAAAAGAAGTTTTCTTGATATCCATTGCCATATTTCATCTAAATGAAATATAATGGATAAGAGAATCTAAATAGAGTCAAACTTGACTATTGGTGAAAAAATCTTTTCATAATCGAACAATTTCTTTCAGAATAAATCTTTTCACCACTAGTCTTGAGCTTGAAGGTTTGCACCTTCAAATCTATCAATCTTAGTTTTCTTGTAGACCTATTTGAGAACAATAGGCTTAATGCCATTAGGCTCCTCTACAAGTTCTAGACTTTAAATAGAATCTAATTCTATTTACATAACCTTGATCCAGTAATTCATATTTATTTCATCTATTGCCTCTACGTAGGACTGAGGATCAAATTCATATCCTTGTGGAATGACTTCAAAAGTTTATTCCAAAAGTATGAATTTATTTGATAATTGATAATCCTCCCACTACGATATTGTACCGGTGCACTAGCTATATATATGTAGAATAATGCTTTGTGATGTATCTAATACAACCATCTCATTTCTAAATGTATTTCATAGTTGTCTTACAACAAATTCTGACATTTTTCTTCTAAAACGATTCTATGTATAGCTTTAAGATTATTCACATAGTCATCATCAAGAACTTTGTATTTGTACTTTACAAACATCTTGTCTTCTTTATGACTACCAAAATAATCTTTTGCAATTCCTTTTGGATACCCAACATAAACACACATTTTTCTACCTTTTGATTTCAATTTGTTAGACTTCCTTTCTAGCACAAGTGTTGGACATCCCCAAAAGTGGAAGTATCATATACTAGGTTTTCACCCAATCCACAATTTGACAAATTTTCTAGGAACAAACTTTCGAAATCAATTTTAGAAAATGTATAGTAATACATAGAGTATATCTCCAAAAGAAATAAGCAAATGAAATACTTATCATGTACTTTACTATTTCTAAAAGAGTCTTATTCCTCTTTCATGTATGCACTGACTTAAAGAAGTCATTGAAACTATATTCATTTACAATAAAGAAATCCTAGATCATATTATCCTCTTAAATAGAATTCATAGATTGGGAATTTAACAAATAATTATTCTAAAAGCCCATCTTTCACAAATCTTGAATACCATTTAGATTAATAAGATTTAGACATAAGTGCCAAACATACAATTACCAAAGGACAGATTTTCTCTTTAAAAAGTAAAACATGTAAATCTCAATTTAGAAAATAATCATGGACAAAACTTAGCATTACCAAACCAGAACCACTTTCCTTTGGTCATACTTTTGAGTCTAATTCCCTTTTGGCAACTACTAGGGCAAATAGCTTGCCCAACTGTTTGGTATTTTAATTCCTCTTCTCACCACCTTTCCTTTTGGTATAGGCTAAGAATTTGAATTAAATCATATTGATCCTAACCTTAGCTTTAAGGATGTCTTTCTTTGCGTAGAATTCAGTCATCAATTCAGATAAAATAAAAAATAAAAAATTATTTTCAAAACAGTCTGAATTGATCAATGATTCTATCAAGGACTTATAGATCATATCCATATGAGATTAACATTTAATCTCTACATCCAATAATTCCAATTCATTTTAAAATGAAAATATTTTCATAAAATGATATAGAATTGGAAGTTTGGAACTACTTAAGCTTTTCTTGGGACTCAATATGACTTATATTAAATATCGTCTAGTAGCACGATATTTCATACCAAACATCTCGTTTAGACTTAATACAAAGCCTAAGTCTAGTACTAACTCTTGCATCTCATGCTGTAGCACATTTGAGATAAAAGCCAATGTAACATATTAGCATTTCAATGGAGATTATGATCATATCATAAGCCATCTTCCATCAATGCATCATGCATAGAAAATTATGATAATGCTGAATCGAAACATATATATGTACTTCAACTCCTTTAAGCACCATGTGCAAAATTATATCTTAGTTAATGAGATTCAATAAAAAAATAGTTAGAGAACAAAAATTTATGGCAACTTCAATTTGAGACTATGAACATAATTACAGGGATATTATATTTTGCACCCATAACCATATAGTATAAAACCCGAAAAACATACTATACTAGGTGCAACGACAACCTAATCCCGCAATTAATATTCCTCAGCATAGAGTGAATACCAACCACTACGATCAGGCGAGAATTACTCTCATTATTAATGCTATCATGGTAACTCTTACCAAACAAAATAATTTGCCGCTATTTCTTTGGCCTCTAAGTGATAATAGTAAGAACTCAGCATAGAAGATATTATCAAACTTAGTCTAGTGTACACCATTGCCTAGAATCATGTGTAGCCACATTTCATCCCCTTAACAGGCTTATTATGTAGTGCCATGATACAAAACACCCTCCGTATGGAATGCAAAGCTCAAGGCTAAGACAAGGTGTTTGATCAAACTACTATAAATCAAGAAATTCAATCCTGTAGTACCATGAAATAAATACTCTCTGCATGGAATGCTAAGCTCGAAGCAAAGACAAAGTATATATTTCACACTACTATGAACCAACAATGGAGGCCGTGAGATCCAACCTTTGTATCTCTCTCCCACTAGAAATTTTAAAACAAGTGGATTGTCCTAAAAACATTGTGATCTAATCACAATTTTAACCCTACACATGAAATATGTTTAATTGTTTAAATTCAATGTGATGTTACTAAGTCACGTCACTATAGTGTAACGAATATTCGCGCAATCACAAAGAAGTTTAACCTTGTAATCCGTAAAGTAAATACCCTTCGCATGGAATGCAAGACTCGAAGTCAAGACTCGAAGTCAAGACAAGGTATCTATTCGCATTACAATAAACTTAACAAAAGGGTTATTTAAGCACTCTCACTCTTTATTTAAGTTTTTCTTAAATAATTGCGATCCCATCACAACTAATAACCTTGCACTTGTTCAAGATTCTAATCTCATTAGAATCATTAACTAAAATGGAAGTCATAAACTATTTAGGATTCCTTAAACACTAATGAATCAAAAATTAGTTATATAGAACTCTATCCTTAATTTACTAGATAAAGTATTTTAATCTCATTAGATACTATATAACTTTTAATTAGAATTTTAATCTAATTAAAAACCTCTAATTAAAATAAATTAAGGACTTCTAATCATAAAACAATTTAAGATTAAGAGTTCTATTTAACTAACATCTTTGATCTCATTAGATCTTTTAGTTAGATACATGTGTAATGTATGTCCTTAACTTTTCAGGATTGTAAAATTAATCACATAGCTTTGCATTTTTTTTTTAATCAAAGTTTTAACACTTAGTCAAAAATAAGTGAAAATTCAAAATTCAGTGCCTTTGATCGGTCGAAAGGAATTCTTGATTGATCAAGACTCGCAAAACTGAATTTTTTCAGAATTTTCAGGTAACTGTTTTTGGCATCCTCATTGTTCTTCCATCAAAAACACTTTTGATTTTATCAACGAAGATTTACTGATTAAACTTTAAGGTTTTCAAGATCATTATCAAGAACCCTAATAATGCTAGAAAACTTTGAAAACATAATCCTAATCTCAATAGGAATAAATTTCATAATCCTAGCATTAATATATATAAATATATATAACGTAATAAAAACCCTTATTACATATAAAAATCCATATTATATTATATATAATATAATATACAAATTAATATATGTAATATATAATTATTACATTATATATATATAATATACCTATATAACTTTACATATACCTTACAATTGGTCGATGTAAAGTACATATATATATATAATATATATATATATATATATATATATATATATATATATATATATATATATATTATAAAACTAACGGCCATCAAGCATTTGCACACTAAGCAATTCAACCGTGGGCCATAAAAAATATGCAAGACAAAAGAAACCTTGAAAAGCCAAGTCATGCATCATATACAAGTCATGCAAGCCATGCATTTGGATTCCAAACCAAAACGGTGCAACAAAAGTCCAAGCCAGGCAAAGAAAAGACCAAGTGATACATTATATACCAAGCCGCAATTAAGAATCCAGGAAGCATTCAATAACTTCCATTTAACCGTACAATAAGCAAAAGTCCAAGCAATGCAATGACCAAAATCACGCACTTGGTAGTTATTGAATTTCAGTAAATAAATCCTTGCCAATGATAACACACGACACAATATACAATCTCACTTGCAATATATATGCGGATTCAATATGGAAGTATATATCCAATGCACTACTACAAGGCACAACACTATAAACTTCCATTCAATCCCACTTGCAATATATATTGCAAACTAAGACTTCCATTAATGGTTATTGAATGAATGACCAATCCGTGCACTCTTGGTGTCGTGCAAAACAATATATCGCATACATTGATCAATGCACACAAGGTTTATGGAATAATATCTTTATGCAAAAATTTGAAAACACAAAGATAACAGTTTTCTAAAATTCTAAAATCCAATCACACACTATGCAATCATGACATGAAAACCTGGCTCTGATACCAATTGAAGGAAAAACTGGTTTTGTATCTCATACAAAACACATAGCGGAAGCAATAAACAATGATCTATTTCATTCATGATTGATAACATGCACTATGTAAATTTCAGAATTTAAGAACAAGATAGCGTACCTTGGTGTGGAGAAATTCAAAACAAAGATTAAAAGCACTTGGGAACACTTTTAATCTTTACTCCAATTCCACTTTATGCCCAAGATGTGTGATCTCTCAACCAGTTTTCAAAGGGAGAATGAAAGTGTGTCTCACTCTCACATACACACCGTTTCTTATAGCTTAAATAAAAATTATATATGTTTCTCCCTTTATAACTAACCGATTATCTAATTGGGCTGGCCTATTGGGCCTTTTCAATTGAGCTTTAGTGTGTGGCTTGGAGTGGGACCAAAAGGGACCAATAAGACACTAGAGTCAATGGGCCTTAGGCTTTTCCGTCAACTCTTGACAAGTCCAAAGTTACCATTAATTACATTTAATACCACTATATAAATATAATTTCACTCTAGGCCTTATTAATAAATTATATCCCAAAACTTTATTATACATGTAACCCCTTCATTAAAATATTTGTAGTAATACAAAGTCATATATATAGACTGCCACTTTGAAGATTACTACATCTTAATCCTTGAGTACCCAGCTTAATCCTTTATGTTATTCATCATATATTTATGAAATCCAATTTCATAAATATATACTTTAGTAACTCCTTACTAAAGTGGTTGAGCCCAACTCTCTGAATAACTAAACCCATTAAACTTATCTCAAGGGAATATTTTGTATCTCCGTTAAGAGACTATGAATTCTATCTTGAGAATATATGTTCCATCAACACTAAATGTGGCTGCCCAACATACTGAGGTTTTGACCGTAACTAATAGATCTCACTCCTGATATATTAAAGCAACCTACATCTCATGATCAGGTCCATTATTCTCTCAGAATTTAGAGTTGATGTAAATAGAAGTCGTGAGATTTATTATTCATTTGACAGTCGTTAGGAGAATAATAAATCTCACAGCGGTCCAGTTCAATATGTCTTAATTCTTAAAACATATCAACATACCAACTAAAAGTCTCCAATTTCAAGATCAAGACAAATCATCTTAGTTGATATGTTATAGTCTTCGCAGATGAAACACCCATTTTCATCACCGACTATGAACTACATTTTGAGTTTACAAGGAACTTATGATTTACATCTTCTGTGACTAAATCACATAAATCACATACAATGCATCTCATGGAAAATGATAATGTCCCATTAGTTCATTTGAAAGATAGTCTCATATAATTAAACAATTTAATTATTTATAACATGCCAATAAATTGAATTTTAGGGCATAAACCCCAACATAAACAACAACCAAAAAATGTGGCTAGGGTTTTTCTATTTATATGAGACATAAAACATAAAACCCTACACGTCATATGAGCTTGGGCTGAGTTGAAAAATTCTGCAGAAAAAAATTCTGCACGAGCTTCGATCGATTGAGTCTAATTATCGATCGATCAAGCCTTGCAGAAATTGAATAGTAATTTTCTGCAATTACTCGATTCCAACTTTACATAGACACACACTTTGAGCAACCTAAATCTAGACTAAACCTTTTGATCATGGTAATCCAACATATACACATTGAAGTTCTAATACATTAGTTCCTAATTTCTTAGAACCTAACACATATAACAAAGTACATGCATCTTTTTATTAGTGGTTGGAGGCTTGGAGCCCAAGTTTGGAGCAAAACCTTTTCCATTCTATTTTATTCCAATTGGAATGGACAAAGAATTCTATTTTGGTTAGCTAACCAATACAAATCATCCCCCTATTTTGAACCATTTTGAACCATTTTTGTCCAATCCACTAAATCACGGCCGATATGATGATTTCGCCTGAAATGTAAAAAAAAAACTTTATTTTTTTTGTAACTTTTTCTTTTTTGTTGCTTAACAACCTATGTTATGTTTCTTTTTTATTTACTTTTTTTTTTACCAAGAATTTGTTTTTTGAATTCACTTTACACATGTTTTCTTCCTTTCTTTATTACTAATATGTTATTTTTTTTCCATTTATTTTATCATATTTGGCATGTTATGTTATATAAATTATAATGATGATATTAAGAATGTGTAATATTTGATTTTAAATTGATAAATTATATGATAAAATACAATGTGATGAAGAATTAGTGGTAATCCGAAAACAATACTAAAATATTATGTTTCAATAAACAAACTGAAATGTAAAATGGAATTGATAACATTATTTTAGAGGTTGAAACTCACAAATAATGTAATATTTTTTAGTAGTGCTTATTTATTGGTCAGACCAATTAATTGACGTAAAATCATGTCTTTGTTTTATTAAGAATGAAAATCACATGTCATTTGCCATCAAAATGGAATTGATAACATTATTTTAGAGGTTGAAACTCACAAATAATGTAATATTTTTTAGTAGTGCTTATTTATTGGTCAGACCAATTAATTGACGTAAAATCATGTCTTTGTTTTATTAAGAATGAAAATCACATGTCATTTGCCATTAAAATGGAATTGATAACATTATTTTAAGAGGTTGAAACTCACAAATAATGTAACATTGTTTAATAGTGCTTATTTATTTGTCAGACCAATTAATTGAAGTAAAATCATGTAATTTTTTTTTTTTTGATGAACAAAAAAGGGGAGCGAGGCGACCATATGTGGCTTACCCTCCAGAGCGTGACCTAATAGGGGCACCCCTGCTAGGGAATGTTGGATTGAGCCATAGCTACTGTGACTGGGATGCCACAGACCTCACCCTAGCATCCTAAGAGAGCCAGCGGATGAGGCGCAATGCATGCTAGGAACCCACCCCTACATAGTACCCGCTACGACTCTAACGAGAAACCTCATGCATGCATGCGGGATCTCACACCACTGAGGCCACCCCTCCTGGGGCATCATATGTCATTTTTTTTATTAAGAAGGACAATCACATATAATTGGCCTATCTACGTAAAACACAAAATGAAAATTTTTTTTTCTTAAAGTAAGACACAAAATGATATAAAGTTTAAACTCAATCCAAAAGCTCTTTTTATGGTAATATTAGCGCACAAGTTATATATAAGAAATGAATTGAATAGCCAATTCCTTCTAAATGAATTTGACCGTTGAGAACGGAAAACATCTATCAAATGGAAGCAATTTAAAAATTAATTTTTCATTATAATTTCAACAATTCTACTTGATACCAATTAAGGCCCCATTTTAAAGGATCCAATATCAAGATCATAATTCTATCATATTATAGCCCAAATTGTCACCTTGATATATCCAATTCCAAGAAATGAACTGTAGTCAAGATTTTTTTTTTTTTTTCATTTATCTAAAAATCTGTATTGCTTGAAAAATAGTGTTATAAAATCGGATGACAAGAATAAAATCAATTTGCAATGGCCTTATATGTAGAAAAATACTTGACATCATTTTAAAAATTTGTTAATTCTATATTTGTATGGAGGAAGGTGACTAAACTGTATTTAAAATATACTATAAGGCTCCGTTTGGTTGAAATGATAGATGAAAAATGTTTAGAGGATTGAAAAGAATTGGAAAAAATGCAAAGTGCACCTTATAAGTTTAATCAAAATTCATTTCAATCCTCTAAATTTACTTTTGTTCAATTGAATCCTCTAAATTTCAAGTTTATTTAATTAAAGCATCTTCGTCAACTTCTATTTTTTTTTTAATCTAGAAAATAATTTTCAATAATTTATTTAAAATTTTTGAAGAACTTTTGTTTTGGACACTTAACTGCAACATTTAATAAAATTTGATGGAGAATTCTTAATTGAATGAACTTGAAACTTAGAGAACTCGATTGAATAAAAGTAAAGTTAGAAGACTGAAATGACTTTTGGTCAAACTTAAAGGGTTCAATTTGCAATTTCGCCAAAATTTTTATTTTTCACTATGTATGTTTGGTTGGGAGGGTATAAAATTCTTTCGTTAAGCTGAGAAGAAAAATAAGAGGATGAAAAATGTAATCTGTGGGGGTAAAATAAATAAAATATATATATTTGGGTCTTGGGCCTGATTTGGTGATGTAAGCCTGTCCAAGCAAATCCTTTGAGGCCCGCAGGCCAGTTCACGCTACAAGGGGTGAAGGAGTTTTCCGAGGACGAGTATCTCCTCAGACGGGTCAAGTAAAGGTCATGGGACATTCTAAGGGGTTTGGAGACAGAATTCCGGAAGATCAATTGGGTAAAGGCGTGATCCACGCAATTGTTGGAAGGAAGAACGTGTGAGAAATATTAGAGGAGAAAAAGTTGTTACCACCGCATTAAAGACCCTGCACCTACCTGCCTAGCCGCATCAATGGAGAAATGACTTCTGAACAGTGAGGTTCAGCCTTCCAGCTGGTATTTGAAGGTTTCAAGAAGGTGCTGGATGGGACAAGTATCTAGTTGGGAGATTTGTGATACACGTGGAAAAAAAAGGAAAAAGAAGATAGATACAAGAGAACAAGAGAGAGAAAAAAGGTAAAGGAAGGCAGAAGAAAAAAGGGTGATCGAATACTTAAACTGTAGTTGCAATATTATTCTAAAAGAAAGAAAGGCAATACAAGTGGTCCTCGTCTTACGTCCGAGGAGAGCATCTTTGCTATTCTCATCTATTGAACACGTGGATAATGGCAATCTAGCCTGATTTCTCTCTTTATCCAATATCCACAGTTTAAGTTTCAAGCCCATACTCTATAAATTTTATTGTATAAGGCTCTTTGGGCCTGAGTCCATCTGGTGACTGGATCGGGTACAAATTGTGCACTTACAATTGGCGCTGTCTGTGGGGAATCTAGTGCTGAAGGAATTGGAACATTATGACAGGCTTAGATTCGCATCATGCAGAGTCTCAGGAGTCCCAGCGTGAAGATCACTTTGAGCGTCTCGAGCGTCAGAGGGATTGAGAGGAAAGTGTGCATATGGTACACCCCGGTGCAAGCCATTCTCGTGGTGGAAGCAGACCCACCTATAAGGATGACGCCAAGGCCATGCAGAAGGAGATTGACCACCTTAAGAAAAAATTACGCTGTGTCAGACGAAGGCGAGCCTCACCTCTTTCCGATCCTTCCTCTGGGGGCTCCCAGGGAAGTAGTTACAGTCCAAGGTCTAGGACTCCTCCTAGTAAAACCTTCTCTTACAAGAAGGATGAGCTTCCGAGTCATAGGCATAAAAAGTTTCCCTCCAACGGCTTGGGAAATGACGCTATGAGCAGGGCGTTGCATCAGATCTCCAAGTCCCCTTTCTCACGTAGGATCGAGAAGGGAAAGCTTCCACGACGGTTCACCCAGCCCACTTTCACCATTTATAATGGCAGGACGGACCCAGTTGAGCATGTGAGTTATTTTAATCAGAGGATGGCGGTACACTCTCAGAACGAGGCCTTGATGTGCAAAGTCTTTCCCTTTAGCCTGGGACCTGTTGCTATGAGATGGTTTAACGGATTGAAGGCGGATTGATTCTTTCATGGAACTCACTAGGGCATTCGCTCGATTCATTACATGCAGCAGAGTTCCTCGGCTTTTAGACTCATTGTTATCTATGGCCACGAGGGAGGGTGAGACCTTGAAAACGTATTCTGACAGATATTGGGAGGTGTTTAATGAAATCGACAGCGATTTTGACGAAGTGGCGATTAACACTTTCAAGGTGGGCCTCCCAACTGATCACGATTTAAGGAAATCTCTGACCAAGAAGCCCGTGCGGAGTGTAAGTTGGCTCCTGGATCGCATTGACAAGTATAAAAAGGTTGAGAAAGACCAACAACAAGGTAAGGGTAAGGCGAAGGTTATCCCTCAAGAGAGGAGGGATTTCAGGTCGGATAAGTACAGTAACAACAGGCCGAGAAGGGATTTCTCTAGGCAATCTAGTTCAGCCACCCCTCAAGTAGTCAACACCGTATTTCGAGAACCAGTGCACCAATTGTTGGAGAAAGTCCGCAAGGAGCCCTACTTCAAGTGGCCTAGTAAGATGGTTGGGGACCCTGCGAAGCGGAATCAGAACCTTGTTTGCCAATACCATCAGGATGTAAGCCATACTACTAAGAACTGCCGGACACTTTGGAATCATTTGGAACAGCTGGTCAATGAAGGAAAGTTGAAGCAACATTTATATCAGCCCAATGGGCAAGGAAGCAATTCGGGTTCGATTAACCAGAGGAATAATTCATCTCGGCCCCCCTTGGGAACGATTAATGTCATCCTTGCAGCGCCAGGCAGGACCGGTTCTTGTCCTACTAGGGTGATGTCCGTATCACATATTCTCACCGAGGAGTCTGGCTACAGGCCGAAAAGAATTAAAGGTGCTTCTCCGCCTATCTAGGGCTTCTCAGACGAAGATAAAGTTGGGACCGTCCAACTGCATGATGACGCCCTAGTAGTTACTCTAAGGATAGGGAACTACGATCTAAAAAGGGTGATGGTTGATCAAGGTAGTGGTGCAGATATTATGTACCCTGATCTCTTTAGGGGGCTCAATTTAAAGCTCGAGGATCTTATGGCTTATAATTCACCACTGATAAGTTTTGAAGGGAAGACTGCCATACCAAAAGGACAAATTCGTTTGCCGGTGCAGTCAGGTCCGGAAACAGTTGATGTGGATTTCATTGTGGTTGACGCTTATTCCCCATATACGGCCATCGTTGCAAGACCTTGGCTGTATGCTCTGGGAGCTGTTTCCTCAACTCTATATGTCAAAGTAAAGTTCCCGTTGGGAGGACAAATTGAGGAGATTCTTGGGAGTCAATCGGTAGCAAGGCAATGTATATTGGCTGCAATACTGCGTCAAGCCGAAACAGAATCCTCGGCCTCGGCTATGGACGACTTATAGCAATTAACGACTCTAGATGCGCCTTGTGCGGTGACAGTAAAGGAGGCAACATGTGAAGAGTTGGAAAATTTTCTTATTAATGATGACCCTGAAAGGTTCTTTCAGGTTGGAGTACGACTACCACATTAAGAGAAGATGGAATTGGTGATGTTTTTGAAAAGTAATATTGATGTATTTGCATGGGATCCCTACGAGGCTCCGGGGGTTGACCCAAGCTTCATTTGCCATCATTTGAATGTCAATCCTGCCGTTATTCCCAGGAGGCAACCACCTCGGCGTTCTTCCAAAGAACATGCCAAGGCCGTCAAGGAGGAGGTGCTCAAGCTCAAAGGGCTGGGGCTATTAAAGAAGTTTTCTACCCAGAATGGTTGGCCATACTGTTGTAATAAAAAAGAAGAACGGGAAGTTGAGAGTATGTGTGGACTTCACAGACCTGAACAAAGTCTGTCCCAAAGACTCATTTCTAATGCCTCGCATCGATCAGCTAGTGGACGCTACAGTTGGGCATCCTCGGATGAGTTTTTTGGATGCCTTTCAAGGCTATCACCAAATACCTTTGGCGTTGGATGACCAGGAGAAAACTGCCTTCATTACTCCTACGGGAAATTATCACTATAAAGTGATGTCATTCGGTTTGAAAAATGCAAGGGCTACTTACCAAAGGATGATGACCAGGATGTTCGAGTTGTAGCTTAGAAAGACTATTAAGGTATATGTGGATGATATGGTGGTGAAGAGCAAGACGGTACCTATGCATGTGAAAGATTAGGATGACACCTTTCAAACGCTTAGGAAGTACAAGTTGTGCCTTAATGCCTCCAAGTACTCTTTTAGGGTGGGCTCTAGTAAGTTCCTAGGCTACATGGTGACTTATAAAGGAATAGAGGTAAATTCGGCATAGGTCAGGGCCATCCATGGCTTGCAACCACCTCGGAATCCAAAGGAAGTTCAAAAGTTGACTGGGATGACTGCTGCTCTCAGCAAGTTTATCTCTCGGTCCGCTGATAGGTGCAGACCCTTTTTCCAGTTACTGAATAAGTGGAAAAAATTCGAATGGACCGAGGAATGTGCTTTGACTTTTCATCAACTTAAAGAGTATCTTTCCCGGCCACCCATCATGTCTCAACCAGAGGTCGATGAAGTCTTGTTTGCATACATAGTTGTAGCTATCCATGTAGTTAGTTTGGTTTTAATACGGGACAACAATGGAGTACAGAGACCGGTTTACTACGTTAGCAAATCTTTGAATGAAGTTGAGGTGTGATATCTACCTTTGGAGAAGGCGATTCTGGCTGTAGTTCATGCTACGCGGAAGCTTCCTCATTACTTCCAATCCCACACTATTGTGGTTTTGACCCAACTTCTTGTCAAGCCAGTATTGCGAAGTGCTGACTACTCAGGAATGGTAGCCAAGTAGGGAACTATTCTAGGAGTTTTTGATATCAAATATATGCCTCGCACCTCTGTGAAGGGCCAGGTCCTTACCGATTTAGTGGCAGAATTCGCCGAACCCTCATCAGAAGAAACTGCAAAGGAGTTGCACATGGATGAAAAATCAGTTGGTATGATCACAGGCAAAGGTCTTCCGGTCTGGAAAGCATATGTTGACGGTGCGGCGAACCAGAGAGGGTCAGGTATCGAACTTGTTTTGGTATCCCCTGAAGGGATCACCTTTGAAAAATCGTTGAGATTAGCGTTCTCGGCCACTAATAATGAGGCTGAGTACGAAGCTGTCTTAGTTGGTATGGATATGGTCCAGAAAATGGGGGGGAAGTCCGTTCATATGTCCTCGGATTCTCAATTAGTCGTGGGCCAAGTGATGGGGACTATAGAGGCTAGGGATCCGAGAATGCAAGAATACCTGGCTAGGGTCAAATGTTTACAATCCAAGTTTGATTCTTTTATCCTGATGCATGTCTCTCGAAGTGGAAACACACATGCAGACTCATTGGCCACTCTGGCAACATCCTCGGCTCAGGGTTTGCCTAGGATTATCCTCGTCGAAGACTTGCTGAGGCCTACTTTAACAACCGTAAGTGCCATCCGTATTCATCAAGTAAGACTCGGACCTAGCTGGATGGACCCCATAGTTTCTTTTCTAAAAAGTGATGTGTTGCCCGAGGAAAAGTCTGAAGCAAATAAGAGTTGTCGAAAGGCACCTTGATTCCGGTTGTTCGAGGATCAGAAGCTGTATAAACGCTCTTTTTTCGGACCATACCTGCAACGTGTACACCCTGAAGTGACGGAGGCACTTTTGGAAGAATTGCACGAGGGGATTTGCGGAAGTCATACTAGAGGGAGATCCTTAGCCCATAGAGCTCTGACCTAGGGATATTGGTGACCCAATATGCAGAGAGAGGCTCAGGACTACGCGAGAAAATGTGACCAATGCCAGAGATTTGCGCCTAACATCCATCAGTCTAGTGGTGTCCTTAATCCTTTGTCTAGTCCCTGATCATTCGCTCAATGGGGACTGGATATAGTAGGGCCTTTCCCGAGAGCTATGGGAAATAAAAGGTGGCTACTCGTGAGAACTAATTACTTCACCAAGTGGGTTGAAGCTGAGCCTTTATCAAATATTAGGGATGTAGATGCTAAGAAATTTGTCTGGAAGAACATTATCACTAGATTTGGGATACCCCACACACTTATTTCAGATAATGGTGTGCAATTTGATAGTAAAGCTTTCAGAAAGTATTGTAGTGACTTAGGCATCACAAATAGATACTCCACTACAGCTTATCCTCAGGGAAATGGGCAGGTCGATGCTGTTAACAAAGTTATAGTCAGTGGACTCAAGAAGAGATTGGATGATGCAAAAGGTAGATGGGTAGAAGAGTTGCCACACGTTTTGTGGACATATCGAACTACACCGCGAAGATCCACAGGAGAAACACCATTTTCCATGACTTACGGGGCCGAGGCAGTGATACCTTTGGAATCTGGGTTTCCGACATTAAGGACAAGCTCTTTCAACCCAGAAGATAATGAGGGTTTGCTAAAAAAAAGCCTGGATCTGGTTGAGGAGTGGCAAGAGGCCGTCATGGTTCAATTGGCTTATTATCAGCAGATGCTCAAACGAGAATATGATGCTCATGTGAAACTAAGGCCACTTGCGCCTGGAGATTTGGTTTTGAGGAAAGTCATGGGTACTTCCAAAAATCTAGCGTGGGGAAAGTTAGCACCTACCTGGGAAGGATCATACCGAATCACTTCTGTAGCGGGCATAGGGTCATATCGCTTAGCTGATCTAGATGAAAAAATTGTACAACGCCCTTGGAATGTAAATAACCTGCGAAGGTATTACTATTAATGAAAGTTACTTTTGTCATGTCTGTTTAATTATCATTATGTGGTACTTCGATTCATTATCCTAAATATCAAAAAAAAACTTGGTCATGTTTGGTCCTCGGATCACGTACCTTGTGGAAATTGATATCTTATTCAATGTTAAACAAAACCTTAGTTAAGTCGGGTCCTCGGACCTTCTACTTTGGGACAAATAACATTTCGATTTATTTGTTATAAATATCAAACAGAAACTTGGTCATGTTTGGTCCTCAAACCACGTACCTTGTAGAAATTGATATCTTATTCAATGTTAAACAGAACCTTAGTTAAGTCAGGTCCTCGGATCTTCTACTTTTGGAAAATTAACATTTCGATTTATTTGTTATAAATATCAAACAGAAACTTGGTCATGTTTGGTCCTCGGACCACGTACCTTGTGGAAATTGATATCTTATTCAATGTTAAACAGGACCTTAGTTAAGTCGGGTCCTCGGACCTTCTATTTTGAGAAAATTAATATTTCGATCTATTTGTATAAATATCAAACAGAAACTTGGTCATGTTTGGTTCTCGGTCCACGTTCCTTGTGGAAATTGATATCTTATTCAATGTTAAATAGGACCTTAGTTAAGTCGGGTCCTCAGACCTTCTACTTTGGAGAAATTAACATTTCGATCTATTTGTTATAAATATCAAACAGAAACTTGGTCATGTTTGGTCCTCGGTCCACGTACCTTGTGGAAATTGATATTTTATTCAATGTTAAACAGAACCTTAGTTAAATCGGGTCCTCGGACTTCTACTTTGGGGAAATTAACATTTCGGTCCATTACGCTAAGCATCAAACAGAAACCATGTCCTGTGGTTACATGCCTCATGGAAATTTACGTATTGATAAACCATGGTAAGTTTGACGGTTTGCTTTATGTCCCAAACTAAATACCAAGTTAAGTCTTAGACTATGTGTTGTTGTACTTTACATATTACAGTCCATGCATGTAATTTACATTAGGGTAAAACGAATTAGTATTTTTCTATTGGAGATTGGAAATCAGTTAAAGAATAACCTTTCAAGTTTCTCATTAATTCTGTCAAGGGATACATTGGAAATAAAACTCTGAAATAAAAAGGTTAAAGTAAAAGCCCTAATACAAAAAATTCATTACCTAAGGAAAATGGGGGTCGTAACTGGCCTATGCTTTAAGTCTTGGTGGGGGGATCTTGCTAGGACTTGCTGGTAGCTTCTTTGATCTTGTCCTCATCCTCTATTTGTTTAAACTCTGCTTCGAATGAGGTTTAGACTTGTTTCCCTTTGTCCTTCGCCACTAGTGGAGGAATGTTTGGCTCGGCGTCCTTGCTTGGACGCTTCTCGGCTTTGCCACCTTGTTCCTTTTCTTTGTAGGAACCAGCAGGTTCTTTAGGAGTTAGAATGGGTTCTCTTGAATGATGGATGGCTGTGTTGAAGGCGCTGTCTCGGGGGTAGATGTGACAGGAGGAAGCTCTTCGAGCACTTAGATGTCCCGAGGATCTAAATGTTCTCAGGTTTCCTCAATTCAGAGGTCGTGGGAATTCCTGCCACGTTCAGAGCTTTTGCCCATACTTGTTGGCAATATTCCCTACATAGCTCTGTCAATTCCTCTGTCAGTAGATCTTCTGTCGCCTCCATTCCTTCATTGTAAGCAGCCTTCTTGGCAGCCTCCATAATTTCCTTGAGGGTACGAGCCTCTTCCTTCACTCAGGCAAGCTCCGTACTTAAGTTAGAGTTTTCTTGCTGAGCTTTAGATAGGTCCTCGTCCTTTTGAAGCAGAAGTTTGCGTTGCCCCTCCACCTGAGTTTTGATCGTTTTAAGGCTGGCCTCGGCACCGTTTCTCTCCCTCTTTTCATCTGCCAACTGCTTGGTCAGGTTCTCGTTCTCTGCTAGGGCTTGGCCTAAGGCCTTTTCGGTCTCCATTCTGACCTCGAGTTCAGCTGTAGCCTTTTTCCAAGAATCTTCCACCCATTTCTCTGCAGCGAAGACTTCTTGTATGGCTTGCATTGAAATATTGAACAAGTGCATTATTTTTTAAGCAAATTCAAAGTGCGTATGAACGACTTTATGCTAAAGCGTAATGACAGCAGTAATATGGAGGTAATTGGAGGACACTCACCAAGGCCAAGTCCCTTTCGAGGGAGAGAAAGAGATGTGGTTGAGTCATATTATCTAGAGCTTCCATGTCCTTCGGTAGGAGAAGAGGTTGCTCCAATGCATTAGCCAGGTGATGAGCATATCCTTGCTGGAACGCCTTAATACTAGACTGGCAGGAAATGGGGGCCCCATCTAACTTCAGTGCAAAAGACCAGTTGGCCTGCGTACGGCGTACCTCGGCCAGGTCACGGCTTTCCCTACTCTCTACTGAAGAGGACCGCGTCTTACCTTTGCCAACTTTATGTTGTTGTTGTTGTTGTTGTTACTTAAGTTTCTTTTGCCTCTCCATATCTGCCTCCTCGGCCTCGTTCTTCCTCTTCTTCTTAGGCTTTGGGATGGGAATCTTAGGATCAGTCGGAGGAGGGGGTGGTGGCAGAATGGGAGGGGGTTGCGACCCAACTGCGTCCTTTTTGGGAGCCTATATGCCCCTCCTGGACATCAGCTTTCTAAGGGTAGACATGTTGTCTTCCTCGGAACTAGAGTCGGGCTGTGCTATTACCAAACCCTTTATGCTAGAAGTTTCCGCAAGCACGCGTTCTTCGTCCGAGAGGATGACGAGGTGATCCTCTTGAGGTCTTTCAGCTTCTTCAAGGTGAAATTGATCAATTTCCTCTTCAAGCATTTGTTGCGAAGATGTTGGTTCTTCTCGGACGGTTGTCATGTGGGAATGCGCCGAGAGAGGAACTGCGGTGATAGGGTGAGAGTACAAGATGATGGAGGGGTCATTCGGAAGTTCATGGGTAGAAAGGAAGCCCGGTCTTGAAATATCTATCCTTTTACGTCTCTGGTCGCCTGCGGTGATCGCGTTGCCAATCTCTTAGAAATCGTCTGATAAAGGATCGTATCCCAATATCAGATGGGCTGCCCTCACTTGCAGGTCTTCGCTTACGAACACTTCGGATCGAAGAACGTGATTGAGATCCACGACGCTGCAAAGACTTAAACGAGACCGTACGTGTTGTTTGACTACAAAAACATCCGAAGAGACAAGCATGGTTAGGTCAGCAGCGAATGCCAACTAAAAAAAAAAAAGTAATAACAAACAGTGTAACTAGTAATGGTGACATTGATAGGACTAAGTCACAGGTTAGGGAATCTAACTCCTATAGAGTCACACCTGGGTCTACCCATTTGACTGGGCAATGAGAACCGTCAGACCAGTTTCCCGAAGGGATTAGATAGTCGTCTTTCATGCCTTTGTTGGATTTGGGAAGACAGGATATGAGCCTAACAATGTTAGATCTAGATTTAAGGTAATACCCTATGTCTTTAAGCTTATGGCACTCGTACATGTACACAACATCGTGCCATGTGAGGTTCAGACCCATTTGCTCGTTTAGAGCGTCGACACAACCTAGGATTCTAAACACGTTGGGTGTACATTGATCTGGGCATAACCTATGGTTACGTAGGTACTCGCTGGTTACGTTTTTCATGGGAAGGGTCATCCCACCCTCTAGGAATGCGATAATGGGAATAATAACTTCCCCCTCTTTTCTAGCGCCACCTATGGCTTCGGAAGGGCAGTATTTTAAGCCTGCGTCTTGGGGAATATGGTACTTGGCCCGAAAACCCTCCATACCGGCGTCGGTATCTACTAAACACTTAAATCTACCCATTTGGTGGGGGTAAGAACAGATGTTTAGAAAGGGAAAGGATATAATTGGTGGCCGAGGACAATGGCCGAGGAGAAACGAATAAAGAGGATTGAGAACTTACGGGAAAAAGCTAGACGATTCTTCACAAGCTTCTTGAGAGGAAAGAGAATGAGCAATTTTTAGATTTGATTGATTTATGAAAGGATAGATCAAAGTTCGGTTTCCTAAGCGTTTTGGCGTGTGGGAGGCGGTCTCAAATCAAAGTTATCCCGCCCAAATTTTGAGAAGGGACCCGGACCGTTAGATGCGCATCTCACCGTTGAACGTGGGAGACAAGATGTAACTCGCAGCCATTAATGCGAAAGTTACGGATTTCGAAGCGTCAAGGGCGGTTTAAAAGAAGCAAAATGACCCTTACACATGTGGTGATTCGCAGAGCGTGCGGAGGCTTTGCTGTTGGTTCAAAACTCCATTTCTCTCCTCGGATAGGGAGAAAAATAAAGTTTTTAGGGGCTATTGTGGGGATAAAATAAATAAAATATATATATTTGGGCCTTGGGCTTGATTTGGTGATATAAGCCTGTCCAAGCAGATTCTTTGAGGCCCGCAGGCCAGTTCACGCTACAAGGGGTGAAGGAGTTGTCCAAGGAGAAGTATCTCCTCGGACGGGTCAAGTAAAGGTCATGGGACATGACAAGGGTTTTGGAGACAGAATTCCGGAAGATCTGTTGGGTAAAGGCGTGATCCACGCAGTTGTTGGAAGGAAGAACGTGTGAGAAATATCAGAGGAGAAAAAGCTGCTACTACCGCATTAAAGACCCTGCACCTACCTCTCTGGTCGCATTAATGGAGAAATGACCTCTAAACAGTGAGGTTCAGCCTTCCAACTGGTATTTGAAGGTTTCAAGAAGGTGCTGGATGAGACAAGTATCTAGTTGGGAGATTTGTGATACACATGGAAGAAAAAAGGAAGAAGAAGATAGATACAAGAGAAAAAGAGAGAGAAAAAAGGTAGAGAAGGGCAGCAGAAAAAAGGGGAATTGAATACTTAAACTGTAGTTGCAATATTGTTCTAAAAGAAAGAAAGACAATACAAGTGGTCCTCGGTCGTAAGCCGAGGAGAGCTTCTTTGCTATTCTCATCTATTGAACACGCGGATAACGGCAATCTAGTCTGATTTCTCTCTTTATCCAATATCCATAGTCTAGGTTTCAAGCTCATACTCTATAAATTTTATTGTATAAGGCTCTTTGGGCCTGAGTCCATCTGGTGATTGGACCGAGTACAAATTGTGCACTTACATAATCAATATGAATTTACTCTCATGCCCCTATTATAAAACATTATAATGTTTTTATGCTATATTACCAGCTAACATATAAAATACTTTTATAAGCATGTCAATCTATTTTTTTAATTACACAAATTATTTCTAATAAAAAAAAACACACAAATTTATAAAAAAGAAGATAATATATATATATATATATATATATATATATACACACACACTACTGCACATATATATAATAAATAAATAAAAGGCTAAATTATAAATTTCACCCCTAAAGTTGGGGGTGTTTGGATTTTATACTCTAAAATTTCAGAATTTAATTTTACCCCTTAATGTTCTATTTTGTTTGTATCAGCAGCCACTTCGTCCATATTTTCTATTAAGTGCCACATAAACTTGCCAAGTATGTTTAGTTTGCCCAATAAAATGATGTTAATTCATTTTTGTAACCTAAAAAAAATTTAAATAATTAAAAATGACATGGCATAATAAAAATGACTTATCATCATTTTATTGGATGAGTTAAATATGTGTAACAAGTTTATGTGGCACTTAACAGAAAATATGGATGAATGGGCTACCGATGCATATGGAAAAGAACTTTAAGAGGTAAAATCAAAATTCTGAAACTTCAGAATATAAAATTCAAACATCTCCAAACTTTAGGAGTATAGTTTGTCATTTAGCCTAAATAAAACAACAAACAAGTTCGGTAGTGAGTTTCATTGTCTACCCATAGATCTAGCAATTGAGGCATGTAGAGATTATGGTTTGCATAGGGACGGAGCCTAGACTTATGACCTGTTTGGAAGTTTAGAGAGGGAGGAGAGTAGAGGAGAGGAGAGTAGTGGGGAGGAGAGTAGAATGAAATGATTACCCTCCACCTTGTTTGGATGTTTTTAAAATTAATAAGGGGGAAGGGAGTAATTAGCCCTTCCCCTTGTTTGGATGTTTTTAAAATTGGAATGGAGAGGAGAAGAAATGATTAAATAGACAAATTTACCCATATTTGAAAAAATTGCAACATTGGTCTATGATTAATTGGTTTGTAATTTTGTTAATTTAAAAAGGGTAAATTGGAGAATTCATTTGGTCAATAATTTATCTACTCTACTCTCCCTCCAAATCTCTCCAATTTGGGGGAATTAAAAATGAGGGGTTAGAGGTAGTTGAAACCCCCCCAAACCTCTCCAAATCCCTCTCCCTCCTTCCTTAAAAAACTTCCAAACAAGAGATTTAAATTACTCTCTCTCCCTCTACTCTACTCTCCCTCCTTTTTTAAACATCCAAACAAGCCATTAGAGTTAGGGGGCGGCTTTACTGTTGGCTACGTACGACAATTCTGGCCTTCAGCTCTACTGCTTGACTAATTGCTAAGGGATTTTCTATTTTTTATTTTTTATGCTTTTGATGTGTGCGATGTTGCTAGGTAAAAACAAATTTATTTTATTTAAAATTTTTTATAGGGTTGGGTTGCTTGTTTTGGGTAAAATTGGTTGATTGAACTTAATTGTTTTTAGCTTTACTATTGGTAATTTTTGTTGTTAGGCTAATTGTTTTTGGGCTTGTACCTATAAATTTTTTTATGACCTTTAGAAAGAGGAAAATGCCAGAGTTACAATTTGTTTTTACAAATTGTTGATGTGGTGAGTGATTATTGGTAAGTAAAAAAGTGATATAAGTGATAGGTCTAGATGTAAATCAATAAGAATTTACTATCTCAATAGTTTGTTAAAATGTTGTAGAAAAGTTTGTGACTATAACATTACTTTTAAAAGAATCAATAATATTATTAAAGGGGGCAAAGTGTAATTTTATAGAATGAAATTACTAACATTTGTAGCTATATACACACACACACTAATATTTTTTAATAAAAAAAATTAGGGGGGGCCATTGCCCCCAGTGCCCAAGTCTACCTCTGTCCATTGGGATAGACCCAGGGCTGGCCCAAGCGTTTCGGAGGCTTAAGGCGAAATTTTCAAATGTGGCATTTATGTTATCACTTAAATAATATTTAACTAGCATTTTATACAATAATTTTTTTTTAAATCCATTCTTTTTACTTTTTAATATGATTTTTTTTTTAGAAGATGCTAAAGTTATAACAAATTTTACTACAAACTGGTGTTGTAATAAATGTGATCAATGACATAAGGCTTATAAAAATACTAGAAATATTACAAAATTTACAACATGAGAATTACAAAGATATATCACCAATCACAAATATTCATTCAAAAATGCATTCAATAGTTTGTTGAAATCCACCTATCATATTCATTGTCACATCAAATTATAAAAGTTATGGAGTCCACCACGCACCCTTGGTGCAGTGATCACTCCACAAGTATAAGCTTTTGTGGGGTGTGGGGGCCAATGGCCGAGATTTAAGTCTCTAGAAGAAAGTTTCTCACATATATACACTTAGATTAGGCTAAAGTAGAATTTTTATCTTATATAAAAATAATTAAATAAATAAAAGTTATGTAGTAAAATTTATAGTATTTTTAACATTTTCCTATTTGAATTACTTGTAATTAGTAACACGGATATTTGTAAAACTTATTTATTTAAATTTGTCTTTATCTCTATCTCTAGCATTACTTAATTCTTTAAGCTTTCTTAATAGTAAAAAAAATGTAAACTAAAATGTCTTAATATCTCCCAAAAATATTTATATTTAAAAAAAAATAAAAATAAAAAAATTGCCCCCAAATTTGGAGCTTTCTCTAGTAAGGGGGCCCTAGGCAATGACCTAATTGGCCTAAGCCTAGAGCCTGCATTAGACCTCTTCCGCAACCTTTCCCAAACTTCAACATTTTCTCTCTCATCCTTCTCTTTCATAGAGACAAAATCAACAATTCACAAATTTTTACACACACACGCAATTCCAACACCAAGAAGTAGCAAATTAAGCTATACAATCACAAATTCCAGCTAACATCGGATGCATGAACCACATAACAATGAGTACTCATGGGCAAAGAAGCAAGAGCAATATGGAAAAATTAAAGAGATGTACAAGCAGGCGTTTGATTTTAAGTCCAACTCATGCAGTTGTAGCCCTTGCTTTCATCGAAGGTAGTTGTGATCATCACTGTGGTTCAGGCAATCAAAATTTTCGGTTGAATGGCATTTGTCAATGTGAATCACTGGATCTGGATCATGAGCTTGAAGTCTCAACCATGAGTGGTGAGAGTTTCCATGCACAAATTGGAGTCTTCATTGAGGGCAAAAAAATAACTCAAGACTTAGGGTACTTAAAATTTTTGATGGAAATGGTCACATCACAATCAGAGCTTCTCTCTTTGTGAGTGTCTGTGTGGAGAGAGAAAGAGAGAAAATGGATGGATGGGGTGGGAAAATGAATAAAAAGCAAAAACAAAACAAACAAAATGTTGAACTATAGTACCTCACCATGCTTGGCCTAGATTTCAAAATTTTGACATGGTGGTGCCATGCAAGGTTGCGGGGTGTGATTTTTTGGCTGGGTTTTAGTTAATTAAATTATTGACTAAAAATGCTATTTGCATGGCCCTAATACTCTAAGTTCATCTAAACAAAATTTATATGACACAAAAAAAAAAATTTATTTTGAAATGATCCTCTCCAATTACTTTAAAATGAAAATCATGATTATGGTTTGGAAGTTAATCAATCTAAAGGTGCCTTACACTTTAAAATCAATTGTAATGTTGATGGAATGAAATTAAGGTGTTATCATGTACATATAGATTCATACAAACTATATGTGAAACATGAAAATATGAAATAGACTGTTTTACAGGTAAATAAGAATGAAAATTTTCTTCTCATGTTATAATGTGGTGATACCATTAGTGTACCATAATTTATAAAGGGTTGTGTTAACGGACACCGTAAGGTGCCCGTTAACAACATATTTTGCTGCAGTTTTTCAACTTTTTTGGTAATTTTTGACAGTTTTTTATCTGTTTTGGTAATTTTTTTGACAATTTTATTTCTTTTTTTTTATGTGAGACCCAAAAAGGGAAATGTTAACTAACACTAAACGGTACTTGTTAACATTTCCCTTTTATAAAATACAAACCGTATACAGTGAGGACCACAGCCAACTTTGACTTGCACATTGCCTTAATTAAACATTTTTCTCATGTCATCAGGATTTAGGAGGAGTTAACTTGGCAGAGCTTCCCAAATCAATCAATGACCATACAAATAACGTTACTAAAAATCTCTTATCAAATAGGCCTAAATATTTTTCAATTGGAAATACCAGGAGTGCTTGAAAAGAATAATGAGATCTTGACCCGATAAAAGTTGAAACAATTGCTTTTTAACTCTGTAGTTTGAAAGATGGTAGATAAAGCGGATTAAAGAGAATTGTAGATAAAGCACGTGAAAGAAAATGTAGGGGAGAATCTCGTAGTCGTAGGGTGGCTGGCTCATCAAACACAAACACAAACACAAGATCCTGAGCAACAAATCATTGCTCCCACTTGCATGTTCATTCTAATCATTCTTTCTATTTTATTATCCCTTACTTCCCGCTTAACGGTCGTGTTCCTTGTGTTGCAGACAATGCTAGTTTCTAATCTACCAAAAGGGCCATCTGGTAAATTCACAGACCCGGCCAACTGGACAGTCTAAATTAAAAAATCAACATCATATGGGTAATATATATATACACACCAGGTTGGCCCAACACTATCCCTTCAATTCCCAGTATGCATACTTCGACACAACTTATATACTTGTAAATTTGTAATTGAATTATATCACTTATGTGGGTGTCAAGTTCTGCTAGATGGAGCAAATACTAGGGCCCACAACTTATTTTTTAGTAGGTTTTACTCTCAATCTCACTAATGGCGCTCCAACCCAAGCTTGGCTGCTTCCTACCAGGTCTCACACTCTCAAATATTCCACTCCTCCCTCTATATCCAGTTCCAATTGTTTCACCCTTTTTTCCCTCTACAATTTCTCAACCCCTTTTACGATGACCTTGCCCTCCTTTTATATGCATGAGTGAGTGGGGTTGCCATCATTTTATTCCCACTCACTCATGTGTTCCCACGTCTCTCAGAATTCCAAGGGATTCTTGCGTAAGCAGAGGATTCCCTTGGAACTTGTTCTAGACGCCGGTTTAGGCTCGGTAGTGGATTCTTTCTCAGTCCTTAGTTCTCGATTACTAACCGCACCCAGATTGAACGTCTAGGCCCTCCCAGTGCTCAGCTAATGGTCGGGCCTAATGCTAAGATCTCTCAGGTGGTCCTTTTATCGTTCCTCGGGCTCATCATACTTAATGGGCCTTGGGCCTTATGCTGACCCTTATTCATATGGTCGACCCAATCCTCCGAGCCCGGTCCACCTATAATATATATATATATATAGAGAGAGAGAGAGAGAGAGAGAGAGAGAGAGAGAGAGAGAGAGAGAGATTAGCTGATAGGTTTGACTGTTGAATAATTATCATTTATTTTGTATTTTAAAACGGAGCATTAGTTTAGGATAGGTGTTATTTTATCTCTTTGTTTTAGGATAGCTTAAGTTTATCTCTATCTCATTGTTATGATGAAATTTCTATCATGTAAAGCCGTAAAGGTCCTATATAAGACCTACAAATAATAATAGAACGTAAGCATAAAATTAATCCGCCGTAATGCTATTTGCACCAGGACATAAATGTAAGAAACTTTTTTTGATTAGAGGGAGTTGGCCTGATGAAGATGAAGAAGAATCACTTGAGGACAAGGGATGATTTAAGCAGGAGGAAATTTTTCATGTTGTGTATTGAGTGGGACAATCCGAAGTTGGCAGCAGTTGCGCAGGATTAAAATTGCTACAAGCGTGTTCTATTAGGAGTCCTAGTATGTAACCCATACAAATGCTTTTTTTATTTTTATTTTTTGAGGTAACGTACAAATGTTTGATACATTTAAAATTGAACAAAATTTTTATTATAAAAATATAATAAATAATTAGCCAAATTTTTCTTTTTTAAAAAGCATGTAAGGCATGCATTAATGCATACATATAGATACATTTAAAATTAAACATAATTTTTATCATAAACATATAAATAATTAGTCAAAAAATTTTTTTAAAGTAAACGTAATTAGTCACATATTAAAATTCTTACATAAATTTAACACTACTTATGATCATTTTTTTTTCTATTTTTTAATAAAATAAGATAGAACATGCAGTGATTTTTGTTGTATGGTGATTTTTATAGAAACCAAGTTGCTGCTCTTTCTTCTTCCAACTTTGTTTTTAATACTAGACACTGCAATGTTGTAGCAGATGCTCTAGCAAAGAAAGCCAAGAATTTTAGGGAGACTCGGGTGTAAATTGATTCCCTCCCTGAGGACATTGTCCCCCTTGTAGAATTTGACATTCATTGAAGTTTTGTTTTGCCTTTGAATAAAAGCTCAGGCTACTAATAGTCTGGTTTGTCAAAAAAAAAAAGGATAATTATAATATGGTCTCCACATAAATTTAGACATATTGCACAAAATTGGACTTTAATTGCAAATTCTAATTGAGACACACACACACACACACATATATATATATATATATATATATATATATATAGATTAGTTGATAGGTTTTATTATTGAATAATTATCCTCTGTTTTGTATTGTCAAACGGAGCATTAGTTTAGGATAGGTGTTATCTTATCTCTTTGTTTTAGGATAGCTTAAGTTTATCTCTATCTCATTGTTATGATGAAATTTCTATCATGTAAAGGTCCTATAGAAGACTCATGAATAATAATAGAACATAAGCAGCAAATTAATCAGCACTAATGCTATTTGGGATGTTTGGTTATTCCTCGAACTAAAACTATTTTAATTGCTTTTACTATTTTTCTCCAAAAAAAAACTTTTACTAAGATTGTTTGAGTTGTAACCCGTAATATCATCATTTGACATATAAGCAAGTTATGATAAAGTTTGTGCCCCTAAACTTTTTGTTCTTAGTCACATCTTATCTTGTACATCACTTATGTTGTAAGTGGAAATTTTCACCCTATTTGAGAGAGATGAAGTATATCCCTGGAGTACCTTTTAATCACCGCCTTATAAGTAGCCAATAATATCATGAATCTGTGATTGCCTCTAATATAAAGTATCCCACATTATGGCCAAATAAAATTTACTGCGATTGGTTCTGGTTAAGGAGGGGCATATGATATCTTTGGGAAACGCTATCCTACACTCCTAAAGAAATAAAAAGAAAGCAAAGCTTGCATCAGCTAAATCGTTAATATTGTAAAATAGGTAGACAACACGGCTCACGCAATTTATATGTTTCGAGAAAACAACTCACGCAATTAGTAAGGCGATGGACATCATCCTAAAGAGGAGTGCACTTGCCTTCTTCTGTTGTATATCAAAGCTTTACCTAACAAGTAACATCGCGATCAAGACGTGATCAGCTTAGCTATGTGTCCATTGTTGTAACTTGCAAGGCTTTTTTTTGGCACAAAAGTAGGGTTTTTAGGAACTATTTAAAGAATAATACTGTTGATGAATAAGAAGATAATTACAATAGATAGGGAGCACCAAAGGCTAATTTGACACCGGAATAAGTTGCCCCTTCAAATATTGGAAGTAAAGTTGATTACTACCAACAACCTATCAAGGCGACAATGTGTATTGGTGGGTCATATTTGTATTATCTTAAAGTAAGGTTTTTTTTTTTTTTTGAGAGAGAAATAAATAAGGATATTCTATTACGTGTCAGTTTGGGAATAGCTTATTTAGTTGAAATTAAAAACTTTTGCTAAGGTAAAGTTAGCTGAATAGTGTAGTGGGATCTATGAATAGTATAAAAAATTGCAATGGAACCTATGAATAGTAGCAAAAATAAGTTAAAAGTTGAGATAAGCCAAAAAATTCAACTCCTCCCAAACGCAAGCTACATAGGACAACTTGAATATGACTTAATTAATAATTGTGTCAAAATCCCCCAAGCTTAACAAAATATGTGCATTAAGTGGATTGATACAATACTACTCATTCAACTAATTTACTAATTTTGCCGTTTATTCTCAAAAAAAAAAACTAATTAAGTATGTTGTGTAGGATTGACACAAGATATAATTTATTTCAACCTATTTAAAAACACGCGCGCACACACACATATAGATATGTGACTAAAATTAATTAACATATTTCAAGCCTATAAATTATAATAATAGATAGATAAATGAATTACATACACACACATATATATGTGACTAAAATTAAGTAACATATTTTAAGCCCATAAATTATAATAATAGATAGATAAATGAATTACATATAGATTATGTTTCATAATAATATCATTAAAGTTTTAATAGCATACAATCTAATTTTTTTTATAGTAAAATTTATGATTTCAACATTATGAAATTCCATTCAAATTTAAAATATGCAATATAAGAAAAATAATACCAAAATAAGAGTTCTTTTTTCTTTGGATAAAAGGGTCAGTGCCTTAGATTTTCAATGAAAATTTTAATGACATAATCATTAAAAGCCTTTTAATTAATCAACTTTATATTTTAAATTCAATTTTATGATGGATTCAAATGAATTTTATTATTTAGGTTAAATGGGTTTGTGTCAAAAGACTCAAAATGAGTTGAAACTTGAAATGTCTTGACATGAAGAATGAACCTGAACCCGGTCATTTTGGGTTTTTCATATGAACCTTGATTTACCCCAATTAGATTCTAGTCAACTCTCATACAAACTTGGTCAAAGTATTCTAGCCTCCAGGGCAAATATTTAGTTATGAACTTATGAAATTCGACATTCTACTGCTTATTTATGCTCAGTCACCTCGTCAAACTTGGTAAACAATAACAAAAGTATGTCAAGGCGTGGTGAAAAAGATCTAAATTAGGATATGGTCTTTAATATATGAAGTTTATCTTATGCCATCCAATTAGGATGAATTGGTTTGGTTGGCATAATTATTGAGATCTTTCGGTGTAAATTTTAAGAAAACTTGATTTAGAGTTCAGGCTAAATAATGATTTTCATAAATAAAATAAAAAAGGACAAAATATAGTGTATGTATATATATTGCATCAAATGGATGTCATTTTTTCCCTTGCGTAATGTGACACACTATAAGTATATTAAAATTATTAATTAACATAGTTTCCTTTAAGTGAAAATTCAATTACTAAAAGTTTCTAAAAATTTGAAAAAAATTATATTGTTTATTATATATTAGTTTAATACAATACAATTTTTTTTGGGTCATGTAAAGCTTTATAAGTACTTATTACAAGCGAAAATCTATTCGTGAAGTTTTGAGTAATTTAAAAAAAGAAAAAAAAAAGAAGAAGCTATGTGTAATAAAACTCACCTACCAAAAATTTAAAATAAATTGAAAGAGTTTTAACCATTTAATTTAATTTAAATTATTTTATTACTTTATTATAAATGTAGGTTTCGATAAGGACTTACATAATGTACTTTTACCAATTACCACATAACTTTTTAAAGTCTTCTCAAAAAAAAAAAAACATAACTTTTTAAAAATGATTCTTTAAGTTTTACAATACATTCTAAAGTTCAATAATTTTAATCAGTTATTATATTATTTTCTTTAGCTTACATGTAGCTTTATATTATTATTTTTTAAAATTATCAAATTACCAGCAATGCTATTATGCTAAATTGCTAATACTAAAGCGATATAAGGTGGGGGAGGAGGGTTTTGCTGTTGGAAATTTAAATAACTTGTACTTACTAATTAAAACCAGCATTGGCATGTTTAAAAAATTAAAAGGGGGGGGGGGGGGGGGTAAATGCAAAACAAAAAAGACACAATTTGAAAGCAGTGACTGTGTGAGCTTCATCTTCATCTACTAAAAACTAGGTGGAAACTAAATTATTGGAAAAACATATCCAAATCAAATTAATTTATGTTGATAAAAAACGGATAAATCAAAACTTACTTGTGAATATCTTTTTGTGACATTAATGTGAAACAAAGAACAAGTTTTTCAAAAGGTGGGGTTGTCTAGGTCACAACAAATTTTGACCAATTTCCCACATTTTCTGAATGTGTAACAAATTTGAGATTTATGAATCAATTGATTATAAATGATTCAAAGTTCAAGGAATGGTTTGAGTATATTAATCACAAAGTATATATATATAAACATTTGAAGATTTTGGAAATAAAGAGATTTCAATAAAAAAAAAATTTAGATAAATTTAGTTTTTGTTAATTTATGTGAAAAAACTAGAATATAGTTTTTAAAAAAATCAAAGTATAAATATGTTTTTAAAAAAAATTGAATTTGGTAAGAATTGGGTGTAAAACTCATCTAATAAAATATTGTCACAACAAATTTTTACTTAAAACTCAATACATCTTACAATAACACCATATCAGTCTTTTACTCAAAACCTAAAATATAATGTTTATTTAGATGTTATCATATGTGATCAGATGTATTTATATTTTAGTAATGTAATGATGTAGCATGTCCTTATTGGATGGTGTAAACCTTTTGATTTACACCAAGTCCTTATAAAATTTAGTCTCTTTAAAAAAAATGTTGTTAAGTATGTATACTTAAAAAAAATCTTAAAGATATATCCTTACATATTTGAACATTTACCGTAATTAGGATTATGAAACCCTAAACCACACTTTTATATATATTGATTTTTACAGTGTATTGTTTTTTATATGAAAGTCTAAGGTTAGTTATATTCATTTAAAGAGAATAACAACCTTATTAGTGATAAGTTGTATACATCAATTATTTAAATTAATTGGACATTTGTAAAATCATAATGCACAATTCTAATAATTGTTTTAAACATAAAGAGAAAACAAAGGGTTTTAATCCATACACTTTATAACTTGTAATTTAAATGAAGATGTTTAGTTTTTGTATCATTGTTTATTTTTGTACTTATATAGTACTTAAATTATTTTTTTAATTAAAAATAGATTTAAAAAATCGAGTATTTTCCCAATAGTGGAATTTTTTTTTTCAAATTTAATAATAAATATACTGTTTTGTAATACACATATTGGGTTATAATTAAAGTACTTGATTTATATTTTAAAATTATTTTATTGGACTATTTTATATTACTATACAAAGTATAAAAATATAATATATATGAAGAAAAAATATTTAATATTTAACCTTCATATTTATATCTAGCCTTCTATATTTTTTTACAACCTTTAAAAAAGGAAATTCATTAAAAAGACCGTTTTTAATAGATTTTATTTATTAATATAGTGTGCATGTTTATCATTTATGTAGAAAGTAGAGTTTTAGTAGTAGAGCTTTAATTGATAATCATTCTAATGTTTGAAAAATTAAAATGACTAATATTATAAAAATTTTGGATTTAATTGCTCCCAACAAGTGAGAATAAGCATGTTCAAAGCCCAAACCATTGGGTCACGCATATTTTGTTCGTAAGTAATGAGAAATTAATATATATATATATATACACACACATATACACACAATTTTAAGTATCAAACTTATTAAAAAATTAAATGACATGTTACAGTTTGATCTTGGTTGAACCTCGGTCCAATTTCAAAAACCTTAAACCTCACAATTTTCAAGTTATTTGAAGTAGGGGTGTTAATTTGGGTTAGTGTATCGGGTACGTGTCATGTCGAAGTAGGAGTTCGACTAAATGGTTCAACCCGAATCCAACCCATTTAATAATCATGTCATGATCTTTCAACCTTAACTCGATTTGTTAATAAGGTGGGTTGACCTGACCCAACTTACTTGACACGCTTAGTAAATGGGTTGTGTTGGGTTGACGCGAATATAACACAACCCATTTCAACTTATTTAATATTAAATATAATATCCATTTAGAAATAAGTTTTTTTTTTTTTTTACATCCCAAAAGTAGTGCATACACTTCAAGTCTCCAACCTATTTCAATTTTCAATTATATCCCTTGTAAGTTTTTGTAATTACTCACTTTTCTTTTTAAGTTTACAAAGGTTAGGTCATTTTGTAGTTTTACTCTGGTTATGTAAAGTATTATAAACCCGGTTTAAAACACTAATATTATTATTTTCGTGTGTGTTCTAATAAATATTACTATTTACTCAAAAAAAAAGTAGAGATTTTTATCCCACATTGGTTGTGTGTGTTTAGTGTTCGCTGTTTATAACCTCAGTTTACAACTACAAAGGTTAGGTCATTCTATAGTTGTACTTTGATTATGTAATGTATTATAAACCTGGTTTAAAACACTAATATTATTATTTTCGTATGTGTTCTAATAAGTATTATTGTTTACTAAAAAAAAGTAAGGATGTTTATCCCACATTAGTTGTGTGTGTTTAGTGTCCGTTGTTTATAACTGTAAAGGTTAGACAATTTTGTAGTTGTACTCTGGTTATGTAATGTATTATAAACCCGGTTTAAAACACTAATATTACAATTTTCGTGTGTGTTCTAATAAGTATTATTATTTACTAAAAAAAAAGTATGGATGTTTATCCTACATTTGTTATGTGTTTAATATTACTATTTTCATGTGTGTTCTAATAAGTATTATTGTTTATTCAAAAAAAAAAGTAAGGATGTTTATCCCACATTAGTTGTGTGTATTCGCTGTTTATAACCCCGGTTTACAACTACAAAGGTTAGGTCCTTTTGTAATTATACTCTAGTTATATAATGTATTATAAACTCGGTTTAAAATACTAATATTACTATTTTCGTATGTATTCTAATAAGTATTTTTGTTTACTAAAAAAAAAAAAGTTTAGATATAAAAGTTATTTAACAAATCTAAAATAAAATGAATATTATTTGTTATATGAGTTAAACGAGTTATGTTAACTGTGTCATTTCGAGTTGACACGAATAAATTGGTGTGTCAAACGTATCTATTGCGGGTTATTCGGGTTGACACATTTCTTATCATGTCGCATTCGGGTCGACTATGACCCAAACCTTAATCCGCAAAAACCATGCTGTGTTCGCGGATTGGGTCAACATTGACACTCCTAATTTGAACGGTGTAAGTTTTAAAATCATGCTTAAAACTCTTTTTTATATATTCTTTTTATAAAAAAATTCCAATCATGGAAAGTAATAAGACCTTAACGTAAGATAAACATTCCGAAACATTTACATCTCAGATCACGAGTTGAAGGTGTAAATCAAGGTCTTGACAAGGTGGCAATTTATTTAAAAGCCCTAACGACATTTTACCTCATGAATCCATCTAAACCAAAATCCGTATGACATTATGAACGCATGAATTCGTGTCTTGTGGCACCATGATTCCTTCCCAAGATCATGCTAAATTTATTTTAGAGAATGATTCTCAAGATGCCAATGTTTCTATGGCCACCTTAACAAACTCACATTTTTGGACATTTGAAAGGATAAAATACCTCTCAAAATTTCTCATTAAAAAAAAAAAATATATATATATATATATATATATATATATATATATATCCCCCAAGTTAGGAGAATTTGGAGGGGTAGGTATTCCATTTATATTATTAAAAAAAAATTAATTATCAATTTTTATACATATTAATTTCTTTGAATTGTCAAATTGGCCTTCCTTTTCTCCTCCCCACTTGTGCCTAGCATTCTTTGAAATCCATTATTTTAATAGGTTTTACAGTAACACAACCATACGTTACCAAACTCTATACAAGAAATAGCAAGATGAAATCCAAAACTTGTTCATCATCGAGAAGGTATGGTTCCCAATTTTTTCGAATATCCCCAAAAGGGACAAATGAGAAGGTGAAACGTAAAGGCTAAAGGGTTTGGTTTGGGTCTAGGTGGGTTGGCTTGTACATGTTAGCTAGGTTGTTTGGTAAAAACTTTTAGTTGCAATTTTTTCTTTTTGATAAAGTTTAGCTATAAAATTGGTTGTAGTCTAAGGCTACAACTTTACTCAATAAAATAATTATTACTATATATTTTGGAAATATAACTGTTGAATTGCATGTTATTTACACTTTTAATACAAGTCAAATTTTACGTCAATTAGATATTATATACTATATGATCTATAAGCTTATATTTTATGCATAATTTTAAACTACGAAAACTAATAATTTATACAATTTATTGATAACATAATTATTTATCTTTAATTTTCTATAAATTTTGTAAACATGTAGAATATAAGAAGAAGATGTAATTAAATGATGAAATTCTCAAAACTCATTTCCAATAAAAAGTTATTGAGTAAGATTGTAACTTTAGGTTACAATCAATTTTGTAACTAAACTTTGTCTTTTTTTTTTTAATCATCATATATTTTTTTAGGCAAAGTTTATGCTTTAATAAACTCTATTTTAAAAAGCTGGATCGAAGTTGCATAAATTCAATATTTGGACATGTCCTATGCCGAATTCACACATCGAATCTGGATCGGCATCAATCTGGGGTTCTCTTCTGGATGCTTGAAGAACATAATGAGGGCATTTATGTCATTTTATTTTTGGTCGAGGCATTTAAATAAGTGCCGAAATGAAATGATCATCCAAATATTTTTAAAAATAATGTCTTGGTTGTAGTAATTAGGACCACGCGTCAATGAGAACCGAGAGTTTCACGTATTCTAAGGTTATCCTTTTTCTATTTATCTAAAATGGCCACTCATCCACTATGATTGTTTCCCCCTGATCAGGTAAGGCAATTGCCCATTGCAAATCCGTACAGATAATAGCCAGTACCACGCAGTTTTTGACGCGTGTCCAATAAAAATCTGAATTTCTTTTTTTACAACCACCAACTCTAAAATGTCATTGCTCGTACCACAAGATTATTTCCCATCAATAAAAAATATTTTCCTTTTAGAAAGCTGAGCTCGAAATTGGTTATAAGTTATTCATCTGACTAATAATTAAAAAGGTTATGCTAATGATTGCTTTTAGGGTATTAGTTAATAATTTATTTTATAAAAATTTTGACACTATTTTTATGGGAAATAAAAAAAATTGTCAAAATATTAATTGATTTTTTTTCTTTTCCCATAAAAACTTTCTTTAAATGGATTATTAACTAATGCACTAAGGGCATTTATTAGTATTTCCCATAATTAAATAAGAGATCTAGGATTCAATACTATCATTATGAGCTAACGCCATAAATTATAAATCTTTCTAAAAAAAAAAAAATCTTATCAAACCATTTATTTATATTGAGCGACTTGCTTCTATTCTCATTAGGATTAGGTATAGATAGGAAATCTATAAATCAACAAAAGCAAACCAAATTCTTATAGTTCGGAGCCCAACTCCAACTACTTCTTCGTAAGTGAGGTGACGTACTTATTTTGGTTTGAACATGAGATCGACCTTTTTTGGTTGACGTAGCCACGACTTTGGTCGTAGTCAGTTTAAATACATAAACCCCTAGTAATAACCAGTAATAAAAGGTAGGATAATAGGTTCTCGTACTGTGACCTACACCCCTAGCCTCCTACCTTATAGCCCACTCTCAAGAAATTTTCAAAATTTCCACGATCTTTTCTACTTGGATAGAACTCAATTCACCAGATAGATTATAAAACTTAAAAAAAAAAAAAAAATCTTATCAAGCCATTTATTTATAATATATAAAAAAATTCATACAACTCTTAAAATATATTATGTGACTAAACTCATACGTACATGGATGTAGAATTAGCTTAACATATTTTAGGACCCTTTTTTATTTTTTGAGAATAATATATTTTGGGACGTAATGCAACAACTTTAAGCGAAAATTTTTATTTATATTTAAATATTATTTGAATAACACTTATATATATATATATATATATATATATATATATATATATATATATATATATATATATATATATATATATATATATATTGCATTTTGAGATGCAAAATTACTACTAATTTAGGATTTTGTGTTCAAGTTTGCTAACAATTCTTTTTCAACTAGTATAGTCACTTGACTTTTTTTTTTTTTTGGTTATCTTAGATAATATTTTATCAATTTTTACAGACACTGTACAATTGTGTCATGTATATTAATAATATTTTGTAAGCAATAAATGAAATATGAATTAGAAAAATAATCTAGTTTTTTTTATATATATAATTTAGTACGCTAATCTGAGTATTTTGTAAAAATTTTAGAATAAAAGTAAATATAAACCATTAATACAAGAATAAATATCATGTTTGGGATGGTCACTGTCTCTCTTGACAATGTTGGATTTTCAGGTATTGAACATTAGATTTTAATAAGAATTTTATGAAAAACTAATAGGGAAAATTACCACCTTAAATTATACCATAAATTACACTTTGCACCATAAACTTTCATAATGCATTATTAGCACCATAAACTATAATCCATGTTACACTTTACACTTCATTGTCAATTATACTGTTATCTTGGATGACATCACTTGAAAAGACTCAATTGCCCCTATTCTCAATCCCTTAAAAACAAATGAGAAATTACACTTTATCACATTAAACTTTGGTTTTCCATCCAATATAATGGCAGGGTGCAAAGTATAATATGAATTATCGTATAAAAATGCTAACCGTGCATTCTGAAACTTTATATTGCAAAGTGTAATTTAGAATATAGTTTAGGATGATAAAGTATAATTACCTCCAAAAGTATTAATTCTAATTCTAATTTTGATAGAGAGAAAAATGAAGAGTTTATTTAACTCCCACGTGTTTGGGAGATTACAAATTTTTTATACTCTTAAATTGCCATAAATAGTGTAATGCTTCTTACTAATATATATATATATATATTTTTAAATATAATTTCAATTTATAATGTCCACTCCATGATATTTTTTTAAAACGTATTTTTTATTTATTATGTAAAACAGATAGACGGAGAATTGTATTGGCCAATATAGAAGTTTAAGGACTTTATTTATTTATTTTTGGATAGGTTAGGGGCTTACTTTTTATTATTATTATTATTATTATTATATTTTTTGCTAATATAAGTAGGTCTAATATAGTCTATTGTATAAAGGATCGAGTTATTCTTATATGGATGGTCTTTTTAATTGTCACGTGACGTATTAAAGGAAGAGAGCTCCAAACCTTTTGGAGTTCAACTTTTTCCGCTAAAAATTTAACAAAATATTGTCACTTTGGGTCAATAAGCTAGTGGGTTCAATGAAGTTGAAGGGTGTTTCAATAATAAAAAAAAATAAATGCTAAAGGTTAAACTGTATAAATAAAGCTTACAAACTGATTTGATAATGGATGTGATTGGTGGGTTTCAACCATTTCATAAAATGAATATTTGAATTGCTTTTTCTGCTCCTACTGGTTCAGTTGGTCCAGGTTTAATAACTATGGTTTTTATTTATTTATTTATATTTTATGATTAACAGTTTGTTACTGACTTTCATTGATGAGCAAAAAAATAATTTTATTAACCAGTAACAACTAACCATCTATGATTTGTAGTGAAAGTATTGTAAAAATGTTACGTACATAATACTTTTCATAAGTTTAATGTAGTGAACTTGTAGTACCTATAACATTTCTAAGAAACCTATCAACCCTCCAGTTACATCTACAAATACAATATTATTGGTTTGTAGGATTTTTAGACTTATTTTTATATATAATAAACAAGCGTTTGGTTAACAAATAACCTTTGGGTATTTATTAATGGATCATTTTAAGAAAATTTTAGTATTATTTTTATGCAAAATATAAAAAGCTATAAAAAAATATAGTTATTTTTTTATTTTCCTATAAAACGTTTATAAAAATATTTCATATATGTCTACAAAATGAGAAGTTGTTATTTATTTTAATTTAAACCTACCATAGAAATTACTTTTTTTTCCTACTAATAAAGTTTTGTAAAAATATTGTAGACAATTAACAAGATTGTTTCAACTTTCCAAACAGTAGTACCATTGTACCAAACTCTAAGCTATTTTTTTACAAAGACGTATGCGGCTATTTGTTTTTATTTTTTATATAAATTTTTTTTTGAGAATTTAATTCAGAAGTTGATTAAGAAATTTTTATGATATTATCTTCCAATTTTGCCTCTAAACTTAGTGCATAAGTTTAAAATAAGAGAAATACTATGTCCACAATATTTTCACAACACTTTTATAACAAATCATAGGTGGCAAATTGTTATTAGTTCTAATTTAAATTTACTATTAAATTACTTTTTTACCATTAATAACTACCCGTAACAACTTACCACTTGTAATTCGGTATGAAAATATTATAAAAATATTATCTGACAATTAACAAGAATGTTTCGACTTTCGAAACAATAGTACCAAACTCCTATGCTATTTTTTTTTGTTATTGGTTCTAATTTAAATATAACATTAAAATTATTTTTTTATCGTTAATAATAATTTGTAACAACCTACAAATTTTAATTTATTATGAAAATGTTGTAAAAATAACTGTGTCCAATTAGCAAGAATGTTTCGTCAATCGAAACAGTGGTATCAAACTCCTGAACTATTTTTACGTCCAAGTTAGAAATACGTCATTACCTAAACCACCTTTACCAGTTACCTAAACCGTTTCAATAACTCAATCATGATATCAAAAAGGGGCAATTCCGTCATTTCAAAAACAACTAAACCAACCAACCAAACCGGCTCGACGGTGCCAGCGTGGCAGGAGACAGAGAGATTTTATATCATAAAAAAAGAAAGAAAAAGAAAAAAGAAAAGACTTTCCCGTTGCCTTTACGGCTTTACCGAGACCACAAAACGGACTCACATAACGCCGTTAAATCACAGACTTGACGGTGACCACCACACCCCACTCGTGTTTGTAGGAGCTGAGTCCAAACATTTTCAATTTTTTTTTTTCTTTTTCTTTAATCTCCGTTTACTCACAGCCCAAACAGGTCCAAACTCTCTCTCTCTCATCTTTTGTTTTTTTCTTCTTTACCTCTCTGGCGAGCTCTCGGAATCTCGCCGGAGAACCGCTCTGCGTCGCCGGAAACTGGCGGAGCTGTGAAATGTGAAGGAGAGAGAAAATTCAGAGAAACATGATGGTATGATATAACAATTGAAAGAAAAAAAAATTCAGAAGGACGGAAGAGAGAGAGGTTAACGTGCAATGCAGGGAAAAAAGGCATCAAAGAGTTTGGAAGATCTTGCACGGCACAGATTCCAAGACTAGATAGAAGAGTAGATGATGATCCTTTCTTTCCTATTTCAAATCTCCTTGCCTTAAGCCGTAATTTATTCCATCTCTCTCTCTCTCTCTCTCTTCCTTCATATACACCAATTTTGCTCTCCAAAATCCAAAAACCTCTTCAATGTGTCAATTTTTGATGCGTCCTCGTTTCTGATCCTTTTGTTTAATCGGAAAGTTCAACTTGTAGAGGTAAGAAACTGTGCCATCGGTTTGCTCA
Organism: Castanea sativa; assembly: GCF_040712315.1. NCBI lineage: Eukaryota > Viridiplantae > Streptophyta > Magnoliopsida > Fagales > Fagaceae > Castanea > Castanea sativa. The sequence continues at coordinate 37,006,195 of NC_134015.1, read as the reverse complement.
ATTTTCAGTTTTTTGTTTAAATTTTTTTTTTGGTTTTGGTTTGGTAATTTCGCGCGTGTTATCTTTTAACTGAGTTTTAATTCTTTGCTGATCTTCCTGAAAATTGCTCGTGGATTTGCAATTATTAACATGTGCAAGATTTTAAAAAATATAATTTAATGCTTTTTATTAGTTTCTCTTTCTATTTTTGTCATAATTTTGATGCGTTTATATCCAAGATCTTAAGCTGATCCAAGTAGTAGATTTTGGTTTTTAATAATTCTTCTTCTATACGTGTGCTACTGCCTGCTGCTATAACTATTGGATTGTTTTACTGTATCTTAATTTGCTGAACCAGTACAATTACCATGCAGAATTTCTATTTTCTTTTGTTGGAGGGAAAACTTTTGAGTTATATATAGAGGTATGCATTTGGTTCTCGCTACCGGAAATGGAAGTTTGAAGGGAATTTTTTTGATTTTACTTTTTAGCAGTCCTAGGGTTTCGACATGCCATTTGAGATAATGGACTTACCAGGTTTGTCCTCATCGTCCTACTTCTCTGAAAGTCTTCCCAACGAGGTATTGAGCTTTCCATTGCTTGTTTATGTTACAATTCAGTGTATCTTCTGTTATTAGAGTTCTTGGCTTAATACATTTTTAAATACTATCGTTATAATGCGTTGAGTTCGTTTTCCCAATTGTCCTTATTTCTTTTTGTTATTATGTTTTGGCAGAGACAAGTCGGTTTTTGGAATTCAAATAACGTGTCTGATGGCCTCGGTGAGTACCATTAATGTAGAAAGTGTTACCGTTTTTTGTCCATAAACAGAATGCATATGCATTTTCAGCAGTTTTGTGTGTCGTCTTGTCGTTGATGGTACAGCTTTTCCATTTGGATTGTTGTTGGATTTAGCAGGTACTGTTATTATTAATGTAACCGTCAGAATGTTTGTGAACTTTAGAGACTTCAAATTGCAATTAGGATATATCCTGATAGATGTTACATAGTTACTCAAAATTGTGTCTCATCCTTTATATTTAACAAATCAAGGGCCCTTGACTGTTTCTGTATAGTCTCTTGTGGCATTGATGTTGTAACAGGAGCATAAGATCGAGACAAGTCATAAGTAACACGTAAAACTGGGAAATTGGAATTATCTCAAATCTGTAGAAAACATGTTAATGACCTGTTTAATGGTTACTATATTAACAAAGGTGCCATACTGTAGATATTAATTAATAGATTTATATGTGAAATTTATAGCCTGATAGTAATTTTTCAATAATTTCAGAAGCAAGATTTTGAAAGTTCACAAATATGACTTTTCAACTTTTGGAGGCATATACTTCACAATTTAATGCATGAATTGGTGGGGTGGGTTAAGGGAAGTGAAGGAAGCACGACTAGTTTGTATTTTGAAGTGCGTTTCCCTAAAATTTGTAGCTAGTGTTGCTTTTCTTGTTCAAGTATAAGAATTATTAGCATGCTTTTGATATCTTGGGTTGGGACTAAATGTAAATTGGCGTGGAATTTGTAGTTTTGAATGGGCCTTTTTCTGCTTTTCTGGACTTACTTGAGAATTTGGTTGTTTGGAAAACCTTATTTGGCCAAGGCATGGGATGTATTCCCTTGCAGGATTTTATCTGTAAAATCTTAGCCAATTTAGTACACCTTTCGTGTATTTTCTTTTCCTTGTTAATTATTTTTTTTTTTTATAAATCATTAAAAAAATGCTTTTCACAATTTATTCCAGTTAGAAGATGGTTTTAGGCGTATGTCAATATGAATAGATGTGGAGTCCAAATTCAATATCACTGAAAATTTTGAAAGATTGAATAATAGAGATAATTGAAAATTTAAATTATGAGTAGACTTGATAAAAGTACACGTGCTACCCAAGAGTAGCATATTCCAACTTTAATAGAAGTGGAAGTGGTGATTATCTCAGGGCATTCATTTCTTGAAAAATAATAATCATTTTTGTTGATGCATGACTCAATGTGTTGGAGCCAGATGGGAGATATTATTTACTTCATCTTGCAGGAAGTCTACGTAAACATAGAGAGTAAAGGTGTGTTCTAATTTGGGGTTTTGGTTCTTTTCTCTGCGGCATCAATTGATAACCTAGCTTCACAGTTTTAACCTCACTTTTCACTTCTTTTATGGAAGTTCAGCGACACTTTAAAATAGAGAATTAGTTGCAATTCAGTTCTTACATTTGAGGAGAATCTCTTACATTTGAGGAGAATAACGAATTGTCAACACAAAAAAATGTGGTTCTATATGACTTCAAGGGTCAGAACAATGCCAATATCCTCTCTTCATAACCCAAACTGTTCAGTAGACCAACTCATGTGCAAGCTCAACTAGAACTGAATTCATGGTTCTATCTCTCTTCTAGTTATGAAGTTTTTTCCATAGCAGAAAATTGTGTTTCTGTACAATTATTGATTAAGGGAATTATCTGAATTTTATGTCAGTTCAACACTTTCAATATTTGATTTTTGTAAAGATCCTTTAGGTTAACAACTAAATCCAAATCCAATGAATGAATTTCTATTCTTAGGTCAAACTAGAAGTTAGGTAGGTTCTTTCTCTTTTAGGATTCTAATTTGATCAAGCTCAATATATATAATTGACTGAAGATTGAACAATTATGACGTTATATTATTTCCCCACAGATAAAACTAAGTATTAATATCCTTTTTATAGATCGCTTATTCAGGATTTCAAACTTAAAATAACAATTTGAATTTATGTAATTATTATTTTTACATTCTGTCACATCCTGATTACTCAGCTTATGTTTTAGTGTAACTGGATTGGAACTTGGGTCTTGCTAGTTCTGCAATGAACTCACTCTGTCTATGGCCTTATGCAATTCCAATTATTGAGGCCGTTCACTCTTCAGATTCTAATTGCTAGGTGATAATGGGGATTGTGCTAGAGTTCCTGACTGCGTAGTGCGTACTTGTCTACATTTAGAATGCTTGAACTCATTTTTGCCTTGATGCGTTGCTGTTCTGAAGAGAAAAATGTATTTATTTCCATTGGAGCAGCATTTATTAATTTCAAATATAGAAAAATAATTTAAAAATTAATGTGTGGCTTTCCTATTTGAATTACATTATTTCAGGGTAGCAAATGAAATACCTTCTCCTTGACATCCATGCAATTATTCCCTTTTATTTCATAAGATGACCTTTGCATTTAGTTATGAATAAAACTTGATCTAATGTGATGAACAGTGAGTGGTAATTCAGTTGCTTCATCACCAATGGAGAAGCTTATACCAGTGGAAAGTCAGACAATGAAGTCCCAACATCCCGAGTCTTTCCTAATACAAGATCAGCGGATAAATTTTAAATTAAATAGGCATGCTGTGGGATCAGGCAGAGCATCCAGTCATTCCTTGACTTTGAACACACAGCCAGCATCTTATTCTGAAGAAGGCAACAAAATTGATATGATGGGTGCTCAGTACGAGAGTAGTCTCTTCTCAAGTTCACTGTCAGATTTATTTAGTAGGAAGTGTAAGTCTTCTTTGCTTCACTGCTTCTAGGTTTGCACATGGCTATTTGCTGGTACCAGCTTATATGCCTGAACTTTAAACACACAACTAACGTCAATGAATTCTAGATTTGGTTTCTAGTCTGTACTTTTACTGAGTCTATACACTTTAGTTTGATATGAATTTTCTTAATGCAGTGAGATTATCATCAAATAATACCCTATATGGTCATTCTATTGGTACTGTTGCCTCCCACTATGAGGAGGAGGAACCTTTTGAGTCCCTTGAAGAAATTGAGGCCCAAACCATTGGAAACCTCCTCCCTGATGATGATGACTTGCTTTCTGGAGTGACTGATGGGCTTGACTGTATTGTTCAACCCAGTGGAGGGGATGATGTGGAGGACTTAGACTTTTTTAGTAGTGTTGGGGGAATGGATTTGGGAGATGATGGTTCATCTGCTGGACAAAATAATTCGGAATTTCCTGGAGTAGTTTCTAATGGTCAGCCAGGGGAATCAAATGGTTCAATAGCTAATGAACACCCATCTGGTGAACACCCTTCCAGGACATTGTTTGTCAGAAATATAAATAGCAACGTCGAAGACTCTGAGTTGAGGGCCCTTTTTGAGGTGTCTTTTCCTCTCTTTTTTTGTTGGTGTTTTAGTTTGTGCCTCATGTGTATTTGCACTTGGGCATTGTTCTTAATAGAATGTTGAATTTTGATGTGCAGCACTATGGAAATATCCGTACTCTCTATACAGCTTGCAAGCATCGTGGTTTTGTTATGATCTCCTATTATGATATTAGATCAGCCCGAAATGCAATGAAAGCTCTCCAGAACAAACCACTAAGGCGTAGGAAGCTTGACATACATTACTCAATTCCGAAGGTGAGCTTCTGCATTTTCATCCTTTATGCATGGTGCTACTTTCAGTAATTTATCATCTTCTTAGCATTATGTATGAGAATCTGCTGCAGGATCATTGTTATATTGCAACTGCACTGACCTCTGTAATGGTAATTTGGTAGTTCAGTCCATGTTCTATATATTTGGGCATATTCATTTTCGCTTGACTTCTTGCCTTTTGGGGTTATCTTCTGTCAGGACAACCCTTCAGAAAAAGATATTAATCAGGGTACACTTGTGGTGTTTAACCTTGATTCCTCTGTTTCAAATGATGAACTCCGTCAGATTTTTGGTGTCTATGGAGAGATCAAGGAGGTAAGCTTGTTGTCAGCTATTATAGTTGACTTAACAAAAGAATGATGGAGTTGTAATGCATGGTTGGTTCTTGTTCATGTATTGCAGATTCGTGAAACTCCACACAGAAGTCATCACAAATTTATTGAATTTTATGATGTTAGAGCTGCAGAGGCTGCTCTTCGTGCATTAAACAGAAGTGATATTGCTGGGAAGCAGATCAAGCTTGAGCCAAGCTGTCCAGGGGGATCAAGACGGTAATATTGTCCAAGCACAATAAAATCTGCTGTTACTGTTTGCATATTCTTTCTATCCCCTCTCCCTCCTCTTTATCTCTTGTTGGAATGAAGGTCAAGTAGGTGAAGGCAAAAATATGATACTTGTTCTCATTTGGTGGACAAAAAATTTGAGTAACCACTTACTGTAATCATAAGGTTACAGGATGTAAGCATTGGTGTTTGTGTTTATAATTAATTCATGCTTCTTACTTAACCATGTTGTTAAAATTTGAGAGACTTACCTATTATTTGTACTGAAATGGCATTTGCGTGGTTCATTGCTTTGGATCCATTACTAACTTTCCTCCTTTTTGTTTGTGGCTGCAGTTTGATGCAACAAATCCCACCAGAGTTGGAGCATGATGATGGTGGTCCTTATCTGCAACAAAATAGCCCTCCTATTGACTTGGCCATTGGCTTCTCTGGTATAGTAATTTGCAATTTTGTTCTTTAACTATTAGTTCAGAGAAAAACAAAATTTTGTTCTCACAAAGACGTGTTAACAGGCTCAATTCTGCATGGGGCAATTACGTCTGGTAGCATGGATCATGGAACTGTTTTGGGGGCACGCTCTGCAATACAAGCTCCATCCATGGAAACTGCATTGCACCATGCGATCTCTTCTAGCGTTCCTAACAGCTTACCCTCTCTGGTGAAACTTGAATCATTTAGCAATCAGATTGGCCTTGCTGAGTCTGGACGTTCACCGGGACAACTGAAATTTGATATTCGAGGAACTCCAACTTTCCATCCTCATTCACTTCCAGAGTATCATGATGGCTTAACTAATAGTGTTCAGTTGAATTCTCCGGGCACTGTGAATCCAAACATCAATCCCAGTCCACCTGAAAGATTTGATAACAGGCAGTTGCGAAGAGTAAGCTCAAATGGGCACCCAGTTGAACTCAACGAACCTGGTAAAAGCAATGGATCACTAGGTTCATCTCTTTAATGGTTTTCATTATATATTTGTAAAGTTTCCTAATAGCTCAATGCTAACCTAACCCTATCTGAACTTTTCCTATTAAGTTGAAAAGAAAAAAGAGTCATTAAAAGAAATAACTAAAACCAGAAATAGCAGAGGTCGACTTGACTTTGACAACTGGGTTTGTCAAAATGGCTTACCTTTTCTTTATTTTTTTAGTTCAGATATATCTGAATGGTCTAGAATAGAATTGATTGGCTGGGTAAGTCTTAGTTGTACCCTTTGTTCTACATTCAAGCAGGTGCCGCATATGATATCCAATGAGGTTCCAGCGCTAGGGAATGCCAAGTAACTTGTCACAATGAATGTAGTAGAGTTGGGAGTGGTGATCTGAGACACTAACACTTGCTTCAGATTCTAATGAACCTTACACTATATATATATTGGTTATTAAGACTTACACTGTGGTTGAACTGTTTTTTAGTTAGAAGGAATATGATGCCTAATTAGTTTGGTTTATTTCTTGGTTATCAATATGTTGGTTTAACCGGTTTTCCTCTCTCAGTTTTTGGATCTGCTGGTAATGGGAGCTGTCCTCTTTCTGGACATCAATATACGTGGAATAGCTCCTATCACCATCGGCCTCCTGGCATGATGTGGCCAAACTCACCATCATTTGTCAATGGAATTTGTGGAACCCATCCTGCACCAAGATTGCATGGACCTCCTAGACCATCTAATATGTTGAATTCAGTTTTACCCATAAATAACCACCATGTGGGATCAGCACCGGCAGTTAATCCTTCTCTCTGGGATAGGCGACATGCCTATGCAGGAGAATCCCCCAAGGCTAATGGATTTCATCCTGGTTCCCTTGAGAACATGAGAATGTCTAATAATTCACTGCATGGGATGGAATTTGTTTCTCATGGCATCTTTCCTCATGTTGGTGGAAACTGTATGGACCTGCATATTCCCCCAAAAAATATAGGACTCCAATCCCATCATCAGAGGTGCATGATCTTTTCTGGTGGAGGTCAAATGATTCCAATGATGAATTCCTTTGATTCTCCAATTGAACGATCTCGCAGCCGTAGAAATGAAGGCGGTTCTAGTCAGGCTGAGAACAAGAAACAGTATGAACTTGATATTGACCGCATAATGCGTGGAGAAGACAACCGAACAACACTTATGATAAAGAACATCCCTAACAAGTAAGAGGCTTCTCAAGTCAATCTTAAGATCATATTTGTAATAGCTGGATCTTTCTTCTTTCCAGTAATAATTACTTTTTTAACATCATTTGATTTGGTATTTAACTGGTATGCGTTAGGTGCATAAAGGTCTCGTTTACCATTTGACAAATAGCTCACTTCATGACCTCTAATTGATGTAGTATTTAAGGCCATAAAATTAAATCAAGCTAGGTAGAGGAAATCTTGTGCTATGCACTCAAGCATTACAAGTGATAGGAATTGGACTCCAGATTTTTTAACTGTAGCCGTTTTAGAAATTTCCTGTAACTCATATTTTCCAATCTTGCTGCAAATAGAAGGAATAGTCTCATTTGTTTACATGTTTCCCTGCATTCCTTTTTGGTTCATTTTAGTTCTGGGATTGATTTGTTTATAATTGTAGGTATACATCAAAGATGCTTTTGGCTGCAATAGATGAACGCCATCGAGGAACTTACGATTTCATCTATCTACCAATTGATTTTAAGGTAAATACAAGCTTCTTTACAAATGCCCTCTAATTTTTTCGATAAAGATTTGTATGGGAAGAACAAGACTTGCTGAGTAATTCTATGTGGAATTATTATGGGTATATTTATCCCCTGGACATTTCTTGCAGAACAAATGCAATGTGGGGTATGCATTCATCAATATGACTGATCCTAGCTTGATCGTTCCATTCTATCAGGTTTGTTATATATAAGCCTTAAGTTGAAGGTAAAATACAAAGACTAAAGCTAAAAGAAAGTTCTGATTTCTGCAGGCATTCAATGGGAAGAAATGGGAGAAGTTTAATAGTGAAAAGGTGGCATCACTGGCATATGCTCGTATACAAGGCAAGTCTGCTCTCATTGCACATTTCCAAAACTCAAGCTTGATGAATGAGGATAAGCGATGCCGACCAATTCTCTTCAATACTGACGGCCCCAATGCTGGTGATCAGGTATGAAAATTGCAACATGCTCTTCAGAGTACTTAGCGACTTAAAGATGATCAAAACCTAGACAACCAGCCAAATTCTTGGTGGACTTTTTAATTTCTATATATTATTTTATTTATTATCATTCTTGTGGAGAGAGAGAGAGAAAGAGTACAGTGCACACAGAAAGAGATCTCATGCTGACCTTTTCTAATTTGCAGGTGCCTTTCCCAATGGGGGTTAATGTTCGTACCAGACCTGGAAAAGCTCGGACCAACACCCATGAGGACAGCCATCAAGGAAGTCCACCAAAATTGGGAAATGGGGAGGATTATACTGGAGATGCATCTTCAGGTTCTTCAAAGGAGTTAGACTAAGAAAGCCACGCATTTTTTGTGGGCACTAACCTTACATTACTGAGTAATCTAAATCATATCCAACCAAAATCCTGGTTACATATACTAGGGGTGTCTGATGAGGGAAAAAAAAAGCATCTTTCGCTTTTGATAAGCCCTAAAAAGAATTTAGAGGAGGAATGCTTGACCAAAGCAAAATATCTTTTCAGTTTTCTTTTGCTGTTCTTACCAATTTTTGATATTGTTAGAAAAAGGAGCATCTGGTGGAGCTTCAAAATTTTGGATGGCCTTGAGAATATTATGATAAAATGACATATATATATATATATATATATATATATATATATATATATATATATATATATGTATGTATGTATAGTTTCTGAGCAATGAAAAGGGGAGATCCTTCATTGCGTTTTGAGGAGGCTTCTCTGCTACACCTTTTCCTTTCATTTATTTTCTTATTTTTTTCCCCATCCCCCCGATTTTGTTGTTTTTTGATTGACGAACTTGAAGCCCATCTGTAATTGTTGAGGTACAAAAGTCAACTTTTGTTGTGAAATTTTTTGAAGTGGGATGAACCAATTATGTATCGTTTTTGCTTTTAGAGATATATTGGTCCCTTTAAATCATTGTTGTACCTTGTCACCTGCAGATACTCTTAAATGACTCAAAATGGGATACCTAGTTCATTCGTTTTATGATTTATGGTATCCTATAATGATTTGTTTGTATACAGTTAGAGGTGGCTGCAACTGCAATTTGCCGGATTACTCTCTTTTCTCAGTGGGGAGAGATCAACGGTTGAAGGAGTATTTTGTTATCCCACTTTTCTAGTATGTTGTCACAGCATTGCAAATTTGAAATTCCTTGGTCCCCTCACCTAAATAGATATAGATGTGAAGTCGACCTTGGTACCATCATATTATGCTGTCACTATCAGGAACTGCAAATGTGTTGTGTGCAAGGCAGTTCCAAATAAAGTTAACATTGGTGTTAGGATAAGGAATTAGGCCGAAGAGTATTCCTTTTAAAAAGGCAGAGAAATGGACCGTGGCCATTCATGCGCCACTGCTACCTTTGCGTTCTGGACGGTCGAAAACAGATCAACTCGTGCACAATCCCGGAAGATCTTGCTATTAGGTTGTTCTCTAAAATCTTACGGGTAGGATTGGGGGTCTGTCAACATTGCCGAGTGCAAGGGGAATAATTTTACGTTGGGGGGAAAAAATCTTTTAGTGCCCATACCTCATTCACTAGACCATAGGTAGTTCCAAAATTTAGATATTCAAGCCTTTTGATGGGGATACATACATACATATATATATATATATATATATATATATATATATATATATATATATATATATATATATTCTATATTCTTGTGTGCCTCTATGAAGCTATGATTGCAAAGTTGATCCTAGTGATTTTTTTAACCTAAAACAAGATCCCCTCCCATTGAACCTAGCTAAAAATCACAAACCTTATCTTATAAAGTTCGATGAATACCATTATTTACTTTACGTTAGTTTAAAAAAAAAAAAAACCTTGGAAACTTTTGTTCTGCATTTACGAATCTATGATCACGAACCAAATGAGCATTCTAAAATTTTCTAAATTTAATGTTCTTGTGATATTTAGAACTAGTCACTCAAGCATCAATATTTCCTGATTGATTATGTTAAGTTCACTTTATTATAGTGAACATTTAAGTGAGATGTCAATTTCGTTCTTAAAAAAAAATATATATATAGTGAGACGTCAATTTGTCATTTGATTGAGAGAATTTACTCACACTTTATCATTATTACTTGATGCATTGTTAAGTTGTGATTAATATGGAAGTCTTAAAGTTGTGATTAATTTGGAAGTCTTATTAGTGGCTGGAAAGTAATGTTAGATCAATCGATTGAAAAGGGAAATCTCTGTCAAGAGTCTTGTACCTTAATTGGTTGACACATCTTAGTGTCGTATTTCCAAAGGAGATATAAAGTTCAAATCTCCACTCTCTCAACTTTTGAATTATTATTATAAAGGATAAATTACAATTTATCTATATGTGGTTTGGCCAAAATTTAAGTTGCCTACTTGTGATTTAGAATTTGGCACTTTGCCTACCTGAGGTCTACGCTGTTAGAGGTCTGTTACCCACTTATGGATCTTCTCCGTTACAAACTTAAAAAATATAACAAATTTTTTAAAAATAAGATCAAAAGGTGGCTTTTTAAGAATTTAGAAGCTTGCTCAAGAACTTTAGAACACAAAAATTATCCAACTGGGCTCTTGCTAACACTCTCCATAAACAATTATACATATCTAAAACCCACTAATCTTGCATACAAATTAGAACAACAACACGACAGAATTAGCCAAACACAAAGAATAATCACAAATGTGAGATAATAAATGGAAAATTGGACGAAATTAGTGAAGAAAAATGAAACCTAAAACATGAAACCCCAACCCCACCTCTCTGTTCCTTCCTCCAATCTTTTCTATCAACAAAACAACAAACCCACTACAAAAATCCCAGTACTGTCCATTTTTTCTGTCAACAAACCTACTTGAAAAATCCAAGCTTTTTACATCATCTAGTCAAACGAAAAGAAAAATAAGAAGTGAAAGTGAGTTCTAAATTTACTTAGCAGACAGTAGTAGCATTGTGAATTGAACAGCATTTATGGATGACTAGGCTTTTGGCTGGTTAATGGGTTTTTCACAGCTAGTAAGTGTGAAGAATATTGAACTATATATTTCTGGTTTGGTGGTGGGTGAGAGGTCTTGTTAGTTGTAAATGTGATGGGTATCTGTTAAGGCTTAACAGAGTAGACCTTAGGCGGGTAAAGTGCCAAATTTTAAACCACAGGTAGATAACTTAAATTTTGGTCAAACTAAAAATAAAAAAAAATTGTAATTCCCCTTATTATAAAAGAAAAAGAAAAAGGCAAATCTTTCAATGGTTATGTTATTGAAAAGTTAAATGTCAGGTTTTTATTTATTTTTATTTTTAAAGGAACTCTTCAAATAGATGATCAAGCACAAAGCCTGATGGATTAATATTGCTTTCACCTAAATTTTCTCTCTTATTACCAAACGAGATTCATGCTCTATGTTAGAGGGGTTAAAAAGGGGATTGTGGGGTGCAGCCAGATATGATAATTTTTTCCGGTCCTGCTTAACTTGCTCCTTCCTGCTTCGCCCCGCGCGGATTTTTCCCTCTTTGCAAAGGTGGCGGGGCGGGAATGGGGCAAGATTTTAGCCTCGCACTACGGGACGGAGCGGGGCAGGGATGGGTTTAGACTTTTTAGACTCACCCTGCGCGTTGTTAAAGATTATAATTGTAAGTTTTTCATACCCTAAAAACCCTACTATTTAAACAAACATATTAATATTAACTTATTTTATTCTACCCAATGTGTTTCTTTACCTTTATTTTGTCATGTGTTATATACTATGAGATTTTTTGTTTTTGTTTTTGTTTTTATGATTGTCTTGATAAACACTTGGATATATTATTCAATTTTTTCTAAAAATTGATTTGATTTGATGGGATAAATTTAGTTATAATTTTAAGTATATTTTTATTAATAAAATAGATTTCATTAAAAAAATTATACTAGTTGCAGAACAAATTAACAAAAAGTAGAATTTTATAAGGTGGAACGAAGCTTCACAAGACTCTAAGAAACGGAGATGGAGCAAAACAAAATCTTGCAAGACAGAAGCAAAGACCCCATCCTTCAGACCCCAGGCGCAGCATCATCTATTAACTTCCAAATCTGGCAAATTTTAACTACATCATACTCGAGCCAATTACTTTAAATAATCCCACGTGGCACTAAAAATTGAACATTAAATCATTTCAAGAGCACGACAGGACCATCAATCACGATCGCCATTAAGGCTGTGTTATTCATCTCCGAGCCTTTAAAGCAGTTTCACAGGGAAATTTTAAACCAGCACCAGTCCCTATAAAATGCCCCAGCCATAACCATATTCATATAGATCTATTTGTTTCTAAAAGCTTGTTAACTCAATTGGTTGATACCTCCAGTTGTTTCAATATCATTCTCGGTTCAAATCCACCTCCCTCAATTTTAGTTATTGAATAATAAAAAATAATAAAAAAGGAGCCTTTCACCTGCCACGATCACAGGAACAAAATCTGTGGACGTAGCAACTATTTCTCATAACATGAAAATTGATCTTAGATTCCGTGTCAGAATTAAGGATATATAGTTCACATGGACAGCGAAGTCGGAATCTAACTCAAACAGATTTTTTTTTTCTATGAATGCAACTCCATACAATGATACAGACAATTAAAGACCAGGCGAGTAGCTCAAATGTGTAATTCATGCAATTCAGAATTGAAAGCTACAACTGTCCCAAGTTTTAGGGAAACTCATGTTTAGGTCCCATTGTCCCCAGTAATAGATCAGAAGTTTTTGAACAATTGAGAACAAGTTACAGCATTAATTAATAGAGCCTTGGCCTCCAGCTTTTAGTACAGGATATCCCTTCAACAGAAGTTAGAGTGAGAGCTCAGTGACGAGGGAATCAAAGACAACCTGTATTACACATAGGGACATGAACTCAAATAAACATCATCTCCTTAGGAAATTCAAAGTGCCAGTCACAAAAAGAAAAACAATTTGTTAACAACACAATTATTCCAAAACCATTGCCACTGCTAGCTTGACTATACAGGTATACACAATGGGCAACATCAATGCATGAGGATGCTGCCATCATCCTCTGTTGAAAGGCATTTCAATAATTCACTGGTTCCACTTACATGGTGACATGATGGCAGAAATGAGGAAACTCATAAATAGATCAAATGATCAAAGGCATGTCCACAAGCCAACGAATTGTATAGAATTGTTGGCATCCAAGAGGAGTGGGTTTTTAAAAGGCCTAGTTTATAGGTTATCCTACTGGGGGCAGTAAAGTCTATCAGAGTTGTGGTGCAGAAGAGAGATGTAAGAAGAACTTACCACAAATACGAACGACAACCATCACTTTGAGTAGAGAATATCATAGTGACCAGGGCGATATAACAAGGTAATGAAGGGACTAACAGTCTCAGTGCTACCACTAGCATTTGGAAGGCCGCCAACAGCAGGAATAAAATCATGATGATTTACACTGACACCAGCACTATCACACGAGCTGCGATCAAGGTACACAACACGGATTGGCACACCCAATGCATCCGACAGGGCAGTAATGTGCACATGGTCGCTCTCTTCACCCATTGGCTCCACTGATGACTTGCAAAACTATGGAAACAGACAAAACTATGTGAGAGAGAGAGAACTTCATCTAATCTTGTAACCATGAAAAGTTTTAACCATACTTGCCAGAGAACAAACTTTCTGAAATGACTGACATGTAACCAATGCCGGGGCATATTAGTTACTTAACAAAGAACAGTATTAGCATATTAGCATTTCAAGTCCAACAACATCATAATTATTAGCATAACAACCCCACCTGACTAAATCTTTTTGATAGGTAATAGATATCCTCATTAAAGAAAGTACGTCATGTTCATGATGATGAACAAAATGTACTAGAAACAGATACAAACAAATCAAATAGAGATAGAATGCATGAAATAAAAAATGGAAATACATTGTGTAAGACCCCAAGTACAAGACCTCCCAAACAATATCCCAACTAGCAAAGACTTCAAAGAATCCGCAGATTTCTCAATGTCCTCAAAAGTGCGGGTATTTCGTTCCCTCCAAATTAGCCGCATCAAACAGGCTGGAACCATATTCCAGATCGAAAAAAAGTGTAACCCTAGATAATTCTCCCATGCAAAAAAAAGAGAAACAACCGTCCTTGGCATCACCCGCTAAACCAAACATCAAAAACACTTCACTTCATAAGGCGTGTGCGAACTTGCAATGAAGTAAAAGATGATCCACTGTTTCTTCATCGCAACGGCACAAGCAACACCAATTAACCAAAGACAAGTTCCTTTTTACAAGGTTGTCAATAGTAAGAATAATATCTCGAGTTGCAGTCCACAAAAAGAAAGACACTCTTGTAGGTACCTTACTACTCCAAATACATTTCCACGGGAAAGGAAAGGTAGGAGGAGCAGATAATAAATTATAGAAAGAGCGCACATCAAAACACCATTCGGGGTTAACTTCCAAAACAACTATCAGTCCCCTCACCCCTAGGCATTTTGGAAAAAATAAGCTCGTAAAAAGCAAACACTCTCTCCTCCTCCCAATCATTAGGAGCCCTGTGGAATTGAATATTCCAACTCCTACTACCACCATCTGGTGATATGCTAATCAACTTAGAAATCCAAGCTTCTTTACCTATAGCATGAGTGAAAAGATCAGGGTAAAGATCTTGTAAGGGAATGTGCCCACACCAAAGATCATACCAGAATCGAATAAGAAGACCCTCTTCCGCCACATACAACACATGATCAAAGAAACTCTCAGCACCTTTCCTAATATTCTTCCACATTCCACATCCCTAAGCACCTCTACTAACTGTAGTGCACCAACCTCCACTAGACTTTCCATACTTGGTAGCTATAACCTAACGCCATAAGTGATTGGTTTCACTTCCAAAACACCGCAACCATTTTCCAAGCAGGGCTTGATTAAACAACCCAAACCTCCTTATCCCCAAACCTCCTATTTCAATTGGCCAACACACCTTATTCCAAGCAACAAGAGGATATTTGAAAGCTTCCTCAGAATTCCCCCACAAGAAATTTCTCTGGATCCTTTCTAATCTATCTGCCATAGCTATAGGGATAGTAAACAAGGATAAGAAATAGGTGGGAAGGCTTGAAAGGGTACTTTTCAATAAAGTTAATCTACTCCCTTTCGACAAATATAAACGTTTCCAACCAGAAAGCTTCTTCTCCATATTTTCTATAATAGGATTCCAAATTGACGAATCCTTAAAATGAGCTCTAAGAAGCATACCCAAGTAAATCATGGGCAGCCTACCAACATTGCAACCTAAGACACCAGCCAGAGTATCCAACCTCCCTACCACCCCCACTGAAACAATCTCACTTTTACCAATATTAACTTTCAATCCTGTGATAGCCTCAAAGAAAATCATCACCATTCGAATATATAAAAGTTGTTCCCTAGTTGCATCACAAAAAAGGATAGTGTCATCAGCAAAAAGAAGATGAGAAATAAGCAAAACTCCTTGTGAACGGGAATTTGCTTGAAAACGCCTAATAAAACCTCCCTCTTTTGTTCTTTTCAACAGCCTACTCAAAACTTCCGTCAGGGAAAAATATGGAGACAAGGAGTCCCCTTGGCGAAGGCCTCGAGTGCTACCAAAAAAAACCCACTGGAGAGCCATTAACAAGAACTAAAAATCGGACTGTAGAAACACAAAACTTCATCCACCTCCCCCACTTCTCTCCAAAACCCATCCTCCCCATGAGATAAAATAAAGCATCCCAATTCACATGATCATAAGCCTTCTCAATATCCAACTTGACAATCACACTTGGAATACCACTCTTCATTCTACTATCCAAACATTCATTAGCAATGAGAATGATCTCAAGAATCTGTCTCCCCCCAACAAAAGAATTCTGAGAATTAGATATAAGTTCGTCCAAAACACAACGAAGCTTATGTGCCAACACTTTTGATAGTAGCTTATACAAACTACCCACAAGACTAATAGGACGAAAGTCCTTAATGTTAATAGCATTGGTCTTCTTAGGAATCAGACATAAGAAAGGCTAAAAGGACTAAATCTCTTTTTTTGATAATTAAGTACCATATTATAAACAAAATAGAAAAATTTCAAGAACACAGCAGCCAAGGCTGCTACCTCCAAAGAAAACACAAGCTAAAGAACAGCAGGAAACAAAAGACCAAGCCTAAACTCAAAACAGACTGGTTAACTCTGACCCCTACTTGTAATTATCTATACATCAGGAACTAATTGAGAAGTTTGAGTAGGAACTTAAATTCAAGACATTTCAAGAACTGACAAGGGGATTCCCAATTTACAGCATATAATTCTGTTCCTGGGTGTAAGCTTCCCCTTTGCTATCACTCAAGTGCTTATCTCCCAGATCATGTTTTTTCATTAAACTCTCCTCACTTTGGAAAGTTTCATAGGTACCATACTTTATATACAACTGATCCCCAAACCAACGTTATAAATAATGGCATTCGGTCCTTTGCCTTTTAAGTTCTCCACGCCCCATTCAACAGCTTTCTCCCATTCCAGCCCAGGTTTTTTTTTTTTTTTAATAAGAAAAATTATATTTATTAAGGAAAAGGCAGAGACACAGGATGTGTATGGTCCAATTTTCACTGAACACAAATCATAATGAGAGAAACTGACAAATCAAAAAAAGACATTGAAGGAATGCTGCCCTGGGCCCTCATCCAATTGTAGGAGGACTGCAAATATGCTCTCTAGTTACGAAGGTCGGATGTTCAACTCCATCAAAGACCCCCTTGTTTCTGTCATACCACAAATTCTACTATTTTACATGACAATAACTATTCTATGGTGATGAAAATGCCCATGATCACAGAATTGGGTATCACCCAGACCATCCCAAACAATGCAAAAGTAAATGACCATACATCAATTGCCAAGGGACAGTGGAGTAGCAGGTGATCAAAAGATTACCCACTTCTTTTACACATGCAACACCAATCAACTATCAACAGATGCCTCTTTCGAAAGTTATCAATGGTCAATATTATCCATTACGCTACAGTCCACACAAAGTACTACACCTTCTGTGTGACCTTGGTCATCCATATACCCTTCCAAGGAAAGGGAATATCTGTAGAACCTAGAACCCCTAAGGGTATTATAGAATGATTGAACTTCAAACATACCTTTTTTTTGGCATCTATTAAGGCTCGGTCTTCACCCATTGAAGAAGGCAAATTATCATAGAGCAACTCAAAAGCAGCAATGCCAGTTCCCAATCTTGATAAGGTTGGATGACATGAGGATTCCAGTGGTAAATTGCACCCTAAGAAGTGCTGGCTATTTAAGATGCCACTGAGACCTCGTCCACTACTAAGGCATATTTGACTAGGAACAAATCTTTAAGAGAGTGGTCACCACACCAGTTAGTTGTCCAAAATCTTACTCTAGAGCCATCTCGTAACTCAAATTGTAAGAATTTGACAAATGACTGCTCTTCCACAATCTAACTCCATGGGAATGTTGAGTGTATTTTGTTATCCACCCTCCCCACCCTCCCCAGTCTTCAACATATCTAGCATGAATTACTCTCCCCCAAAGATGGTCCCTTGTCACTCCAAACCTCCAAAGTCACTTCCCTAAGAGTCTGGTTAAAAGAGTTAAGTTCTCTGATGCCCAGAGACCCCTCTTTTAAGGGTGAGCACGCCATTCTCCAATCCACCAGGAGGAACTTTTAGGAATCACGAATGCCACCTCATAGAAAGAGCCTTTTTTCCAATTTATTAGCCACACGAGTAGGCATCATGAACAAAGACAACTTATCAAGCATTTTCTCATAAGTTCTTTTACAAAAACTATATTTATAAATCACTCATCTCCATAACAATGACTTTGATTTTGTACAAATAATTCTCATACGTAATTACATATCCCTCTTGCAACAAAAAGCAAACAAGGCATTACAAGACAGAAAATGTAATGCAAATAATTATGTCAAAAAATTTTTAACATATCAAACAAACCTGCTCTACGGTTGCATTTGTTAATCCCATTATAAAAGGTTCAAAAAACTCTGAGCGCTTTCGTATTTCTCCAGAGGTAACAAATCTGAAAAACATTACAACTATCCAACAAAATTGGTCAGGAAATTTAGTAAAGGGCAAAATGGATGAAGGCTTTTGTGGGTCTAAAGTCACTCACCATAATCAGATATTGACTGATCTCGACTCCTAAGTAAAAGCTCCTCTTGGCTGTAGCAAAAAATAAACCATTTTATTTTACACACTGAGAGAGCAATTTGCAGACAACATACCATTTTGGCATCAGATTATAGTTTTAGTTCATAAGTACAAGAATAAGTTTATCAACACCTTATGGATGTTCCATTGCCTTGAAGGACACTTTCCAGCTGCTCAAGGAATAACTGAAATTTTTTTCACATGGAATAGAGAAAACGCATAGGTGTTATATAAAAGAGTATTAAAACTTCCATTAAAAAACTACTGACCACTGGTTAAAATTTTATGACTTAAAACATCATAAAGGGTAAAATACAATATTAAAAACTAAATAAAGCTGGGCATTCTATCATCCATATGTCCATGAAAAACTCAAGATTAAAAAGGTTTATGCCAATGTTAAATGTATCAAGCAGCCAATCTATTCCAAAATCTTAAGCAGGCTATGTTCTAGGAGTACATAAAAAACCTTTGACAAAACCAATGTCTCATGCATTTCCACAGCCAATTCATACACGAGAAATACCAAAGTAAAAAGGTCTATGCCATATTCCTTATAGTGAATATAATTCAACATTTTCTTATTAAAACTTCCACTAAAAAAACTTTAATAATTAGGAAATATTAGGTTCAGCATCCTGTCCATATTTTTAAGGCATTCAAATATTGAGTTCAGTAATAATCCAATAATACAGACACTCATATGTGCACCAGTTAGGACAGTCATCAATCTAAATAATTGAATTATTACTCAAATGAAAAGCAGATTGTAAACCATGGACCTACAAGTTCTTTATGAATCATAAGGGAAGATAATTACTTATATATCACAACTCCCACTAAAAAACATGTCTGCATATTTTGAAAATCTAACCAGATTGCATGTTCTTTATGTTATTAACATTTATGTCAAATTTCGCGCCAATTGTATGTTCTTTACTATTCGATCCATAAACTTATTTTTAATGCATAACTCTAAACTAAGACAACTTGAACTTTAAAAATTTGATTGATGTCATAACCACTAATATTTAATCTTCTGGAAATTTAGCAAGCGTGGAGGTTTATAGGAAGAAAATGTAATTTAATGGTGAATTTGTCAAAATTCACATCCAATAAAAAGATTTCAAGTGAGTTGTAGCCAAACTTTGTCCTTGTAGTAAGCCAATCTTTTTTTCTTTTTTTTCATTCATGTCAAAGTGATAGACAAGAAAGGATATCCTACACGTATCTGCAAAGTTTGTCACTTTTTTCATAAATGATAGAAAGAAAAATGACTTTGTTTACTATAAACAAAATCTCAAATAATGAACTCTATAGTCATGCATGCCAATGAATAAAAAAGGTACAACATGAGAAAAAAAAAATACATAGAGTAAAAACTTTAGATACTCAAAGAAAGAATTAGATTAAGTAATTATGAGAGTAAAAAAGAATATTTACCTAAAATACATGACTCTTAATTCAATAGGCCCTACCGTGAACAAATCAAAAAATTGTTTTTATTCTCAATCATATAATCTATATAATATCCTAATTATCAACCAAAAAAAAAAAAAAACACTATATAATCTCCTATGTTAGTATAATAAGGTCATGGTGAAAATTATAATTTACCATGGTATTAAGGCACTTCTCATTTATGTTCAGAATTCCAGATATTTAGGCCACTCACTGAGGTGGGCATACATGGGAGAGTTAGACGGTAATTTTAAGCTTTTGGGTAGTGTGAATCTTAATCCTCATATATACATATTCTATGGCCCTAGACTAGCCATTACAGTTCCAAGCATTAACAGAATCAGGCTGGAAAATACTGTAATTTCTGAAAATAGTATAATTCATAGTTGCCAAGAGCCATTTAACTCAGTGGCATAGCTTGTTCTCTTTTATTAGGAGAACTATAGTTTGTTTCCTTCCTCCCTTATTGTTGTAATTATCCAAAAAAAAAAATTCATAGTTCAATGCAACAGATATTACATGACAACACAATTTGTTCAAAAGAAATAATAACTCCATAAACTATAAGTAGTATATTAAACCAGAGCCCAGGCCAAACTCACAGAGTCATGGTTACTATTGCCAGTCCTAACTGTTGTGATACCTACTTTGGCAAAAGGTTGAATGCTGTGCAAAACATCCAGAAGGAGAACTTCAGTCAACTTGACAAAGCCAAATTATTCATGTCATCAGCCAAGCTAGGGTCAAGGTATGAGCATAGAAAGAAGCAAATGACTTCAACTATGGCATATCGCCACTTTTTTTTTTTTTTTGGATACACTGTAAGTTGGGAAGAGTGGACTTGAATCTTGAATTTCTCCGTTGGAAATACTAAGAAACGCCATTTGACCTAATGGTCATTGGCATCACCAGTGACTTTCAATTATAAGTTGTTTTTATCATTTTCTTTGTAAGTAATAATTTCACTAGAGAAAGTGCAAAAGCAGTGCAACACTAGTACACAGGAAGTCTATGGAGGAAGAGACAAAAAGGAAGTTATTTATTTCATTTGAAAAATATTGAACAATATTCACTCTAAGGAAATGCCCATCAAACACACAAAGTAAGTATGACTAACTCATAAGAATCCAATATATATTAGATAATAGATTTACCGCAAAAAAATCCTCAAAAGTGAAGTCTGCATAACCCAAGCTCTGAAGTGTTTTTCTACATTGCTCAACATTGGATTTGGCACGATCAACTTCTGCTCGGTCTTGCGATTCCAAAATATGCTCCTATTATGAAGCATATAAATTATTTAGCAGCCAAAATTCCTGGAGCACTAGTTTCCCTCCAAAATATGAAGCTTAGGGGTATACACCCAAAATACAGGAATGATGAGAGTTTGTATAATGCACATTAGGACATACAAGGTATGAAAACATAAAGCTCCGAAAGAAGCAGTTTCCATCTCCTCTTGTTCGCCGAATGGCAGCGTACTTTTCACCAAGCACCTGCATAAAGAGAAATAGAAATCAATTTACAAGGAAATAATAATCATAATAGCAAGAAGATACACAGAACACAGAACACACAGAACCTTTATTTTCTCCAACAAGATGGGGCTCCCTGATTGATATTCAGCTGCCAGAGAAGACAGTGGTTCCTGTCATTCCATCACCAAAAAATTTATTAATATCACACGCATATTCAGAAATCAGAACAAGAAAAGACATTACCATCCAATAATGGCAATGGTGCCAGCCAGAATCTTATAAAAGCAACAGAAAATTTGCATTGAAAATAAAAAGTAGGGAGAAGAATGTAAACTAATTGCGATGCAGAAACAATATTTGAATACCCAACATACATAAAATAAACATATTGATGAGATTTTTTTTTTGGATAGGTAAGAGAAACATTTTATTAATAAACAACAAAAACAAGAGTATCTATTCAATTATAAGTATTATAGCAGACTAATCTAAATCTAAATCTAATCATAAGAATAATTATTTAAAAAAAAAAAAAGCATATTTGGTGAGATAGAATTTCAAAGAGTTGCAGTTGCTCTTGCCTTGTCGCCTACAAATGGGGTTTTCTCGGCTTCCTCAGCTCGGATTGCAGTTTGCTGCTGCATAATATCATCATCCCCAAACTTTGCCCAATCATCAAAGTCAGGTGTTGGATTGGATGTTGCAGCCTCCAAGTCCCCGTCTGCTCGGGGCCCATCCTTATTCTGCATTGTCTCTTGCTGCAAATGAGAAAAATTTCCGTCGTTCAAAGTCCTCTAAATTGGAATAAGAACTTCCTGTCACGGATTATACAGCCTCCTGTTAGTAAGAAGAGTTCTTGATTTGCAAAACTAGTTCAATAAAACATGTACATTTTCTTTAGCATTTTTTCAAAATATAACAACGTTACAGAGGGCTAAAGACTAATTCCGCAAACCAAGATGCCCAGCCAACATAGATATCATCATATAATCTGATTCACACACACATACATAAAGACTTCACCAAAATAAAAAAAAATAAAAACATTTTACATTGCTAAAAACTAAATCAAGAAAACCAACAAGGTGAGAGATTTTGGTAAATAAATAAAGTTTTAATTGCTGAATAGTTAATTCCTTTTGCAATCATATGTATAGAGTTATACACATGGATCTCCAACTAAACCTTTTTAACATTATTCTTGAGGCATATAGAAAAGAAATGCTAACACTCAATAGTTTTGGCTTTGGTTTTGGTTTGACATGAATTATATGTAAAGACTGAAAGAATTACAAGTTTCATTTCGCATCAAATCTAAGAATTAGTTTGTAAAATCCCCAAACCTGTATGTGTGAAGATGATTAAAGAATCAAAGCAAAGAGAGAAGCTTTAAGGGCTTTTTCTTCTAATTAAAGGGTGGAATGAATGAATGAATGAATGAATGAGTGTGTAGAGTAAAAAAAAGCATACCTAATTGAAAATCGAAGCAAAGGTGATCTCCGAGAGAGAGAGAGAGAGAGAGAGACACTCGTGTTTGGGTAATAGTAAGTAGGAATTAGGATTAGGATCTAATTCGAAACGAAACGAAACAAAGGTGGCCCCCACAGGCTGAGGCTGGTCTCCACTCTCCAAGAACAAGAACTGAAACTAACAACTCAACTCATCCGCGATCTTTCGTTGGATTTTAATTACTTACTGCACACACAAGAAAATAATTATAAAAAAAAAAAGTTTTTTTTTTCCCTAAAATTTCCATTGAGAGGTGTGCCTGCGTCCTCCCATTTTTATTATTAATTTTTTTTTAATACCTAGTTATAAGATTACGTGATGTAAATTTTTTATTAATTTAAAAGTCAAACTAAATTAGATAGATTTCACTTTTTTTAATAATTAACTAAATTTTTTGTAATAATTAATTTAAAAAAAAATTGAAGAACAAAAAATTTGAATCTTGAATGTCTATATTAAAAATATTAAGTAAATCAAATAATAAAGAATTTTTCTATTTTCACGTTATGAAACCCAAGTGAAAGTAGGGGTGGTATTTCCTATTCACGTCTTGAGTTTGTGTCATGTCGACCCATGAATATCCGACTATATGTGTCAACACTAACCCGACATGTTTATTAAACGGGTCAAGATTTTTTAACCTAACACTATCCATTTATTAAACTAGTCAATTATGTTGACCTGTTTATTAAATTTTATCAAAATGAAAAAAAAATAGTATTAACCAAATTGAGTTATGAAAAACCAAAAAAATAAATATTTTTACTATAAAATTCAGAACTAACGAGTAACTACATCACAAATAATCACTCAAAAATAAAACATATCTCAATATCACAAACACTCAATCAATCATAGTATATTAAAGAAAATAAACCACGACAATTAATAAGTTTATATACCTAGGATTTGAATGGTATATTGGTAAATTTTCATTTAATTAAATGGGCCAGACATGTCAAAAGGGTTCCAGGTATTGGACACTAACTCAATCCGTTTATTAAACGGGTCAGTCATTTAAACTCAAATATGACACTAACCCACTAAATTTCAACCCATAACCTACTAATTTCGTGTTGTGTTCAATTTTGCCACCCCTAAGTGAAAGAGCTAACAATTAGTGAAGTAGTTACAATAATGCAAGAAAAACTCTAGGTTGGTCTAAGAAGTGAAGCTTGGTTAGTTTAGACTCGCCCAAAGATTAAGAAGTTGAGCCGAATTAGTTTGTTGTTAGTTGGTTAAGTTCTTATGTAATGATTTGTATAAATACTTGTAAGAGCATTCCTAGTGAGGTTGCTAAATTGACAAAAATATCAATTTAGCAACCAATTCTCCAAAATTGTGGCTACAGCTAAGTAGCTAAACTTAAAAAAATTTAACTTTTGAGCTACAATGGGTTGCTATCTATAGCAGCCCACTGTAGACAGCAACCCACTGTAGTTCAAAACTCAAAACCAAAAAAAAATAATAATAATAATGTAGAGTATTAAAAACAAGTATTTTAATGTATTGATGGTTGTTTTTGTTGGTTATTGTGTTAGATATATTATTTTATTATGTTGTTTATATTATTTTAATGTGTTGAATATTAACATAAAACTTTTGTTGTAAGGTGTATTATAAAGTGGATTGTTAAAATAGATAAAGTGGAGTTTTGAGTTGCAAAAAACTAAATATTTTGAATGCTTTATTGTGAATGCTTTATTGTGAATGCTCTAACATGTGACATTTCATTCATTGAAGAATAGATGCTTTTTTTTTCCCTCCCTTTATCCTCATATTGTAGGTGATTACCTTAAAATAGTCACATCCTTTCTTATTCTTTTCCTCATTCGTTCCCATTAATTAATCTTAGAATCTAGTAGGTTCATATATATATATATATATATATATATATATATATAGGTAAAACTTAGAGAAAGTTCCATTAGAATTTGAAATTAGAATCTAATTTTGCATCATGTGTCTAAATTTATGTGGGGATCATACCATAATTATTCACTCAAGTTTTTAAATTTTTATGCCAAGTGAATTAATGAGTGCAAAATACTAAGAATCTAATATTAATAAACTATAAAATTAAGGGAAAAAAAAATCAATCACATATACTTAATAAAAATCACCACAAAACAAAGATTACTACACATTCTATCTTATTAAAAATTAGAAAAAAAAAATGATTATAGGTAGTATTAAATTTAGGTAAGAATTTTACTATGTGACTAATTACGTTTACTTTAAAAAAAATTATTAATTAATTATATTTTTATAATAAAAATTGTGTTTAATTTTAAATGAATCTATACATATACATGTGTTACATACAATTTTTATTAAATAATTTGACTAATTATTTATATTTTTATAAGTCAACGCAATGTTATGCACCATCTTCTTAAAAATCTCAGTTGGTAATGGCTTAGTGAACATATCAGCCAAATTATCACATGATCGTATTTGTTTGACATCAATATCGTCGTTCTTTTGGACCTAATGTGTACAAAAGAATTTTGGTGCAATGTGTTCGATTATATCACCTTTGATATAACCTCCTCTAATTTGAGTGATACAAGTAGCATTATCTTTGAATAATATCGTTGAAATATTTTTGATTGATGATAATCCAAAATTTTCAAGAATATGTTGAATTACTGATCTCAACCAAACACATTCACAACTCAGTTCATAAATCGCAATAATCTTTACATGATTTAAGGAAGTACAGAAATTGTTTGCTTAACAGATTTCCATGAAATAGCAGTATTTTCATAAGTAAATAAATATCCTGTTTGTGATTAGCCTTTGCGTGGATTAGAAAGATAACCCCCATCATCATATCCAACTAACTATGGATTTGATCCATTTGGATAAAATAATCTCAAATCTGTCATCCCACGAAGATAACGTAATATATGGTTAATTCCATTCCAATGCCTTGGAGTTGGTGTAAAACTATACCTTGTTAGTAAGTTAACTGCAAATGTCATATCAAGTTGTGTCCAAGATATATCAAAGCACTAATTGCACTAAGATTACTTTAGGACTAAGAGTTTCATCATCATCTTCTTGTGGTCGAAAATGATCTTTCCTAACATCAAGTAGCTGATCTAACATTGGAGTGCTCAAAGGATGAACTTTATCCATGTAAAAGTGTTTCAAGACTTTTTTATGTATACGTTGATTGATGAACAAAAATTCCATTTGGAAGATGTTCAATTTGTAGGCCAAGACAAAATTTTGTCTTACCAAGATCTTTCATCCCAAATTCATTCTTTAAACTATTTTCTATTTTTGTTGACTCTTTTGGAGTTTCCACAAGATTTAAATCATCAACATATATTGCAACAATAGCAAATTCTGATTTTGATTTTTTGCTAAAAACGCATGGTTAAGCTTATACTTAATTCATGTGGGACACTAGGATCATAACATATCACCATGCTCTACAGCCGACGTCCACAGTGGCTCACTTTAGCGACACTGATTCGATGGTAACCCTTTCTCTTTTTTGGCAGCTCCACTCACCTATTAGTTATTTTAATCTAACCTCTACATCACCCCCTCTAGAATCCAACTACAAAACTGTAACTCATTTGATCCTATATTCAATGAGCTACACCCGATTACTCGGGGTGGTGGTTGGCTTTGATACCAAATGTTAGGAACCCATGGATAGAACTCACCCTTGAAAACCGGCTTGTAAAGGGAGGGTGCCCAAGAACTTATAAACACATGGTCAAGCCTATACTTAATCCATGTGGGACACTAGGATCATAACAATTCTTAAATCCTTCTTTCAAAAGATATTTACTGAGACGATTATACCACATGCGACCGAATTGTTTTAACCCATATAACGATTTTTCTAACTTGATAAAATATATACTTTGGGATGTAAAATTATATGTTTCAAGCATTTTATATCATTCAAGAATTTTCATGTAGATATCATTATCTAGTGATCCATACAGATTTGTTGTAACAACATCCATTAATTGCATATCCAAACTTTCTTTTACTACCAAGCTAATAAAAAATCTGAATGTAATTGTGTCCATTGCAGGAGCATATGTTTCTCTATAATCAATAAGGTCTCTGTGAGAAACCTTGTTTTGCAAGTCACGCTTTGTACTTTATAATTTCATTTTTCTCATTTCGTTTATGTATAAATACCCACTTATATCCAATAGGCATTACACCTTCAAGTGTTCGGATTACAGGTCCAAATACTTTATGTTTAATTAGTGAATTTAATTACGCTTGAATCGCCTCTTTTGATATTGACCAGTCGTTTCTACGTCGACATTCATTGATGGTTTATAGTTCATATTCATTATCATTATTTCTAGTAATATCAAGGGTAATTTTATAAGAAAATCCGTTGTTGACAAAAATTGTATTTCTATCCCATATTTTTCATGTATATATATAATGTATTAAGATCTTATTATTTTCAGGTAACTTATCCTCTTCAAGGGATAATTCTACAAGAGATTCCTCTTCAAGAGATTCACTTTTAGGAGATTTTGTTCATAAGTTTTGGATAGATTAATTATTTCTATGACCTGTTTCATTGGTATAGCCTCTTTAGGGGCCGCAACTTGTTTTTCTTATACTTTTTTCTTTTAGAGAATTTTATCTTTAGCACCGCTAGGTCTTCCACACTTCAGGTGTGGCTTTGATTCATTTGCTACTGTATTAATTAATTGTCGTACAAAGATTTCAATCCATGCTAGAGTATTAGTAGTTGGAATGTGAGATATAATTATTTTCTTATTGTTGGTGAATACATTTGGTAATTAATTTGCAATTCCTTGCAAATGAATAATCCATTAATCTTCCAGTTCACATTGATTTGTATTAGGATCAATATGAGATAACGTCTAAACATTCCAGGTAATCTTACATCGTGCTTTAGGCAATGACTTTTCTTCCCTTAATGTTGAGAAGATTGTTTCATTAAAATAAAAATCCTCAAAATATACCTTAAAACACATCACTAGTCAGAGGTTCAAGATATTTAATAATAGATGGTGAATCAAAATCCATATGAATTCCAAGTCTGCATTGAGGACCCATCTTAGTGTGTTGTGGGGGCTGTAATAGGTACATATACAGCATAACCAAATGTGCACAAGTGAAACATATTTAGTTGTTAGCCAAGTACAAGTTGCAATGGTGAGAATCTATAATAAGCGGTTGACCTAATGCGAACTAATGATGCAACATGTAATATAGCATAACTCCAAGCAGAAATGGGTAATTTTGATTTCATAAGCAAATGTCAAGCAATAATTTGAAATCTTTTGATAAGTGATTTAGCTAAACCATTTTGCATATATGTATGGGTAACAGGATGTTCAACATCAATTCCAATTGACATGCAATAACCATCAAAAGTTTGAGATTTAAATTTATCATCATTATCTAAACGAATTTTCCTAATTGGATAATCAGAAAATTGTGCTTACAACCTAATTGTTTGAGCAAGAAGCCTAGCAAATGGAACATTCCTAGTAGAAAGTAGAAAAACATGTGACTATCTAGTTGATGCGTAAAATACTTGAATGGACCACAATGTGGGTGTATAGGTCCACATATATCACATTAAACTCTTTTTAAGAAAGATGGATATTCAACAACAATCTTTGAAAATGATAGTTTGGTAATTAATTTACCTTAAGAACATGCACTACATGGATAATCACTAGGTAAAAGAATCCTCTGGTTCTTTAAGAGATGTCTGTGAGAGTTTTCAATAATTTGACGCATCATTATTGATCCTAGATGTATAAAACGATCATGCCAAAGCATAAAAATCTTTAGGTACAAACACTTCTGGTATATTGCAACATATGTTTCAATTGTTCTCATTGTAGTATAATATAACTTAGAAAAGAAAATATGTAGTTTTTCTAATATGAGCTTATGACCTGATTCTATTGAAGTAATATAAAGAAATTCTTTATTGCCTTTATTATTAGTTTCAATACAAAGTTTTCTGCCCTTTAACAACATGATAATCGCTCTTCCAAAGCCTTCAATTAAGTTTGATAAACCTGATATGGTATTGATATCAATGTTGTTAAATCCGTTCCTGTTTCGGCAGGAATGGTCGAAATATTTCATTCTAAAATGCAATCCGGAATGGTAATACCACCCATTCCACCTCGGGTCCAATTCCGGCCAGTTTCAGGTCATTCCGGCCATTCCGACCAATTCCTGTCACTTTCGACCGAAATGTAAATTTCGGCCGGTAGCAGTTTTTAACCACAAAAAAAAAAAAAAACTTAAACTAACAAACCCATCAGCACTTCCACCTAACACTGTTGCCTGAAGAAGTTCAAATTAGGTCTGCTAAGAAGCTACCAAATGATTTGAAAAAAAAAAAAACAAAGTAAAATAAAGAGAACAAAAATTTAGAGTAGTTGTGGAGGAAGCTCAAATTTTAGTTGCGTTTGAAACTTTCTTCTTCAGTCCTGCACTTAAACTTCTGGTCTGGGTCTCTGAAACTATCCAAGAAGTATTTTTGTAAATGAAAGTAACTGGTGGGAATATGAAATGAAGAAGAAAGAGTGGAGGAGAGAGTGTAAGTCATTGCATGTAGGGTGATGGAGTGGGGTTAGGTGAAAAGGTAAAAAGGAGGCTTCCTAGAAGCTTCTTAGTTTATAAATATTAACATGTTTATTTACAAAAATACCCAAATTTGAATTTTAAAATAATCAATCTAATCACTTTATTATTATATTAATATTTCTTTTAAAACAATATATTACATTCATTAAATGTTGATATTACATTTATAAAATTTGGCTTAAGAATAGCAATGAGTAATAACATTTTTTTTATTAATTACTAATACACACACACACACACACACAAAGTGGTAATTGTTAGGACATATGTCACTTGTTTAGAACATATGTCATTCTTTTATGTAATTGGCTAATCCTTTGACAAAACCCACTTTACTTGTAATTGGGTAGATTTAGGATGAGTTTTATGCTTTAAGAAATTGTGTTTCAAGATCAAGTGTTGAAGTCATCAAGTCTGTCCAAGAAACAAGCTGAGAAGTGCAAGTTCATTAAAGCTTGACAGCTAGCATGTGTCGAGGTTTAAAGAGTTGTTCCAGCCCCGTGGCTCGACAGCATCTCGACACCTCTATCTGTCGAGGTTTGAGAAAAACTGATTTTGAGTTATGTTTTGATTCCAATCCGTGGATGTGTCTTTGGGCTTTCTTTTCTCCTAACCCTAGACATATAAAAAGATTATTTTAAGGGTCGTCAAAGTGTACATAAGTTGCACAAGCATTGAGAAATCCTTGTTTAAGCAAATTGTGACTAGAGACAAAGTTCTTGCCCTAGTTCATCTCTCTTGTGAAGAAGTTGCTGTGTAATGTACACCGTAGGGTTTTGTAACTAAACATCTTCTTGATCTTCATCGTGTGGATTAATTGAAGAACTTTTCGGCCAACAATCTTCTCTAGGGATCCGCGCAATTGGTTAGTCACGTACTTGGGAGCCGTGCATTGAAATGAGAAATTGTCACTACAAAACAAGTCCAATTAGGTATTGGGGTAAGAGTTCAACTGTGGGTTGGTAAGGTACTTGAGATTCCTTTACTTGTAACCGCTTGTTGTGATAATAGTGAAATTTCGGGAGTGGTGACCTTAAAATCACTCGGTGGAGTTTTTGCCGTGTATGTTTTCCCCATTCGTAAACAAATCACTGTGTCATTTAATTTCTGCTGCATACTTAGTTTAGTTGGTGATTTGTTTGTGCTACCACGCAATTTGTATGTTAATCTGATTAATTAATAACTTGGCTAATTAATCAATTAATCCATCACAAGGGGTTAATACGTTTGTGGCCTATCAAGTGGTATTAGAGCAGGCACACTCTGATTAGGGTTAATCCTTGTGTGTGATCCATTGACCCCTGTTTGTCATGGATAGAGGTCAGTATCTTATTATACCTCCATTGTTTGATGGTACTAACTATGCATACTGGAAAGTATGCATGAGAGCTTTCTTGCAGTCTCTAGATAAGAAGGTGTGGCAAGCTGTGGAGATAGGTTGGACCAAGCCTAAAGAAGCGCCAGCCGATTGGGATAATTCTAAGATCAAGGCGGCAAACTTCAACAGCAGAGCATTGAATGCACTATTTAGTGCGGTCACTAATAAGGAGTTCAAAAAGATATCCTCCATTGAAACTGCTAAGGAAGCATGGACCATCCTTTAGACAACCTATAAGGGAACAAAGGTTGTCAAAGATTCGAAACTACAGAGGCTCACTACAAGCTTCGAAGAAATTAAGATGGAGGAGGATGAGTCGTTCGATGAGTTCTATGCCAAGCTCAAGGACATAGTGAACTTAGCCTTCAATCTTGGGGAAACCATTCCTGAACCCAAGATTGTGAGGAAAGTGCTCAGATCTCTGCCCGAGAGATTCCATGCCAAGATCACGACAATAAAGGATTCAAGGGATATTGACAAGATTCTTCTGACAGAACTGGTTGGTAATCTGCAAACCGACGAGCTAGGATTGACAAGAATTAGCAAGTCAGGTAAAGGCAAGAGCATGGCACTGAAGGCCAAGAGCAGTGAGATAGATGAGTCTTCAGACGATGAAGATTCTAAGATCAAGTCCTACATCACCAGGCAATTCAAGAAATTCATGAAAAATGCCAATGGAAAAGGCTTCGACAAGGACCGTAGGCAATCCAGTTCTTCTCAGTTCAAGAGCCAAGATAAAGAGAAGAAGGATGCTAGGGATGATGGTCAGTACACTGTTCCCGTAGGACCTAAATGCTTTGGGTGTCAAGGCTTCGGTCACATGAAACAAGAGTGTCCCACATATCTCAAGAGCATTGAGAAAAGCAAGGCACTTCCTGCTACTTTGAGCGACACTGAGCCTAAAGATGATTCCGACAATGAGGATGACAGAATTTTAAATGCCTTCACTGCCACTGTCAATCCTACTGAAGGGATTGTTGAAGATGTGGATGAAGAAGAGAAATTGGTGGAATCCAAGTTTGAAAAGATAAATGATCAAGATGATATCCATACAGCCTATGAGAAACTGTACAAGCTTTCTGAGAAGCATGAGAAACTCTATAGGTTGGCCACCAAGAAGCTCAGTGATGTGAAACTTGACCTTAAGGAGCTTTCTACTAAATTTGATGAAACTAATCAGACTATTGGGGCACTGAGATTCGATAACAATTTCTTGGCTGAGAAGACCAAGAAGCTTGAAGCGGAGTTGTTTCAAGTTAGAGCTCAATTGGAGAGGACATCAAGTGCGAAGCCGGATGAGATCCTCAGCATTCAGAAATCTACTTCTGATCGAACTGGTTTGGGGTATGAATTCTCTTCTTCTAATATTGCTTCTGCTAGTACTACTATTTTTGTTCCACCTGCTAATAACATTAAAATTGAGAACAATGATGTTAAAACTGAATCAGCAAGTGAGAACCTAGATAAGGGTAAATCCATCTTAGGAGCACCCCCTAAGCTTGAGAAGAAGGAAAATAAAAACCCTAGGACTAAGAAGGCTAATTCTCAAAAGACTAGACAGAAGAAGAAGCATCTCTGTCATCATTGTGGTATTGTTGGTCATACTCGACCTAATTACTATAAGTGGTTAGCCACTCAACAAAGTAATGGCATGATAGCTTCTGGAAACCAGAATCAGCTTCAAACCTCTCTTGCTCCTCTTATAGATCTTCTCAAAACCCTCATGTTCCTTTCGAACTTGAATGGTTTCAATTCTTCCCCTTCATCACCGATTCAAGGGTTTGCAAAAAGGAAAGGTTCTTCCAAAGTGTGAAAGGAAAAGGGTTCCAAGTGATTTATTCACTTTTTCTCTCTCCCCCTTTCTTGTTTTGTTTTTGCATTACTTGTGTGTTTTGCTTTACCGTTTTTGAGCCAGTCTAGTTTTATGCATTGTTTTGCTTTGTTTAACATGTTTTTGTGTGCTTACTTTTAGTTTTTATTTTATTTTGTTTTTCAGATAAAAATAAAAAAAATGAAAAATTGAAAAATATAAAAATAGTGTGTTTGTGTACATTGGTTCTTGTGAACCTTAAAATGGCCATTGAAACAGAGTTTTCTAAACTTTGTATCTCTTGTAACTTAGATGAGCATTCTTATGCACAAACTAAGCAAGTGAGTTTTGTGGCTCTTTGTTTGTGATGAGTAAGATTAAGTGATCTCTTGTACTTAACACTTGTATCACTCTTTTTGACGGGTAGGACTAGAAAATCCTAAGAGAAAGACATAAATAACCATCTCACCACTGTTACCCGCCAATCATGAATTGACATCTGTATACTTTGGCATAGCAAAAGTGCAATGTCAATGACATCTGTATGCTTCAACATAGCAAAAGTGCAATGTCAAAAGTTTAACATAATTGAGTATTTCTTCTCTCTCCTTTATATACCCATGCATGGTTTGCTTAATAAAAAGAAAATATGCAAAGAAAATAAAAGCAAAAAGAACAAAATACTTTAAATATAATTGTAAGCGTATTTTCTAGGAGATGTGGGAGTTATAAGATGTACCTCGAAGGTGATAGTCCCCATCAAACAGTTATGATTGTGTGTGAGTTAAAGTGATTGTCTCATATCTCAAATCGTCATAACACTGAGACACTTGTGCAATCTTGCGATGTTTTTCACACACAACACGCAATATTTCTTGCTACTTTTGATACATGTGCAGGTACAATGTGATTTGACTATCACAAGGTTTACATGTGTTGATGTATACTCACTAAACTGTCTTAACTTATTTTTGAAATATAAAATCGGTTAGACTTTTTTAGTGTGTGTGTGTATGTGTGTTTTGGGATCCATGTGCTTAAATTTGTTGTTGAGAGATGATTTTGAGAGTCTAATATGTTGATTGGATCATTGGTTGAGTTGCATGCGTGATTGCATTCATGTCTGTGTTTTTCCCTTCTCGAAAAACTGCTTTTATAAGCTGGCTCGACACCTCCTCGATACATGGCTGTTTGTAGAGCTTCTTAACTTTTTCTTATTGCAATCTTGACATCTTCTCAACACCTGGTGGATCGATCAAGAAAACTTCTGTCCTCTCGATAGCTTCTCGACACCTGGTGGATCGATCGAGCATCTGTGCTTGTGTCTTCGCTTTAGACATCTTCTCGATAGCTCTATCTATTGAAGTTGTTTTTTCTGGACACCTTCCTCGACAAATGTCTCGACACTTGTATCTGTCGAAATTTATTGAACATCTATTTAAAGGTTTTGTTCGATCCGGTTTCTCATTTCTCTCGATCTCTCTCTCGATAGCTCTGTCTATTCAACTTCCAAACCTCTCTCTCTCTCACTCCAAACCTCTACCCAAGGTTTCTTCATTTTTTTTCAAGCTTTCCTTCACTTGGTAAGTTTTTAATCTTCTTCATTTACATGCATTTCATGTTTTCAAACCTAGTTTTTGGGGTTCTTGAAAATTTTTGGGGTTTTTCAAAATTGATGAGTTATTGTTGCAATTTTTGGGATGGGTTTTGTAGATTTGATCTTAAAAACTCCATGCATTGCATCGCATTCGCATTTTAACAGTATTCTTATGCATTTAGATGTGTGCAAACTATTTGTGTGCTGGTAGGTTTGGATTGGGCTGAGCCCATGATGCTTTTCATATTGCATGTCCTATGTTCATGTATTTCCCATGCATACGTTCTCTCTTTTCAATATACTTGTTATATTTGAATTGTTTTGGGACTTCTTTGAGTGTTTCTTTCTTTCTCTTTCTCTTTCTGTCTACGTTAGTAGTGTCTATGGCACCAAAACGTAAGTCTGTTCCATCCCAGAACCCTCTCCGTTCTAGGGCCTCTTCGTCTTTTGATCCTACTCCCTCCTTTGTTCGGTTCCGTGATAAGGATGCCCAAAAGGACTTCTCGGAGAACTTTTCTAAACGAGGTGTTCATTCGGAACGCCAAGTTATTCTTGCGGACTTCGCCGACACTGACCTTCCCGATATCATTCACAAACGGGAATGGGAGTCACTATGTGACGTCCCGGTCACATGTCCTTCTATGCTAATCCAGGAGTTCTACTCCAACATGCATGGAATTGATACTTCAGTACCTCTCTTTCACACTCGCGTTTGAGGTACGCGCATAGTAGTCACACCAGAGTTAGTATCTGATATGCTTCATATTCCAAGGGTTGCGCAT
The DNA here is from genome assembly GCF_040712315.1 of Castanea sativa. Taxonomy (NCBI): domain Eukaryota; kingdom Viridiplantae; phylum Streptophyta; class Magnoliopsida; order Fagales; family Fagaceae; genus Castanea; species Castanea sativa. The sequence continues at coordinate 36,971,203 of NC_134015.1, read as the reverse complement.
CCTAACTACCCCGGTTGCGAGCGTCTACGGACTATGTCCAAAGACGATATGATCTCTTCCTTCTGTGAGTGCCCAACTGTTTGGGGTGAGCATCAGTTACATCATGTCGACCTTTTGCTAAAGGTCCTCGTTTCTTGAACATGATGATGACTTTTGTGTTGTATCCTCTTTCTCACTACAACTCTATCACAGAGCCTCGTGCTTGTTTTTTGTTGTCTCTTCTTGAGGATCTTTCCATAGATTTTCCCTCACATTTTATCATTTCTATCATAGATATGTATAGGGATACGACTACCCGTGATAAGCTCATCTTTCCTTCCGCTATCACGAGGATTTTTTGCCATTTTTCCATCCCTTTTCCCGTGTCCGACCCTTTTCATGTGATGTGTGCCATAGACGCTGCTACCATAAAATGTAGTGAGGCGCAGTTTAGGTTGCGACAAACGGTTTCAGCAGCTCCTTCCTCCCGTTCGGCTCCATCTAGATCTGCTCGAGCCTCATCTGCTCCCTCCTCTTCTACAAGCGATGTGTCACTAGGAGACATCATGGCGCAGCTTCAGCGCATGGATGCTCGCCTAGATACACTCTCTACAGAGTTGTATCAGGTGAATGTTCGTGTTGGTCGCATTGCTCGGCGACAGGCGACCATGAGTGGTTTTGCTCCTGAGGTCTCTCCTCCACCACCTCCTGTGGCTTCTGAGTCTGAGGATGATGATGGTGATGACGATGATGCTTTGGATGATGATGATGGAGATGCTAGCTCTACCGATGAGATGTCTACTTGACACTCTATGCTTTGTCACTCGTGACAAAAAGGAGGAGTAGTTTTGGATTATGAGAGTAGTCATACTTAGGGAAAGAGCTTATATAGGGCCGTTTTGATAGAAGGAGTGTTGTTGTTTTGAGCGATGTAGTGAGGATTACTTGTATCTTTTTCTTTTCTCTACTTTAGATATATTTTCTTCTTGTACCTAGGTCTTATGACTATTTTTACATACATTGTGCTTATCTTTGATATATATATGATGATGTATGTTTTCTTCATCTATCTCTACATGTGTTGTTTCTTTTCTCTCTTTATACACATGTTTCTTTACTTGTATGCAATCTATTATTTCTGTTTCACACTAAGATACCTTGATGAGTTTTGTTTAAAGTGTTTCAGAAATACAGGTTGTCAAAGTCTACTTGCCATAAACTCTCTTCTTGCAAAGTTTTTCAAGAGTTTGTGTTAGGGTAGATTTTATTGTATTCAACAAGTAAATGTGAGTTGAGTAATTTATGACTTCTCTCATATGTTCCTTTGTTAGTTGTGGTTTTGTCACAGATTGCCAAAGGGGGAGATTATTAGGACATATGTCACTTGTTTAGAACACATGTCATTCTTTTATGTAATTGGCTAATCCTTTGACAAAACGCACTTTACTTGTAATTGGGTAGATATAGGATGAGTTTTATGCTTCAAGAAACTGTGTTTCAAGATCAAGTGTTGAAGTCATCAAGTCTGTCCAAGAAACAAGCTGAGAAGTGCAAGTTTATTAAAGCTCGACAGCTAGCATGTGTCGAGATTTAAAGAGCTGTTCCAGCCCCGTGGCTCGACAGCTGCTCGACAGCATCTCGACACCTCTATCTGTCGAGATTTGAGAAAAACAAATTTTGAGTTCTGTTTTGATTCCAATCTGTGGATGTGTCTTTGGGTTTTCTTTTCTACTAACCCTAGACATATAAAAAAATTATTTTAAGGGCCGTCAAAGTGTACACAAGTTGCACAAGTATTGAGAAATCCTTGTTCAAGCAAATTGTGACTAGAGACAAAGTTCTTGCCTTAGTTCATCTATCTTGTGAATAAGTTGCTGTGTAATGTGCACCGTAGGGTTTTGTAACCAAGAATCGTCTTGATCTTCATCGTGTGGATGAATTGAAGAACTTTGCAGCCAACAATCTTCTCTAGTTGGTGATTGAAGTCGCGTACTGGGATCCGCGCAATTGGTTAGTCACGTACTTGGGAGCTGTGCATTGAAAGGAGAAATTGTCACTACAGAACAAGTCCAGTTGGGTATTGGGGTAAGGGTTCAACTGTAGGTTGGTAAGGTACTTAGGATTCCTTTACTTGTAATTGCTTGTTGTGATAATAGTGGAATTTCGGGAGTGGTAACCTTAAAATTACTCGGTGGGGTTTTTGCCGTGTAGGTTTTCCCCATTTGTAAACAAATCACCGTGTCATTTAATTTCCGCTGTATACTTAGTTTAATTGGTGATTTGTATGTGCTACCACGCAATTTGTATGTTAATCTGATTAATTGATAACTTGGCTAATTAATCAATTAATTCATCACAAGGGGTCAATACGTTTTTGGCCTATCAGTAATTCTGAAACGGTCTAAAACGGTACGCCGAAATCGGCCGATACTGAAATATTCCATTCAAATAGACAAACCGAAATGGGCATCGAAACGGTATTCATAACAATGATTGATATTAGCTTTACATAATCTTAAATTTTGAAAATATTTCCTATCTTTAAGGATCGTATGAGTTGTTGCACTGTTTGCTAGATCCACTCCATTTGAAAAATCAAGATAATTCATAGGATCTTCAAGATCATTATGATTAGCAAAGTTCGTTTCAATTTTTTTTTCTTTTCTTTTATGAAGGCTTGGTACAAATTTACCTAATGTTTAGGCATATAACAGGTATGTGACCAATGAACTTCCATACTACACCTATAACACTTATTGGTGGTTTTTAGGAAAAACTTATTATTTTGTTTAGCCACTAGAAGACAAAATTTTAGTCCATAACACTTTATGAACATATGCATTGGATATTACTATTGCAGGAGCACATTTGAAACACGATATATGTGTCTTCTATCATATAATTTTAATTGTTGGCTAATTTTAAAGTGCCAAATTAATTATACTCACTTACACCTTTAATTTATTGCAACTTCAAGTGTACGTCATATTGAGCTTTTAGGATGTTCAACTTCTTCTAAATCTTGTATTTCTTTTAAGCTGTCTTTTATTGTAAAGTACTCAAATTTCATGTAGATTATAACATAAAAAATTATTGCTTTTGTACGATCCTTTTAAGATACTCTGTTGCCATCCATAATAATATATTTTTGATTTATTACACCAACATTGATCTCATCAAGCTTCATTGCTTCTAGATGAATTTGAGCATCAAGGATCCATGATAAAAAAAATTATTGCCTAAGATGTTAATAAGGGCAACAAATTTAAGCTTTGTAAGGTTTGACATCTATATCAAATATATAATTACATAAGAAATTAAATAACTAAACATTTTTATCATACAAAATTCTAATAGAATAATGCTACACATACATATTCAAAAGTTGATTGTAGTGAAACCATACATTCATATTCAAAGTTTATTAATACACGTTACATATAGTTTTAGCTATGATTAAGTTGCTTTATCACTAACCATTGACAAATAAATAGGATAATTACTAATTCTTCGGAAGAAAACTTACAATGAGTTGAGAGAACTACACAAATAAACTTTAATGTTTGAAGAACAATAGGAGTTCAACTTTCTTTTTCAAAATTGGATAGAGACTTGTGCTAATAATGTGTTGTAAAATAAGAGATAATATATAAAATTAAGTGGGAAGAGAACAAAGAATATATATCGATAAACTCTCGTATTTAAGTGGTCATCCATAATCTTAAGTTGATCTCTCTTATATCAATACCATTACAGTAAAACAATCCCACATATATATAGCCTTTAGATGTCTCTTGAGGGATAAGAGATAAAGCTGTAACAATGAACACAATCATGGATATACTGTAACGTCCTAGTCCTTTTAAACAAAAAAGAGTAAAGGGGCAGATTTTTGAGACACCCATGTGACCCCCACCTATTCCACTCCCCTTAACCACACATTCTCACAAATAGCTCTCCCTCTTTGGCTGGTCAACTAAGGGTCTCCTACACTTTTACTTTTCATTTTCTTACGAACACACACACACACACACACACTCTTCACACCTCTCTCACTCTCTCACTGGTGCTCACTCCTCCACCACCATCTCCACCATAGTTTTTCTGGAGGGACTCACTAGAAAAATCCTTAGGAACATCTAAGCATCTTCATCTCTTTTATTTGTGGTAAAAACTCCTAATTTTTTGGTGGGTTTATATGCTTTTGCTAGAGGTTCTCTTTATCTAAGCTCTGATAATGATATTCATTTGATTTATGAGTTTTGGAAGTGATATTCATGTGTTTATATGTATGGGTTTTGTCTTGGTGAATTTATTTGATGCATGGGTTTACGGTTTTTACAATGGCGGTTATCTAAGGTTTATCATGATGAAGATTTGAGGGTTTTGGCTTTCTAATGTGAAATAAATGGTAAAAATAATTTTTATTGATTATTTAGAGCTAGTTAAAGATTCAAATTGTTTGTCTTGGAGGATATTATTATTTTGGTGTCATAGGTCTCTTGATGATGTGTAAATCTTATGGGAACTATTTATAAATTGTTAAGATTTTCATATTAGGGAGATGATCTTGAATGGGTTAATTTTTAAAATTGAAGTCTATGCCTTGTGAGGTTAAATAAGTGAGATACATTACTTGTGAGGTTAAATACTTAGGCTTGCCTAATTAATTGCTTATTTAGTATCTCTAATTAATTGCTTGTTTAGGCTCTAGCTAATCTCTTTTTGGAGCTTTGGAAGTTAGGTTTTTTGTGGATTACAAGGTAAGTAGTTTCTTAATGAGATTTTTAGGAAAATAATCATATTGCATAAAATGTTGTTTTTGGGTTAAACACATTTTTGGCAAATTGTTTATGGAAACCATATTTTTCCTAAAAGGTTTCGTGTTATAGCCTAATATACGGTTACTTATGAAAAGTGCATTATGATTTATATTGCATATGGGGAAATTCATGAATTGTTGACATGAAAAATATGGGCATATTTGATTTAACCCTTTAATAATGAATTCATGGATTCTGTGGTATACTAGAAAATTTAACGTTGCTTATCATGTCTTGTTACTTGGGAAATTGACGCAAAATATTTTGATAAGAAATAATTTTGAGGACTTTAAGAATATTGTGGATATTTGGTTATTGAAATATCATATTGAACTATTTGGAAGTAAACTATATATTTTGAATACATATAACTTGTGAGCTTTTGATGTGGGTTTGCCCATGTGCTATGATGTTGGTGATTACCTCGTCTTTGTGATGACGTCTTTGTGACGTGTGATTTCCCCGTCTTTGTGACAACAAGTCAAGTTGGAGGCTCCCACTTTGTATGACACAAATAAATCCTTAAGTGTGTGGGTGAGGTTGCTGCCCATTGGGCCAAAAGACCACATACAAAAGGGGTACTGTGTGACGTGTCATCATTCTCTGTTGGCCATAGGAGGAAGAGGTAAATCCTTAAGTGTGTGGGTAAGGCTAGGCAGGGTCAAAAGACCACATGCAAAAGAGGTACTATATGAAGCATTATCCCTTGCTGTCCATGGAGGGAGGGGGATGGGAAAATCTTTGAGGGTGTGGGTGAGGCTAGGTAGGGCCAATAGACCACAAGCCAAAAGAGGTACATATCATGCTAGTGGTTTGTGGGTTCCAACTTGTCTCTATGGCGGTATAATGTCTTTGTGACATTTCCCTCTTTGTAGTGGCTTGTCATGTGGCTTGGGTTGGCTTTTCAAGTTTTTGGAAAAATGTTAAGCTTATAGTATATATATTATGTAGTTTCATTTTGATCTTTTTTTAGAAACCTTGGGTGGCATTATTTAATCATTCTTATCATGTTATTAGTGAAAATGATTTTGCAGTCTTCAGCTAGAAATTCTCAAATTGTTTCATGTTGTAATATGCACATAATTATGAAACTTGCATTTCCCCAACCCATTAATTATGCTACTTATTGGGCTATGTCTCATCCCATTCTTTTACAAACTTTTTAAAAGTAGGCAATGATCTCTTGAGATAGGTTTTTATGGCTAGTAGTAGTTAGACTAACTACTGATAGAGACTAAACTTTTGTGATGATGATCCTTAGGTGTTGTATATCATAGAGGAAGCTTGACTCATTCTTTTGTATATAATAGTGGTGATGACTTTATTTCCATTTATGGGACAAGCTGATGATATGTAATTATATTTATTCAAACCTCCATTCTTTTGTGGCCAATGGTCCTTGTAATTATTGTATAGAAATCCGACTTACTTTGCAAGTATGTTTAATAAAATTATTATGAAAATTATTGATGTTGGTACTTGGTATGGATTATTTGGATTGATTGTCAAAAAGGGAAAAATATACAAGTATCTTTGGGTTGTATTTCTCATGCTTTGGACCCTTTTAGGTTTGGAGTGTGACATATACATCTCCCATGGATATCCATCTTTACATATTCCAAACTTTACACACTCCAAGCTTTACACATTTCAAGTAAACCTTTCATTGTTCAAACTCTACACATTCCAAACAGACTTTATTTTTAACAATTTGGAGATTGGAACAACAAATTAGCCAAATATCTGAGATTCTCAATACTCTAAGAATTACACTACCAAGGTTTCAAGAGCCCAATGAGCAAATGAAAGTCGTGGCATGCAATATAGGTCTTGTCAATGATCCAATGAACATGAATTTAGAAAGTTTGGGGGTGAGCAACCCTCAAGCCACAAATCTACAAAGCTAACCAATATTTTCAAATACCATTAAATTTTTATTAAAAAATTACCATTAAATTCATAACCACGAAAAGGTCATGAAAGCCTATGGAAGCTGAAACTCTAGATTGGTTCAAAGATGCTGAGAACTCATTTAACAATTGAAAGTCCTTCATGAAGGCATTTGTGGACCAGTTTTGGGCCCAAATCATATGATGACCTTATGCAAAGCCTTAGAAAACTTAGGATTACATCAATTATGTCTTAAAATAAGGCCTAATTTGTAATTTTTTCAAACATATTAAAGTGTTTATCTAAAGAGCATAAACTAGTTATTTCTTAAGTAGCCTAACAAATGAAATTATGCTACCTATGAGGATGTTGAACCCCTCCTACTAAATCAAGCTTTTTAAAACATATTGTTAAAAAGCCTCTACACATTGAAGGGAGATCACTCCTTATAAGGACATCTCCAAGCGATTAGGATTCCATGGATTGCGAGCCCTCACCTCATCGCACCCATGCCTGTCCACATGGCATACGCCTCTTGGCCTTTTGGGTCACTACAATCCACCCCCTTACAGGCACACATATCCCCATGTATGGGACCCACATTTCAAGCTAGGGCATGGCTCTGATACCATCTATAACGATCCTGCCCCAATTGTGTAGATATTGTTCACTTTGGGGCTCATACCCCTCATAGTTTTGTTCTCCCCCAAAGCACACAATAGTGGGAGAAAATGTTTTTACACATTGAAGGGAGATCACACCTTATAAACGCATCTCCATGTGCTTCCCCAGATGATGTGGAATTTCATGGATTGCAAGCTTTCACCTCATCGCACCCATGTCCATCCATATGATATGTGCCTCTTGGCCTTTTGGGTTACTACAATCCACATTGCACCTGTGGGTGAAAGCACCTACGACGAGTGGCTTCCTCGTGGGAAGTACATCTCGGCCTAGGGTGGATCAGGTGGAAAGGGAAAATGGAGTTGTCACCAAGATTAGGCCTAGGAACCATATGCGTAGCGCCTTCGTGGAAGGATTAATCCTTACTAGAGCACGTGTCTGGAGTTTAGGTATGAGGATAGGAAGGTATTAGGCACCCAACCCCACCTAACCCGTAGGTTGACCTTCACTCATTGTGTTCCAAATCCTAATCCCATCAAAAGGTCTTCTAATAGGTTATTCTAAACTTACACACAAACTAACATGCATCTAAACACACGACATATTATCCCAAGAACCTAGCATTCATCTATCATGGCATTCTCGTTCATTTACCCAAGGGCAGCAAGCATATCAAGGCAGTAACATCACATGGTATCAAGCAAGCATTCAAGCATGGCATCAAGCAAACATTCAAGTATGACATCATAGCACCAAACAAAGCATTCATCAATTTATTCAACTAGCTCAAACTCATGTTAAGCAACTAACCAAATGCATGTTCAGATGGTTATGTTTGACTTATCTTACTGCACCATAGCACCTGTGCATCAATGCATTTCATGTTCATATGTATGTTCATAATGTTTATTAAGCATAAAACCCTAATCATGTAATCTAAACAAAAGGCAAGTAAAACATGTTATACTACTGATTTAAGACTTAAACATGTAAAAAATAAACTAAATAGAAGCCAAAATATGCATTTAAACAGGAAAAAAAAGTCATGAGCAATCAAATCTGGGTTTCTGGGCTAAGCCTGAGTACATATGTAAAAGCTTGTGTATGTAGGATGAAGGAGATGTGTACGCATGCACGAGCCTGCATATGCATCCCTACCCAAAAATGCAGCAGACACACACCAATCAAAACCTAATCTAAACAACTTAGCATGCTTTCTTAACAATCAAACAATAAACCTAAACTACACCAAGGAGTATTAGAGCAAAAAAACAAGTACAAAAACGACAAGAGAAAAAGACAATGGCAAGAACAAATACCTCACACAAAAGCTTCTAAAGCTTGATTTTGATCGTTTATCTTGGTTAATCTACAACAAAAAGAAAAAAAAAATACCCATAGGGTTAGTAACTAGAAGGCTTTGGACTAAAATAAGTTCTAGCCAAGAAATTTTAGTTTAGGATGCTTTTCAAAGTAAAAACTTCTCTTGGATCACTTTTTTGAGTAGATTATGTATGTTCTTGGGAAAATGGTCGTGGAGCCTTTTTATAGTGTTCAAAGAGAAAGGGTGTAGACACCCCATTTTACAACTTGCATTTAACCAATATTAAGGGTAAAACAGTATTGTTGCACCAAGGGCATGATCGTAATTTCAACAGGTAAATCTTCAGATTTGTGATACTTCTCTTGTGATACTTCTAGCCAAGAAATTTTAGTTTAGGATGCTTTTCAAAGTAAAAACTTCTCTTGGATCACTTTTTTGAGTAGATTATGTATGTTCTTGGGAAAATGGTCGTGGAGCCTTTTTATAGTGTTCAAAGAGAAAGGGTGTAGACACCCCATTTTACAACTTGCATTTAACCAATATTAAGGGTAAAACAGTATTGTTGCACCAAGGGCATGATCGTAATTTCAACAGGTAAATCTTCAGATTTGTGATACAAAATAAATCTAAATGCTCTAGCGATCACAATGGTATGTTATGAGCTTTGATCGGACCACCTGATCAAAAGTTATCATACAAACAATTTTCAATGATCATGGTTCACCTACACAATGGCCCCGATCAAGTCCTATTCTAAAAACTTAATTTTGATTGGTTCCAACAAGAATTAATTTAAAATAAATTAAGTGTGAATTTTGATTGGATTTCATTTTATTTCATAATTTTTTAAGAAATAATAAAAAATGTTTTCCTTTATGGCATCTTATCTACTCTTTTAAAAAACAATTTGTAGAGAGAAAAAGATATGATCCATGAAATTTGTTTTTTAAAAAAAAGCTCAAAAACATGTCATTATCTTCAGCAGCAACTTGAATCGCATTTTTGGCCTGGAAAATGTTGAATTTTGGTTTTCTCTATATCTGGAAAAGTTGTAGAGAATTGAATTTCCTTTTTCAAAAAGACCAATCCTGAATCAATTATAATTTTGAGCAAAAAGTTATGGCCAAAATACGAAACAGGTGCAAAAGATAACACAAATTCAGCATCCTCTTTAACTTTCTTCAAAATTTCAAATGAGGATCAACACCAAATCTGATCAAGCTTATCTAATAGGCTTATCCCCTCCCTTACCTTCCGAAGAAAGCTTTTGAAAAACAAGTTGGATAGAAAAACAGATACATTCTATGAAAAATTTCAAAAAACTAAAAAACGCTAAAAAAACGTTACCATTTTCAGCAGCAACTTGAATCACATTTTTGGTCTGGAAAACGTTGGTTTTCCCTATTTTTGGAAAAGCTGTAGAGAATTGAATTTCCTTTTAGAAAACACCAATCTTAAATCAATTGGAAATTTGAGTTGAAAGTTAGAGCCAAAATACGAAACAAGTGTAGAAAATAATACAAGTTCAGCATCATCTTCAACTTCCTTTCAAGATTCAAATGGGGATCAACACCAAATCCATTTTAGCTCATTTAAATAGGTTTATCTCTTCTCTTAGCTTCAGAAGAAAGCTAAGAACTTAGCTTTAAAGCTAAACCATCCATTCCCCTATAAATAGAGAATACCTCTTTCATTTTCTGGACCTCTATTCCCTCTAGAGAGCTAGTGAGAAAGCAGAAAAGAAAAGCTATTGTGCAACCATTGTTCTTACTTTGGTTGTATTTTAGCACTTCTTTGCTTTCTCCCTAGCCCTTTAAGTGATTACTTCCTCATTTTAATTTATGCTCTATGCTAGTAAGTAGTGAACTATGTTCTTTAACTTTCTACACATGCTTAAATAAATGCTCACAAGTCATTATTTGTTTCTTTCATGACGTACTTGGATGAACATGCCTCTATATCTCATTGATATTCCTTTTACATGCTTAAATGAACACTTGTTAATACACAACTTTCTTTTGAATGCTTAGATGAACACTTCTAGGCTAATGCACAACTTTCTCTTGAATGCTTAGAGGAACATATCTAGGTAGTTGTTTTATTTTGTTTTAAATGCTTAAATGAACATGTCTAAGGGATTTTTTTTTACTTTTTTTTATCATAATTGCTTGGATGATCAAATATGCTTAAATGTTTTGCTTTTTCTCTTTGCAATTGTGTGGATGACAAATAGCATGACAATTCTCTATTTTCCTTCACATGCTTGGATGAACGCTTCTAAGTTATTATTTGCTTTTCATAACATGCTTAGATGAACATGTCTAGGTAGTTGTTACTCTTTCTTTCTTTTTAAATGCTTAAACGAACATGTCTAAGCATTTTGATTTTCTCTAGATGAACATGTCTAGAGAAATAGCATGACAATTCTCTATTTTATTAGGATGTGTGCTCTTTAAATCCTATTATATGATGCTATGTATGACATTATGTTATGATTAATAAAGTTGTTTTATTATTATCTTTGTAAGGTTGAATTTATTCAATCACGTGTTGGCTTTATTCCGTGCCAAATTTGCTTGTAATTTAGCAATTAGATACCTTGTATTTAGGTGGGAATTATGTAAGGGTAGTGTGTGAGAGAGTGGGAAGAAAACTCAAATGTGTGCACTCAAGAAGAGTCTTGCGACTGGATTTCACGACTGGCAAGTCGCCAAAGGTGACACACGTGTGGAGCATGCAAGAGAGCTGAAGGGTCATGACAGCTGGAGCACTACAGGACAAAACTTCCAGTCTGGCTAGGTAGTTAGCTCGCGACTCGTTCCAGTTGTGAGGTCGAGTCACCAGAATGCCCTGTTTGGATGAAAACTGACCTTTCACATTCCTCATACACCCTACTATAAATACCCTTATACCCATGAAATGTAGAGAGCTTCCAGAGAGAATTTTGAAAGAGAAACCCTAGAGAAAAAAAGATTGACTTATCCACAATTTTCATCCTTTGATTCTCCAAATTCCTCTACTCTTACCCTCTCCATTGACATATCTGTGAGAGGTACATTTGTCAAATCCTTATCTCACCATACCCATATCAATGAGGAGGAATTTTAGAGCCTGGAAAGCAGTTCAAAGATGACCAATTCATTTGGTTGATGCAATGGGCTTATTGCAGAATCCGGTAAGTTAGAGAAGACAAGGTTCGGTGTAACCCTATTGGAGCAAGAAGCTTGGAGGGCTTAGGTGCACTAGGTAGATTAGGCTTGAAGGGTCTTCTACTATTCATGTATCCAAACTTCATTCTCTAATGGACTATTGACCACTTGGAGGGCGGCGGAGAAGTTTTTCACCAAGTTCTTCGGTTTCCTCTTCGATAACACATCGGCATGTTATCTTTGTGTTTGCATCTCTCTTCCCTTTCTCTTTACCTTTTAATTGCTACTGTATTTGTAATTAATTATGATTTAGAGTGTGTTACCAATTTGAGTTTAGCTTATATTCATCATTCCGCACATATATTGTTTGTGTATAAGTTAGTGTTGGTAATTTTTGATTGTGGGGGTCTAAACGTTCATTGGTATTTTACACTCTATTTGAACTTTCAATCTAAAATAATGGTAACATGAATATTTGGATATTATCATATAGTCCATGAGATGCATTGTATATGATTTATGTGATTTAGTCACAAAAGATATAAATCGCAAGTTCTTCGTAAACTCAGAATTTTAGTTCGTAGTCAGTGATGAAATTAGGCATTTCATCTGCGAAGATTATAACATTTCAACTAAGATGATTTGTCTTAATCATGAAACTAGAGACTTTTATTATTCTCCTAACAACTGTCAAATGAATAATAAATTTCACGACTTTTATTTACATGAAAGCTTAATCCTGAGAGAATAACGAACCTGATCATTAAGTGTAGGTTGTTTTGATATATAGGAATGAGATCTAAAGTCACGATCAAAACCTCAGTATGTTGGGCAGCCACATTTAATGTTGATAGAACACATTCTCAATATGAAATTCATAATCTCGTAACGAAAATATAAAATATTCCCTTGAGATAAGTTTAATAAGTTTGGTTATTTAGAATGTTAGGCCTAACTACTTTAGTAAGAAATGACTAAAATAAATATTTATGAAATTGGATTTCATAAATATATGATGAATAACTTAAAGGATTAAATCGGGTACTCAAAGATTAAGATGTAGCAATCTTCAAAGTGGCAGTCAACATTCATGACTTTGTATTACTACGAATATTTTTATGAAGGGGTTACATGTATAATAAAGTCTTGAGATATAATTTATTAATAAAGCCTAGAGTACAATTATATTCATATAGTGGTATTAAATCTAATTAATGGTAACTTTGGATTTTTCAAGAATTGGCAGAAGAGCCCAAGGCCCATTGGAGCTAGAATCTTATTTGTTCCTTTTTTATCCCACTCTAAGCCACATACTAAAACCCAATTGGAATGACCTAAAAGGCTAGCCCAATTAGATAGTTAGATATAAGGAGAGAAACATACAAAATTTGGTAAGGAATGAAATTGTGTATATGTGAGTGTAAGCCACTTTATTATTCTCTATTGAACACATATGTGAAAACTGATTAAAAGACTACACTTTTTAGACGGAAGTGGAATTGGAGTGAAGATTAAAAGTAATCCTAGTACTTATAATATTTGGTTTTTGAATTTCACCCCACTAAGGTACACTCTCTTATTATTGAATTCTAAAATTTACATAGTACATGTTAACAATTACGAATGAAGTAGATCCCTTAATTTTCCGCTGAGTATGTTTTGTATGTGATACAAACTATGTGTAGAGTTGTGATTTACAACTATGTTCTATGTTGGTCTTATTCCATGATAAAAAATGTTGTATTTGTTTTAATTTGTTCCTTGTATTTTATGGGATTTTATAGTATTGAGTTTAGTATTAAGTTGGTGAAGAATCGAGTATAAATTGAAGAATCAGTGGATTTCGCGGCTGTCTCACTGGAAGCTAACCCGCGAAAGAACCACGTGAGAAGCACATGTCGGAAGCTGAAGAGTCGTGCCAGCCTGGAGGATTTCGCGAGTGTCTCGTGGGTAAGGCCTTCTCGTGAGATACCCACAAAACTCTCTGCTTGGAGGATTTTTAAGTGTGACTTTCTTACCCTTCACCCATACTATATATATCCTCATTACCCACAAAAGTATGAGAGGCCATTCAGAGAGAAAAACCCTAGATAGGTTTTCTACAACACACACACCCATCTTTTAGAGAGAGAGCTACCCATCTTTAGTGAGAAATCATTGTAGCATCTTTTCCTTCCCTCTCCCATTGTCATACATTGAGAGGAGATTTGTACCCAAAAATAACCCACAACTTGTCAAAGTGCAGAGAGTGTTTTGGAACTTAGGAAGCTTTGGGGATTTGCCAAAAGAAGCCGGTGAGGCTTGGCGGATGCAATCGGGCATATTGCGGGATTCAGAAAGTTAGAGAAGACATGACTCCATGAAGTCCGTTGGTAGCAGGAGCTTGGTGGGCTCAAGTACATTGGGTAGATTAGGCTTGGAGGGTCTTTTGTTATTCTTGTACTCTAACTTTATTCTCTAGTGGATCGATTTACCGCTTGGAGGGCGGCGGAGAGGTTTTTCGCCTAGTTCTTCGGTTTCCTCTTCGATAACACAACATCGTGTTATCTTGTGTTTGTATCTCTCTTCTCTACTCTTTTAGCTTTCATTTTACTGCTGGGTTTTAATGAATATGGCTTAGAGTAGTTTTGTTTGTCCGCTTGCATTTACTCTATTCCACACTTAGTTTAAGTTAGAGTAAAATCAACCGAGCAGTAAATTTTTTTATTTGGGGTCTAAATAGCTCGTGTTTTTAACACAAATTCGAGCTTTCACTATGTTTTTCCAATAATTAGTATCAGAGCTAGGTTTTCAATTTTGAATTTGTATAACATGTTTTGTGAGTTTTGGAATCAAAGATAATAATCCTTCCATCCCACTTTGTTTGTCCTGTTTGAAAAGTCAAAGTTTTTAAGGGAACATCATTTATTGTCTTGTCTGCCTTATAAAAATGTATAACTTTACAGAATTAGCCTTAAATAAATTTATCAGTTTTTTTAAAAAAGAGTTATTTTTAATGAGGTAACTAAAAAGGTGCCCCAATTAGATTGATTTTTTAAAAATATTAGTTAATTTTCTTTTCAAATAATTTTGAAAATAAAGTAGGGGTATAATAGGAACATTAGTAAACTAATAACTTTTATTTTTAAAAACAGCACAATATTTTGGGACATCTCAAAATGGAATAGAGGACAAACAAAGTGGGGCGGAGAGAGTAATTTCATGATGTTAGAAGATTATACAATCAATTTTTTGCATGGTTATTGAAATTATTGTTCGATGAAAATTGATGTTCATGTTATGATGTTATTTAAGTTTGATGTTAAGTGTGTTAGATTAAACTTTAAGGCTATAGCATCAATGGAATTCAGTTTCTGATCTCAAACTCAGTCTATTATGTTCATATGATAGAAGTTTATACATGGTAACCATTGAAAACTGCTTCAGAAAAATTATGGAAAATTCAAGTTTCACTTGTTTTGATCGATTGAAAATTACTTTCGATTGATCAAGTGAGACAAGAACCTTCTGTCCAATTCGATTGACTCTCGATTTCTAGTCGATTGATCGAATGTTCTTTTTTGATTGATTGAGTAGCGATCGAGTACCAATCAAGCAATGCCAAAAGTTTGGTACAAATTTTTTAATTTTTTCGATCGATAGAGAAATACATTCGATCGATCGAAAGCTATGAATTTTAAATTTTTCTAAGTGTTTTCGCATTTTCAAAGTGCAAGGCTATATGTGATGAGATTACACATGTTTTCCAAATAAAAACCATTCTTTTAAAATTTCTAGTGGGAGAGAGATTTAAGGGTTGACTCTCATAGCCTCTATTGTCGATTTATTGTAGTATAATTAAGCACCTTGCCTTGGCATATATGCTTTGCTCTCAATGGAGGGTGTTTAATTCATGGTACTACAGATTAAACTTCTTGATGATGGATGCTATGTGTTTTTACATTAATAACGACCACGCTACTGTGGAATTACTTAATGACTTACATAGATTTCAGGTAGTGGTGTACACTAGACTAAGTTTAATGTTAACCTTCTTACGAAGCTATGTCATTATTACTTAGAAGCTATGTCATTATTACTTAGAAGCTAAAGGAAATACGACATATTATTAACGTTTGATAAGATTAGTGTTTGATAAGAGTTATCATGATTGCACTAATAGTGAGAATAGTTCTCAATTAGTCAAAGTGTTTATAATATACTTGCTACCAAGGAATTTTAAACATGGGATTGGGTTGTTGTTGCATACCTTATGTTATGATTTTATTAAGGTTCCATATCATATGTTTATATGTTAAATTGATAATGTCCGGTTTATTTATTATATTCATGTTTGTTATTTTTAGATTTAAATCATGGCATCTTTTAGCTCACTTGTTGTTATTATTAATCAAAACAAACCGACTAGATCCAACTATGTTGATTGGAAAAGAAATTAGGACATTGTTCTAACTGCTGGAGAGCACAAGTATGTGCTTAGTCAACCTTGTCCTAACTTCCCATCATTAAATGCTCATCTTGAGGAAAAACAGCGATAAAATCGTTGGCAGAAATATAATTAAATGGCCAAGTGCTATATCCTAGCATCTATTTCAAATGTTCTACAACAACAAATGCAGGATGTAGAACTAGTTTCAGACATAATGCTAAGTCTGAAGGAGATGTTTGGTGAGCAAGGTTGTTCTGCAAGGCAAGAAGCTATGAGGCAAATTTATAATACCAAAATGGTTGAAGGTACTCCAGTAAAGGAGCATTGTGTTAGGATGATCTCTCATCTGAATTCACTGGAGGTTTTAGGTGCTGACGTTGATGGAGAATCCTAAGCGAATATGATACTCCAATCACTGCTAGAATCATTCAAGGAATTCAGACTTAATTATAACATGAACAAAAAGATTTATACATTGTTTGAATTAATAAATGAGTTAGTGGCAGCAAAAGGCATTCTTGGTACAGCTAGTGTTGATGCTAATATGGCTGAAACTTCTACTTCTCAACCTAAGTCGAAATGTAAAGATAAGAAGAAGAAGAAGAAGGACTTCACCATGCAAGGTGGTAAAAAAATTGCCTTAGGAGTTGCCAATAAGGGAAAGAAAAAGGACTACGCCAAAGGAAATTGTTTCCATTGTGGCGAGAAAGGTCATTGGAAGAGGAATTGTCAAATATTCAGAGCTACCAAGAATAAGGGTATGAAAAGTTCATTTCTTCTTGAAATATGTTTAGTACAAAAACCCACAGATTCCTGGTGTGTGGATTCAGGTTGTACTAATCATATATGCAATTCTTTGCAGGGGTTCTAAGAGATTAGAAAGTTGAATGAGGGAGAAATGTTTCTTACTTTGGCTAATGGGAGCAAAATTCTGGTTGTAGCTATTAGAGTGTGTAATTATGCTTTGAACCTAGAGTTTTAATATTGGAAGACTGTTTATATGTACCTAATGTTCATAGGAATTTAATTTCTGTAACTTATTTAGATATACATAGATATTGTGTTATCCTAAAAGATAATGTTATAATAAAGAAAGATAAAGTGTTTATCTGTTCTGGTACTATTGTTGATGGTCTTTATATTTTAACTCCTGATAAGCTTGAATTTTACAATTATAAATTAGATAATAACTCTCATGTAAAATCATTAAAGAGAAAGTTTCCCTCTACTAGTGATGCGTATCTTTGGCATTTACGTATGGGTCATATTAATTTAAACAAGATCCAAAGACTGGTTAAAGATGGGCTTTTAGAACCATTAGATTTTAATAAATTTCCAGTCTATGAATCCTGCATGGAAGGTAAAATGACTAAAAGGCCTTTTAATGCAAAAGGAAATAAAGCCAAAGATTTGCTAGAACTAGTACATTCAGATGTATGTGGTCTTATGTCGACCTAAGCATGAGGTGGCTATGAGTATTTCATTACTTTCACTGATGATTACTCTAGATTTGGTTATGTGTACCTAATTAAACGAAAGTCCGAAATTTTTGAAAGTTCAAAGAGTTTAAGGCTAAAGTTGAGAATCAATTAGGTAAACACATAAAGGCCATTTGATCTGATCAAGGTGGCAAATACCTTCTTGAGGATTTCAAGGATTACTTAATTGAAATTGGGACTATATCCTAGTTGATTGCACCTGGAACACCACAATAAAATGGTGTAGCAGAAAGAAGGAATATGACTCTTTTAGATATGGTTAGATCCATGATGAGTTATTCGACTCTACCAATTTATTTTTGGAGGTATGCCTTGAATACAACAATACATCTTTTAAACTTAGTTCCATCAAAATCTGTTCCCAAAACACCCATGGAATTGTAGAGTGGGCATAAGCCTAGTATGAGATATCTCCACATTTGGGGTCGTCCAGCACATGTGCTAAAAGGGAAGCCTGATAAATTGGAACCAAAATCAGAAGTATGTTTGCTTGTGGGTTATCCAAAATAAATTAGGGGTTTTTTATTCTATAGTCGTAATGATAACAAAGTATTTGTTAGTACAAATGCTAAATTTTTGAAAAATGACTATGTGAATAATTTTACTCCTGAAAGTAGAGTTGTTTTGGCTAAAATGAATTAACTTGTAATTGAACAATCAATGGATGAAACTAGGAATGATGTGGTTGTATTGGATACACCACAAGATATTACTCATGAGATGACTAGTACACAAGAGTCTCGTCGTAGTGGGAGGATTGTTAGGCCACTAATAAGATTTATAGGTCTGGAAGAAACTTATGAAGCTATCCCAGAAGAGGCTGAATCTGATCCTTACACTTATGAAAAGGTAATGAAAGATATTGATGCACATCATTGGATCAAAACTATGAAATCTGAATTGGATTCTATGTATTCCAATCAAGTATGAGATATTGTAAAGGCGTTTAACGACATTAAACCTGTTGGTTGTAAATGGGTTTACAAGAGGAAGAAAGGGATAGATGGAAATGTTGAAACCTTTAAAGCAAGACTAGTGGTGAAAGGGTATACACAAAAAGAAGGCATTGACTATGAGGAGACTTTTTCGCCAATAGACATGCTTAAATTTGTCAGAATTCTCTTATCCATTGATGTTCATTATGATTATGAGATTTGACAAATGGATGTCAAGACTGTATTTCTTAATGGCAATCTTGAAGACGAAATCTATATGATGCAACCGGAAGGTTTTATAGCAAACAACCAAGAGCATATGGTATGCAAGTTGAAAATATCCATTTATGGACTTAAGCAAGTATCTAGATCATGGAACATCAAATTTGATCAAGCAATCAAATCTTTTGGTTTTAACAAAATCTTGATAAACCATGTGTGCACAAAAGACATCGAGATAAAGTAGTAATGTTCCTAGTGTTTTATGTTGAAAATATTCTACTCATTGGAAATGATGTAGGGGTAATGTCATCAGTAAAGATTTGGTTGTCAAGCCAATTTGATATGAAGGACTTGGGCGAAGCTAACTTTATTCTAGGGATCAAGTTTTGGCGAAATCGAAAGAATAGAATGTTAGGCTTGTCATAAGCTGGATATATAGATAAGGTTCTAGAACGGTTTAGCATGCAAAACTCCAAGAAAAGGGTTATTTCCTTTCAGACATGGAGTTCATATGTTTGATGACCAAAGGTCTAAGACTCTTAAGGAAGAAGATATGATGAGATAAGTTCCTTATACTTCTACAGTAGGAAGTCTTATGTATGCCATGCTATGTATTAAGCCAGATATCTATTATTTAATTGGCATGGTCAGCCGATATCAATCAAATCTAGGACTTAAACATTGACAAGCTATAAAACATATTCTCAAGTATTTAAAGAGAATGAGAGATTATATGCTTGTTTACCATAGTAAGGATTTGATTTCTATTGGTTATACAGATTCAGATTTCAAGTCAGATCTTGATTTCAGAAAGTCCACTTCAGGTTGTGTGTTCACCTTGGGAGGTGGAGCCATAAGTTAAAGGAGTATTAAGCAATCTTGTATTGTCAACTCCACCATGGAAGCTGAATATGTTGCTGCTTGTGAAGTGGCAAAGGAAGCTGTTTGGCTTAAGAAATTCATTTCTGATCTTGGTATTGTGAGAATGGAGCAAGTTTCAATCGCATTGTTCTATGACAATAGTGGAGCGTTTGCACAATCCAAGGATCCAAGGAATCACAAGAAAGAAAAGCACATAGAAAGAAAGTACCACATCATTCGAGATATTGTTGCTCGAGGAGATTTAGTAGTAGCAAAGATTGATAGTGCAAGTAATCTAGTAGATCCATTTACCAAAGCCTTACCCCAAAGGAATTTTAAGTCACATTTGGAGGAAATGAGAGTTAGATTATTGCACAATAGTCTTTAGGGCAAGTGGGAGATTGTTAGGCTATGTGCTCTTTAAATTCTATTGTATGATGCTATGTATGACATTATGTTGTGATTAAAAAATTTGTTTTATTATTATCTAAAATAATGGTAACATAAATATTTGGGCATTATCATATAGTCCATGAAATACATAGTATGTGATTTAGTCACAGAAGATATAAATCAAAAGTTCTTTGTAAATTTAGAATTTTAGTTCATAATCGGTGATGAAATTGGGCATTTCATTTACGAAGACTATAACATATCAAATAAGATGATTTGTCTTGATCATGGAAGTGGAGACTTTTAGTTGATATGTTTTAAGAGTTAAGACATATTGAACTGGACCGCTGTGAGATTTATTATTCTCCTAACGACTGTTAAATGAATAATAAATCTCACGACTTCTATTTACATGAAAGCTTAATCCTGAAAAAATAATGAACCTGATTATCAAGTGAAGGTTGCTTTGATATATCAGGAGTGTGATTTAAAGTCACAATCAAAACCTCAGTATGTTGGTCAGTCACATTTAATGTTGATGGAACACATATTCTTCATAATCTCTTAATGGAGATATAAAATATTTCTTTGAGATAAGTTTAACGGGTTTGGTTATTTAGAATGTTAGACCTAACTTCTTTAGTAAGAAGTTATAAAGTATATATTTATGAAATTGGATTTCATAAATATATAATGAATAACTTAAAGGATTAAACCGGGTACTTAAAGATTAAGATGTACAAATCTTCAAAGTGACAGTCAACATTCATGACTTTGTATTACTGGGAATATTTTTTTGAAGGGGTTATATGTATAATAAAGTATTGAGATATAATTTATTAACAAGGTCTAGAGTGCAATTATATTTACTAGCCTCATCACACGCTTCGCGTGTGCGATGAGGGTTTTTTTTTTTTTTTGCAAAAAAGGAAAAGAAAAAACTCTGTGTTTTTATAATATATATAATTTTTATTTTGTGAATCTAATTTATTAGTGGATAAAGTAATTTGAAAATTAACAGGAGAGTGTTTTTTTTGGCAAAAAAAAAAACTCTATATTTTTATTTTAGATATATAATTTTTATTTTGTGAATCTAATTTATAAATGGATAAAGTAATTTGAAAATTAACAGGAGAGTGGTCCTATTTTATAGGCTTTGTTTTAGTGGGAGTTAAGTTGCATTTTTACCGAATTGTCCTTTAGTTTTATCTCTACTTAAACATAGGGGTGTAAGGGCATTTTTGAACTAAAAAATGAGGAATTCAAACAGGAGAAGCCCCCTTAAATAATAGTATAGATATAGTGGTATTAAATATAATTAATAGTAATTTTGGACTTGTTAAGAGTTGACAGAAAAGCCCAAGGCCCATTGGAGCGTTAGAGTCTTATTTGTTCCCTTTTAGTCCTACTCTAAGCGACATACTAAAGCCCAATTAGAATGACCCAAAAGGCTAGTTCAATTAGATAATTAGTTAGATATAAGGAGAAAAACATACAGAATTTGGTAAGAAATGAAATGATGTGTATGTGAGTGTAAGCCACTCTATTATTCTCCTTTGAACACATACGTGAAAACTAATTGAGAGACTACACTTCTTAGGCGGAAGTGGAATTGGAGTGAAGATTAAAAGTGTTCCCGAGTACTTATAATCTTTGGTTTTTGAATTTCACCACACCAAGGTACGCTTTCTTGTTTTTGAATTCTGAAATTTATATAGAACATGTTAACAATTGCGAATGAAGTACGTAGATCCGTTAATTTTCCACTAAGTATGTTTTGTATGCGATACAAACTATGTTTTTCCAACATATTTTCCTTCACATGCTTGGATGAACACTTCTAAGTTATTATTTGTTTTTCATTACATGCTTAGATGAAGACATCTAGGTAGTTATTTTTTTTTTTTTTAATGCTTAGACGAACAGGTCTAATTAACATTATGGTTTTGGCTTAAATACTTGGATGAACATGTCTATGTGATTTCTTTGTTCTTCTCATCATTGCTTGGATGATTGGTAGGCTTAAAATAAATTTTCTTTTGCAATTATGTTGATGACAAATAACATGACGACTTTGTTTTCCTTCACATGCTTAGATGAACATGTCTAGGTTAGGAATTCTTTGATTACATTAATTTTTTGGATGAACATGCCATTACCTTCATGTTTTCTTTACATTTACATTGTTATCTAACAACTTTCACTTTTTGTTTCTCTTTATGTTAAATTCCCCAACACAGATTTGTTTACAATTCTTGCAAATTAGTATGTTTATATGATATATTGTTTGAATTTGTTTGACATGACATGATATTGGCCACCTTAACCTAGGAGACCGATTTTATTGGGCGAGATTGGTGCTTAATCCCTTCCCATCTTGTAAATTAGCCTCCGAACCAAGATCAAGGGTTCTAGACTAGGCTCTTGTATATGCAATTTTACATTTTTTAGAATGTAACTAGGAAACAAAGTAATGTAATTTACTTTCTTAGATTGTATTTAGAATAAAAAAAGCATTGTAAGTTTTGTTACAAAATTGATGTAAATTGTCATATATATTAATACAACAGGAGCATTTTTTTTTTTTTTTTATATAGTGAAGGTTTTCTTATTTTTTCATTTAAATTAAATAAGTGGCGACTCCATGTAAAACCCTCGATCTAGGGGGGAGTACATTTTACAGTGAAATCGACATTTTGAGTTTCATGATCCCACCCGTTCGCACGGGTTAGGCCTAGTTTGAGAAAAAATTGGCGGGTTAGGGTCGCGGTCGCTCACAAAGGGTGGAGGCAACTCCAAACAATGTGGGATCGCCTCTACTGAAATTTTGAGTAAAAAACTTTCCTTATAGAATTCCTGAAACCCTAACTGCGTAAGCATGCTCGTGGCTGCGTACGCATGGGGATAAGGATGCATTCGCAGGCTCATGGCTGTGTATGCACTCTTAGGGTTTCTACCAGGTTTATATTTCTTTCAAAAGCATCTTTCAACTAAAGAATTTCCATAGTTAGGCCCTAGACCAGTCCTTGGCCTTCTAGTGTTATTTTCATTGGGGAATAGGGACTCAAGTTGTAAGGGGTACAAAATGAGGTGTTTACAGCACCCACGCCTATCCACATGGCCTGTGCTTCTTGGCATTTTGGGTTACTACACATTCCTTGGTAAAAATTAGTTTGATTTGACCAAGATCAATTTAATTGTAATTTTAAGTATGATTTATCTTATTGTAACAATCTTTATAAAAAGAAAAAATGTAACAAGTATGGGGCATGGGGGGTCTTGTGGGGCTAAGATGGGGCAAAACAGCTTGCCTCAGCACTCGAGGTGGGGCAGGACAACAACCATGTGAGGTAGGGGTGAAGCACTCATCCTCCAGCCTTATCCCACATTCCCACCCCATTGCCATTCATAGTCAAAACCTTAATACGTTGGGCAATCACATGTAATGTTGTGGGAGCACATATTCTCAAGACGAAATCCATAATTTTTTTTCTAGAGAGAATTTGTAATTTTTTTTTTCTAGAGACACAAATATCTTCTTAAGATAATTTTAATGAGAATTGGTTATTCAAAGCATTGTCTAAAGTTTATATATTATAAAATTATATTTCATTAATATAAGAATAATCAAAAGTTTAAAATGGTGACTCAAGAAATTAAGATGTGATTTATAAAATGTTGGTAACTTTTAGACTTTGTTTCACCATGGGTGTTTTTGTGGAAGGGGTGAAGGTTAAATTAAATAATGGTATTGGGATAAATATATTATTAATAAAAATTTAGAGTGCAATTATTATATTTTTTATTTTTTATAGTGGACTAAATTATTATTAATAGTAATTTTGAAATTGTCAAAGAGTTAACAAGTGGCCCATAGTCAATTGGAGAGTGTTTTTATTTCTTTTTAGTCTCATTTTAAGCCATATGCTAAAGCCCAAATGGGCTGGCCCATTAACTAATCCAATTATAAAGGATTAGTTTAAGTCAGTTACTGTTAAGAAAAAAATTGCTTTTGAAAATGTACGTAAAAAATCTAGAAGAGAAGAATTCTATATATTATTGGTGACGGTATGCTTGGTTTCAAAGATAAAGAAGAAAAGTTCTTTAGTTTAAGATTTTTGACAAGGAAGAGAGCCCATCCCCTTGGGAACTTAGTGGTCATTGAGGTGAAGTCAGAAGTGTTCTCAAGATCAAGCTGGAATTTTCTGCATCAAGGACAAGGCATGTGTTCTACAAATTCTATCTTAAGATTCAAACATAATATCTTTTCTAGCATCATGGAAGTAGATCTTGTTTCGACTTCCGTTTATATGTTTTGTATAAGATACAAACAGCTTTTTAACAATTAGCATCAATATGACTATGAACAAATTTTAAAATATTCTAAAGCACAAGGTTGTTTAGTGATTAGATCACATTAAATTTGAAAGAAAAATCCTAAGATTAAATTATCTAGTGGGAGAGAGATTCAAAGGTTGAATCTCATAGACTCCATTGACGATTTATAGTAGTGGAAGTAATCATCTCGCCTTGACTATGAGCTTTGCTCCTTGCAGAGGGTGTTTGCTTTATGGTACCACAAGAATGAACTTCTAAAAGATAAGCAAAGTGTGGTTATCAGGTTATGCCAAGAACAATCGCACTACCGTTTCATGATGATTTATAGAACGTTTTTTTTGTGGTGATTACATGGAATCTAAACAATGGTGTATACTAGACTAAGTCTAATGGTATCCTCCCTGCAAAGATAAAACGTTTACTTTAATGAGTTTGGATGAGTTCTAGTTAAGTGTTCTAATATGTACAGATTCTCTCCTCTTTTTTTCTTTTTTTGAGTAGAAATCTTATGAATTTTTATTAATAAAAAAAAATCCCATTGGTACAATGTGTCGAGGAAGATCCTCCATCCAAATTGCCAGTGTTTGAGTGTTTGATATTTGGGCTTATGCATGAGTCATTAAATTACACTATCTCCTAGCAAAACTGAACAAACACCATTCTAATTGTCGTGTGTGAGCCCGTGCATCCACCAAAATACGTCCACACTGTATCGGATCTGCCTTATCATCCTCTAGATGCTTCACAACTTATTGTCTCCTTCAAGTACTACCCTTGCCAGATATAATTCCAGTGCAAAAATACTGTTCTTCATGCAAATAAAGCCTATGTTTCCTTCAGCAATATTGAACCATTTACTCACTCAATGATGCTATAATCTGCCCATGATAGTCTTGATTCTCAAACTACTACCCTGATTCCTATTGCTGACTTCTCGAGAACACAACTCCATCAAAGTTTTCCTTGAACCATTGGTTTAGCATGTACTGAATCCATTCGCATTCAAGTCTTGGTTCTCCTATTTCTACCTTACAATCTCTGATTTCTCCTTGTCCATATTAGCCATGATATCCCTATAAAGAGTACTGCTTCATTCTTAAAGGGAATCCAACCTTCAACAACAAAAGTGTTTGAATTTTGAGTTAAGATAATAAACTTCGTTGAAATATGCTTGCCTTCCTTTATCCATGCCTGGCCAATGTTCAAAATCTAGAAAATATGACTACAGGAGGAGCTTATTATTTTCAAAAGGATAAAGTTTGACTCTAAATATATTTGGAGTCTTGGCCACTAGCAACTCCAAGAATTTTTTCTAGAGTGGTTATTATGAAACTTAAATTATGCAAAATCTAATAAAATGAAAACTTTATATTGACAACAAAGAAAACACGGAAATACATAAAGTCATACAATTTCCTTTTACGAGTTTTCTTACTTTAAAATCGTTGCATGGTTATCTAGCTCTTTATCAATACCGCAAGTTACATCTCTTTCAAACTTTTAGTTTAATTAAATTTTTCTTGGGATTTTCCTTTTTGTTTGTAAGAGCCTAATATATTGTTAAAACAACAAAGTTTAAGAACAAATTTAGTTTGGCTACAAATTTAACTATAGTTTAAGGCTACAACTCTCACTAAAAATACTAACATTTCTACATATTTTGAAATTTTAACCGTTAAATTATATGTTTTTATATTTTTAAAACACATGTCAAATTTCATGTCAATCAGATTTTATTTATTATTCGATCCATAGAATTATTTTATATATATATATATATATATATATAATTTTAGACTATAAAAACTCGAAATTAAAACATTTGATTGATGACACAGTTATTTATGTTTAATTTTATCAAAATTTTGCAAGTTTGAATGATATAATTAGAAAATGTAATCTAACGATGAATTTGTCAAAATTCACATAAAAAAAAAATGTTAAGTGAAGCTATAGCCTTAGTCTACAAATAAGTTTCTCACCAAATTTTGTCAAAAATTTAATTATGTTGGGTCTAAAAAAAAATTAAGGGTGGTCTAATGTTAGGTAAAAAAAAATCATTAAATTTATATATAATAATTATTTTTTTTCCAAGTTAGGTAGACCTGTGACCACCCTGGTTTCAATGTGGTGCTGCCCTTGTCTTGGGCTTCAACCATAAGATGACATTAATTCTTATCATGTGCAATGTACATAACTTACTTAACCCAACCAACAAAATGAGTCACATATATTGTACATATTGCATAATCCTATTAATAATTGGAGCACAAAACTCTAAACATGTTTGGAGCCAAATTTTTTCATTTTCAAACAATTTTGACAAAGTTGAACTAACTAATAGTTCCACTAATTGTATTAAGTTTTCTTTTTCTTAAGAACTAACACCCCACTTCCCATTGGAGTAAAATTATGTTCACGGCGCTTCATGGCCATCTGGTAACGTTGTTCTAGTAACGTTATTTGTATTTTTTAAAAATACGTGTAGAGGAAAAAGTATATAAAAATGAGTGTAATATTGTAAAAAAACTGAAAATATGTGTTTAAATATATATACCAATAGACCCTTGATTTTTTTGTGTGGTAGCTAGGTCGAGCCACGGGCTCTCATGCCACCAATTGGCTCTTTTTACAATGACAAGTGGTTAGTTTCTAGCCTGACACCTCATTGAGGTTGTTGGTGGGGCTCTTGGCCCACATCTGGCCAGGTGGCCAAGTCCTAGCCATTGTTTTTTTTGAGTTGGGTGAGATCAATAACCCTCATGCTTCCAAGTACACTGGTACTTCCATATCAGTCCCAATTTCCCAGCCACAACCTTCAACCTCTATAAAGGTGCAATAGCATGACCCATCCTTCTCTCACAACATTTTTTTTACTTTATACTTTTGTAAATCTAATTTTATACTTTTGTTAACTTTTTAAAACATTTTTAATTAATGGTTAAGATTGAAAATTTCTTTTTACAACTATTACTGTCAGCCATTCATAGGTATTGCATTAGATGCAATATCTAGATATTACATCTAATTTTAATCCAAATATGTAACCTCATTTGTAGATATTGTAACAGCAAAAAAAAATACAAGGAGGATTGAGAATAAGAGTGAAATAATGGGAAAAAACTCTACTGAACAGACTTTTATAAAAGGTTGTTTTTGAACCTTTGAGTGCGTTGTTTGGGGGGGGGGGGAATGTGCAGATTAGCAGTGTGGATGGCATGAATATAGTAAGTTAGGCATGGTTTGAAACAATAAAGGAAAATAACAACTCGAGTTTTTGAAACTCGAGATTCATCTAATAAATCGAGTCTCAAAAACTCGCTTTATGGTCGCTTTGGACTTGCTGAGGTGGACAAAATGCCACCTGGATCTCAAGTTTCTAAAACTCGTTTTACTTCCGATAGAACTCGAGTTTTATAAACTCGAGTTTTACTATATCTTATTTTTAAATTAAGTTTTTATACGCATGGAACTCGAGTCTTAGAGACTCGAGTTTTATGATAGTAACTCGAGTCTTATAGACTCGATTTCCTCTGGCCATGTTATTTAAACCTCAGCCCGTGGCATTAACTCTCACGGAAACTCACACCCTCAGTAACACACAGAGAAAACCTAAAACAGAGCTCTCAGCCTCACTAACTCTCACTCACTCACCCTCACTAACTCTCACTCACCCATAACTCTCTCACACCATAACTCTCTCACACCACTCACTCTCACAAAACCACATTGTCCACTCTCACTGCTCTTCCCTCTTAGCAAATTCATATCTAAGGTAAGGGTTTGCATAATTTGATTGTTATTGTAGTTTGGTATGTTGTCTATGGGTGTGGGTTAAAGAGTTTTACCATTTATTTTGTAGATAGTTAACATAACTTAGTTAATTTATCAATATTGTGAATTATAGAACTTTGTTTTGTTAATGTTAATTTTTTGAGTATTTATTTGTATAGTTTTTGTTATCAATATTTTATTCATCATTTCTAGGTTTTTATTTTTATCATGATCTTACAAATTTCTTTGACTTTATTTATCATTGGTTTGGGTATGAAATGGGTAGTGAATGAATGTAATGAATGGGAATGGGTATGTAATTATCAAAATTTTATTTATCATTTCTAGGCTTTTATTTTTATCATGATCTTTCAAGTTTTTTTGACTTTATTTATCATTGGTTTGGGTATGAAATAGGTAGTGAATGAATGTAGTGAATGGGTATGTAATCATGCTCCTCTACCCACCTAGTTCTTTCAGAACCCTTTTAGGCATTATAGGTCACCACACAATGGAGTAATAGATAATTCCATCTCTCCATCCACTAGGATTAGAAGGTTTACGTCTTGGCGTTTAGATATTAATGGGCACTCTATAACCTGGCTTGAATATGTTCATTGGTAAGATTGCATTACTTTTTTCCCTCACTTTACGACTATGTGATTTAACTAACATAGGACTTGACTTGAACAGGTTCACAATGCCTGATATTGTTATAATCATATACCATGGTGGTCCGCTTAAGAATCCCAATGCGAACAAGGGATTGCCATTTGAGGGGCCGAGTATGAAAACCTATTATGCCGAAGTTGATCGCAGGTTGAAAACCCTTGATGAATTGAAGATATTTGTCATGGAAGAGTTGTGTAAGAATCCTGATGCGTACAACATGCAAATTACTTATCGTATGCCAAATGAAATCATGAAGCACCAGATTAATTACAAGTATATGCTGATAGAAAAAGACAAACATGTGAAGATCATGTTTGACAAGTTGGAGAGTATAGCTGAAGTAAGTAACATTGAGTTGTACATACAGTTGGAGCCGCGTGCCACAAGCTTACAAGTTGCGCTTCCGGATGCTCAATATGAGTATTCTACACATGTAGAGGATGATGATGTTCATGCCGATGGAGATGATGATGATGATGATGACGACGACTATGTTGATGAGACTACTGCCGTTAACAATGATGATGACGATGATGATGACGACGACGACGACTATGTTGATGAGACTACTGTCGTTAACAATGATGATGACGATGACGATGATGATGACAACTATGTTGATGAGAATCTTGCCATTAACGGTGAAGATTTTGCCGATAAAGATGACTATGAAGACATGATTGAGAGAGGGGACTTTGGGGACTTTGAGAGGGACATTGATGACGATGAGACATTGGAAGGTGGTGAACCTGATGCAGACAATGTTATTAGTGTCCAAAACATTACAAACACAATCCCTCCCTACGCACCTCCTGCGTTGTCATTCTCTGCAAATACTTGGGAAAATATGGTTGATCCTTCGCATATTGAGATGCCATTTGTGTCTACTTGGAGAGAGGGGATGAATTTGTGCAAAGGGTTGACTTTTGCCAGTAAAGTGGAGGTGAAGCGCGTATTAACAATTTGTGCCCTCAAGGAAAACAAACAGTTTAAGATCACTAGGTCGACGAGGAAAAATTTTTGTGCGAAATGCGTGCATGAGTCATGCAAGTGGTATGTCTACGCAGTTATGAAGCCCGAGCTCCAAAATCTATGGATGGTCACCGTGTATGTGGGTCCTCACACGTGTATACCGGCCGGGGTGCGAAATGATGGTAGAATGATGAGTTGTAATTTTATTGCAGAAATCCATAACAAGTTACTTGAGGATCACACCACTCAAATTAAGCATCTCGGATCTCGATAGAGGCGAAATATAATGGCCGTAAGCCTTCTTACTACAAGGTATGGGATGCAAAACAAAAGGTGATTGCGCTTATGTTTGGAGATTGGGAAGAATCTTACCAAAGGCTGCAAAAGTTGCTAATGGCGTATATTGATCGGGACCCGACTACCCAAGTTTGCTATCGTGTCACACCCACCGATGAAGATCACACCGTATTGTTGCATTATGTGTTTTGGTCTTTCGGTCCATGCATATCGAGTTCAAATACGCACGGTTATCGCATTGATGGGACCCATACGTATGGTAAATATCGGGGAAAGTTGTTGGTCGCAATGGCAACCGATGCTAACAACAAGGTATTCCCTCTCGCCTTTCTTGTGGATTGTGAGTCGGGGTCCGAGTTGGAGGTGGTTTTTACGATGCCTCGGAGAAACGATTGGCCACGTGCTCGACGACGGCATTTGCATAATTTCTGACCGACATCTCGGTATCAAAAACACCATTGCAAATTGGACTAGAAGGGATGATGGAAAAGCAGGGGTATTTCATAGATATTATCTTCGACATGTTGCTAGCAACTTCAACACCCATTTTCAGAACTCGACTCTAAAGTCAGCGGCGTTGAAAGCGGGATATGCTAGTCAGGTAG
Source organism: Castanea sativa (assembly GCF_040712315.1). Taxonomy (NCBI): domain Eukaryota; kingdom Viridiplantae; phylum Streptophyta; class Magnoliopsida; order Fagales; family Fagaceae; genus Castanea; species Castanea sativa. The sequence continues at coordinate 36,940,417 of NC_134015.1, read as the reverse complement.
TTAAATTTGCTACCATAATGAACTCCATTAAGCAGGTGGAAATTGAGGCCATTAGGAAGAAGAAGAAGGTGACGGGGAGGGATGGTAAGGAAAAGAATCAAGATTATCTTCCATACACATACCTAATGAGCGAGGATGTGGACATGTGGACCCAGTCATACGATGGTGGGAGACGTTTTGGAGCAATGACAACCAATATATCAGAGTGTTTCAATGGTGTGCTGAAAGGTGCACGGGGCCTTCCTATTGCCGCGTTGGTTGAGTTCACTTGGAGCAAACTTGTTCAATATTTCCACGACCGGCACAAAGAATACCATTATGAGTTGTCAGATGGTAAGAAATGGAGTGAATATGCCTTATCCACGTGGGATGGAAATAAGCGTAAATCTGAGAAACACTATCTCAAGCCATTTAGCAATGAAGAGTTGATATTTCAAGTAGTTACCCAACTCAACGTATGTAGCGCAGGAGGGGGAAACCACAATTACGAAGTTCGGTTACGGGAAAAAACATGCAGTTGTGGGAAATGGCAAAATATAGGGATCCCGTGTTCACATGCAATTAGAGTATGTGACTATTTACATATTGATTCGACCACGTATATTCACCCATGTTATGGTTTGAACCATGCCCTTAACACTTATGAGCATGCATTTGTGGTTCCTAAGTCACAGTCATTATGGAGGGATCCCATGGGGCCAAAGTGGTTGCCTAATCCGGCATTGTTGCGGGCCAAAGGTCGACCGGTGAAGTCACGAATAAGGAATGAGATGGATGGAGTGAGGAATAAGGATCAAGAACCGGGATGGCGGAGGGAGGACGCAGATTTGATAGAGAGTCAACCCAAGCAGACATGTGGACTGTGTCAACGACTTTTACCATATTAAACAAGTGGTTTTAATTCCTAATCCTTATATTTTTTTAATACCTCAATAGAAATATTTCATGGAGATAGATTTGAATATTACCCAGAAACCAACAAAAACAGAATATGCCAGCAACCCAAATTCGTTTTTTCACATGCTAATAAGTAAAACAGATAATTCGTTACTCTTTTAATATCTTCTTTAAGGTTTAGCTTTGCCATGGATGATGGAAGCACACCATCAAGATCCTGCCTTCAAGAAAGCTATAACAAATGGATAATTTAAGGTAAAAGATTGAATGTGTTTTGATTATTTGGAATCCCACCAGTATTTTTTAAGCCATAATCTACTAGAATATGAATCATATTCACATGTATCGATTCCATACATGACAAACAGGAGCAGCCTATGAGTGAACATGACAATTTTGCACCCAATCTCCTTTGCATTCTAAAAACATGATGAAGTTTTATGAGGCATGCATAATACATTTTTGATCTCTAAGAATAAGATGACAAATGGTTTTATGTGGCAGACTATCTAGAGCACTAGTAAATCTTAATAGAACCTTTGCCACAGCATTGTTCACACAATATTCTCTTGCCAATCTACATCAAAGTACCATTTGATGACCTACCTCATTATTAGCTCCCTTCTAAGCCATCTCTCGGTGCCTAACCTTGTCTCTTCTGATATGTAATTTTTAGTTCGATGCATAAATTTTTGAACTGCTTACATCCTATGGACTATCATGTTTCATTATATAGATATCACTCTTCCAAGAGTAGCTATCAGGGAATCGGTCCATTGCGAAGCCTATCATATGTCATGTTCCTGTGCAGTCATCTTAGTAAACACTCTTTTAAGAATTTTACAATTCTTTTTCATACAAACAGAGATATAAAATAAATAAAAATATTGCAGAAACTACTATCAATAAAGCACGAGATTTTCAATTGCAAGCGACATTATGGGGACAATCTATCCAATGAATAAATAAGTGACAAAACAATGAGCGGAAAGTGACGTGATCTTCTTGCATTGCACAAAAGGACACAAAGACTCTTCTCTGATCTACACCATTGGGAAGTGCAAATATGGTTAGATACCTCTTTCGCTTTGTTGCCATACATTATTAAGTTGATTAATGGCTATTCAAATTCGGTGGAAAACCACCCCAATCAAATTAATTGTAGCACCCAATATTGTACGGCATAAAAAGGCACATTAGGTTAGTAAGGCTAGGGTGGTAAAAACCGTTCTATAGGAGCTAATATATCGGCTAATACTTAGGATTTTTCTATAAACCAATCCCTTAATGTGGCTCTGGAAAACGAAAGCGCGGAATATGCTTATAGCAAACACTTCGATCGAGTCATTTAGACATAAAATGCGATGAAGAGTAAATAATAAAAATTTCCAAGACCGTGGAAAATAAGTTTTTCTAAAGATAAAATATTGCATCAAGCAATCATCTCATTGCGGTAACTAGTTAAACAATTACAATCGCTACAATTTTGAGCCATAGCAAATACATTAAAGCTATAAACCATTATAGAAAAAACTAAATTTAAAATCCTATAATACCTCTCCTACTACATACAACAAGTACCAAACCAAATTCGTCTAACTTAAATCTTACACTAACAAGAAAAAAACTAAAGCACTAACAACGGACATTATCAAACACAAACACTTGGCAAAACCCAGATGGAATAATTATTTAAAAAGCTCAAAAACATACCGGCAAACTTGTTATAGGAAATGTTAGATTACATTCCTTTTTGTATATTTTCTTTTGTTATGCCTTCTCATCCTCTACTAAAAAAATTGTATAGTTCAACTTGTTATTTATACAATTGAATAAAACCAATAGCAATGAAAAGTATTTTCAATTCAAATGCCGATTATAAGAAATTTTTGTGAACTTGTGGTGTGGACAATTAAAATATAACCATTGTAAAACAAATGACTTGATTTATTGAGAAATATATTTCGGTACAATGGCTAACAAAAAGAAAGAACATTCCTAGCATAGTTACAACTCACTAGACGCAATTACAAATTGTTTTACACTACATGGAAAGAAATTGATTCAAAGTTTAACATGAGTAGCCTAATATCAACTAAAATTAATCCTACCTCGGCAAAGTAGCTTTGTCTAATTTGTCAATGCATTCAACGATTCAGCATCTTGACAAGGTTCACACATTAGATACAAACATCTCTAATACTCCAACGCATTCTTCCAATTAGTAATACCTTGATATTACAATAACAAAACTTTCAAGGTATTACTAATAACTTTCTAATATGTTGCAACTCCAAAGTTTAAACAACCATACCAAAACACAACGGCCTAACTAACTAACTACCCTTGACCATCCCAACCAATGCTCAACTCCTTGGTACAACACAAGACGCGGCCACGCACCTCACGGGGAGCATCCCATGCACAACAGAAGCCAGCACCCGATTGCACACCTCAATGCACACAGCGTGCATCACGCTACACACCTTAATGCACACCATTGCCTTAGCACGTGCCTCGCATTTTGGCCTTGTATGACATCGAACCAATTCTTCAAAGCCAGCGATACAATCTTTCTTCAAAACTTTGGGAAATCAATTTCGCGGCATCAACAACAACATTCAAAACCATGAAACCCAACAACTAAAAGACTCACAATCACAATCTAGAGTTAAAAACTATGCGGGCAAAATTGAGAGCGTACTCTTTACAGGGATCTAATTCTAAACTGGTCTAAACCAACACATACTGCATAAATGTGAACAAATTTGGCAGTTGAACTGACAAATCTAACCAATTTTTTACATTTACTTTTTCATTAGCTAATGAACTAGTTCTGTCCCCAAACCAACGACCTACATAGCAAGTATGAATATTGCTACTACACTTCCCTGCAAAACTAAGATACTCAAAAACCCAAAATTTATCTCACTAAGGTATTTCTTTTAAGGATATAGAATCTTCAACCAAAAACTACAAACAATGACTTCAAAAAAATTGCTGGGCCTCTTAAAACTAGATCACAAACCCCACTATAAATCCCAATCCATCTATGCCCACAAAACCCCACTTTGATAAACAATATCACAAACCCATTACCCACATTAATTGCCCCCCACAAATTTTCACAACCCAGAATTGGTACTAAAGATAAAAAACACACACTTTTTTCAAAGAAAAAAAAAACTGAATGTTACTGAAGTACATAATCTAAAGTACAATATCACAAACCCATTACACACACTTTAGTTTCTTCATACATAATCTTAAAAAAAAAAAAAAACACAAAAGAAAGTTACTGAAGTACAATTATTGAAAGAAACACAAAAACTGAATGTTTTTCAAAAAAATGTATGTTAATGGGTATTCGGTTTGGCTATTTAAATATAAAGATGGAGCAAAGAAAAGAAAGATGAAAGGAAATGGAGAGAAGGGAGAGAGGCTTACCGGCGGTGTTACGGCGGACCGGCAGTCGGTGTAGCGATGGGAGAAGCGAGAGAGAGAGGGTTCTGAAAGAGGAGAGAGAGCGTTTGAAAGTGACAGATTGAGAGAGAGCGTTTGAGGACTGAGAGTTGAGAGATTGAGAGATTGAGAGTACTGAGAGTTGAGAGATTGAGAGTGTTTCAGTTAGGCGTTTGAAAGGTAAAGTGGGGGAAAATTGTGTGGATTTCGAGTCTTATAAACTCGATTTCTACGTGGCTAAATTCCCACAAACCCATAACTCGAGTTTTAAAATCTCGATTTTTAATACATATTTCGAGTCTTATAAACTCGATTTCTACGTGGCTAAATTCCTCCAGGTGGAAACTTTGTCCACGTAATCGAAGAACAAACACGACAACTCGAGTTTTAAAAACTCGAGTTTTAATTAAATCTCGAGTTTCTAAAACTCGAGATGTTAGTTTCCCACATACTTTCAAAACCGACCAACTAACGAAATAATTTGCACAGTAACGTTATTTGGAAAGGGTGTCCTGTTGTTTGGTCTGAAAGTCGCCTTGTACTAAGTGCAATGAATTAACTTTTAAAGACAACTCATTTGCATGGTTTTATTGCTCTGTAATATTGTTTTTGAACTTATTTTAATTTTTTTGCTTTTGTTATTGATTATTATGATTACAGTTGATTTATTGGAAAAAGAATTTGTGCATTCAACAGTTACCTAGTGACAAAAGATAACAACTTAAGCTTTTAAACAAGAATGGAAAATACCAGGCTGTTTAGGTGAAAACGGCTAAGGTGATGCCTACATAGGCTAATTTCTCCGTCTAATCTTTTCTAATGCAGTCTTCTTTATCTCCTCTTTTCATCATGTTATAGAGATAACTGATAAAGACCACAGCATGAAAGAGCAAATTACTGTGTTGGGAAGTAATACAAAACCAAAAGAAGTAAAAGAAGAATAAAGAATGTAACAACACAGCTAAGGTACTAACCGCTGCTTATTTTCAGATGAAATAAAGAATATCCACGAACCTAAATAGCCAAATTTAAATTATAAATACATAACCACTATCCACATGCATAGAAAACCACTAGAGAACCCATCTTAAATAATCTCCCTAAAACCGAAAGCAAATTAAGAGCTAGCATATTTCTCAGTCCAAGATCGAGCAGTAATCTCATACTTGGCTTTGTCGGTCCTGTACAAGTGAGCAATATCAGAGACGAGGATCATCTGAATTTGGATCTGTTAGCAGTGAGCAAATTGACAAGAGCACCTGCAACCAATTATTGTATTAATCAAACAAGTTATATTTGAGTTAGTTAGGCACTAACTTATGCTTATACATGATGGAGGTGACTTTTAACAATGCCAATGAAAATAACCAAAGATAACTTTCATATGTAGAAAACTAAAGATTACAAAAAATAATATCTTAGAAATTGTAAGGGCAGGGCTCCACTGCTCTTTAAGAATGTCAAGGCATATACTGCCATTGCTGTTGATGTTAGGGTGGAACACCTTTGTAATGAAATAAACCTGCCAAATCACAATTAAGTTTGTCATGCGAAATTATATCCCCTTAGCTATTAGAAGTGAAGAAAAGTCTTAATTTAGATAAACAATACAACTTGAGCAAATGTGTTCTAATTCAAAGTATATAATTAAGTATCTATTTGTCAATGCATGAAGACAATGTAGTGATCTCTCTCTCTCTCTCTCTCTCTCTTAATGTTCATCAATGGCCACATGTAGTGAAATGCCAAGTTCAAAAACTCAAACAATCCATAAATATAGCTGGTGGGTTTGCATTCAAGAAAAGTGTTAGAATAACGATTTAATCAAATTCACCATCTCCTGATTAATGGCTTAAAATCTTAGAAAAATCGGTAATTTATCATAGTGTGAGCAAGAAATCCTAAATTTGATTCTTATCTTCACTTTTCCATTTAAAATATTAAAAATTTCCACAATTTGGGCTTCATTTATTCAGGAGAGTTAATCCATACGTGAAAAGTGTTAGAATTATAATTATGATTAAATGATCAAATTCACAATTTCTTAATAATTTAATTTTCCAGATACAGTAACTTAATAGAAAGTACAAGCAACTGAAAGAGCCGCAAGTTCTTTACTGATCAAGCTATACGTAAGTTGAGGTGCAAGCATTTTCAGCGAATTCTTGGAAATAAAAAACTAACCTATGTCCACACACGTGTGTAGTAGCTTTGCCACAAAGTCTATTTTCAACCAGATAAAACAAGAATAAGAAAAAAAAAAAAAAGAAGGCATATTCACTTGCCTGAATTATTTTTTAGTAAATCACATCTGATCAGAACATTGATTCTAGAATTGAAAATTTGTAATTCTATAACAATAAAAAGATCCATAAAAAAAATAAAAAAAGCTTGATTACAGGAAGGACTAAGATTATGCTCTATTTATTATCCGAAAAGGATTATGCTCTATTTGATATTTCTCTTAACCATAATTAATTTACTTCATCTTGCAAAGTAAAGTAACAATTTAAAAAGTTCAAAGGCGCATAAACAAGGAGACACAGGTATCGATAGGGATAGATACACCTTAAGAATTCTGTAAGCAAACCAAAGATTTAATCGTTACCTTTGGTGGCTTAAATGGGTAATCTGGTGGAAAGTTTATTTTTAACAAGAACACACCCCCAGCATAAGCACTGTCTTGTGGACCGATTATTGTTGCTTGCCATTGAAACATGTCTTCTCCAATGAGACCTATAAACACGTGAAAGTAAAAACAATTAGTTAAATGAGTAAAATATGTTTCATGTAAATAAGTCAACTCCGAAAGTGTTTACTTTAGGCATGCACTATGGCTTAAAGCTGACAGTGATGAAGAAAAAAGCGTGTAGACTCAACTTCTAGTTACCACGAATCAAGAAAATATTTGAGTACTAAATTAAGTAGATTAACAGATAAAATCTTGATGAAGTCTAGTGTTTGGAATAAAATCTTGTGAATATCCCTTGAAGAGGTCTTGAATGACGCCTTGAAAGTGACCGGATTGATTGGATGAGGATTGGGCCTAATGTGAATTGAAATTGGGTTGGCAAATTTGCATTGGGACCAAAATGTGCCAAATTGACTGATTTAGGAGCCTTAAATTATCAAACAAACTCCAAAATTTTCATATAAGCCAAAAAAGAAAGATTCCCTTCCAAGATTGCTGCTCATAAAGGGGTACCTTAAATGGTCGATTCATTCCTGCTTATAAGCTTTAGACAGATGGAAATAAGGTCAACTTCCTCCGACGTCATCCCAATTTGCACGGTTCATTCTCCATCGTGTTCGATTCATCTTTCACTCCAATCTGGTCACGTTCAAGGCACTATGCAAGGCACCTTTGAGGGATCCTCACAAGCTTCTAATCCAAACTCAAAGTTTATCAAATTTCTACCTTGCTCAAAGTTTCATCAAATTCTTACCTTGAGTTTGAAGGCAGTGTTAAAGATATTGGGTATATGACCTAATTATGCAATGGCCCAAGAGGGCCAATTGTATTATAGAAGTCATGTTAACCTAACTCTATCTCCTAATCTTTACACATTCCCTGATTAAGATTCATTGAAAACATGAATTAAGCAAATAGTAAAGATGTAGACACTAGGGTTTTATTGTGTAGACATAGACCATCAAAGCCAAACCATGTAATTCCCTCGCATTCTTTCTTTCTCTTTTGATACTTCAACTTCCTCTACAATTCTCTCCATAATAATAATAAATAAATAAAACTGTTAAAAGTATGTGACAGAAAGGAAAAACAATGAGAGAGTTTGGCAAACAAACCAGCACTGCAAGAAACAGGAGGGTCCTTCTTCAGTTTTTTCAACTCCTTAATAATACGTTTTGTTGCAGCCATAACAAAATCTGTCGGTATTAATACACAAATAGGGGTTCTCACTCTTAAATATTTGACAATAATTAATATCACAAAGAAAACAATAGCATGACTATATGAGTAAAAGATATCATCAATTCTTGAAAGATGGATCAATAAATGGAGATTTTTTTTTTTATATATAAGTAATAAATGGAGAAAAATGAAACCAGAAGTAAAAGGATCAGATAATGGAAATATATATAGAATATGTCATCAAATGGTTAGATATAGAATTGGTAAGACTACTAAGCATATAAAACCAAAATTATTAACAAAGGGGGAAGCCATTCACATTCATATTAAGTAATAGCCATTGACAAATAATAGCAATAAAAATTGTAGAAACAAAGTTATCAATTCTAGATCTAAAATAGATCTACTGTCATAGATATTAGCTGAAAAAAAGGATTATTATCTATTGTTGTGAGATATAGTTGATGTACTTTTATATATATATATATATATATATACCGCGCATCCTTGGTACGGTGATCACTCCACAAGTATAAATGCTTGTGGGGTGTGGGAGGGGTAAGGGCCGGGGTCCAAAGCTCCACGAAGAAGCTTCATACACATATACACTTAGATTAGACTAGAGTAGAAATTATATCTTGTATAAGATATATATATATATATATATATATATATATATATATCATGTACCAAACTTTTCCAACTCCAAATGGTTTCTGTTATACATAAAAACACCTGCAGAACTCAGCACATAATCATTAAAATCTGCAAATTCTAACAGAAACACCAGTGCGTCTGTGTAAATGCAGACAGCTTAAAAAAAATCAGAAGATAAGATTCTTGGTCTAGAAACCGAAGGTAAAATAAAAATTTGACCTCAATAAATATACCGAACTCCCTATCCTTGTCTATTGCCCTAAGCCATCGATTCCACACTCAATTAGTAACATATACTCTAGTCTAAACAATGATGAGAACTGCATCACGTTTGCCGCTAAACTAACAAGTGCATAAGAAATCCACATAAAATGCACAAGACAAACTTCAACTTTTGTTCCACCAGTGAAAATTTAGGGTTTGTTTGGAATTTATATATTTTGCTAAAATTGAAATTTTTTTACTAAAAGTACAGTAGATAAAAGTAAAAATTACCTAAATTAGTATAGTGAGACTCATAAATAATTTCAAAAAGTGTAGTGAGACTCATGAATAATAGCAAAAATAAGCTGAATTGTAAAATAAATTAGCAATATTAATCATGCTAAACGGACACTTAATATATAAAAACTAAAATCCTCAAATTTTCATCACATCAAAAACCAAAACCAGGATTTCACACACACATATTTTATATATACATACACACACACGTGTATATATATATTCTCAAGAAATCAGTCAAAGATCAACTTGATACGGACATATTAAATATTTCCTACGATTTCATGACAACCCACTAAGGTAAGATTATTTTACACAGAAGGTTAAATTTAATATATACCTCAACATACTCACATATAATTTCTCAAAAATATGAGAAAAAGGCCACGATTTGTCAACCTTGGGTAAAAAAATAATTTTCCTAGGAACAAATAGAATTGGGTGTCAAGAAGTAATCCTTTCAATTCAATTTCAAGCTCTACCCAATAGCCTATTACCATTACCATTATGTAGTAGAAAATGGCCACGAATACTTATAAGTAACAAAAATCCCCTTAAACCCTATTTCCCTAACAAAAAATTTGAGAAAAAAAAAGAGAGAAAAAAAACACAAGGATTCTTAGAGAACATGGAGCAGATGGTTGATAGTGAATGTAAAACTGGGTATATACCTTGGGACTTGGACTGAATTGGTCTGAGAGTTTGCGCCAAAGAAATTCTGTCACAAGCTCCTCGTTTCGAAATTTTAGGGTTTTGACCTTCGTTGTTTTGTATATTTTATTTTTTTTGTTAAATTATTCGCGCGTGTGATAAGGCATTTTTTTTTTTTTAGTGTTAGTAGCAAAAAAAAAAATCTATGTTTTTTATTATATATATAATTTTTATTTTGAGAATCTAATTTATAAGTAGATAAATAAATTTGAAAATCAATAGGAAAGTGATCCTATTTTTTAGGTAATGTTTTAGTGGAAGTTAGGATTGTATTTTTACCAGATTGTCCTTTAGTTTTGTCTCTACTTAAACATAGGAATATAAGGGTATTTTAGAAGAAAAAAAATATCTGGATTGTGTTTTAGTTTTATATATATAAATTTGTTTTTGGATAAATGTGAGGTGTTTAACTTATTTTTCTATTTAAAAAAATAAAAATAAACGTATAATTACTTTGAAGAAGTGGGTTAGTGGAAGAGTGTTCCTATTTTGTAGGCAATGTTTTAGTGCAAGTTAGACATGTATTTCTACTAAACTATCCTTTAATTTTGTCTTTACTTAAACCTAGGGGTGTAAGGGTATTTTGGAACAAAAGAAATCCGGTCTAAACAGGTGCAGCCGCTTAAATAGTAGTATAGACAAGACAAAATTTCATGATAAGGTAGAATTTCAATTCTTATTTTTAAAAGGATAGAATTTTACTCTCCATATATTAAGAGAATTCAAAAAGTTAGTTATGCTTTCAAAAATGTAAAAAATTTCCTTAATTTAATTAGATAATTCTTATTCTTAAAAAATGAAAAACAGGATTAAAATTTTAATTCAAAAAAAAAAGAACTGATAAACTTTTTTCCTAAAAATTAGCGCACTTTTTATCTGAATATATCTCATGAGGAAGATACTATGTCCACAATATCACGTACATTTGATACATTTTTTCTTAAAAACTAGTACACACTAACCTCAGTAGTTTACTCTATTTCAAATCCTAAATTTTAGTTTTATAAAAATCATTTCCGATGTAACCTCACTAACAATAAATAAATTAAAATTAAAAAATTAGATTAAATTCAAAAATAAAAAAAAGCTTCATCGAACATGTGGGACGTGTATAATGAGGCTAGTATATATTGTCAAAATTTCAAGATAAGTTAAGATATAATTTCAAAATGTGAAATATGCTAAATTTCATAAAGTCAAGAAAAAAATAGTAAATATTTTTGGCAAAATAAACTATTTTGGATCACATCTCTACATTTTTCTTTTAATTTTCTTACAATTCCTATAGGCTGTGGATTTGGAGAAGAAGAACAATGAATAACATAAAATAAAAAAAAATCTATGTGACTTTTTGCAATAAAAGGTTGGGTCCAAATTTCTTGCAGAGTAGTTGGGAATATTAAAGTAACAAAATCATGATGCCATTTGTTTTGTGCTTGCTTTGGCGGTGCCTTTCGTGTCATTTTACGGTTTTTGTGCTGCATTAGAAGTTTCTTGATATATATATTGTTCTTGAATGCATGATTTAACCAAAAAAAAAAAATTTGACCAATTTTTTTCAAATTGACACGATGGTCAAATAAGAATTTGGGGTTGCTATTTAAATAAAATACACGCCCAATTTGAGAAACTAATAAGAGTTCCTTTAAAAAAAATGAATTTGGCCGAAACTTAGTTAAATTTAAATGCTATGGGGGTAATTTTCCTATTCCTAATTAATCTACTGACATTGCTTAATTTTGCATCTCAAGGGATTGAGATTGACTTAGAAAGTTTGGGGATATGGTGCAATTAACCTCTTAAATATTTTATAAGAAGAAAAAAAAACATACATTAGTTGATTTAGTAACTAATTATTTATATTATATATTTGTTGATGATGCACGGAAATCAATAGGCTGGAATGTTTCGGGCTATGGTGATGGCTGTAAGTCTTGAAAGAAAAAAAAGAACTGTCAAGGGTGACCGGTGTAACCGGCCAAGGACATTCCGACAGTTAAGTTAGTTTTTTCTTTAGGACACAAAGAATGGAAAATAGTGAATGGTAAAACTTATCTCGGGTGAATGGGATTTGCTCATTTTATAGAGAATTTGAAGTGGGTCTACTTGTTGATCCACTACCATCATGGGTGATGTGAGTAGTTAATGGAAAAAGTGGGTAAATGGGGTATGTGGAGCGGATTACGTGGAATTCTTCACATTTTAAGAGTAGTACATCATGGTTAGATCATATGAAACCTTATGAGAAGTTCCTATAGAATTCACCAAGTGTCAAAGGACGACCATCCTGAGATTGGATGGTCTTATTATTAAGGGACGGGCACTATTCCTACACATGGTGTCATTGTTGGGCTTCTCCTCTTAAGGCGTTTTGGTTGTGGCCTGGTCATGGACGACTACTTAGGACGAGTTGACCTTAGATTGATCTCCATCATTTGTTACAATTAAATCTTCACTAGGAAATGGTCCTTTTTGATATCATGAAGATAAATAATCTTTTCATTATTGATTTTTTTAGAAAAAAAAATGTAGAGGGTTCATTCCAATATAAAAATTTATATTTCACAAAAAGAAATTTAATGGTGTACATGATAGCACATCATTTAAAATTATATAGCTATACTATTATTAATAAATAATATTTTGGTGTCAAAATTTTTAAGTAATCCAAAATACCATCACACATTAATCAATAATTAAAATAAAAAAATTTCAAATTATTCTATCTTTTATCGTCAAAAAAATAAAAAAAAAATTTTTAATTATAAAGTCAAATAGAGTAAATAACTTGTTTTACACCCAAATTTTATGTCATGTTTAAATATAAAACACAATACAACCTAAAATATAACAAGAATAAACATCTATAATAATAATCCCACGTTGTCGGCTTTTTATAGTAAAATAATTACTTATAACTACTTATACTTCTTTAACTTTAATTTTAAAAAAGAAAAGAAAAGGAGAAAATCATTGATTGCTCTCATGAGTGATATGGTGATTAAAAAAAAATGCATTTATAAATGGGTGATATGATGATAATAATCTATACTATTAACAACAAGATTTCCTGTATGAGTTTTAGTACTAAATACCTTTACACAAATTCTTAAGGGCAAAACTTAAATAAAGTATGTACTGTTCCTTAGGTATCCCTTTAAAAATTCAGACCCCTGTCTAATTCAATAACTCTTGTTAACGTTCTTAACCTCATCCTCTATTTTTTTTTTTTTTTTCTAGATGTGCTTAAAACAAATTTAGAAAACCCATTTGAAAAACCATAATCCTAGCCTCTCTAACTTCTCACACTTTCTCAATTTCAAATTTTTTTAAGAAATCCATATCAACTTCCCAAACGATAAAGTGGTCTTAGCCATTAAGAATCAATGACAGTACCAAAACTACGCCACTACTTGAAGAAAACAAAAGGCTCTCAAGTCTTAACTAGGGATGGCAATTTTAAATCCGACCCGCGGATACCCGGTCTAGCCCGACCCTAATGGGCCGGGTTTTACCCGGTCCGATAAAGAATAGGGTCGGGTATGGATTTTAAAAAAAAAACCCGAAGCGGATCTGGGTCGGGTCCGGGTTTTATCAAAAAAATCTAGACCCGACCCGAAACTCGACCCGTATAAATACCCGAATAAATACCCGGTTAAATACCCGGTATATAAGTATATTAAATTACTAAAATACCCCTTATATATATTTCTGATTTTGTTTTGTAAACCCTAAGTCTCTACTCTCTACTCTCTACTCTCTACTCACACACACAGCCAGCCGCCTCTCTCACACTCAGCCCTGCCCTCTCGCCTCTCTCACACTCAGCCCTGCCCTCTTGCTAGCCGCCCTCTAGCCTCAGCACACAGCCCTATCGCCTCGCGGCCTCGCCTCAGCCCGCAGCTCTCGCGTCGCCGTCTCGCCTTGCGGTCTCGCCTCGCGGCCTCGCCTCGCCTCGCGTCGCCGTCTCGCCTCGCGGCCTCGCCTCGCATCGCCTCGCCTCGCCGTCTCGCCTCGCGTCGCCTCGCCGTCTCGCCTCGCGTCGCCTCGCCGTCTCGCCTCGCGTCGCCTCGCCGTCTCGCCTCGCCTCGCCTTGTCGTCTCGCATCGCCTCGAGGTTTTGCTTCTCAAAACAATTTTGTGGAAACACATGACATTATTGGTTCATTTGTCAATGGATTTGCCTATTTCGATTTGTACCTTTTTTCTTTTTTTTTTAATCCATGTAACTTGGGTTTTTTAATGTTAGTTACTTGTGAATGATTTTGATTAGTCTGTTGAGATTCATAGCTGAAACTGTAGTTTTGGGACTAAAATTTTGTTGTTGTTGTATGTAGTATGTCAAATGCGGCTTTGCTGGAGAGAATTTCCCTACCAAAATAAATCAGTCCCAAAACTCATTTATTTTTATTTTTCCAGCTCCAGCTTCAAATTTAAAACCCAAAATTCTAATCAATTGATAACAAGTAAAAATTCTAATCAAGTTCGTGGACTATTAATGGGCTTCAAATTTTTTTTTTTTGGTTGGGCCAAATTTGGGCCCAATAAGTTAAACGGGCCCGCGGGGCCCGGCGGGGCGGGTCTGGGCCCCGAGAAAAAAATCCGATTATTATTCGGGCCGAGTCCGGGTTTTAGGTCTTGGCCCGCGGGTCGGGTCCGGGTATGCAAAAACCCGGCCCGAACCCGACCCGTTGCCATTCCTAGTCTTAACGCTCTTTTGATATGGTGGAGGGAATTTTTGACCAAAAGCATTAAAGATTTCTCAATGTCTTTGAACCAAAGGGTTGTAAAATATCTTGGCTTCTCTTCAATGTTCTATTCCAAAAGAATTTGATCTATTTTACTGGAAGACGAGTCAAATGAACAAAATTGAAATGTTGAAATTTTGATTTCTTTAAAAATTTAGAAGTTCAAGAGTATAAAAAGCCAAAGACATTAGGGTTTGGCTTTTCTCGTGGGTCTTTAGGCTTCTAAATAGGTTTGTTTTTAGTTACAAAGAGAGAGAGAAAAAAAAAAGAATGAAAGAGAGAAACAGAGAAATAAATAGTACTAGTCTCTGAGCACGTGAGTGAGTAAAAGTTAATAATTTGCATAAATTATAATTTGGGATTAATATATTTTACAATCACAAAAAAAAAAAAATCTAGAGGCGTGATGAGTGTTAAGCGTTTGTGGTAAAATAATTTTATTTGATGTGAGTAGTTGCTTAGAGGCTAGTGGTTTTTTAATTTTATGTGATGTGAGTAGTTTTTTTTTTTTTTTAAATAAAAAAATTGTGGAATTTTTTTTTTTTATTGGAACCGTTGGAGTTTTTTTTTTTTTTTTTTTTAGGAACCGGGGGTGGGTAGCCTTTCTTTCTTATTTTTGGTTAGAAACGTGGGGTAGTGGGGCTGGAAAGTGGGAAGTGTGAGGGTAGTGAGAAAATTTTAGTTGATTTACCATTTTAACCTTTTTTTCTTTTTTTTAAGGAATAAGAATATATTAATTAAATTAAGAGTATTTTTTACAGTAAAAAAAGAAATAACTAACTTTTCGAATTCTCTTAATATATACAGATTAACGACATTAGCAAGAATTATTGAACTAGAAAGGTGTCTGAATTTTAAAGGGGGTACTTAAAGAATAGTATGTAAGATAATGTGTTTAAGTTTTGCCCAATTCTTAAACTCTCTAAAATACCTCTATCTTTTAGTTAAATAATTTTAAATTAAAAAAAACAAACTAGTTAAAAGAGTAATTTATTGTTCTTAAGTTTTAGGTTTTCTTATTTATCTTCTTCATTCAGTCCCATTTTAAAACATTATTCTTTTTCTTTTTAGAGAAATTTTTTAATATTATGTCACGTTGCCTTGCCTCATTCTTTAAAAAAAAATACAATGCATCACTTTTAAACAGCATAACACTAAATCAAAAAAAAAAAAAAAAATAAATAAAAAAGGTCATTATTGCCCGCACAAAGTGCTTGTGACGTGTCTAGTCAAACAATATGCATTTATAACTATTTATTGTTTGAGTCCGAATTTGGTAAAGGTGCGGTGTAATATTCATGTTTTACACTGATGGGGATCAATCTAAAGTCAACTCGTCCTAAGTAGTCGTCTATGACCAGGCCACGACCAAAACGCCTTAATAGGAGAAGCCCAACAATGACACCATGTGTAGGAATGGTACCCATCCCTTAATAATAAGACCATCCAATCTCAAGATATTCGTCCATGACACAAAGGCATGGACGACTAGATGACACTTGGTGAATTCTACAAGAACTTCTCATAAGGTTCCATATGATCTGACCATGATGTACTACTCTTAAAATGTGGGGGGAATTTTCCATAATCCGCTCCACGTACCCCATTTACCCACTTTCTCCATTAACTGCTCACATCACCCATGATGGTGGTGGATCCGAATAAGTAGACCCACTTCAAACTCTATAAAAGGAGCAATTCTCATTCACTTGAGGTAGGTTTTACCATTCACTATTTCCCATTCCTTATGTCCTAAAGAGAAAACTGACTTAACCGTTGGAGGGTTCTTGGCTGGGTTACACCAATCACTCTTGGCAGTTCTTTCTTTCCTTTTAGGACCTACAACCATCATCATAGCCCGAAGCATTTTAGCCTACTGATATTCATGCATTATCAGTTGGCGCTGTCTGTGGGAAAAATACAAAAAAGTTTCTAAATATTAACTTCTTTGCTTTCCAAGACAAGAATGCTGCATGGTTTGAACTAGGTCGATGGCCATCAGTCCAAGACATCAAGAGAGTGGAAACGCCTTTAGTCGCCCAAACCGTGCACTAGCACTACCAATGACCGTCCAACAACAGTTGCAATCCATGGCAATTGCAATGGCAAAATTGACGCAACAGAATTAGGAGTTAACTAGAGAAGTTAATAGACAACGTCAACAACGACTTGGTAAAGAACGGGGACAAAATTTAGAGAATGAAGGAGCTGAAAATAATGCTGAAGGAGATTAGTCCAGAGGTACCGTTACTCGTAGGGTACTACATTTGGAGAGGGAGATGGATCAAATGAAAAGAGCCATGGAAGAGATGAAGGATTCCATGAGAAGAGCAAATCACGTGAATGACCTTGTCCACAGGACTGATTCCCCCTTCATTGCATCCATTACAAGTCATCCCTTGCCTTCCAAATTCAAAATGCCTGCCTTAGACTCATATGATGGGACATGTGATCCTTGTGATTACATTTCCACGTTCAAGACAACCATGCATCTTCAAGGTGTAGCACATGAAATCATGTGTAGAGCCTTTCCCACCATGTTAAAAGGCCCGACCAGGGTATAGTTTGGTAAATTGCCACCAAACACCATAACCTCGTTTCAGGAGTTAAGTAAGTTGTTCATCAACAACTTCGTTGGGAGCCAGAGGCAAAAGTGTTCCTTGTGTAGTTTGTTAAGCATAGAGCAAGGAGAGAACGAGAGTCTACGCTTTTTTATTAGACGCTTTAACAGAGAAGCCTTGACGAGATGGACAACAAGATCCTTTTGGCAACCTTCTACAATGGAGTCAGCTCAAATTTGTTCATCCATAAGTTGTACGACTAGGAGCCGCAGAAGATGGTTGAGTTGATACATTCAACCCAAAGTTTCATAAACGCAGAAGACGCGATTATTGTTAAGAAAAAGAAGAAAGGTGAATGATTGGAAAATGGTTATGTACACCATCCAGAGTAGAGTTCTTTTTTAAAGAAAGCCAAAGTAGGGGAGAAAATGGATTGTGATGGCAAGAAGGTAGGGTCGTCCTCGGGACGATATTCCAACTACACTCCTCTGAATACTTCACTTGACCAAATAGTGATGTAGATTAAAGATGCCCCATCCTTGAAATGGCCTAAGAGGATGAAAGGAGATCCTAGCAAGCAAAACAAAAGCAAGTACTGTTGTTTTCACTGAGACCATGGGCATGATACAGACAAATGTTATGACTTAAAGCAGTAGATCGAAGTTCTTATTAAGTAAGGAAGTTGAAAAATTTCCTTGGACGAGATCACAAGGGTGAAACGCAGCCAATGAAAGGCAAAGCAGAAGAATTGGCGTGTCAACCACCAGGAGAAATAAGGATTATTATAGGAGGCCCTTCAATTGGAAGCTCATCCAAAGCCAAGAAAACCTACCCGCGGGTAGTCTAGAATATTCAATTATCTAGATGACCACCAAGGATGGTTAAGGAAGATGAACCTGCCATTGTTTTCATGAACGAAGATGCAAGACGACTACACCATACTCATGCTGATGCAAGTGTCATCACTTTGTTGATTGCAAATTATACAAACAGAAAGGTGTTAATAGACAATGGAAGTTCAGCGAACATCCTTTACCATCCAGCCTACCAGCAAATGAGGATTAATAAGGAGTTACTTCGTCTAGTGAGTGTGCCTTTAATCAGATTCAAAGGAATGAAGGTTCTGCTAGTAGGCACTATCTCCTTACCAGTCGTGGTTGGCTTTTACCCATGGCAAATCAATAAGGAAGTGAATTTCCTTGTTGCGGACTGTTCATCCTCATATAATTCTATCATTGGATGACCAACTTTGAATAGTTGGAGGGCTGCAATGTCCACCTACCACTTGTCTGTTAAGTTTCCAACAGAGTATGATATTAGGGAAGTACAAGGAGATCAATTAGCTGCTAGAAAATGTTACTTAACAATGTTGGCCATAAACGAGCAAATGCAGACAATGAATATTGAATAAAAAAGAACGTTGGCTGAACCAATTGAAGTATTGAAGGATGTACTGTTGGACAAGTCCAACCCCGAGAAGTTTACCAGGATTGAGACAAGCATGGAAGAGAAAACGAAGCAAGATCTCGTCAGATTCCTCAAAAAGAGCCTGAATGTTTTTACTTTGAGCCATGAAGACATGCCTGGGATTGACCCAAGTGTAATTACTCATTGTTTAAACGTGTCTCCATCTTATAAGCCTGTTCGTCAGAAGAAGAGAGTGTTTTCCCTAGAACGAGATAATGCCATCAAAGAAGAAGTTCAAAAGTTGGTAGCCGCAGAGTTCGTCTGCAAAGTCTACTACCTTGATTGGTTAGCTAATGTAGTGATGGTAAAAAAAGCTAATGGCAAATAGAGGATGTGCGTGGACTTCACAGATTTGAATAAAGCATGCCCTAAGAATAGCTATCATCTTCCATGCATTGACTAGCTGGTGGACTTAACAGCTGGACACCAACTGCTGAGTTTCATGGATGCATTCTCAGGGTACAACTAGATTAAGATGGACAAGGCAGATCAAGAGAAAACATCCAAAGTAATGCCATTTGATTTGAAAAATGCAGGAGCTACCTATCAGAGACTAGTTAATCACATGTTTCGTCCATAAATTGGGTGAAATGTTGAAGTGTATGTGGACGATATGCTAGTTAAGAGTCCAAGGGAGACGCAACATTTGGACAACCTTCAAGAAACTTCCGACACACTTAGACGATACAAGATGAAGCTGAATCCAAGCAAATGTGCCTTTGGAGTTCTATCAAGGAAATTCCTTGGTTTATGGTTTTGTAGAGAGCAATCGAAGCAAATCTTGATAAAATCCAAGCAATCTTGAACATAGAACCCCTAAAAAATGTCAAGGACGTCTAGAGCCTCACTAAACGAGTAGTTGCCCTTAACAAGTTTGTTTCAAAAGCTATTGATAAGTGTTTACCATTTTTCAAATTATTAAGAAAAGAATTTGAATGGATAGAAGAGTGCTAACAAGAATTTGAAGACTTAAAAGCTTATCTCGCTTCAACTCCGTTGCTGAACTTGTCTAAACCAATTGAAAAGTTGTATCTCTACCTAGTGGTGTCCCTTCATGTAGTGAGTTCGGCCTTGATCGGGGAAGAAGGAAAGGTAAAACAGAAGTTCGTCTACTACACCAGCAAAGCTTTAAGGGGAGCTGAAGGACAATATCCGCTTATAGAAAAGCTTTCATTTTCATTGGTGACAGCAGCAAGAAAGCTCAGGCCTTATTTTCAAGCTTATCTAATCAACGTTCCAACAGATCACCCGCTAAAGAAGGCCATGAATAAGTTAGAGGCCATTGGACAACTGATCTAATGGGCAGTGAAACTTAGTGAGTTTGACGTGTAGTATAGACCAAGAGAAGCAATAAAAGCTTAAGTCCTTGTAGACTTCATTACTGAATTCACTCCTGCCAGTGATCAGCAAAATAAACACTAGGGGCAGAGCAGTGGGTGGTCCGTGTGGACGGTTTGTCCACACAGCATGCAAGAGGAATTGTGATAGTTTTATAGTCATTAGAAGGGGATCATCTGGAGTTGGCCGTCCATCTATAGTTCCAAACGACCAATAATGAGGCAGAATAGGAAGCCCTACTTCAGGGCTTAGAGTTAGCTAAATCACTTAGAGCAGATTCAGTCCTTGTGCAAGGAGACTCATAGTTGGTGATAGGCCAAGTGAATGGAATGTGTGAAGCTAAGGAAGAACAGATGAAGTGGTACTTGGTCAAAGTTAGACAATGTATTAAAGGCTTCACAACGACCCAATTTCAACAGATACCAAAGGAGGAAAATGTAGAAGCCAACGCCTTAGCCAAGACGGCATCTATAGACGAGATATTATGTGATCAAATTAAAGTCCAGTACATCCCAAGTATTGACGTTCCAGAAGTGAATCAGATAGATGGAAAAGCCAACTGGATCACTCCAATCGTGTCTTATGTCAAATACGAGCGCCTCCCAGAGGATAAAGCAGAAGCAAGGAAGCTAAGGGTGAGAGTAGTGAAGTTTGACCTTATGGACGAGGTGTTATATAAAAAGGGTTTCTCTCAACCCTATTTGAGATGTTTAACTCCAGACGAGTCCCATTACATCCTAAGGGATGTCCATGAAGGAGCTTATGGAAATTATTTGGGGGCTAGATCCCTTGTCCACAAGATAGTTCGTGCAGGATACTACTAGCTATCCATGCAAGCAGATGCTAAAGTCTATGTCAAAGTATGTGAGAAGTGTCAACGTTACAATAACATACCTAAATGACCATCAGAGTACCTCATCCCAATGGTGGCCCCTTGGCCCTTTGCTTAGTAGGGGTTGGATATCCTTGGTCTCTTTCCCATGGGGATGAGACAAATGAAGTTCTTAGTGGTAGGGGTTGATTATTTTACTTAATGGGTGGAAGCAGAGCTATTGACAAAAATTATTGAGCGGAACGTCAGAAGCTTTGTTTGGAAAAACATTATCTGCCATTTCGGAATCCCTAGGGTGCTTGTCTTAGACAATGGACGCTAGTTTGACAATACAACCCTTTAAAGAGTTTTGCGAGCAGTTAGGGATCAGGAATCACTACTCCTCACCCTCCTACCCACAGGCTAACGGACAGATAGAATTTTCAAACTGCACTTGCTGAAGATCATCAAGACTTGGCTTAAGGGGGCAAAAGGGATATGACCGGATGAATTACCCAGCGTCCTTTAGGTATATAAAATGACAGTAAGGACTCCAACTGGAGAAACTCCTTTTAGCGTATGGAAGTGATGCAGTAATACCCACAGAGATTGGTCTAACTAGCTATAGGGTGGTCCACTATAACAATGAAGAGAATGAGAAACAGCATCGTCTAAGCCTTGATCTTATTGACGAGGCAAGGATGGACGCAAAATAGAGGGTGTCACATTACAAGAATCTAATGACTAAGCACCATGACGCATTGGTGAAGTCAAAATAGTTCAACATTGGAGATCTCGTCCTAAAAAAGGTGTCTCTGAACACTAAGGACTCCGCTCATGGAAAGTTGAGACCTAATTGGGAAGGAGCATACAGAGTTATCAATTCCAAAAGGCAAAGTTCGTATTACTTGGAGGCCTTGGATGGACGAAGGTTGAAGCACCCGTGGAATATAGAGCAACTGAGGAAGTATTACCAGTAAAGAGGACTCGTTAGGAAGGTCAGCATGGACGAGACTAAAAGATTGCTAGTCATCATTAGTGGTCTGTTTATGTTATTTTTAAGCACTTATAGTTTTCAGCAGTATATTATGTTTTCTAGCATTTGAATTCCCTAAAAAGCACTAGCTACTAGCATGTGCTATGGATAATATCATGAGCAAAGTCCTTTTGTATATAAAGTAATTTGAATTCCCTAAAAAGGACTAAGCACTAGCATGAATGATGTCTTTGGACGATGCTATGTATTGAAGTTCTCTGTTGTCTATGGACAATGTTATGTATAGTTTTATTGTATATAAAGCAGTTTGAATTCTCTATTTAAGTGTTGATGATTTTGTGAAATTAACGTCCATAGAAAATTAAAGACATCTAAAAGCTCTGGACGTAGAGATGTATCGTCATGAGCCATCCTTAAACGAGGAAAGGGATAATCGTAAAACCTTACAGGTAATAGTACTAGTACAAAGGGAAGGAACATACACCTCCCAATATGCTTGTCCAAAAGCAAAGGACGAAAAAAGGCATGCATGCAAAACACAGCTGAGTAATCCAAGCTATGGACGAAAATAAAAACTTAACATTAAAAATTCCAAAAAGTCCAAAATAAGGAAGAGGAAAATACTTAGCCATTCCAAGATAGTCCAAACCATGGACCAAAAAATATATTTATAGCAAATTAAGGGTAGATGACCACGTCCAAAAACCCTTTATGTGACAAGCCTAAAAAAGGCAGTTGTATGAGGAACCCGTCCTTAAACATGGACGAGATAATGTACTTTGTGAAATTGAAATGGTCCAAAACAATGGACCCAAAAAAGAAAAAAGAAAAAAGAAAAAAAGAGAAGCAAATAAAGATGATCACAAAATTTTCATTCTTATAAACCACTGGAAGCAGTACCCATAGACGTTGGGTTGTCCTTCGCAAGTTGAGTGGAAGCGTTGTCTTCAATGTTCACATCTTCAGAGCTCGTCTGGAGTAGAGAACTCTCAGCAGCAATAGGGAGCTTGATTGGACTGAAATCCACCCCAGGGAAGTGTTTAAGGGCGTCCATGCAGAAGTCCTTAAAACCAACAACATAGTTTTTGTCCAAAAGGACAGTGAACTCACTATACGCCTTGAACTCCCTGATGGTTGCTTCCCTAGTCTCACCTAGAAGAGTGCAGAGCTCATCGCTTCTCTTCTAAAGATGGTCAAGACGAGTATCCTTCTCGACGGCATCTGCTTTTAGCTCTTCGACGAGGTTCTTCAACTCCTTTACCTCGTCCTTCAACTTAGCCCTCACTTCAGCTTGATGGCTAGATTCCTTCTCCATGTTGCTAATCTTTGCCTCAAGCCTAACCCTTTGCTTGTCCAATTCATGAGCTTATCTGGACGCCGCCATAAACTTAGTCATAGCCTGTATGAAGAGATGTGGATGTGAGATAAATGGATGAGAATAATTTAATTTGTGAATGGATAAGCATGAGAGAAAGTACCTTGAAGAGGTCATGAACTGTAAATTGTTAAAACTTCTTCACAGACATGTCATAGCAAATGGTAACATCCTCTTCAGACATAGCTTGCTTAAACCTATTCCAAGTGAGGCCTTCACTCCTTAATAGGGTCATAGGGCTGCTGTTAAGGGGTTTGGATAGGGTGACTTCAGGAGGATTGGACGGGTTAAAGTTAAGGATTTGCATTAAGGACGGCCGTTTGGCAAGAGCAGGAGGGATGAAAGAGCCAGCCTTGACGACCCCAGATTTGGAAGACCCGTGTCTTGGCTTTTTATTGCCTCGATGACTAAGAAGACTCCCCATATCTATCATTTTAGATAGGGCCTTCCTTTTCTCCGCACCAACTGGACGAGGCTGGGAGTGGACAACTTCTTCCACCTGGATGGCTTCCTCGTCCGCCATGCCCTTCCCCTTATTTTCCTTTATGGTTGCCATCCCTACAAAAGAAAGACACGTTAGAGTTTGGACGAACTAACCAGATACAATATAATAGATAACTCACGTTTGCGTGTAGTAAGCTCGTGGGCTAGGGCTTCCTCCTTAGGCTCAGGTCCAAGTCCTCAAGTTGCTAGGCAATGGAGTGTCACCAGGAAATGGAAAGTCCTGTCTGCAAAGGAGCATGCTCTTAGGATGTGATCAAGGTAAAACTTGTTCAAAGAGGGTCGTCTTACAGCTAAAAAAAAAAAAGAGTTAGCTAAATATAATAAAAATAAAGTAAGACGAGCCAAAGAAAAATAACATACCTTCTAGACGAAAATGACCCATCTCACTAATATAGAGAGGAAATGAGTCCCTGCCTACCTCAACTGGGTTCCCAGCCTAGAACACTGAGACAAAGAAAAACTTTGTCTTCCATCTTCTATTAGACGTGGGAAGGGACTTGACCAACCTACAGCTAGAACCCCTAGCAAAAAATTGGTAGAAGCTTAAGGATTGATTTATTTCTGAGGGTTTGTAACAGTATAAGAACTCATCCACAGTGAGAGGATGGTTTCCTTAAAAAACCTCCCTTCATAATGTTTGCATGGAAGCAATGAGTCTCCATGCATTAGGGTTGAGTTGGTTTATACCTATACCTAACCTGTGGAGGATTTCCCTAGCAAAAGCATTAAGAGGTAACCTAAGATCCCCTAGTAGATAGGCCTCATATATACCAACTCCAAAATGAGGAGTACAATACCATTCACCATGGATGGCTAGACGAGGATTAAGATCGTCCGGGAGCTGGTACCAATTTCTAAGGGAATTAAGTTTCTTTTCTACCATCCTAGAAGGGATGCCCAAAGCACGACAATGTAAAGTTTCCTCCTCACTTGAGGAGGTAGACGAGGGGGCATTAGTGGACGGATCAGCGGATGACCCAGAAGCCATCCTTGTCCTCATCTCTTCCTGAAGGACTTCTAAAGGAACCCTAGGAACTCCAAATGAGTATTACTCATCTATGGTGTTCCCCCCACTACTGCTACTATTGCTATCATTATCACCACTATTATCACTAGAGTTACTCTTGTCGTGATACTCATCTATTTCCTACTCGTCCCTATCACTAGATGAAGACACTATTATCTCAAACATTTTGAAAAGAACTCTAAAGAAAAACCTAAAAACGAGGAGAAGAGGATATCTTGCTCTAAACGAGGATGACCAAGGATGGAAGAAAACTCCTAGATGAGGCGTTGGACGACTGATGTCAGAGGAGAAAATATGAGAAATGTGAGAGGGTAAGAGAGGAATTTCACTATTTATGATAGACCTGGATGCTGAAAAAAAGTGAACCAACCAAAATGTGCCACGTGGAAATTTTCTTGAAAAACGAAATGACGCGACAAGCAAGCCCAAAGATCACACTACTTGTCAACATCTAGAGCATTCAATTTCAGATTACCCTAATATGTCACCTAGAGAATCCCTCAATCAACGAAAAACCACCACGTTTTAGGCCAACAATAGCATGGACGACACAAAGACAAGGGGGCAACTGATAGGGATCAATCTAAGGTAAACTTGTCCTAAGTAGTCGTCCATGACCAGGTCATGACCAAAATGCCTTAAGAGGAGAAGCCCAACAATGACACCATGTGTAGGAATAGTACTCGTCCCTTAATAATAAGACCATCCAATCTTAGGATTGTTGTCCATTACACAAAGGCATGGACGACCAAATGACACTTGGTGAATTCTACAGGAACTTCTCATAAGGTTCCATATGATCTGACTATGATGTACTACTCTTAAAATGTGGGGAGAATTCCCCATAATCTGCTCCACGTACCCCATTTACCCACTTTCTCCATTAACTACTCACATCACCCATGATGGTGGTGGATCCAAACAGGTAGACCCACTTCAAACTTTTTATAAAAGGAGCAAGTCCCATTCACTCAAGGTAAGTTCTACCATTCACTATTTCCCATTCCTTGTGTCCTAGAGAGAAAACTGACTTAACCGTTAGAAGGTTCTTGGCCGAGTTACACCGGTCATCCTTGATAGTTCTTTCTTTTCTTTCAGGACCTACAACCATCACCATAGCCCGAATCATTCCAGCCTATTGATTTTCGTGCATCATCATACACTATCCACTAAAAGATTGTTATATCAACTTTTCACTTAAAACTCAGTATATCCTATCACACTTATAATAATATTATATTGGCCTTTTTACTTAAAACTTGAAATAGGGTATTTATTGAGATGTTATCTTGTGTGATCAAATGTATTTATGTTTTAGTAATATGATGATGTGTTATGTCTTTATTGGAGGGTATAAACCAAAGGGTTTACACCAAATCCTTGTATAATTTAATCTTTTATTGTTTTATGTTAAAGATAAAAACTCCTGACTCTTGAACATGCGCATGACGCATGTGAAGCAGCCAATAATTTATTATTTGGTGGAATGAAATTTTGAACATTTCAATGTGCAAATTTTTTCAATTCTTAAAAATTAGATCTTTCCATAAAATGAATATTTTCCTTCCATTTTAATTATGTTCATTAGGCAAATACATAAGTTATTACATGCCTTCCCATTGTAAATATAGAATTTTTTTTAAAAAAATTATCACAGGTCAGCCCAAGCCGTTTATATGGTAGCAAATAAAACAAGTTGTTTGTGAGCAACTCGAGCATGATTTGAAAAAATGGTTGTTTATGTTCATTTATTTAGTAAACAAGTCAAGCTTAAGTATAAGTGTTTGTGAACATGAGGCTCAATTTAATTATATATTACATTATTATATTTTTATATGTATACTTGTTTTAAAAAATACTTATTACACTTGATATTAGATTGTGTAAGTTTGTAAATAGGTTTATATGATATCGAATTATTATTTGTACATTTTTTGATAATATAAACAATCTTTTACTAATATAAATTCATAAATCTGTGAAAAGAGTAAAAAAAATTTAATCATGAGCCAAATTTGAGAAAAAGAGTAAGTTAATCAAGTAACTTGTAAACAAATCCGAATTTGTTTGACATAAAAATGAGCCAAATTTGACTATATAATCTTGTTTGATGATAAATTCAAGCTTGGGTTGCATTTGAAATAAAACTAAATAATTAAAGGCAAAAATGCAATTTACACCCTCAAACTTTGCTCAACAATTATTCTAGTCATTTAAATTTGAAGTTGGGTATTTTAGTCTGATAAATTTGCACAAAAATCATTTTAGTTATTTAAATTTTAAATTGGTAATTTTAATTCTGTAACTTTGCTTAGAAATTATTTTAATCCTTTAAGTTTGAATTTTTTTTGATTTATGGGACTTTAAGTTTGAAGTTGATCATAGAAAATCATTTTAATCCTTTAAGGGTTAAGGCTTAAAGTTCCTAGAATGATATTTGGTTAAAATTATTGGACTAAAATAACCAATTTTAAATTTAAAGTACTAATCTGATTTTTAAACTAAATTAACGGTGTAAATTGTTTTTTTGCCATAAATAAATATAAATTTTAATACTCGTCTTAAGCTTAACTCTAGTTAAGGTGACCGTTCGAACTTCGAAACTCTGAGGGCCGGGCTGCTGGACCATTTTTTAGGGGCCCGATTATTCATTTTTAAAATTCATATAAATGTTTCTCAAAAAAAAAAAAAAAAAAAAAATCCATATGAAAAATCAAAATCCTCCATTAAAATTGTGAAAATATTAATGCTGAAAATCTGAGTATACTATAACTTCGGCTATTATCCATGACAAAACTTTGCTTTGTATATAAATTTCACAGATTCAAACGCTTCTCACATTGAATTCCATTTCCATAGGCTCCGTTTTTTCTCCAGGTAAATAAAACCTTTGCTTTGTTTTTATAAATTCATGCTCTTATATAATTCGATGTTAGGGTTTGTTAAATTATTGGTTGCGTATTCGATGCCATAGTGAGAGAAATTTCTACGTCGATTCTCATTTCTGGTTGCTTTTTTCGCTTTCTATACGATTTTACGTTTGCCTATTGTTTGTTTGTTTTTTTTAAATTTCTATGGTAATCCATGTGTATTAGATAGCATAGAATTGAGTTTTCCTTTGGTTTGAAAGTGATTTTTGTGTCATTAGTTTTTATCAAAAGATAAAATCTGCATAGTGTTTAAAAAAAAAAAAAAAAAAAGTTAGTTTTGTTAAAAGCAAAAAGTAAAAAGCTTTTAGCTTTTAGCCAAACAGAGTTGTTGGCATGAAGATTGTCAACTAAAGTGATGAAGTGATGCCATGACTTTCTTATTTATGAATTATGGATTTCGCTAATCTCACAAATGGTGGTGAAATCGAACCTTAGGTGCCTTAAAACTTGAAGTTTAGCTAAGGAGTAAAAGTGACAGAGGTTGGATAGCTATTTAATGCCTCGTAAATAATGTATGGCTTGATTTGATGGAAAATGGAATGTGAAGTTTAAGTAATTAGTAGTTATTGAACTTGAATGTATTTACCATTAAATGTGGATTAGAGCATTCGGGATTGGCATACGCTCGGTGATATATGCATTTTCAAGTGGATTGGTTTTTCATTGATGCAGTAGTGTGTGGTACAGTCAAGGTTGGGGAAAATGAGCGTGATAATAATTTTGCTACTGCAAGAGGAGGGTTAAAATAGAGGACTAGATCATTAGAGTGATCTAATAGAAGAATGGATTACAATGAATTTTTTTTTAAATTTTACTCATTTGAGAAAATCAATTTCAGATTATGGTTTTATATATTTCCTTTTGGAACAATGGAAGATATGGAGGGATGGTAACTCAATGGCATGAATGGTTGGACTTATTAATGCTGCGTTGGAGTAGCAGTTGCTAGACTCTTATTGAGAGGACAGTCAAGGAGGAGATTTGAGTATGTTTTGCGATTTTGGTTACATTTTGGAGTTTCGGGGAATAAAATTTCTGATTTTTCTTAAAGATAGTTTTTTTGTGGGTCTAAAAGTTGGACTACACACTGGGGGTGCCTTCCTCTCCTACACAACCCCTTAATTTTGGCAAAGATTTCATCCCAAGTTTATGGTACAATATCAAAAGAATTACTAGCTAAGCTAGTTTATGACTTCAAAGTGAGTGTTACTATTTTAATTCTTGAATATCTTATCGTTTAACCTCAACCGGGAGAAGTCAATGGCATCAACAGTAATTGGGATTTGGAAATTAGTAAGGATAAGTTGGACCCAATGAAACATCCTCAAGGTTTTGATTTCTTTTTCTGATAGGTAAAATAATATTATATTCTTTAATGAATCTTGCTCATGGTTTTGACTTCCTTCTCTAACAAGTACAATAATTCTATTCATAATAGAAGATAGTTCAAATACAAAGGAGCTGTTATTCTTTGTAGCAAGCCTAACTTGTTGATATCTAAGCCGATGATGAAACTGCAGGGAAGTTTTGGGTTGGTTTGATTGATTGATTGTTTGTTTGATCAGCAGCAGGTGGGAAAGTTTCCAAACCCCCATGGTCTAGTGATGGGTAGACCCTCAACCCAAGCCCAACCAACTTGTGACCACTGACATAGTCTTTGGCACAACCCAAGATACTCTAAATAATGCAAACATGGATGATCAAATATCTCTTGCAATTGAACAATGAATTAAATGATGCTTGATTTTCTCCCTTCTATTCTTGCTCATACAACACTACTCATAATTAAAATTTTACCTAGTGTTGCTGTCCAAGTGAAAAGCAACCTTTTGAGGATTTTAATGTCGAACAATTGATGCTTGATTTTTTTTCCCTCATAAAATGAAAAAAATCTACAATTTCTTGGAAAAAGAGGATATTTTCTATAGCACAGATTTATTTGTTAAAATGTGGCACATTTAGTTGTTTATGATTTGGTTTTCTATGTTAAATTTGGTGCATTGTTTTAGCTTGAACAGGCAAGAAATTAGAGCGAGGGGTAACCTATAAATCCACTAATCACGAGTGCAAAAACAAAAAGAGATCCTTAAAGAAAATGACGGCTAAGGAGATAAATGTGCCTAATATTGGTCCATCTTCTGTGTCCACTATGATGATCAATGCATCTTATGCGCCTCCTTATGATCCTACTGCTGTTATTCCCACTTCATCAGCTTTTAGTTATCCAACTACAAGCCATAGAGCTGATGAGGGGATAAACAAAGAGAAGGAAAGTGGTGAATCAAGTTCTGGATATATATTTATGTGCAATGCAAAAACAAAGCCTGAATGTTATAGATACCGGGTTTTTGCACTACCAATGGGGAAATTGGAAGTTGTAAAAAACATCAAACCAGGAACAAGGCTCTTCTTATTCGACTTTGATTTGAAGCTTCTTTACGGTATATACAATGCAACTTCAAATGGAGAAAAAGATTTGGAACCAACTGCATTTGATGGGAAATTCCCTGCTCAGGTAACAAAACTTTCCTTATTTACAAATATAGGATTCCATGCATGCCAAAGAGATCTGGTGGTGTTAGAAAGCGTGCCTTTTTTTTCCTGTATTGTTGGTTATTTTAAGCCTCCAACCTAGCTCATGCTAAAGCTTAATTTCAAGCTTTCATTAACATTGGTAGTTACCTCTTTGGCTTACGTTGGTTTAGCCATGCTTTGTCAGCTTAATTATTTTCAGTGTTGTTTCTCATATTGTTAGCAAGCAACAAGCAACATGTGGAGTAATGAGATGTATCATTAGCATTCAGCATGGGACTCAATTGGTTGTTTTTAAGGCATGTTCAAAGAAGCCGTTGGAAAGGAGGTAGGGAGTTTAGGCCAACTGCACTGCATCTACTGTAGTATAGTAGGTTTTGTTATTGTGTAACTTAAACAAAAATCGTATGAAACTAAAAAGAGCTGCTTGGTGTGATAACGTGTTCTTGATTGTTGGATTGTATTGGGGAAATAATGTGTTATTTGTTTTAATGTTGTGACACTTTTGTGAGGATTATGTTCCATGGTGGCTCTATCAAGTTAGAGGAGTGCAATGAAAAGCAGTAAGTGTTGGGGTGAGAGAGAACACAATTTTTTTTAATTGTTAGGATATGTTTGGAATGCTAAGTATGACTTAGAATGGAATAGCTATTCCATTTTTGGGTTGTTCTTAATAATGATTTGTGACAGAAGATAGTCTACTTGTGCTTGTGGTGTGCTTCTGGTTGGGAGATTTTGTGGATATAAGGTTTTAAAAGAGAGGATTAGGGTTCAAAGAGTGATTAAGGTTTTGAAACAATGGGAAATAAGGACAAGAGAACTGTTTCTTCAAAAAAAAAAAAGAGGTTCCTGCTAAATAGATAGCAGCTGTGTTTTGGAATTTATGGCTGGTTTGGTAGATTACTTGCTGACTGTTTGGGAAGGAAAAATATGTGATGGTTTAGGTTTCCATAAGAAAGGCTTAATTTGAGGT
The DNA here is from genome assembly GCF_040712315.1 of Castanea sativa. Lineage (NCBI taxonomy): Eukaryota > Viridiplantae > Streptophyta > Magnoliopsida > Fagales > Fagaceae > Castanea > Castanea sativa. The sequence continues at coordinate 36,909,050 of NC_134015.1, read as the reverse complement.
TGCAAATGAGAGATGAATAGGGAAAATTTGTGACCGTTCGTGGGCTGTGAACAGTACCTATGGATAATACCCAAGACCAGTAACGGCATACCAAAGAGAGAGAACAGGGGGGGGGGGGGAGAGAGAATACTAAGAGCAACATGGCCTATAGATTGATCAAAGTTTGACTTCTTTGAATACAATGAGCCTATTTATCTAGATTCACTGAGTATGACATAACTTAGGAGGATTAGAACTCCTGATTTGATTGGTAAATTAAAGGCCTAAGACAACTCAACAAATTTAATAAGGTGTAGCATCATCAAAGTCCATAAGTGCTGGGGCAAGACAAGATGTATTATGATGCTTTAATCAGGCGCTTGTCTTTGGCACCTATGCTACTGCCTCATGTGATTTGCCTGGTGCATAAAGCAAGTTCCTTTCTTTAACTACTCTTTTGGTTTCTTAAAGGACAAGCATAAGCTTGCCATCTCTAATGTAACAAGAGTTTGTTCTGATTTGTTGATCATTGAGCCAAGCCTTCACCTAAGTTGCACATATCTACAAGAATTTATTTCTATGTTATTGAGACCCCAAGGGATGGATATAGCACAACCGGTTGGGGACCACACCTCATGAATTGGATGTTATTAGTTCAAAATTTTCCCCTCAGCCCCTTCCCTCCCTTTGGGAGCCAAAATTTACTTTTTAAAGAAGAAAAAACCCTATTGGGTATAGAACATTGAGCAACCAACTAAAACCATGAAGGCTTAGAACAAAAAAAATGTTGAGAGGGGGGGGGGTGTCAAACAATGAAAATAGAAAAGTCAAATTTAAAAAAAAAAAAAAAAAAATGCAAACATTGTGGATATGAAGTAAAGATGCAAGAGCTGCAAAGATAAGCCTTTGATAAGAAAAATCCGTAAGTCTTATTTCTATTGATTTTAACATATACAAGATGATAACTGGAAAATCCTCTTTACAACCTAAAAGACCACCAAGTTATGGAATCCTTCTATCATTCTATAAAACAGATGGGAAGTTAATCAAGGCACCCAAAAATTATGCTTAGTACCTACCTGATCACTATCTTTTTCTCCCTGTATTTGATTGACAAGTTACACACACCCATTGTAGCCTTCAACCCCAACCTCACCTTCCAGCTCATATTTGTGGGAGAAGGAGATGCCAATTGAGTAAGAGCTAATTAGCATTTTACTTAGGCACAAATACAAGTTCTTGACTAAAGCAACCGTGTACATATGTCCAAAAGGTGTTATAGTGGTACTTCCTGATAGGTGTCATAGAAGTAGTGTTATTTGGGATGATATTCCATGTTTTATAATGTGGTGTAGTTGGCTGGAAAACAATGGTAGTACATTTGATGATGAACTTCCATGGAATGGGCTTGAGATTTGCTTGGGTCCCATCTTCTTTGTCGAATTTGGGAGCTTTTATTTTCTCTTCCATTTATAATTCATGCATTTTTAAAAATTTTAAATTATAATACTTGGATTTTTTCTTCTTTAATAAATCTTTTGGTGTCTACTCTGGAGAACAAAAAGTGGATGCTGGTGGTCGTGTTGGTGGCAGCAGTGGTGATACCATCATGGTTGTTGTGGTTGTGTTGGATGTTGCCATGAATGATGGTGGTAGATGCAGTGTCTTGGCATAGTGATAGGTAGCAGTAGCAGTAGCAGCAGAGGATATGATGCATTCAATGGAAATCTATTGACAGTGGTGATGTCAGTGATTCTATTGATGTTGGTGGCAATGGAAGCATTAGTAGTGAGGTGGTGGCAGTGATGGCTGCAGTTGGTGATGGTCGTGGTTTAATGTTTGAATGTAGTATATTTTTAATACATGTCCTTTCCTCTACTTGACCTTTTGTTACTTGTATCTAGATTTTTTTAAATCCTAAATCAAAATGATCTAATTCTTGGTTTGCTATTACTTTATATATATATAATATAGGTTTGGGTTAACTAGAGATCAAACCTTGGTGCGATGGAAATTGCCTTCCACCAAAAGCGAAAGGTCGTGGGTTTGAGTCTAAGAATCAGCCTCTCCCAAAAAAGAATTGGGGTAATGCTGCCTACTTGAACTCTCCCAAACCCTGCAAAAAATGGGAGTTTTGTGCACTTGGTATGACCTTTTAGATTTGGGTTAACTATGGCACTCACCTAGAGAGTTCTACCCAAACACAAGACTAATCAACGGCCTTATCTTATTCCATTCTTAATTATGTGCCCTCTGTGTCTTATGGATGGTAATAATAACACAAGCTTAAATAAATATATACTTTTTGCTAACCCAAGCTTAAATAAATATGGAAGTTCACTTGTGGTGTCAATAATTATGAATTCTTTAAACAACTGGACCATGGAGCTGATAAGCATATAGCTGTACATCATGTCTTTTCCATTGAAATCACTCGAAAGTTATCTTCTGGTTCATTTCATCAAACTTTCTGTAGTTAAGTTTGTCTTTACAAGGATATGTTGTATGCATGTATGTCACAAAAAACTGATGTTTTACCTTTTGTTGCATAAAACTAACATTTAAATCTGTGTCTGTGTTTCGTTTTGTATCTCATATGTATATTATATATTCTTATTCCATCTTTTCTTGTTTCTGAGTTTAGGTGAGATTTAATATTTTAAAGGATTGTTTGCCTCTTCCTCTGAGTGCTTTCAAACCTGCTATCAAAGACAACTTTCTAAGTGGTTTTAAGTTTAGGCAGGAGCTGAGTAGCAAACAGGTATACCATTTCATGATCCTTTGTTGCTGGTTTTTTTTTTTTTTTTTTGGGGCTCCCCAGTATAATGCACATGTAACTCTCATTTCTAATAGAATCTGCTTTTAGTGAAGGTTGAAACTTTAATTTCGCTGTTCCGTCCAATTACTGTGCCACCACCTATTTCTGCTGCCCCTCCTTTCTCAAATGTGGGACCCTCACACTCATTTCCAGCTCCAATTATGGAACAAGGGTTTCAGCCATCAAAGAGGCTGCCTCCTCCTGAAGAGTCATATTTATCTGGGTTGCACTATGGTCATGCCTTGCCAGTCCATGATCGCAGCAAACAGGTAGTACCATCTCTGCATTTCAATCATAATGAACTGGGAACACGCGTGGCATGGGTACAATCTCCTGTACAGCCTTATCAAGCTGTTCAGCAGCCTGCTTTTCCTCATCATCATCCAGCGGAACCACATCAGCCATACTTGCCTGAAAAACCTTTCATTTCTCCTCAAAATGCATATAGAAGGTATATTCCTTTTTTCTTACTTTAGGGAACAACTTGACTTGCCCTAGTGTTTTATCTTTCAAGCATTTTATTTTGATTTGTACTGTAATTTCTTCTGAATATTAAAATTTATCTAGAAACAAATGAAATTTCTTTCAATAACTTTTAATGAGTCCAACATGGTTCCATAATAAAATTAATATTCTTGTATGTTGTCCACGTAACAGTAGCATGTGTACGTATTTAGATTTGAGATAGTGTATGTCGTTGTATTAGTTTATAAAGATATGTATGTATTACATTTACATACATGTTCACTAAAGAATGAAACAGTGGAACTGTTCTTTTATTAACTAATTAGTATATCATTACCCCACAAAAGTGGAAGCTTTGTGCATTGGGTACAACATTTTATCATTATGCTGTATTTGACAAGAATGCATAGGCACCTTTGGTAAATTGTGTCTTAGTAGTCCCTTCCCTCCCCTCTTTTCTCATTATTACTTTTATTTTTATGGAAAATGTATTAATCTAAATAAATGATGCAACCATCAAAGAGTTTGAGGAAAAGCAAGATCAAATACCAAAAGATTCAAGAATAGTGTTCTTGTGTTTGTGGGACTTTATTGGCATATTGAATAGGCTATTTTAGTAATTACTAGTCTTTATCAATAAGTTTATTTATATCAGAACTTGCTGGTTCAAATTTAATTAATTCTTACTAAAAATTGCAAATTATTTTTCTTGGAATGAGCTTTTATGGGCTATACTTGAGGCCCATGAGTGTTATTTTAATGACTTTTTCTATTTTGTTAATAGTTTCCTACTTAGCTTATAAATTCTTTTATTGACTTTTCTTTTGTTATTAGGAGTCCTAGTCTTTCTAGGAAAATGATTAACAATAGCCTATATATTGGCCTTTTTGTAGCCAATCAAATGAATAGAGAGAGTAACTTTAATAAAATTTTAATAGCTTGTTAATAACAGTGATTTTTTAAAGTGTATCATTCATTGTTTCATCCCAATCATCAAATTCCATTGAGATTCAGTCAAGGTTGTATTTTTAACCTAATCGTTCGCAAACCTTTAAGTATCAAACCATATTCAAGAATCCTTCAAGATCATGAATCCTTATTTAGTGCTGAAATTCTAAAGATCTCGCATAAAATTGGTATCAGAGCCAACTAAAGCTCGTCATGTGTCATTGAAATTTGTTCAAAAATACTATTGGACTAAATGGTTTTGAACTTCACTCAAATCATGCCCCTCTTATCTCCACTTTCTCCAAGGGTGTGGACTACCCCACTTGCCTTTATGGGAAGAGTACTCTTCTAGTAAATATTCTGTTTATTTTCATTCTTTTGACAGTTTGTTGTTCATCGTGTTTCATGTTTTGAGCAACGATCCATTTGTGTGGTGTTAGAATTATAGTCAATGATTAAATTCATCATATTCTAATAGCTTAAACTTTTAGGACAATCAGTAATTTATCTTTGTTGTCGAACAAGTGGTCCCAAATTCGAACCTTGCCTTTTTCTGCCTCCCATTTAAAAAAGTTAAAATCACACATGGTCCACTTATTAAAGGGTTAAGTCTAGGCCCACATGTGAGGAGTCTTGGAATTGTAGTTAAATGTTTAAATTTACCATGTTTAATAGTTTAAGATTTTGAGACAATCGATAATTTAAAGAGTGAAAAAGGGGATATACAGGGTAGGGGAGAAATAGGCTTTATATTTTTAGGTAATGGTTGAACCACTTCTACCAAGTACTTGCGTTGATAATGAAGCAGAAACTGATTTAGAATCTACATCCATCTATGGATGAGTTCTGTGGTTTGGGTCTGGTATTATTCTTGTTGAATTGGTGATTTGAGTTTGAAATAACCTCCTTATTACACTTATTGGTTGCAGGTCAAAACATTCTACAATTTATATGTTTTTGCACTGCCCATTTTTTTCAGGTATGCTGGTGTGCCTGATATGGTCCCTGGAGATCAAGTTGTTGGACATGGAAGTCAGTATCAAATGTCACAGTTGCCAAGGGGGAGTGAAATTGTTCTGCACTCTGATTACTATAGGCACCATCCGTCACATACAGCAGCACCTGGTTTAGCACAAGTAAATGCTTTGATGCCATCCCATGCATTACCACCACCTGCCCAATCACAAGAGAATTTGGCATCATCTTATCAACCGAATTATGCTGTTTCAGTCTTGAACTTGCTTGAGGCTCATTTGCCAGTCAATTCTTCACACAGTCTCGCTGGAGCAACCAGAACTTACCCTTAAGTGGGACTTGGAATGTTCCATGGCCCCATGAGATTAGAACCTGTAGTGTTGATAAGCATTTTGGGCTCTTCTCACATATTGCAGGCTCTTTTCTTCTATCAAACTGTAAGGGTTTGAACACTGCCCTCGTGGGTTGCTTTTTATTTTATTTTTAGGTTGCTGAAGTAGGCGTCTAGACTTCTTTGAGCATCTAACTAATCTCCTGGATGTGTAATACCAGGTATCCTACAAGGCAAGTAATTCTAGGGAGGAATTTATTGGGGGCAGTCCAAAGAAGATGAGTATGAGTTTTGAACCCATGATCTCTTAAGGTTTTGGAAACTACTAAACTAACCCCTTGGCTTTGCTAATTGGTTTCTCTAAGATAAAAATTGAGGTATATGTTGGATCATGTTCTTGTAGTTATGATTTTGCCGATCACCAGTTTTCCTGATCTTTGAGAGTAGTCTCAAATGATTTTTAATTCCTATTTGATTTTTTTTTTTTTCCATATTCCATTTAATTAGAATTGAGTTGCTATGAAGGACCACGGGTTACACAAAAGAGGTTGTATTGAAGTCTGGGCTTTTAAAACGTCATTTTTGAGAACACAAAAGAGGTTATTTTGAAGTCTGGGCTTTTAACGTCATATTTGAGAGAAGACTGAGAGAAAAAATGATAGGACAAATCACTGCTAGACAGAGATCCTGTGAGAGACTTGAACTGGACTTGATATTATTTGGGCCTGGAAGTATGGTTGAAAGCATAAAACTTAGGCACGCGTTGGTTTTTTATTTTTATTTTTTTATTTTTAAGAAGGCACATGTTTTTAGGTGCAGTATCTTAATTATTCTAGTTAAATTTAAAGACATGGTTGTATTGACCAATGTAGCATAAACAATTTTATCTATTCTAAGGACAACATAAATTTAATTCAGTTATGCATTTGAATTTAATTGAAGAACATAAGGCACTTTATCTGACGTTTTGCCCTTATTGAAATATCAAAATCAGATTTCAATTAAACCAAGATTCAATGGCTCTGCTTGAATTTGTCTCAAATAGTGGCTGATAGAGAAAAGCAAGCCTACGTTACAAACCCTCCCCCAAGCCCAGCAAAGTTCAATGCCAGGTTTGAAGCTTGTTTGTTAGAAAATGCCATATTTTTCTTCTAGTCAGAGAATTATTGTGCTTTGTGTTTAGAGTTTAGTCGAATATGACGTTCATGTTTTAACAAGTAAAGCTTATAGATTATAGATGGAGCAACTCAAAGCTTAGGTCGCTCTCTCGCTGATTTCTAAAGATACTGCCGTTTGTTGTTGTCATGTCATTTCTGTGACCACAACTAGAACACGAGGGTCTTTCTGACAATCAGTACATGCAGTACCATCAACTTCTAGGCCTAGTTGGGTTTAGATTGGTCCCTAGTTCTAGGCCTTGTGCGTAACTCGACTTTATTAGATAAGCTCCCCAGTCGGCTCAACTGCCCTAACGTCACTCTTTTTTTTTTCAATTAGTTTTTGGGGGCATATTCGGTATCTGAACGGAAATTACGAGAAAAATTGCAATATTTATTATTATTTGAACGGAGATTATGATGAGAATTGTAATTTTTATTATTAGAAAATGTTGGCCATTTGAATGGAGGTTACAGCGAGAATTGTAATCTTTATTATTGAAAAATGTTGATTGTAAGTTGTAATATTAGAATAAAATTTAAGATCTATATATAGAAAATATCTTACTTGTTCAATTATATTTTCTAAAAATGAATATATATTTTTAAAAATTTGTAAGAGAAGTTACTTTTTTTTTTATAAAATTCGTATAATTATTATGCGCATATAAAATAATACATTTATTAAAGAATATCTATTACAAGTTTATAATAATTATAGAGAGGAACAATTTTCCATTTTAAATAGTAGTTATTCATAAAAAATGACAATTTCTTGTAATAGAAAGCTAATCAAACTACAAAATAGCTAAACTATATAAATGGTTATTAAATTACAATGCCTATTATAGTTTACCAAACATGCGCTAGTTGTTGCTTTAAAATGATATCATATGATAATAAAAGCATCAAATGATAAAATGCACTTTGGCCATGATATTTTTGTTTTTGTGTTATTTTATTTGATCTCAATTTCTCAACAATATCCTTTCAATTAAATTTGGAAGGATTTTGTAGATGTGGCAAGTAAAAACTAATAAGGTCGAGTTATAAATTGTTCCCACTAATTTTACCTAAAATTCAATTCAATCATGTAACTTTAGTTTTGTTGAATTCAATTCTCTAATTTTTCATTTTTAAAATTTTTTTTGTCTTCCATTGATATTTGTTAGAAGATTGCCATTAAGTGACATAGTTTTCACTTTTAAATTATTATTATTATTATTATTTTTCCTGGGATTGTGTCTTAGTCTTAGCCTCTGAAATTAGATAAAGAATTTTAGACCAAGACCTATCCACCTTGTAACTTAAAATTTTAATAACACCTTCTTGCCTTGTAACTTATTCTCTGAGTTTAGATAAGGGTTTATAAACAAGTGCATATCCATGTAATTTTTCATTTCTAAACTGTAACTAAGAACCAAAACAATTTAACAATTTCTTAGATTGTATCTGAGACCAAGGCCATGCAATACTCTATTCATATTGATGTTCATTCTATTATTCAAATCAATGAAATGAAGTATTTTTTTTATATATGGTTTTCGTATTTTTCCTTTAAATAAATAAGTTGCAACTCCATTAGAACCAGGGTGGTCGATACTATATCGGTACCGGCCAGTACATACCGTACCAGCCGGTGCATCGGTACCGGTACACTTCTATTTTGTACCGGAAAAAATACCAGCCGTACCGGTCATACCGGCCAATTTCGGGCAATACCGGCCGGTACAGAAAAAAACTTTTTTTATTTATTTATTTTTTTAAGTTTTGTAATTTTTGAATTTTTGTAAGGGCATAATGGTAACTTACTTACATTAACTTATTAGTATTATTTGTTTTCTTAGTATGCAATGAACAACTAAGCTTTCTATTTTTTATATTGTGTTTTTTTTTTCCTTTTAATTGATACTAAAGTCTAAAACTATGAATAATTTCTTCTGAATTGAGGTAATATTTTATGATAAACTTTTATATTTACTATAATATAAGTGAAATATTATATGCTTATAAACATAGTTCTAGAGATTTTGGTGTGTGTATATAATATATATATATATATATATATATATATATATATATATATATATATATATAAAATAGCGGTAAACCCGAAACGGTACACTGGTATTGATCGGTATTCGAAATATATCGTACCAGTGGCCAAACCGGTATGGCCTCCGGTACGGTATTGACTTCCTTGATTAGAACCCTCAATCTAGAGGAAAAAATATAATCAGTTGAACCACTATTTTAAGAGGCACTAACATGACTTCACCCGTTCACGTAGATTTGGTCTAACAAGAAAATAGACTGCCCAAGGGCGCGGTCTCTCACAAGACCTTAGATCCAAGGTTTTGGTTAGATTTGTTTATAAATGAATTGAATAATCTCAAAGGTTAGAACACTAAATTGAACAAAATTAAAGTTACATGACTGAATTGAATAAAAAAAAAAAAAGATTGTGTACTTTGTAATATGGGTAATGTTAACGGGTGCCCTTAGGCAATGGCTAACAATCCATTTTAGGAAAATTTTGACACAACTTTTATGAAAAATAGAAAAACTTGCCAAAACAATAAATTTTTTTTTTCCTTTTCCTATAAAAACTTTATTAAATGAATTATTAATCATTACTCTAAGGGCATCCGTTAACATTTTCCTTATAATATAGCCAATTAATAAATAATATCGATAATTTTACTTGATGACAAGGCATTATGTCATCTAAGTCAGTGCCAATTTGCCTTTCAATTTTTGTTTAATTTCTTTCCTTTTTATTTGTACTTTTTTTTTTCTTTGCGCCTCTTCCCTGATCCCCTTCAATGGATTGGGCCTCTAGGAGTAGGACCAACCCATACTTGAAGAATAGAGTGACGTTGAAGTTGAACCTTGCCGAGAATAACTCGTTGAAACCATTCACTACTGACCAATCCGTTGCCTTTTAAAGCTCAAAGCGCCATTGCTAAGGGACTCAGATCCTCTAGATTTTCTAAGGTACTTTACCAATAGATTTTCTTAAATCTTAACCATTCTTTTATGATTTAAGAGTCTAAATTCTGCCATGCAGCATTCTACTAACAATACTCTTAAAATAATATAATAATGTTGCAAATAAAACAATCGCTCCGTTTGTTTCGATGGAAAGCTTTGTGTAAAGATAGTTTTTCATATTTTCTAGTGTTTGGTAGCATAAAAAAAGATGAGTCAAAGGAAAACTATCTTTGGTCAACTTAAAAAGTATGGCTTATTTTTAGAGATTGTTTTTTATTAAAGTTTTTTGGAAAACAACTATATCTCACAGCAAGCTAAATAAGGGAAGTTAGGAAGTTATTTTTCAACTCATTTAAAGTTGCTACCAAACATTAGAAAATGAGATAGTTTTATAGAAAATACTTCTTAGAAAATGACTCGTTTTCTAGAAAACGTTATTGCTAAAACAAACAGTGCATAAGATTATTGTTAGTGGAATGTTGATATGGCAAAATCTAGACCATTAAATTATTAAAAATAATTAAGATTTAAGGAAATTTATTTGTTAAAATACCCTAGAAAATCTAGAGAATCTGAATCCATTGCAAAAAGAAGGGGGGGGGGTGTTTCTCAAAAAAAAAAAAAAAAAAGGGAGGTGAAGGGGGTGACTTAGTTAAATGGTAGAGACTAGAGAGTGCTCAATTGGGAGTTGGGGATGTCCTTGAGATGCATAGTATGGGTTTATGTGGTGACTTTAGAGTTGATTTAAAGCGTTGATGAGATGAGGGTGTCATGGGTCTTGGCAGTGAATGGATCTCGTGGGTTTAGTGGCTGAAGCTAATGCCGGAATGTGGGGAGTTTTGAAGGTGTCAAAAGTCAGACCGACCTACTAGTGGGGAATGGTGACTAGGGGGTCTCTCTCGTACTTTTTCGAAGGTTTTAACCTTTCTTTGTGTGTGAGAGTGTATACCTTGGTTTGCTTGCACTACTTGTGCTTGTGGGATCAGGATCTTGTGACTGTGTTGGGGGTGGTGTGTAAAGTGTATGGACTCACCACCGATCATTGAGATTTCTATAAGGTGTAATGTGTCATCTAGAAACTTTTTTTTCTTCTTCTCATTTTTCGGGTGCATACGGTGGCTTAAAATCTTGGTTAAATCAATATTATTTTTTGTTCAATAAGAAAAACACATCTTTGAGGCTAGATTAAAAAAAAAAGAAAAAAAGAAGCTTTTTAAAGGTGTAAAATATTTTCAGTCATTTTTAGCCTCAAGAGAAATATTTCAAAAAGTTTTCAAAATGATCAAAGTACTCTTAAAACCTATAAATAAATAACATACCATTGAAAATCTCTAAAATGACTAATATAGCATTAATTGAAACCTTTAAGATGACAAAAAAAAAACCCCTAAATTTCCAAAATGACAAAAATACACTCAAAACCTCCAAAACTTGAAAATGTCAAAATTACCCTAGAAACGTCTAAAATGAAAAAAAAGTAATTCTCTAAAATAAATAATATGATTTAAAATATCTCTAAAACTTTGAGAATCACCTCCAATATTTTAAAAGTTGCACCAAAAAAAAAAAAAAATCAACTATCATTTCGGAGGTTTCATGTGCTTGAAATTATGTATTTGAATGTGCAAGTTTAGTTGATAATTTTTATTAATCATTTTATTTATTTATTTTTGTTATTGCATTTTTTATATATAAATATTTTTGTTATTACACTCTAATTTTGATTGTGCTTACTTTTTTAGAGATATTGGGAATCAAAGAACCATTGAATGCTCAAGAATTTGAGCCAAGTTCAAATATCTACAAAGAAAGAACCTTCATGGTCATGGGTCCACTTATCATAGAAAAGTGTATGCTCATGATGGTCAATATGTCATTAAGGGTATTAGTTCAATGGAAGATCAACTATCATGAAGAAGTGAAGATTCACTTACATTCAAAATCACCCCCACCTTTTGGGCAAGGTGTTTTGAAGGGGAGGAAAATGTTAGGAATCCTAAATAACTTAGATGGATAAAAAATCCTAAGAGTGTAATATATTAGATTAGGAAAGTTAGTTAAATATTCGATTTCAATTGGATAAGCAAGAGTGATTTGGTTAGTAGTCCACCACATTAAACCAAGGAAGTCAATACCGTACCGGAGGCTGTACCGGTTTGGCCACCGGTACGATATATTTCGGATACCGGTCAATACCGGTGTACCGTTTCGGGTTTACCGCTATTTTATATATATATATATACACACACACACACACACACACACCAAAATCTTTAGAACCATGTTTATAAACATATAATATTTCACTTATATTATAGTAAATATAAAAATTTATTATAAAACATTACCTCAATTCAGAACAAATTATTCATAGTTTTAGACTTTAGTATCAAATAAAAGAAAAAAAAAACACTATAAAAAATAGAAAGCTTAGTTGTTCATTGCATACTAAGAAAACAAATAATACTAAGAAGTTAATGTAAATAAGTTACCATTATGCCTTTACAAAAATTCAAAAATTACAAAACTAAAAAAAAAAAAATAAAAAAAAAAGCTTTTTTCTGTACCGGCCGGTACGCCCGGTATCGGCCGGTATTACCCGAAATTGGCCGGTATGGCCGGTACTCGGCCGGTACGGCCGGTATTTTTTCCGGTACAATATAGAAGTGTACCGGTACCGGTGCATTGGCCGGTACGGCCGGTACCGGTACGGTATCGGCCACACTGCATTAAACACATGAATCACATGTGTATTTCTTATAACCATGTGATATTAGACTATTAGTACAAGCACATGGGAGATTAGTTAGCCAATTATATTAAGTCGTGTAAGCCAAATCTAATTAGAGCTAGTTTTCTATAAATACACGTTTGTAATTCACAAGTAAACATTGAATAAAGAATAACTATTTTTTTCTCTCTTAATCTTTAAATTTCTTTCTCATATCTATATTGTTTGGAGGCCGATTACCATGAATTTAGTCAAATCAAACGTAATTCCCATTCGTTTCCATACAATCCCCATTCATCCCCCTTAGGAGTACCATGGGTTCCTAACACAAGGCTCTTGGCCTTAATAATGTTGTGTAGCAAAATATAAACGAAATACCCAATTAGTTTGGTGGCATACGTAGTCCCATGCTATAACACATGCATCAAGACTAATACTGTAATACATGGGGCTTGATATTAATGGTTTAGGTTTGGGAGAAAAATAATAGTTTTGGTTTTGAAGTTCATTTTGAATACTCATGAATTAGCAAAGGTATACTGTCACGATAGACTTGAAATCTAAACATAATCCAATTCAGTCACGTTTTGGGTTGGGATCCTAACCATCATCATAATCCCATCATTTCCTAGTGAATGGTGTGATCCATTGATTGATAAAGGTTTGTCCCAAATAGGATTATACAAGGGGGACATCCTTTGTGCTCTCGTTCACCAACATAGTCGTGTTTAGGAAAATATTTTGAACGATACTTTTGATGTGGAAACCAGAAAACCAGAGTTCTGTACTTGAAAATCTTTTTGACGTGGAAAACCAAAAAATTAGGGTGTCATGGGTCTTAGTCTTGGCAGTTCATGGATAATGATGATACATAGAAAATCAGTAGGCTGAATATTCCGGGTTTTAATGGGCTTGAGGTTGTCTGGAAGGCCTGAAAAGAAAGAAATACAAGATCAAAGGTGACTGGGGTGATCCGGCTAAGAACCTTCTGATGCTTAAGTTAGTTTTTCTTTCTAGAATTCAAGAATTCCAACTTTAGGAGTAGTGGAAACTTACTTTCATCTTATGTGGATGAGTCTTTATATAGTGAGTTTTGGAGTGGTTACTTGTTTAGTAACTTCCTCAACGTGTGTGGAAGTTAGAAGGTTCAGACTTAACTTCCACAATTACTATAAAAGTTAAAATATTCAATCTTATCTTCTACAACTGCCATTGGAAGTTAAGTACTTAGTGGGAAGTTACAGCGATGAACAAGGATTTTGCTCATACTTCAAAATAGTAGAATGTGATCCGAATTATAAACTTTTGTACATAAATCCATTCTGAAAATTTTCTAAGTGTTGAGGGGTCGTCCAGGTGCTTCCTTGATGGACGACCCTCAAGCCCATGGATGACTTCCACGATGGACGACCTTCTTTATGTTGGGCTCACCTTTCTGGCTCTGGACGACTCTTATGGACGAATTGGAGATGGTTCAGTTTTTAGTTCACCATCAGTTGCCTCCTTGTCCAAGGGTCGTCTAGAGTACTGTAGTATTTACTGTTCACTTTTGACTCGTGTCAGTACTTTAATGGTTAAATGTCGTGCCACATGTCGTCATTACTCTAGCCGAATTTTATTGTTCCAGATCGTGCCACGTGTCGTAATCTTATTGGCTGACTTGTCACATCGATTCAATTTTTTGAGGAAAATGCCACATGTCGTCTTCTGGCTGGTCCATGTCGCTTTGCTGACCTCACCTCTGGGCCCCCATAAATATGTGCATTCTCTCTTTTACCCTTCACTTTTCTCATAATTTCTCTTCTGCCATCTTGTCCAAGAGCCTCATCTAGCCTTCGTATTCTAATCTCGTTAGGCATTTCCTTCCTCTTATCCTTAGGTTTTTGTCTTATTTTTTCTTCCAATTATGTCTGTGTCTAGTAGTATTTTAAAAAGAGAGATAGACGAATACCAGGGCGTGTCTTCTGGAAGCGGTGGTAGCTATGAGAGTGGTAAGGGTAGTACCAGCAATAGTAGTGATAGTAGTTCCTCAGACGAGCATTATTCATTTGGGGTTCCTAGTTTTCCTTTAGAGGAATTCCAGAAAATGCAACGTAGGATGGCTTCTGCGGTAGAGGATAGCTCATCTAGAAGATCACCTAGTCCTCCTTAAGACGAAGAGGAGGAAGAAGAAGAGGAAGACAATATAATTTATAGTTGTGCTCCTGAGGTAGTATCCACTTTGGACGCGCCTAAGTTAAAAACCCTTGTAGGTAGATATCAAATTCTTAGGTAGTTTAGGCCTTGCCTACCTAAAGAGGGGGAATGGTGTTGTTCTCCTTCTTCTGGTTTTGGTGTATATACATCTTACCTTCTAGCAGGTTTTAGGTTCTCCTTGTAGAGGTCTTTTCCATAGGTTGGGTATTGGACTAAACGAGCTCAACCCCAATGGATAGAGGACGATAGTTGCCATGCAGGTGCTATGGCGTGAGGCATTGGAAGGGAACTGTCCAATCATAGTGGACAAGTTCCTTTACTGTTATAAGCCCTCAAAGATAAAAAAAATCCGCTAGTTTTTACCAATTCTCGTCTAGGGGCCTTCATTTTAGTTTGATAAAGGGCCATAGTTCTCCTAACAGGCTTTGGAAGACTGAATTCTTTATTATTTCTAAAAATTGGGCTGGGGACCCAATTGATGTAAATAGTGCACCCTTTTCTTCTTTTACCAGCCCTCTAGGTCGTCTTCGTCCTGAGGGTATGTCTTCCTTCCATTCTTTCTTTTATTTTCTCGAACTTTTTTTTTTTTTACTTGTCTAACCTTCCTTTGTATTGGTGCAGCTGTTACTTGTCCACGCTTGGAAAAATTTTATTTGGATTGTATTGACCAAGCACATGCCTTCCTTGAGAGATCCTTCCACAACTTAGTGACTTTCAGTCGTCTAGCAGCTTGGGGGCTTGGTCCTGAGCCTACTATGGAGAACCTTGCACACGAGGAGACTACTCGTCGAAGTAAGGATCGTCCATCTCCCTTTTTTATTATTATTTATTTTTAACTAACTAACCCCGTCTTTCTTCCCGTAAGGTTGGCCACCATGAAGGAAAACAAGGAAAAAGCTATTACCAGTGGTGAAGAGGACGTCCAAGTTCAGGATGATGCTACTCCTGTCGTCCAGGTGGGGAAGAGGAATGGCATATCCAGTTCTGTGGACCTTAGTGACCTTCCAAGTCGTCGAGACTCCAAGAAGCAAAAGTCTAACAAGACTCCTCCTTCCAAGGTTCCAAAGTTTACTCCTCCGATGGTAGACCTGTACGACCCGACAGTGAACTTGGTACCCGTCCAGACCATTCCATCCATCTAGCCTAGAAACCTATCTCCTCTTGCAGCCAAAGCTCCTCATAGGACTCATCCTTTAGGACCATCCAAGCGTCCTCCTAACTTGGTGTTAGACGAGGGTTACGCTTGGAGGTCGTTTAAAGGACTTGTCACTGAAAATGAGGTGAATGCTTGTTACAACATGTCACTGAAGGACTTTGAACATTGTGCCATCTATGACCTTTTTAAGGTAAGTAGCTTTTCATTATCTCTAGCTCCTTTTCTAAGAAATTCAGTGAAAATTTCTAACTCTCCCTCGTCTTTCCATTTTTCAGGCCATGTCGAAGTTTTACACTGCGTTCACCCAAGCCAAGGAGCTTTGTGCTGAGGCTAAGGCTGCTAAGGAGAAGAATAAGGAGCCGGCTAACGAGATCCTCTTAAAGAAAGGGGAAGTAATCAGGCGGAGGGAGGAGGTCACTCGTCTTCTAGTAGTTGAGAAGAAGCTAAAGAATGAGGTGGAATAGCTCATGGCAGACTCCATTGAAAAGGAGACCCAAATTACTCACCTTGAAGGGAAGGTTTCGGGGCTCACCTTGTCTATGGAGAAGGCTAAGGAAGAAGCCATTGCATCTTTCATGAGATCAGACGAGTTCAAGAATCGTCTAGATCGTCACTATGCTGTTGGCTACAAGGATTTCCGTGCTGATGCCAAGGAGACCTATCATGAAGTGGATTTTGACTCCTTCAAAATTCCTACTGCCATAGAGAGTTCCCTACTTCCGACGAGTTTCGAAGATGTCAATGTGGTGGATGATGCCTTAACTGAACCTGCTCAGGATGCCACTGTTGCTAGCAAAGACGACCCAAAGTCTGGGGGTGATGCCCTCAGTGGTTTATCCTAGTAAATTTATTTTCCCTTTAGAAAATTTTTATTAATTTAGTTTATTGGAAATGGCCATTGTTTTGGGCTTCACTTTTTTTTTTTTTTTTATAAAAAAATATATTCAAGTACAATTCTCTCGTCCAAGTTTATGGATGAACAACACATACAATTGCCTTCATTGGCTTTGAATAACTCAAGGGTTTTTGGACGGTGGTCGTCTACTCTTTTTTAGCTTTTATGAATGAATGTCTACTTTTATTTTCATTTCTTACTTGGTGTTGAACATGTTGTATGCTTTATGAACGAATTTTGTTTACATCGTCCATGTTATTTCTATGGTTTTTAAGTGTGGTCCGTCCGCTTATGAGGAAATTTTATCTCGTCTTGACTATATGAACGAATTTTTATCTACATCGTCCGTGTTAAAATAAACTTTTCATGCTCAACACTTTTACCATTCTTTACATTTCACAAGTATAACTCGTCTATGAATGATATTTCTTTTGCTAGCTTTATTCATCCATATATTTGACTTATAGCTTGCATTACTCCTTGTCCATAAGTTGGACAATTCTTTATTCGTCTTTGGTCAAGATGTTTCTAGCATTTACTCATCCAAAGATTGGACTGGCTGGTTAAATCCATCCATGGACTTTGAAATATTTTTACGTGCACGTTTTTCCTTGTCCATTAATTAGACGAATATACCTTAGGTTTTACCTCGTCTAATGCTTAGATGAATATACCTTGGTTTATTTTTTCTTTGCTTTATCCTTATTTTACAGAAAACTTATAGACGTTACATCCCCGCGTCCAGAGATTTTACTTGTCTTGGGCCTTTAGCCATCTTATGGACTAGTTTGAATGAAGATATCATGAGAATTAGAAATTCACACAACATTATATACATTTGGGAATCCAAATTGTATATACATAACATCGTCCACAAGCATAGCACGTGCTTAGAAGCTAGTGCCTTAGGGAATTAAAAATACTTATATACAAACAAATAGACTAAGTACATGACTTCGTCCATTACAAATTCGTCCGTAGATAGCGCAAAAGTTGGAAACTAATGCACTTTTAGGGAATTAAAAACATGTAGTAGTAGTAATAAACATAAGCAAACATGAGGAAAACAACGCATAACTTCAACTTCATCCATGCTGCTCGTCCATGGTGATGCTCGTCTACACTGACCCTTCATTGATAGTACCTTCTTGGATGCTCAACATTCCAAGTGAGCTCTAGCTTCCGTCTATCTATAGCTTCTAGGTAGTATGATCTCTGCCTTTTGCAGTTGATAACCCTATAAGGTCCATCCCAATTAGGCCCTAGCTTTCCATGGGCCAAGTTTCTGGTTGCTAAGGAGACCCTTTTAAGGATGAGGTCCCTAATGTTGAAGCGCCTAGGTTTCACCATTGCATCATGTTGTTTAGCCATAAGATTTTTGTATCTTGTCGTCGTGTTCTCTACATCCATCCTTACCTCGTCTATAAGATCGAGGTTAAGACAAAGTTATTCTTCATTCTCCTCATCCTAATACCTCATAACCCTATGGTTGGCCATGTGCACTTCCACTGGTATGACTGCTTCACTTTCATAGGCTATCTTGAAAGGATTTTTCCCTGTAAGGTTTCTCACAGTCGTCTTGTAAGTCCATAGTACACCTGGCAGCTCGTCTGGCCATACTTCCTTTGCCCCCTTAAGCCGAGTCTTGATGATCTTCAACAAGGATCAGTTTTCTACTTTAGCTTGTCCATTTGCTTGTGGATGGGAAGGTGAGAAATAATAATTCTTGATTCCCAGCTGCTCGTAGAATTCTCTAAAGGGTGTGTTATCAAACTGTCGTCCATTGTTTGACACTAGTACTCTAGGTACCCCAAACCTGCATACAATCCTTTTCCAGATGAAGTTTTTGACATTTTGTTGTGTGCTTTTTGCCAAGGGTTCAGTTTCCACCCACTTAGTGAAGTAATCAATCCTCACCACCAAAAACTTCATCTTCCTGGTTCCAATTGAAAAGGGACCCAAAATATCTAATCCTCATTGTGCAAAAGGCCATGGGCCCATCATCGGGGTGAGGTACTCCAATTGTTGTCTAGGGACGTTCCTAAAGCGTTGACACTGATCATACACCTTTACATGAGCCTTAACATCTGCTTGAATCGTTGGCCAGTAATAACTTGCACGTACGACCTTGTGGACGAGTGCTCTAGCTCTTGAATGGTTGCCACATGATCCTTCATGAACTTCTCTTAAAATGTAGTTCGCTTCATCTGGAGCTAAACGCCTTAGGTAAGGTTGAGAGAAGCCTCTTTTGTATAGCACCTTGTCTATAAGGACGTACTTAGCTGATTTGATTCTTAGTTTCCTAGCCTCGTCTCTTTCGTCTAAAAGCTTTCCATCCTTTAAATAAGTGATTATTGGAGTCATCCAATTTTCTTCACCTTCTATCTGTTGTACCTTTGGAAGATCTATGCTAGGCATGTACTGGACTTCATCAAGCTTGTCCACTGATCCATCTGCTGATGCTTCCTTCGCTAAGGCGTCTGCTTCCATGTTTTCTTCCCTTGGGACTTGAATGAATCTAGCTTCTTTAAATTTCTTAACAAGGCGTCTCACCTTATTAAGATAATTCTTCATCCATTCTTCTTTAACTTCACATGTTCCATTCACTTGACCTATAACCAACTGAAAGTCTCCCTGAACGACTATTGATTCAGCCTTTAAAGACTTAGCCAATTCTAGCCCTTTAAGAAGGGATTCATATTCAACTTCATTTTTGGTTGTTTGATATTGTAGACGAACCTTGAACTTCATCTTATCTCCTTCTGGAGATTGCAAAACAACTCCTATTCCACCTGCATATAATGTAGACGACCCATCCATATGGGCGACCGATGTTTTAGCCTTTTCCACCAAGTCTAAATCACCATGACTTGGAGTGAATTCTACAATAAAATCTGCTAGAGTTGGAGCCTTTATTGCATTTCTTGGTTGGTACCTGATGTCAAACTCACTAAGCTCAACAGCCCATTGAATCAATCGTCCTGTGACTTTCAACTTATTCATTGCCTTCTTGAGCGGATGATCTGTCATGACATTGATGACATGAGCCTAGGAGTAATGCCTCAGCTTCCTAGAAGCCATTATTAATGCAAAATCCAATTTTCCCATCATTGGGTATCGTCCTTTTGCTCCCATAATGCTCAACTTGTATAATACACAGGTTTCTGCACTTTCTCCTCTTCCTTGATCAATGTTGAACTTACTACATCTGGGGACACTGCTAAGTATAAATATAACTCCTCACTTGGTATGGATGGACTTAGTAGGGGAGCAGTGGTTAGATAAACTTTAAGATCCTGGAAGGCCTTTTGGTACTTTTCTGTCCATTCGAATGCCTTCCCGAGAACTTCGAAAAAGGGTAAACATTTATCGGTAGCTTTTTGAAACAAACCTGTTTAGAGTTATAACTCGTCCAGTGAGGGACTAGACTTCCTTGATATTCTTTGGTGGTTCCATGTTTAGCATGGCTAGGATATTATCTGGATTCGCCTCAATTCCCCTCTGTGAAACCATGAACCCTAGGAACTTCCCTGACGAAACTTCGTAGGCACACTTACTTGGATTCAGCTTCATGTTGTATCTTCAAAGGGTATCAAAGGTCTTCTATAGGTCTTCCAAATGCTTCTTCTCGTCCAAGCTCTTCACCAGCATGTCATCAACGTAAACTTCTACATTCCGTCTTATCTGTGAATGGAACATGTGTTGACCAACCTCTGGTAAGTTGCCCCCGTATTCTTCAAACTAGAGGGCATTACCTTATAACAAAACAAACCTTGATTGGTAATGAAGGATGTCTTCTCTTGATCTGCCTTGTCCATCTTTATCTGATTATACCTTGAGAAGGCATCCATGAAGCTTAGTAACTGATGACTTGCTGTTGAATCCACCAACTGATCAATGCGTGGCAAAGGATAACTATCCTTAGGGCAAGTTTTGTTCAAATTTGTGAAGTCTACACACATCCTTCACTTGCCATTTGCCTTCTTGACCATCACCACGTTAGCTAACCAATTCGAGTAATAGACTTCCCGAATAAATTTTGCTATGATTAACTTTTGGACCTCTTCCTTAATAGTATTTTCTTGTTCAAGAGCAAAGACCCCCTTCTTTTGACAAACAGGCTTGGAAGATGGGTGCACATTCAACTGATGAGTAATAACACTTGGGTCAATTCTTGGCATGTCTTCATGACTCCATACAAAAATATCGATACTCTTCCTTAAGAACTAGACGAGGTCTTGCTTCCTCTTCTCCTCCATACTTTTTCCAATTCTAGTAAACTTCTCGGGATTACCCTTTCCTAGAAAGATGTCTTCCAGAACTTCGGTGGGCTCTGCAAAAACTTTTCTATCCTTTATGGTCATGGTTTGCACATGCTCGTCAATAGCCAACATGGTTAGTTAGCATTCTCTAGCGGCTAACTGATCTCCTTGCACTTGTATTATCCCATAGTCTGTTGGGAATTTGACAGATAGGTGGTAGGTAGATGTTGCTGCCTTCCAACTGTTTAAAGTTGGTCTTCCAATGATGACGTTATAAAAAGATGAACAGTCCACCACGAGGAAACTCATTTCCTTGGTTATCTGTTGTGGATATGCTTTCACCACTACAGGTAATGTAATAGTGTCCACAGGTTGTACTTTCATTTTTCCAAATCCAACTAAGGATGAATTTATTGGATGAAGTTTATCTCGTCCAATCTTCATCTGCTGGAAGGCAGGGTAATATAGGATATCTGTTGAACTCCCATTATCTACCAGCACCCTTCTAGTTGTGTAATCCGCAATGAGCAAAGTAATGACGATTGCATCATCATGTGGATGATGGACCTTTTTAGCGTCTTTGTCTGTGAAAGTAATGACTTGCTCGTCTGCCCCCTTCGTCCTTGGAACTCGTTCAGAGAGTTGGACGTTTTGCACCACTTTCAAGTAAGTCTTCCTTGACTTGGAAGACTGCCCTGTTGAAGTTCCACCTATAATAATTCTTATTTCTCCAAGTGGGGGTCGTGATGGCTCTTCTACTTTTCCTTTCAACTTCTCGTCTTTATGGTCCCGTCCAACAAAATGTCTTAGCTTTCCTTATCTGATAAGATTCTCTATTTGCTACTTCAAGTCATAACACTCGTTCGTGTCATGCCCATGATCTCTATGGAAGCGGCAATATTTGTTCTTATTGCGCTTATTAGGATCTCCTTTCATCTTCTCTGGCCACTTTAAGAGTGAGTCATCCTTGATTTGCATAAGCACCTGATTAAGTGGAGCATTCAGGGGCGTGTATTGCTGATTCCTTCCTGAAGATGATCCTACCTTCCTGTTATCTCAATCTTTCTTCTCTCCCGTCCTGGCCTTCTTTGGATGAGGTCCTTGTTCAGGATGACATGGGAGATATGCTTCCATTCGCTTTGCTCTCTTCCTCTTCTTAGCAATTATTGCATCCTCTACATTTATGAAGCTTTGGGCTGAATGGACGAGTTCAGCCATGGTCTGTGGCTCTTGATCATAGAGCTTATGAATGAACAAATTGGAATTAACTCCATTGTGGAAGGCTGCCAATAACAACTTGTCATTCATCTCGTCTACAGTTAAGGCCTCCCTATTGAAGCGAGTGATGTAGGACCGTAAGCTCTCGTTTTATCCTTGTTCTATAGCCAACAGAATGGAGGAGGGGAGTTTGTGCCTTTGTCCTCCAATAAATTTGTTGACGAACAACTTGCTCAACTCATCAAAAGAACCAACAGTATTCAGAGGTATCTTGCTAAATCACACTCGTGCTGGCCCCTTAAGGGTAGTTGGGAAGGCTCTGCACACTATCTAATCTGAAACTCCTTGAACGTGCATCGTAGTCTTGAAAGTTGCTATGTGATCACACGGGTCGAGTGTTCCATCATATGAGTCCAAAGAAGGCATCTTGAACTTGGAAGGCAGAGGATGACTCTTGATGAAAGCCATGAAAAGGGAATTAGTTCAATGAACTAAATCATCTATGTGATTCGTCCTTCTCATTTTCTTCCTCATCTTGTCCATAACCCTCCTCATTTGATTCATCTCACTCTCCAAGTGTGGCACCCTTTGTGAAGCAGTACCCCTTAAGTGGTTCTCGTGCTCAACATTTTCTCCTTCTCTAACTTCTTGACTTTGAGCTTGCCCTTCCATGCATTGTTTACGATGTTGCCTCATTTGGTTAATTTCCTGAGTCAATTTTTGATTCTGACGAGTCAGCTCTACCATAGCGGCTGCCACAGACTAAATTTGTTGGATGGAAGGTGGTTGCAGGGCTGGTGTTGACTGATAGGGCACGGTTGGGATGGCTGGAAGTGTTCCCACTCTCCTATTGGCCTGGACGAGTGGCTATTGACCTTGTCCGGACCATACAGCCTTTTGTCTTAGGAAGATAAATTGCAAATCACAAATTTAATTCTCCCCATAGACGGCGCCAATTGATGATTCCTAGAAAATTAGTAGGTTGAATGCTCCGGGTTTCCATGGGCTTGAGGTTGTCTAAAAGGTTTGAAAAGAAAGAAATACAAGATCAAAGGTGACCGAGGTGATCTGGTCAAGAACCCTCTGGTGCTTAAGTTAGTTTTTCTCTCTAGAACTCAAGAATTCCAACTTTAAGAGTAGTGGAAACTTACTTTCATCTGATGTGGATGAGTCCTTATATAGTGAGCTTTGGAGTGGTTACTTGTTTAGTAACTTCCTAAACGTGTGTGGAAGTTAGAAGGTTCAGACTTAACTTCGACAACTACTATAGAAGTTAGAATGCTTAATCTTATCTTTTACAACTGCTATTGGAAGTTAAATACTTAGTGGGAAGTTACAGCAATGAACAAGGATTTTGGTCATACTTCAAAATAGTAGAATGTGATCTGAATTATAAGCTTTTGTACATAAATCTATTCTA
The DNA here is from genome assembly GCF_040712315.1 of Castanea sativa. NCBI lineage: Eukaryota > Viridiplantae > Streptophyta > Magnoliopsida > Fagales > Fagaceae > Castanea > Castanea sativa. The sequence goes on along the minus strand of NC_134015.1, from coordinate 36,885,505 downwards.
AAAATTTTCTAAGTGTTGAGGGGTCGTCCAGGTGCTTCCTTGATGGACGACCCTCAAGCCCATGGACAACTTCCACGATGGACGACCTTCTTTATATTGGGCTCACCTTTCTGGCTCTAGACGACTCTTCTGGACGAATTGGAGATGGTTCGATTTGTAGTTCACCATTGGATAATGTGAAGGAAATATTTTATGTAATTGACTAATCCTTTGACAAAACGCACTTTACGTAATTTGATAGACCTAGGATGTGTTTAATACTTCAAGGAACAAGGTTTCAAGTTTAAGTGTTAAAGCCATGCAAGTCTGTCCAAGAAACAAGTGAAGAAGTGTTGATTCATTAAAGTTCAACATCTCTCTATAGATAGCTATCTACCAAGGTCTCGACAGCTGTTGACAGATACAGTATCTATCAAGAATTATGAAATTCAGATTTCCAGATCTGATTTTCAGCCCATGTTGACATGTATGTATAGGGTTTCTTTTCTCACAACCCTAGACATATATAAGGCTTATTTTAAAGGACGTCATATAAGAGAATACAAGGAGAGCACATGCAAAAGGTGACCGATGCCTTATTCTCTTTGAAAGAAGCAACTGTGTCTTTGCGCCTTAGTGTTTTGTAATCAAGTGTTTCTTGATCTTTGTTGTTGATGAAGTGAAGAATTTTGCAGCCAACAATCTTCTTCAAGTTGGTGAGTTAGTCACGTAATGGGAGTCATGCATCTTTAGTTAGTCACCTACTGGGATCTGTGCAAAAATGTGGTGTTCATATATTGAAGAGTTCAAAGGTTCTGAAGCGGTAGAAGGTTTCTACTATAAGTTCATCTACGGGGATTGTGGAGTCTAGGGACAAAGGTTTTGTATTAGATCTGAAACTTCTCTTTATTATAGTGGATTGCTTTTTGGGAAGGTTTCCCCCTAGGTTTTTTACTGTGAAACTAGTTTGTTTCATTGGTTTTCTAGGTCATCATATCTTGTCTTATTTACTATTTCATTGTGTTGTTTGTCCCTTTTTGTTTGGTTGTTTATTTTTTATTTTGTTTTGTTTTTTTTAAAAAGGAAATATCAGAAAAAATACGAAAACAATGTGTTTATGTACATTAGTACTTGTGTATCTTGGATGGCCATTGAAACAAAAATTTCTAAACTTTGTACCTTTTGTAACTTAGATGAGCATTTTTATGCACAACTAAGTAAGTGAGCTTTGTGGCTCATGTTTGTGATGAGTAAGATTAAGTTATCTCTTGTACTTAACACTCGAATCACTCTTTTCAACGGGAAGGAATAGAAAATCCTAAGAAAAATGCATAAATAACCATCTCACCACTGTTATTCACCGATCATGAAATGACATTTGTATGCTTCGGCATAGCAAAAATGCAATGTCAAAAGCTTAATATCATTGGGTATTTCTTTTCTCTCTCTTATATGCCCATGCATGTTTGCTTAAAAGAAAATATGCAAAGAAAAATAAAAAGCAAAAAGAATCAAAATGCTTTATATATGATTGCAAGCATGTCTTCTAGGAGATGTGGGAGTTATAGGATGTACCTCAAAGGTGATAGTCCCCATCAAGCAGTTATGATTGTGTGTGAGTTCAAGTGATTTTCTCATATCTCAAATCGTCATAACATTTAGACACTTATGCAATCTTGCGATATTTTTCACACACAACACAATATTCTTTGCTACTTTTGATACATGTGCAAGTACAATTTGATTTGGCCATCACAAGATTTACATGTGTTAATGTATGCTCACTAAACTGTCTTGACTTGTTTTTGAAATATATAATTGGTTAGACTTGTTTAGTGTGTGTGTGTGTGTGTTTTGGATCTAAATGCTTGACATTTTTTTTGTTGAGAGATATTTTTGAGAGCTTAAAATGTTAAGTGGATCGTTGGTTGAGTAGCATGCTTGGTTGCATTCACTTCTGTGTTTTTCTCTTTTTTGAAAAACTATTTTTGCACATCTCGACAACTTCTCGATACCACTCGACAAATTACTATCTATTGAGCTCCTCTTGCTTCTTGTCTCGACAGAAGTTAACGCAATCTCGTTCCATCGAGCTTTCTAAACATTGTTTCGATAGCTTCTTGATAGATTCTCGATCCATCGAGAAACTTTCTATCTGCTCGATAGATGCTCGATAGCTGTTTGATCTATCAAGGTTGGCTTTTGCTCGATAGTTGCTCAACAGCTTCTTGATTTGTTGAGATCCTCTTGCACGCATTGTTTTTCACATATTTTGTATCTTTTTATTTTATTTTTATTTTGTCATCCATAGCATCATGTTTCATTACATTCATGCATTTTTATGGATTCCTTGTGCCCCTTGATCATCTTTATGTTTCTCGGGTGAAACTTTATAGCTTTTTGTACCCTTTGTCAATCATGACAAAAAGGGGGAGAAATTGTGGAGAAAATGTGGTTTCTTTTTAAGATTCTACATGCTAGGGGAAGAAATACATGACCTTGTTGTAAGGGGAAAATGTGTTTCATCTTGTTAGGGGGAGTGCTTACTTCCTTCTTCTTGTAAACCGGTCTTATGACCATGTTTACATATATTGTGTTTATCTTTGATATATACATGATGATGTTGTATGTCTTCTTCACCTACCTCTACATGTATTGTTTCTCTTTTATCTTTATACACATGTTTCTTCTTGTATGCAATCTTTTATTTATATTTCACACTAAGATGCTGTGATGATTTTTGTTTAAAGTGTTTCAGAAATACAGGTTGTCAAAGTCTTCTTACCATGGACTTTCTTCTTGCAAAGTTTTTCAAGAGTTTGTGTTAGGATAGATTTTATTGTATTCAACAAGTGAGTATGAGTTGAGTGATTTATGACTTCTCTCATACTTCATTTGTTTGTTGTGGTTTTGTCACGGATTACCAAAGGGGGAGATTGTTAAGGACATATTTTATGTAGTTGGCTAATTCTTTGACAAAACGCACTTTACTTGTAATTGAGTAGATCTAGGATGTGTTTAATACTTTAAGGAACAAAGTTTCAAGTTCAAGTGTTAAAGTCATGCAAGTCTGTCCAAGAAACAAGTGAAGAAGTGCTGATTCATTAAAGCTTAACAGCTCTCGACAGATAACAATCTATCGAGGTCTCGACAACGTGTGCGCTCTCAATTGTGTGAAAGGAAACAGGTGTGCACGATGGGTGTGAATTATGATAGTGAGCCATTTTAATTATTGTTCAGGCTTTTTAGGCTTGGGCTTGTTTTTTTTTATTTCACAGTTATGCTTGGGCTTGAATTGTATTGGGCCACTTTTAGGGTTCTCATCCTCGTCGAACTCTACACATGATGCTGATCATTTTGGTAACAATTTGATTTCTTGTCATTAGGATCGGGGAGCTCGGATATAGGTCGGAATGAAATGGGGCATCTACAATCATAAATAAACTCCATCCCAATTTTATTGATAATATTAAAATCATACGGATTTATGGTTAATTTTTGTTTTTTTACAAGGGCATTAATAATTGAATTTGGTCCATGTACTAGGAATTGTACATTTTAACATATAATAAATAACTTATTTAGGAAAAAAAAATTGATAAATAGGTAGCCTTAAGTACAGTACCTTAGGTTATTTTCTTAAAATTCTGCTATGTAGATTTTTCCTCATAGAATGAAAAAGTATATTTTAGTTAGGTAACCACATGGCTGGATTTTAAGAATGAAACCTAAATAACAATATTTGAAGGACAATATTTAAGTTTTGTAAAAAAAAAAAAAAATCCTCTAAGACGAAGCTGGTGGCCAATAATTTGTTCGGTCTATCAATTGGTTATTGCTTGTCTTTTCCAATTATGACATTGTAATTTGTAAGGCCTTAAAGTCAGCGACAACTTCCAGAGCACCCGGTTTCAACTTTCAAGGTTGGACCTTGAAAACAAGAACTTATATAAATTTCTGACTGCCCTAAAAATTCAACTTTACAGGGCATAGTATCAAGTTTTACCATGGAGTGATTGAATAGTCGGTATCTAATGTCACCTTTTGCATCTATCCAAGTGCCATCACATGGTGTGATTAAATTATTCAAGGAAAAGTAATTTGTTTACTTTATGTTAACCTTTCTGATAATATAGTAAAACCCAGAATTCTACATAAGTTAGATTATATAAATGTTTGTTTCAAACGACTATGTGTCTTTTGACATTGATGATTTTTTTTTTGTTCTCTCTAAATTTGTGCAGTGCAATCGAACCAGCAATCTAAGGAACTGGGCGTCACACATTCTATATACCAATTTCACTTGAAAATTCACAAAAAGATACGTTCCTCCAAAACTTTGTATTTTTTCTTTAAGCTAGAATATTCTGTTAGGAAGAAATTGGGTGAGAGGGCATAAACTTATTTATTACATTTTCAATTGAGAATTCACAAATCGACACTTCCCGTACCTTTTTGTTTTTTGTTTTGAGAAGGATACACTTTCCGTACCTTTTTATTTAATCTAAGGAGCTCGGCGTCACACATTGTCAAATATCAATGTAGTTTGGTTTATTAAAGGAACAAATTATACCAGTTTCACTTCAGAATTCACAAAACGACACTTTCTAAACCTTTGTATTTTTTCTTTAAGCTAGAATATTCTGTAAGGAAGAAACAGTGTGAGAGGGCATGAACTTATTTATTACATTTTCACTTGAGAATTCACAAAATGACACTTTCCTTATCTTTGTATTTAATATGTGGAACTGGCCGGGCATCACACATTGTCAAATATCAATGTAGTGTGGTTTATTAAAAGGAGTAAATTATAGCAGTTTCACTTTAAAATTCACAAAATGACACTTTCTAAACCTTTGTATTTTTTCTTTAAGCTAGAATATTCCGTAATGAAGTAATGGTAGAGAGCATGAAATTATTTATTACATGGGCAAAACTTAGGTACAATACCTTAGGTTCCTTACTTAAAATTTTGACATCTGTTTAATTTAACATCTCAAGCAAACGGCGTTAAAAAAGAAAATAAAAGAATATCTCATCTCTCTCTCTCTGTGTGTATCTGCTTCCTTTCTTCTTTTCTGATCTATGATTCTCTCTCTCTCTCTCTCTCTCTCTCTCTCTCGGTGTGTGTATGTATGTGTATCTTTTTCCTTCTTCTTTTCTGATCTATGGGGATTTCTTCGTTTCTTATCTATGATTCTTCTTTTCTGATCTATGATTCTTTCTCTCTCTCTCGATGTGTGTATGTATGTGTATCTGTTTCCTTCTTCTTTTTTAATCTATGAGTCTTTCTTTGTTTCTGATCTATGATTCTCTCTCTCTCTCTCTCTCTCTCTCTCTCTCGGTGTGCGTGTGTGTATGTGTATGTGTTTCTTTTTTTTCCCTAATCTATGAGTCTTTCTTCGTTTCCAATCTATGATTCTTTCTTCTTTTCTGATCTATTATTCTTTCTCTCTCTCTCTCTCTCTCTCTCTCTCTCGGTGTGATCTATGATTCTGATCTATGATTCTTTCTTCTTTTTTGATCTATGATTCTTTCTCTCTCTCTCTCTCTCTCTCTCTCAGTGTGTGTGTTTATGTGTGTATGTGTATCTATTTCCTTTCTTCTTTTCTGATCTATGCTTCTTTCTTCATCTCTGATCTATGATTCTGATCTATGATTCTTTCTTCTTTTCTGGAGATTTTAAGCCAGTGGATTCTCTTGCAGTTGCAGTACAGGAAAAAGAAGGAAGAAGGAAAAAAAAAAAGTTTTAACGCCGTTTGTTTGGGTTATTAAATTGGACAGATGTCAAAATTTTAAGTAGGGAACCTAAAGTATTGTACCTAAGTTTTGCCCTTAATACATTTTCACTTGAGAATTCACAAAATGACACTTTCCAGATTTTTTTCTTTAAACTAGAATATTCCGTTAGGAAGAACAGTTAGGACAAAACAGTGTTAGGGGAATGAATTTATTTATTATATTTACTAAAACCTCTTAACAGTGTTATTCTTTGAAATGTTTTAGAGGAATGTTATTTTATTTTATTTTATTTATCTGAGATACAAATCTTACTATACCATAGTCTAAGTGTATATTTTTGTGAACTCCTCTCTTGAAGACTTGTGTTGGGTTAAAATAGATTGACCCTGGTAAATTAATTCAACTACCCAAGTTGATTAATTATGTCAAATTACATGCAAATCGTGGAGGTACCTACAAATCACCAAATAAACTAAATGCAGCGGAAAATAAATTAGCACAGTGATTTGTTGACAAATGGGGAAAACCCCTCACAAGGCAAAAACTCCACTGGGTGAATTTAAGGTCACTACTCCCAAGAATCTACAAATCAATAATCAAGCGGTTACAAGTATGAGAAATCTTACCACTACCCTAGCCTATCCCATAATACTAACCTACAATTGAATCTTTGCTCCAATATCTAATTGGACTTGATCTTATAGAAAACTTCTTTCCTTTGTTGCACAAATCTCCAATCTGTGACTAATTCCTTTGCACAAATCCCAGTATGTGACTAACTCTAGCAACTTGATTGATTGTTGTTGGTTGCAAAATTCTTCACTTTATAAACGATGAAGCTCATGAAGCACTTGGTTACAAAACCCTAAGTCGTACATATGCAGTAGCTTCTCACAGAGTATATGAGTTCTAAGTCTTTGTTTCCGTACTTGATGACTTTTAAAATAAACCTTATATATAACGAGGGTTGTAAGAAGAGAAATCCTAATCATTCAAGTCATCCTGAGACAAATTTCAGATCTAAGATTTCTAAAATCATAGATCTCGATAGATCGAGCTTGTGTCAAGTTTCTCCATTAATCTTCGATAGTAGCATTTGCCGGGATTGTGTTGAGCTTTAATGAAGCAACTTTTCTTCACTTGTTTCTTGGATCAACCTTCATGTCTTTAATGATATCACTTGATATGTTTAACAACATACTACTTGATATATTAAACCTAACTTAGATCTACCCAATCACATGTAAAGTGTGTTTTGTCAAAGGATTAGTCAATTACATAGAAAATATGACCCTAACAACTTGAATCTTGGCCCTTGCCTCCCACCTTACAAAATTTGTACTTGTAAAGTGACCATGATGCCAAGGGTGCGCAGTGGTGAAAACTTTTATTTCTTGAAACCTCAAGAGAGAAAGGCCAATTATATTACCTATCTTATCTAAAAATTAATTTATATAAAAATATAATTTTACCTAAAAATGAGATTTTAACAAGCTCAATATAAATAAAATTATAGGAAGTGAAAAACAATTAAGCAAAATACAACATGTCTCATTAAAATTTTAGTGACAAATCCTAAATTTATATGTGTTACTAAATTAATTAAATAAAACAAATCAAATAGTTCTTTGTGTCAACCAAGTTGACATCATACTATCAATTTAAAAATTGCTACGTGTCACATGCACCCACAAAATGGAAACAAGTCTTCCAATAAAATTAGTTAATAATTATTTTTAATAAAAGAAATGAAATTAGAGATAACTATCAACAAACATGAGTCCTAGTGGGACTGTTTATTTTAAGTCAATCAAAATAAACAACTTATCTTTAATTTAAAGTGGGAGACCACTATGAATAAAGGGCCACCCATAGCTCATTCTTGACTAATTTTGAAAGTGTTTTAGAAGTTTTGGCTTATAAGTTTAGAGGTTTATCTAGAATCAAGTTTCAAAAGCCTCCAAAATTTTTTTAAAAAAAAACTCAAGATTATCAAAACTATGGAATCAAGCCTTTAAGGTTCTGAAGAATTTCCTCACAAAGCTTGTGAATACAAAGAATGTTTGAAGAACACAAAGAATAAAGAGTCTCGGACAAACCCATGGCTAGAGATTTATCATACTTCCATTGTATAAACCATTCAATCAATTTTCCAACCAAAGTGGAGAAAACATTTTGTGTTTGAATCAAGACTTTGTTTGAATAACCCTTGGATTAAATAACTTTTCAAGGAGATTTAATTGAAAGAGTTGTAGACACCTCATTTTTTATCCCTTACGACTCAAGCCCTTGCTCCCCAATGATGATAACATTAGAAGGTTTAGGGCTGATCTAGGGCCAAGCTATGGAAAATCTTTAGATGAAATACGTTTTTAGAAGAAAGAAAAACCTTGTAGAAACCCTGATGAAAATCAACAAGCATTCAAGGATCCATTGCATGTTCCTGTTAGGCCTATTACAAGAGCAAGATCCAAGAAGCACTTAATGGGCTGATTCAAGAGATTTGGGCTGATTCTAACGCAGGACATTCCAAGCTTGGCCCAAAGAAAGATGAAAGTGTAATAAACTACTTAGGGCTGATCTGGCTTAATTGGGAGTGATTTATGGCATGAATTAATGGCTGATTGACTTTCCAGCTCTATATCAGTTATGACAGATTTTTTTCCTATTTTGGATCTGCTAATTTCAGACCAAATCAACTTTTATTTAGGGTTTTATTATTTAGTACGTTTTTTAGGTATTTTCCTTGTTTTTAGGTGCATTTAATGCTTTTTAGGTCAAACTTGATTCCTGATATGGTAAGGTATCAATTAGGAGTTATTTTAGAATATATTTTCTTGTCTGTCAAGTTTTTTGGAGCCCTTAAATAGGCTCTGAAGTCTGTAAACGTTTTTTAGAAAATTTATTGAATAAAATTCAGAAAAGGTGAGGCTTTGCTCTCTTTTGGTTCTTCAAGAACTGTGAACTTATCAAGGATTCTTCCTTGTGGCGTTCAAATTTTATACCTTTGGTTCGTGATTCTTTATAATCATTGGATCAAGGTCAACTTATACCTTTGGTTTACGTTTCGATTATAAATGTTGGGTCAGGGTTTCTATCATAAATCTGATTTTTAGCTTTCCTGGGTTAAATATTCCAATATTTTTGTTGGGTCTCAAAGCGTGTCGATTGAGGTTCGCATCAAACCCTAAGGGTGCGCACGCAGTCTTGAGCTTGCGTACACATCCTTAACTCCATGCGTACGCAGCCACGAGCATGCATACGCAGTTAGGTTGTCAGGATTTCTTTAAGAAATGTTTTTTACTCAAATTTGTGGTAAAGGCAATCCCACATTGCTTGGAATTGCCTCCACCCCTTCTCTTTGAACACTATAAAAATGCCCCATGGCCCTTTTCCCAAAAACACACATAATCTACTCCAAAAAAGTGATGCAAGAGAAACTTTTTACTTTGAAAAGCATCCTAAACTATAAGTTTCTTAGCTAGGACTTATTTTAGTCTAAAACCTTCTATTTAAACTTACTACCTATCTATGTATTTTGTTTTGTAGATTCACTGAGGGAAACGTTCAAAATCAAGCTCTAGAAGCTTTTGTGTGAGTTCTTATTCTTGCCTTTATCTCTTTCTTTGTTTGTTTTTACTTCTATTTTTCTGCTTTAATATTCTTTTGTGTAGTTTAGGTTTATTGCTTTGATAATTAGAAGGCATGTTAGGTTGTTTAGGTTAGGTTTTGATTGGTGTTGCATGCTATGATTTTGGGCAAGGTTGCGTATGTAGTCTCGTGCATGCGTATGCAGGCTCGTGCATGCGTATGCACCTCCATGACCCTGCGTATGCAGGCTTTTACATGCGTACGCAAGCTTAGCCCAGAAACCCAAAACTTGTATGTTCTTTTTTTCTTTTATACTTAAATGCATGTTTTAGCTTATGTTTAGTTATATTTTGAATGATTAGGTCTTAGAATAGTAGGAATAACATGTTTACTTGCTTCAGCTTAGATGACATGATTCGGGTTTTAAGCTTGATGAACACTAAAAACATGCATATGAACATGAACATGCATTAATGATGCATAGGTGTTGTCGTGCTGCAAGGTAAGTGAGGTAAGTCATGCATGCGAATATGTAGATGCATTTGATTATTTAACATGAGTTGTTGGAACGTCAAGAATATGTTCAATGGATGTCATGATGCCATGCTTGAATACTTGAATGTTTAATGCTTTATTGATGCCACTGCCTTTTGACGTGCCTACTGCCCTTGGAAAAATGAATATGAATGCCAAGCTAGATGAATGCTAGGTTCTTGGGATGATATGTCATGTTGTGTGTTTAGATGCATGTTTGTGTGTGTGTGTGTGTGAGAGAGTTTATAATAACCTATTAAAAGACCATTTGATGAGATTAGGATTTAGAACACAATGAGTGGAGGCCAACCTACGGGTTGGGTGGGGTTGGGTGACTAACACCTTTCCATCCCTATTCCTAAACTCTAGATACGTGCTCTAGTAAAGATTAGTCATTTCACAAGGGTACTATGTATATGGTTCCTAAACCTAATTTAGGTGGCGACTCTATTTTCAGCCTCTGCCTGGTCCACCCTAGGCTGAGGCGTACTTTCCACGAGGAAACCACTCGTTCATGAGTGCTTGTGCCCACAAGAGTATTCTATTGTAAAAGAATTATACACATAGAATTGTACTCACTCATTCATCAATACAACTTTATATTTAAAATTTATTGTCAATTGTTTGATTCCTAAACTTGAGATATTATGTTTACAAAAACAAACTAATTAATTTTTTTCGGATAACTTATTTTTATTAGCTTTTAAAAAAAATGTCAAATAAAAATACATTGTACCTAAGAGAAATGAAACTTTCAAACATGGACGGTTGTACATATTGTTCAGGGGTTCAAATAATCCCTTGACTTGAATATATATATATATATATATATATATATATATATATATATATATATATATATATATATATATATATATTTATTGTTGAACCAATTTAAGAGTATCATACAGAAAATATGAAGAGTTTGAGGGACTAACCATATTTCTTATGAAATGTTTTTGTAAATTTAGGAGTAAAAATATAATATTTGAGAAGTTTGGTAGGCCAACCATACATATTTTGAAAATTTTGGGGAAATTTAGTGGTAATTTTCTAATATTGAAAAAGTTTAGGGTGGCCATGCCCCTGCCCCCGCCCCCCGCCCCACCCATCTAAGTGGTTCTGCCCCTACCTTGACTTAAATCTTCCATACCCTAATCACATATCAGCCCAGCCCAAAACCAAACAAGAACGCAAATCAGTTCATCTCAAAACCAAACAATAACACATCACATCTCTCTGTTTGTGTGTGTGAGAGAGATATCATAATAATGAATCTCATCTCATTTATCTTCTCTATTTAACTTTCTTAGTATCTCCGTATCTTAGAGTGAGTGTTTGTGAATTGTGAATATTATGTACGTTATTTTATTTTTATCTTTTATATTTCTGTTATAATGTTATTTGTATGAATTATGGTGTGTGTGAATGTGTTCCTGTATAATATAAATATAATTTAACTTTATATAATTTAATAATTATGAAATATAAAGAGTTTGTTACATGTGTGTATTATTATTATGTTATAATAACTTTTTTTTATAATGTTAGTGATTTAAGAAAACAAAGTAAAATTAATGATTGTTCAAGCATTTGATTGGTTATATAGACATTTAGTGTATTATATATATATATATATATATATATATATATATATAGATGAATGTGATTATGTGGTTCAGTAATTAATATAGTTTTGTTGGGCTGAGTTTTCTCATTTAGTTTAAAATATTTTTATAAAAGCAATAAAAAATAGATAATGACCCATAAAAAAAAAGATAATAATAACTACATAAGAATTTAAATGTTAACAAAATAAAATGCTCACATCTATCCAAATTGACAATAGATAATAATAATTGAGAATGAATTATCATAAAATAATTTTAAAATATAAAAACTTGTAAAAATAAAATTGTAAAACTTTATGTATTCATATGTGTATGTGTTTTGTCTATGTCAATAACTCGATATAATTATCTCCTGAAAAAAAAAAATCTGGAGTCACCGCTTTCAAAGACTATATATATAATAAACAGGGAAAAAAAGATCATCGAGATTTGAGATAGACCTAATTAATAAGATAGAAAGAAGCTTAACCAATCAAGCACAACACAGTGCTAAAAGTCGAGTGGCTCACACGCCAACAAAGACTTCGTTTTGAATCTTAATACGATAATGTTCATATATAAGTTGAAGTTGAGCTAATGGAGCTGCTGTGGCCTTCAAAGATACTTAAAGAACTTTGCGTGTTGGTTATTTAATTAATACATATTAGTATATATATATATATAATAAGAGAGAGAGAGACAGAAGAGTTGAGTGCATTGCACGAGTAAACCAAGAACGCAAAATTGGATTTAGATGCTAACATCTCAAATATAATTACTAATGAAATGTACGGATTTATAAGATTTGACCCTTATCTTCATAGGGCAAGACGCCAGCCCAACCAAAACCCTTCCACTATTGATGTGCATTTGAATTAGTTTTTATTTATTTATTTATTAAAAGTAGGTAAAAAAAGTCCCATTAATTATAGTTAAAAATAACTTGAAACAACTGTACGTAAACAAATAAATTAAGATTTTTTTTATAATAAAAAAAAAAATCCCAAACTGGCATTCATATATATATATATATATATATATGCTTGTAGGTAGGCACCAAAACCCGTCCACCATTGATGTGCATTTGAATTAACTTTTTTTGAAAAGCTACTTAAATAAGTATCATTATAGCTATCATTAACTTTAAAAAGCTGTATATAAACGAAAGTAATTTTTAGGTATTCTCGGAATACAGAGAATTGTATACATTCTTCTCATATTTATGGTGGAGTCTACTCATTAAATTTATGATGAAGTCCATCATAAATGTGAGAAGAAGAAATACCATTTCTTCATATTCCGTGAGTATTTAAGAATTTTCTAATAAACAAATGAATTAAGATTTGTTTTTATCTGTTTTTTTTTTTTAATTCAAACTGGGCTCCAAATATGCTTTTGCGTACTAAGAGTGGCCCATGCTAGGTGGGTAGGATAGTAGTCATGTGCGCTCGTGAACATTCCCTGCGGTGCTATCTTTCAAGGTGACAAGGATCACATGGTGATGGAGTAGGAGAGATATGTAAATCTGAGACTAGTCAATCGGAGAATCTCAGACAAATGATTTTGACGTCGTTTTGTTCGTTGTTTCTTACTAATTCCTTCCAAACAACTGAATCTCCAAAAACCCTTACAATTCAAATGCATTTATTGAGCATTAATTATCACAATTAGGAGAATCAACAATGACAGTGAATTTTTAATCCTGTTTTAAAATTAAACTAACAAGAAATTTAATAAAATACCTATACAATTATAATTAAAGATTTACTAATATGCTTTTATTATATATCCTATGTATATATGCTAATTAACAAACAATTATAAAATTTTGTCGATTTTAATTAGTTTAATTAATAAAGTCTCTGTCACCAAATAAAAGTCGGAGTTTGAATCTCGCCTATACCCACTAACTGCAATTAACCCGATGACAAAGAACTATCTTGAATTGGGCATCATAAGTTAAGATTCTATCTATCTTTAAATAAAAAAGTTAGAAAAACTTCCCATCTTAAAGCACTGAGCCGATAAGAAGATATGACATGCATGCGGGGGACAATCAGTCTTGATTCACATGTTCTGACACGTGCCAAAAACGTGATATTTAGTATGTGAAGTTAAGAGAGTTGGAGACGAGGACATTCCTCAACCGTTAGTTGAAGAAGGACGTATTGACAGTGAGACATACACGTGGTTTGTTTTTGTTCGCATATTAGGGTTTCATGATTTCTTCGTCTATACACCTCCCAAAAGCTAAGAAGTATTATCAAATTATCATCTCATGTGGACGTCCTTGTCTGCATCTGCATATGCGAGTAACTTTATTTTCTATATCCTCGTAGTCAGATAGGTCCTCCTGCCTAATAAGCAAGCAATAACGTTCATGTACCTGTCAGGTTGTGAAAGAGAGAGGTGTTGACAAATTGTAGGCTTGGTTCAGCTCTCTGATTTTGAATAAGATTTTAAATGAAATCAAATCAGATTTGAACGGGCATGGTTTCGTATGTAGATTTAGTTTTGATAGGTTAAGAATGAATTGACCCCTTGTGATGAATTAACTAATTAATTGGTCAAGTGAAATAATTAGATTCAATTATATGCAATGAGCGTGGTAGTACAAACAAATCACCAACTAAGTTAATATGCAGTGGAAAATAAATTTGACATGGTGATTTGTTTACAAATAGGAAAAACTTCCGAGGCAAAAACTCCACCAGGTGATTTTTAAGATCACAACTCCCGATAATCTATTATTATCAAAACAAGCAGTTACAAGTAAAGGAATCCCAGTATCTTATACCAACCTACAGTTAAACCCTTACCCCAATACCCAATTGGACTTGTTTTGTAGTGACAATTTCTCATTTTCAATGCACGGCTCCTAGTACGTGACTAACCAATAGATGCGCGGATTCAAGTACGTGACTTTATCACCAACTTAAGAAGGATCTTGGCTGCAAAGTTCTTCAGTTCATCACACGATGAAGATCACGAAATTGCTTAGTCACAAAACCCTACAGGGTACAAACACAGCAGCTTCTTCAAGATGAACTAGAGCAAACTAGGTTTCTGGTCACCTTTTGCATGAACAACACTTTGCTCTATACTCGCACAACCCTAGGCGGCCCTTAAAATAACCCTTATATATGTTTAGGGTTGTGAGAAAAGAAAACACAAACATACATTCACGGATTGGATGAAAATCAGAATAGAAAATCTGTTTTTCATAAACCTCTATAGATATCCTATCTATCGAGTAGCTGTCGAGCCTCGGCCTGAAACAACTTTTTAAACCTCGATAGATACTAGCTGTCGAGCTTTAATGACCAGTGCTTCTTCACTTGATTCTTGAACAGACTTGCATGGCATTAACACTTGAACTTGAAACCTTATTTCTTGAAGCATTAAATACATCCTAAATCTACCTAAATACAAGTAAAGTGTGTTTTGTCAAAGGATTAGCCAATTACATAAAATATTGACATATGTTCCTCAATGAATCACATATGTCCTAACAAGTTTGTTTAAACTAAAGAAACTAGTTTTGTAAAAAAAAAAATAATAAATAACAATTCTTTTAACTTAAAAATCTATGAAAATATTTGGTAAATCATAAATATCCATTGATCAGTCGTTTAAAAGATAAACCCATTTCTAGACATAAATGCTATCACAGGTTGATTAGCAAACAACAATTTTTTTTAAAAGGCTGTTTAATTTGGGGAAATTATCTTATGGAATTGCTAAGTGAGATACCTCCTCAAGAGACGGAGGGAGGGTGGGGTGAAGTAGTATTGAGTATGTTGAGTCCATAGCATTAGCTAGGTTGGTAAATCGTGAATGATTTTATTGGAGTACTGTCTTGAGTGTTTTTTTTTTTTTTTTTTATTAAGTTGTTATGAAGAGTGAAGACCAAGACAAGTCCAAATTTATGCTCAAGAATAAGTGAAGTTTCCGGAATCTTGATACTTGCTTGACATCAAGTTGATTGTTCAAGAATCGCTTAGGTCGAACTATTGAGACCATGGCTTGACCTATCAAGAATTAGAATACAAATCCTTTATTTCACTTTTTGTGTTATTCTTTATACTCTACTAATCACAATTTGCCAGGTATTCCTTTTTGCTCTTCGTATTAAATAATCCAAGTTTAAAATATGAAAAAATCATACACATAGAATACCATAATTGATAGAGTATAAAGTGGAATACAAAAAGTGAGACATGAGATTTGTATTCTTGAGAATCATGCCAATGAAATCTTGTTTTAACTTAATCAAACGTTGTGCATCTATGGTTTTGTAGCTTTCAAGCCAAAGTATAAAAGGAGACCAAGGACACGTTATTTGAGACGTTTTGAGAGTCATGCATTGTACACACAAGGTTGGAGATTTCTAAGCACTCTCAAAGCAACAACTAGAGTTCAAAGTGAAGAATTTTTGAACATTCAATGATATAGTTGAAGTTGATGCATTCGATAGATAAACAAGTTTCTTAGTGAATCTTCGGTCAAAATGGGGATATACTCTTTTCGCTGAAACTTTACAGTAAAACGCCCCCTGTCTGAAACTATTTAGGGATATGTTCCTATTTTAAACTTGATTTGGCCAAAATCGAGTTATACATAGGCAATCAAACTTTTTTTTTTAAAAAAAATTTCTGCATGGAACTCAAGTTCCATGCAAAAATTTGCCTATAACTTGATTTTCGCCAAATTGAGTTTTTCATTGAAACTCGATTTTCTAAAAATTGAGTTTCAAGACTAGGGCATATCCTTACATAGTTTCAAACATGGGGTGTTTTATTGGAAAATTTTGCATAAAGGGGTAAAACCCCATTTTGGCCTTGAATCTTCAACAGGTTCTTGAATTGAAGTCATGAATGCTTCACGTTCAACAGAGTCCAGCAAGGGTTTGGAGTTGTGTGGGGTCACAATGAGATAGCAATAGATTTAAAGTTAAATTTGTTGTAAACTTCCATTTCATTATAGTGCCTTTGGGGTTGGTGGTTAAGTCATTAGAGAAATTTTCTTAGCTCAAGTCTCTTCCTCACCAAATCGCTTGTGTTCTTTGCTTTGCTTATTGCAATATGGTGTGCGTGTCTTTAATCCAACCTTAAATCATTAAGCATAACTGATATTAATTGAACTTGGCTCAGGTGAGAGACTGTGTCCCCCTGGGCCCAAAGACCCTCAAATGGTTTTGGCCATCAACACACACGAATAGGGTGGAGTTGTGTTATTGCCTTTCAAGAGACCCGGGTACATTTTTGTCCACAATTTGACCAAATATTTTTCGTGAAAAAACATTGTCTTATGTTTCTAGGTTCTACTAATGTTATTATCCCTCCTAAGTCAATGATTTTACAATGGAGTTGCCACTCATTTAATCGGGAAAAAAAAAGCAAAAAGAATTACAAAAATTACATCGCTTTGGTCTTAAATACAATCTAAAACAAAAGTACAATGCTTTGTTTACTAGTTAAAATCTAGAAAGAGAAGGTTATAAGAGAAAAGCCTAATCTACTAGCCCTTGATATAAGTTTGAAGGCTAGGCTACAAGATTGGGAAAGTGTTAGATACTCAACCTGCCTAGTGAAAGCAATCTTCTAGACTATGATGTCCAATGATCATATCATATCATTCGAGAATTTATATCATTCGAGAATTTATATCATTCAAGAACATGTGATTGCAAAGATATTAAAACAAACATTGATAAGCATGATGAAGCTTTATTATAGGCATGGTTTAAAAACCTGTACAATTAATGAACCTTTTTTGCACCTAATTGTTGATTTTTACTGATTCTGACCAATTTTTGACTAGTTTTCAAAATTTTAGGAGTTTTTACCGGACCAAAAAATGGAAAGAAAAAGCTTGGTTAGGGTCATTCTTCCTATGTTTTTTGGTTTATCGCACATTGGGTCCTTGGTGACGCGACTCTTTGTGTGCATATGTTTCTAGGGTGAAGTGTGTGTGTGTCACTTTTTCTTATTTTTATTTTAGAAGTCACTACCAACTATTGGCTTTGTATTAGAAGTGATTGGTCACCTATTTGTCTAATTCTTTTTAAGTTACCTAATTAACTAAACCATCTTTAAGGGTTTATTAATTAAGGTAAACCCAAAGTTTCGAACCAAAAATCTTGGACTTGGAAGTTCGGTTACGTGTGGGGAAGATGTTGAACTTAAGTTATGTGTGGGGAAGGTTTTAGGCACCCCACATCGCCTATCCAAAGGATAATACCCCATTTTAATTTAATTCTAGTGCTATCTTTTTAGTGAAGAAATAAGATACTTGGCATTTTGGTTTTTGAAAAAGTTGGGTACAAACTATATATTATACATATTTATTTATAACGTAGCATGTGAATATTTATATACAATACATATTTAGCATGAATATACACAACATAAAAGTAAAAGAGAGGGAGTAGGAAGAATAGCACCTTGTTGTCATCCACCATTATTTTGTCATTTATCATGCAAAAACACGAAGGAAGAACATTATTGCCAAAAAAAGGAAGGGATCATGTAAGCTTGATTGATGCCTTTTGGTTCAATTTCATTGAACCATAGGCACAAATCTCTAAAGATGCAATCCTAAGAAAAAGTTTTTAATAACAATGCAAAAAAAAAAAGATGCATGGATTATTTTGAAAAGATTGTTAAGTATGCTTGAAGAAGAAACAAGTTTGCACATTTTTTGTAAAAAGGGTTTCTCTTTTTCTTGGAAACGTTAACTTTTAGCGAAAAGAAAGTTATGGAAAAACATTTTTTGTTGATGAAAAGGTTTTATTACTTTTATTACTATTATTATTATTATTATTATTATTATTATTATTATTATTATTATTATTATTATTATTCTTTTAGATAAAAGAGTGGAAGTTTTAAAAATTACTTTATTTGTGAGAAAAAAGATTTCTTTTGAATAGGCAAAGTTTGAAATAGGGAGTTTCCTAATGAAAATACATTTTTATTTTTTAAAAGGGTTTTTGAAAAGAATTTATTTAGAGAGAAAAAAAAAAAAAGAATGCCCATGCTTTTTTAGAGTGGGATCCGAAAATTCCATGGCATTTATGAATTTTTTTTTTTTGTTGTTGTAAAAATACCAATTTTGAGAAAAAACAAGAAAGAAGGCAATTTTGGAAGAAGTTGATTAAAAATTTCATGGGTTTTTCTTTTAAAGAAAGAGGGTTTATTTTTAAAAGTCCCGTGATTCTTACTTTGATGCTAAAGTTTTAAGAAATTGGGCTTTGTTTTGAAAGTCTTTTTTTTTTTTTTTTTTTAAAAAAAGGGTAATTCCGAAAAAAAAAAAAAAAGTTTGGGGAAAGGATTTCTTGTTTTTGAAAATTTTCATGGGTTTTTCTTTTTTAAGAAGAAGAAGAAATGTTTTGAATTAAAAATCCCATGATTTTTGTAGTAAAAAGAAACTTGTATTGAAAGTATTTTTTTTTGTAAGGAAAAGAATTCTAAGGAAAGAATTATTTTTATAAAAAAATAGAGAGAGTATCCATGAGTTTTATTTTTAAAGGAAAAAAAGGTTTGGATCCCAAAAATCCCATGGTTTTTAAAGAAAAGATTTTCCCTTTTAGAAACTTTGCTCATTCAAAAGACTTCTTTTTTTAAAGAAAGGTTTTCTAACGTAACAAACGGAAACCATTTTTTTGAAAGATGAAAGATTCTTCTTTTAGAAAATACCTTTTTTCTGGATTTGAGAAAAAAGAATGAAGGTTTATGAAAACATTTTTCTGAAAAGATGAAAGTTTTTGAAAACCCTTTTCTTTTAGAAAGCACTGTTAGAGATTTATGTACCCAACCTTTTATTTTGTGGCAAAATAAAAAACAACAATTATAAATAATTGCTACGAATTAAAAAGTAAGAAAGTAAAGTGCTACAAAATAAATTGCTTGGAATTTAAATGACAAAAAAAGTAAAGTGCTAGGAATTTAAATGACAAAAATTTAAATAACTTGGAATTTAAATGACAAGGAAAGTAAATGACTTGGAATTTAAATGTTTATTTGGAGTACAAGCCATCGCCATTCTCTAAGGCAACATACCCATATTGTGCTTAAAACTAGGTTTAGAACCCATTTAAGAAAAATGGGTAGAAAATATTTTTGGGTGATGAGAAAGAGATGAGAACAATATATCACCATATATATATATATATATATATATATATAGAGAGAGAGAGAGAGAGAGAGAGAGAGAGAGAGAGGGAGAGAACAATAAAGCATATAATAAAGAGTGCAATAAATAAAAGGAGTTGGGGATGAACAAAATATAAAAGCAAGGAGAAAATAAACAAGTATATATGAACAATGTAAATAAATAAATGGAACAATAAATATTGTTCCTAGATGCCTAGAAGTGGTGAGAATTCTTCCCCCTAAGGGTACTTCTTATATAATGTCTAGGTAAAGGTATATTACCCATCTAGGAAACCCACAACAATAATACAACAATATATAAACAAATAAATAAAAATGAACAAGAAGATAAAGAGATATATACATGACAAGCAAGTAATGTAAATATAGAACTAGGAATTTAAAATTAAGAATGTAAAGAAACAATGATATCGTCAAGCCCTTTTAGTGAGAGGTAATCGAGACATCATATTTCAATCTTCTTAAGATGGATCGCTCCAATTGTTGCTTAGTTGGTATAATTTTTTTGCATGGAATTAGTCCAAAAACTGCCCTTTTAACCAGAAAAAAAAGTGAAACAGTTAATCAGGATTCCGGCATTTTATTAATATCTCATTTGCTTTAACTCTGATTTTGGCCCTTGAACTATAGTTTTGAAGGGAAAAATATGGTCTACAAGATGGTCCAAAATTTAGCCTGATCAAATGGTCAAATCAAAAAGTTAACTTTTTAACCATCCTAAGTTTGGGTTTTTGGTGTTAATTCTTATCAAAAGGGATTTAATTATTGCAACTTTTTGATTCACTGTCCGATCGTGTTGTATTTATTTATTACTCCTTTTTTTCTTTAAAAATCATGATTTTCACTTTTTTTTTAAATTTTATCATTGTTTTACGCATTAATTGAGGCCAAAAAAATATGGTATTGACAACATGCATGCACTAGCACTCTTGAGCACTCCAAACTAGAAAGTTTTGAGAATTTATGGAGTTTCTGATGTACTTCATCTCCCTTTTGGACTAATGATGGAGGGTGGTATTTATATTAGATGTGGGGGAGCTAGGGATGAGTCTCTAGGTAATGTGGGACTCAAGAAAATTAGGTTTTCTAAAGGAAAAAAATGTAGGATCAAAGTTAAACTGAGTGGAGAGCACAACTTACTAAAAAGGGAAGAAGGTTTGGAGGATTTGGTCCAAGTGCCAATCGCGCTTGGTCCCAAATTTCCTGGATCCTTTCCTTCTTCGTTTTCATTTGTTTCTATTTTTATTTAGGATTCGATTCTTCCAAATTTTGACTTCCTTTTCTGATTTTCTTGGTTCTCAAGGTCTACAAATTAATTCAAAATTAGTCCGATTAATTAATTACTTGTTTAATCAATCAATTTTGCCATTTTTTGGGAATTAACAAATGCTTTGACTTAAGATTAAATTGGATTCATGCAACCTCACCATAGACTCTATCTTCAATGAATAGCATTATGAAACATCTTCAACCAATGGCCAGGACTTGATTCATGCAAGTGCACTTTACCATTAAAACTTGTTTTTATTTTTATTTTTATATCTTTTAATTCAATGGTCTGATTAATACTCATGAATTGTCGTTTTGATCGTTATGAACTTTATATTCGTTTCATAAAATATCTTTAGAGATCAAATGGCTGAATATTACAATCTTGCCCTAGAGACATGAGATGATGGTGATATTCAATGCAATATAAGTGAGGTTAAATGAGAGTTACTAAATGGAGCGACTTGGTGTGGAGTTTTGAAACTCAAGCATCAACTTCAACCCACGAAGAGAGGAAATCTTTATATATATATATATATATATATATATATATATATATATATATATATATATTTATTTATTTATTTATTTATTTATTATTTTAATAAAATGAAATCTATTGTTAACAACCTCCCCTTATTTAGGCACCCTATTTTGCAACCCTCCATTTCATCATGTGTTACTTTCTCATCTCAGAAGGGTAGAATGGTAATTGTACACTTGAAAAAATTCTATTAATGACCTTGATCATAAATTTCACACCCTAATTGGCCAAAGTGTGTAAACCCCCCACTTTGCAACTCCCATTTAACCTCACTTGCATTGCATTTGTATTGCACCTTGTATCCCATTACGTATCGCTGTGGACACAATGGAGAGTCGCTACCTAGTTTTTGCAATGGCCTAGGAACCATGAATATAGTGTCCTCTTGAGGAATGACCTTTTGATCTTATTATCAGAGTATGGGTTCGGAGTTTAGGTACGATTTTAGGAAGGTGTTAGGCACCCAAAACAGTCCAACGTTATGGTTGACTTTCTCTCATTGTGTCTTATGTCTTAACCTTATTAAAGGCATATTCAATATTGTATCTATACTCGCACACACTATAACATACATCTAAGTATACAATCATGGTATCAATCATCCCAAAACCTAATCATTCATCTATCATGGCATACATCCTAACATACATCTATCATGGCATCTCATATCAACCTAGCATTCATCTAGCATCATGTCATCATACATTAAGAATAACTCATCCAAACAAACAAGTTCATCTCTATCATTAAACATACATCGTGCGTGTTCATGTGAATGCATGACTTACCTTACTTATCTTGCTGCATCTCAGCACCTATGGCATTAATGCATGAACATGTGAATGCGTGTTCATGGCATCAAAACAAAGAAACAAAAATAAACCCTAATTTAAACATGTGAAAGAGAAACAAACAAATAAACAATAAAGCGGAGAATTATATATGAAAAAGGAATAAAACAAAAGCATAATATGTTAAATAAGCAAAGAAAACAAAGCAGAAACCTGGATTAGGATTTCTGGGCAGTGTTATGCATGTGTATATAGAAGCCTGCGTGCACGGGCCAGCTGCATGCGTGCACATACTTTGACCTGCGCGCTAATGCAAGATGCATGCATGCATAGGTTTGCTCAGAAATCCTAGCCTAGAAATGTAGCAAGCACAGAAAATTGAGCAACACTTAAAATAAAGATACAAACAACCTAACATGCTTAGAAACATAAAGACTTTATAAAACTAAGCTATATAAACATATTAAAACATAAGACAAGCAAAGAAACAAACAAAAACAGAAATAAACTAAAGAAAATAAAAGCAAAAGCTTAGAACTAATACCTCAAAACATAAGCTCTTTAAGCTTGATTTTTAAACATTCACCTCAGTCAAATCTATTCACAATCAAGAAAATAGTGATTAGTAATCTTAAACTCGAAAATCAAGGCCAGAAAATGCCCTAATTAAAAGAAAATTGACTTGAGGATATTTTGTGAAAAACTTCCTCTTTGATTTACTATTTTTAGAGAATCTTAATATTTTCCCTTAGGATTTCTGTATGTTTTGGAAATGTACCATGTATGGCTATTTATATTATGAAAATGGGGGTTTGGAGCAGCTCCCATACGATGTGAGATTCATTTTAAACCTCAGCCTTTAATGCAAAAAACTTGTCTTTCATATATAATGGAACCCTACATGTGCGCGCAAGTTCAGGCCTGCGTGTGCACTCATTATGGCCACATGCACAGGTCAAATCCTGTATGCGCAGGTTAAGGATTTCATTGGCTTTACTTTTCGAAAAAGAGATTTATTTGCTCACTAAAAGTTATATTTTCCATTTTAACATTTTTCAAGTCAATTTAACATCTGATTGGGCCCTAAGCCAACCTTGGATCTTAGAATTTCAGCATCATTAGGGAATGAGAGCCCTAGTCGTAAGTGGTACAAAATGCAGTGTCTACAATCGCCATTACATTGCATCCCATGGATAAACTATAATTTTGATTGTTTACTTTCCAATTTCATTGTGTGAAATGAATCTTGAAGCCATAGCATTCAAAACAATAGTTCATAAACTTTGATCGAACCGTCAGATTGAAAGATATCAAAGAAACAAGTTTTAACAGTAATGTACACTTGCATGAATTAGGTCTTGACCACATGTGATTATGAAATCTTAATTCTAATTGGTTTATTTTTAGTCCAATCTAAATTACACTTTTATGGCTATGAAATTAGCATCGGAAACAAATTTTTTTAGAAGAAAAAATGATTTCACATGAAATTTGGTAGCTCCAATGCATATTCCACATCCATTGGCAGCATTTAATCTCTTGTGATGGTAGATGAAGATAATACAAGCCCTTGTTCAACTTCGTTGGATAGGCTAAAATATGCCCAAGCCCAAACTAACAAAGTCATAACTCTAGAATAGGGGAAGTTATTATTGAAATCAATTGTGTGAAATTATTTTAAGAAAAATAAATTTGATGGGAAAGACAATGTTAAGTGAAATTATTGTTTGAGAGTGCTTGTAGAGGAGCCTAGAGATAGCACTATACATTTGCATGACCACATAAAAATATATCCTAGCAAAAAGTTCAAGGACATTAGGGATATGAAATAAAAAAAATTTGGTGAGGGATCAAAATAAAGTGGATTCAACGGCAGGTATGAATGCTTATCATTTTGATCAAAACATATCAAGAAATGAACTTGCTCGTATGATCATCCTACATGGGTAGTTGACCACATTGGCTTTAGAACATACTCAACCTCTCTTCAACCATTGTTCAGAATGGTTTTTAGGAACACAATAAAGAACATTATGAGCATCTATGTGGACATTATGTGGACTTCACTATCGGTCACCGAGAAGTATTTATCCTTACATTATATAGATTTTATGATGAAGTACCGCATAATATGCCAAATTGATCATTTAAGATCGGATGGAAGAGGCTAGGTTAGTCAAAAGATGGTTATCAATTCAATTTGGTGGACAAACTTTAGGGCACCAATGGGGAAATGCTCGTGGTCCCGAACATAATCTTACTATAGACTCAAGGGGATATACAATAACTTTTCCTCCAATACTAATTTTTCTTTGACTGATTTGTACTAAAACTTCAATTAGTCAATTTGTTACATCTCTTAGAGTTTTTATTTTTATTTTTTTATTTAATTTTTATTCTTTATACATCGATATGTGTTAGGAGCTTTACTTATTGCTAATGATGGCATGAGGAATGAAGGTGTTTGGATAGCATTTGGTCAGTCACATGGCATTATGCCTCCTTAACACATCAATGGTTCCTTAAGCCAAATTTGTAATGCTCCTAAAGGCTCTTTAAAGGGGACGTGCTTGGTTCCCCTACTTGAGTGGGATTGATGAGTAGGATGAGGGGGTAGCAAGTGGAGGCACCTTGCTCCACATGATACTCGAAGGCCATGGTAGAGAAGGGCTATGGTGGGTAGAGTTGGTTTTTATGATGGGCAATAGCAAGTGGTGTTGACCCTATGTCGTGGTGCATGGCATTGTGGATTAGTTGCTGATTACTTGTGTGTGGGCTTGGTGGCTTATGTGCAAGGTAGAGCTAGGCTGCTATGATGATTAGATGTTGTGTGCAAGGCATTGGGCTAGTGAGTGCTGACTAAATGCATAAACAGATGTTAGTGGGCTGATGGTAGTTGCTTGGTGTGCTTCATGTGGACATGTTGTGTGGGCTGTGTTACTGATGGGGGAGGGCTTGGGCATGGGCCAAGACTCCCAAACGTGTGAGACATGGGTTGTGCATGTGTAGTATATGCAGTGGTAGTTACAAGCAGTTATTAAGCAATTCCTGATTTCCTTGATATTCAGACCTGCTATGTAGGGGTTGAAAACGTGGAGAGCAGACCAAGATAGCATCAGTTGAAGGTGTCCTAAGTCAAAGGGAAGATTGACTCATGGGAAGCCTTAAAAAAAGAATTGAAGGACTAGTTCTTGCCTACCAATACTGCCTGGGTTGTAAGAGACTCCTTGAAGAAATTGAAACATACTAGTAAAGTGTGAGAGTATGTCAAGACATTCAATTATTTGATGCTGGATATCAAGAACATGTCTAAGGAAGACAAGCTATTCAATTTCTTGTCTGGGTTGCAACCTTGGGCATAGTTGGAATTAAAGAGGCAAGTTGTGCGTGATCTGCTTGCTGCCATGTCTGTTGCAGATGCCTTAGTGGATTACAAGTACACTAAGCCTAGTAGGGATGATGAGAAGCGTAAGTCCAAGGACAAAGGCAAAGAGAAGTAGAAGAAAGATGGCAAGAAGAACAAGGATAAGCAAAAGAAAAATTGGAGTAGCAAGAGTAAAGGAGAGAGTTCTACCTCTCAACAAAGTAAAGAACAACCTAAATTGAATGCAGACAGCTTTATCTGCCATGTCTGTTGCAAATGCCTTAGTGGATTACAAGTACACTAAGCCTAGTAGGGATGATGAGAAGCGTAAGTTCAAGGACAAAGGCAAATGGAAGCAGAAGAAAGATGGCAAGAAGACTAAGGATAAGCAGAAGAAAAATTGGAGTAACAAGAGTAAAGGGAAGAGTTCTACCTCTAAACAAAGTAAGGAACAACCTAAATTGAATGCAAACTACTTCATATGCAATGGCTCTCATCAAGCAAGAGACTACCCTAAGCGTGAGAAGCTTAATGTCATAGTTGTTGAAGATGATAGGGGGCAGTTCGATGAAGAAGTTCCC
Source organism: Castanea sativa (assembly GCF_040712315.1). NCBI lineage: Eukaryota > Viridiplantae > Streptophyta > Magnoliopsida > Fagales > Fagaceae > Castanea > Castanea sativa. The sequence continues at coordinate 36,859,323 of NC_134015.1, read as the reverse complement.
AGCTATGAACCTCTTACAATCGCTGAATGCCCTTAGTACAGGAGGCACTTCTAAAGGGTTGTCCTATGTTCAAGTAGAGATGATTGGGAATGGGGCTGAAGTAATGTTTGACACTGGTGCTACCCACAATTTTGTTGCTGAACATATGGTCCAATAACTTGGTCTGAAAGTGAGCAAGTATCCAAGTAAGATTAAGGCAGTAAACTCAGAGGCAAAACCTATACCCGAAATTGCTTTTGGTGTGAAGTTTAAGGTTGGCGAGTGAATAAGAAAAGTGAATTTCCTAATCATGCAGTTGGATGATTTTGATGTAATTATGGGTGATGAGTTCTTTGTGGCTGTAGAGGCTGCCTTGCTACCATTTATTAGGGTGATACTAATTTTTAGCAGCCCTGCTATGTTCCTGCTAGGTGTGTGACAGGAAATAACAAGACTAGCAAAGGAAAAGAACCAATGATGTCAGCCATGAAGGTTGAGCATGAGTTGAAGAAGGGGGAGATAACTTACATGGCTGTAATGATCGAGGTCAAGCAAGACAAGTTTGTTGAAGTTCCAGAATCTATTACTGGACTACTAGTGGAATTTGTTGATGTAATGACTCTGGAATTTCCTAAGACACTTCCTCTAGGGCGTGTTGTTGATCACAAGATCGAGTTGCTTCCTGGTTCAAAGCCTTCTTCCAAGGCTCCACATAGAATGTTCTGTTAGGACATATGTGGTTCACTTGTTAAGAACTTATGTCATTCTTTTATGTAATTGGCTAATCCTTTGAAAAAACGCACTTTGCTTGTATTTGGGTAGATTTAGGATGTGTTTAATACTTCAAGGAACAAGATTTCAAGATCAAGTGTTAAAGCCATGCAAGACTGTCCAAGAAATAAGCCAAAGAAGTTCTATCATTAAAGCTCAACAGCTAGCATCTATCGAGCTTAAAAAGCTGTTCCAGCCTCGTGGCTCGACAGTTGCTCGACAGCTACTCAACACCTCTATCTGTCGAGGTTTAAGAAAAACTAAATTTCAGATCTGTTTTGATTCCAATCCGTGGATGTCTTTGGGCCTTCTTTTCTCACAACCCTAGACATATAAAAGGATTATTTTAAGGGCCGTATCTGGTTACACAGTAGAGATTGCAAGTTGCAAAAGTTATATGTGACCAAAGACAAAGTTTGTCCTAGTTCATCTCTTTTGTGAAGAAACTGCTGTGTTTGTGCACCAGAGGGTTTTGTAACCAAGTATCTTCTTGTTCTTCATTGTGAGGATGAATTGAAGTACTTTACAGCCAACATCTTTCTCAAGTTGGTGATTGAAGTCGCGTACTGGGATCCGCGCAATTAGTTAGTCATGTACTGGGAGCCGTGCATCAAAATGAGAGATTGTCACTACAGAACAAGTCCAATTGGGTATTGGGGTAAGGGTTCAACTGTAGGTTGGTAGAAGGTACTAGGATTCCTTTACTTATAACTGCTTGTTTTGATAATAGTAGATTCTCGGGAATGGTGATCTTAAAATCACCCGGTGAGGTTTTTTCCTTGGAAGTTTTCCCCATTTGTAAACAAATCACCGTGTCAATTTATTTTTCCGCTGCACTTTAGTTTATTGGTGATTTGTTTGTGCTACCACGCGTTTGCATGTTAATTTGGTTAATTAATTAAACTTGGCTAATTAATCAATTAATCCATCATAAGGGGTTAATACGTTTTTGGCCTATCAAGTGGTATCAGAGCAGGCACACTCTGATTAGGGTTTAATCCTTGTGTGTGATCCATTGACCCCTGTTTGTCATGGATAAAGGACAATCTCTTATTATCCCTCCTTTATTTGATGGGACTAACTATGCATACTGGAAAGTACGCATGAGAGCTTTTTTGCAGTCTTTAGATGAGAAGGTGTGGCAAGCTGTAGAGATTGGTTGGACCAAGCCAAAGGAAGCGCTGGCCGATTGGGATGAGGCTAAGATCAAGGCGGCAAACTTCAACAATAGGGCATTGAATGCATTGTTCAGTGCAGTCACGAATGAGGAGTTCAAGAAAATATCCTCCACTGAAACTGCGAAGGAATAATGGACCATCCTCCAGACAATCAATGAGGGAATAAAGGCTGTCAAGGATTCGAAACTATAGAGGCTCACTACAAGCTTCAAAGAGATAAAGATGGAGGAGGATGAGTCGTTTGATAAGTTCTATGCCAAACTTAAAGACATAGTGAACTCTGCTTTTAATCTTGAAGAAACTATTCCAGAACTCAAGATTGTGAGAAAGTTGCTTAGATATCTGCCTGAAAGATTCCATGCCAAGATCACTGCAATTGAGGAATCAAAGGATATTGATAAAATTCCTTTGACAGAGCTGGTTGGAAATCTACAGACCTATGAGTTGGGTTTGTCTAGAATCGGAAAGTCTAGCAAGAGCAAGAGTATGGCACTGAAGGCCAAGAGTAGTGAGACGGAAGAGTCTTCAGACAATGAAGATTCTAAGATGAAGTCCTACATCACTAGGCAATTCAAGAATTTTATGAAGAATGCCAATGGGAAAGGCTTCAACAAGGATCGTAGCAATCCAGTTCTTTTCAATTCAAGGGCCAAGACAAAGGGAAAAAGGATGCTAGGGATGGCGGTCAGTACATTGTTCCTACAGGACCTAAGTGCTTTGGGTGCCAAGGCTTCAGACACATGAAATAGGAGTGTCCAACATGTCTGAAGACAATTGGGAAAAGCAAGGCACTTGCTGTTACGCTAAGCGACACCGAGCCTGAAGATGATTCCGACAATGAGGATGACGGAATGTTGAATGCCTTCACTGCCACAGTCAATCCTACTGAGGGGATTGTTGAAGATGTGGATGAAGAAGAGGAATTGGTGGAATCCAAGTTTGAGAAGATGGATGATAAAGATGACATTCACACAGCCTATGTTAAGTTATACAAGGTCTCAGGAAAGCACAAGAAGCTATATAGGTTGACCACCAAGAAGCTCAATGATGTGGAACTTGAATGTAAAGAGCTTTCCACAAAGTTTGGTAAAGCAAACCAATCTATTGGAGCGCTGAGGTTTGAGAATAACTTCTTGGATGAGAAGACTAAAAAGCTTGAGGCAGAACTATTCCAAGTCAGAGCTTAGCTGGAAAGGACTTCAAGCGCTAAGCTCGATGACATGCTCAGTTTTCAGAAATCTGCTTCAGATCGAACGAGTTTAGGGTATGATTTCTCTTCCTCTAATATTACTTCTTCTAGTACTACTGTTTTTGTTCCTCCTAGCAATAATGTTGAAAATGAGAACACTAATGCTAAAACTGAATTAGCTAGTGAGAACATAGACAATGGTAAATCTATCTTAGGAGCACTCCCTAAGCAGGATAAGAAGGAAGTTAAAAACCCTAAGGCTAAGAAAACTAACTCTCAAAGGCCTAAATAAAAGAAGCAACATCTTTGTCATCACTGTGAAACAGCTGGTCATACTCGACCAAATTGCTATAAGTGGTTAGCCATTCAAAATAGCAACATCATGATTGCATCGGAAAATCAGAATTAGTTTCCATACTCCTTTGCTCCTCTTGGAGATCTTCTCAAAGCCCTCATGTTCCTTTCAAACTTGAATGGTCTTAATTCTTCCCTCTCACTGCCGGTTCAAGGGTTTGCGAAAAGGAAAGGTTCTTCCAAGGTGTGGAAGGAAAAGGGTTCCAAGTGATTTAATCACTTTTTTCTGTCTCTCCATCTGTTTTTCGTTTTGCATTACTTGTGTGTTTTCCTTTTTGTTTTGAGTCAGTCTAGTTTTATGTTTTGCTTTGTTTTGTCTTACATGTTTTTGGTTGTTAGTTTTTCAGTTTTAGTTATTTTGTTTTTTTTGTTTTTTTAAAAATTGAAAAATTTAGAAAAATACAAAAACAGTGTGTGTATGTGTACATTAGTTCTTGTGAACCTTAAAATAGCCATTGTAACAGAGTTTTCTAAACTTTGTATCATTTGTAACTTAGATGAGCATCTCTATGAACAACTAAGCAAGTGAGCTTTGTGGCTCTTTGTTTGTGATGAGTAATGTTAAGTGATCTCTTGTACTTAACACTCGTATCACTCTTTTTTGACGGGAAGGACTAGAAAATCCTAAGAGAAATGCATAAATAACCATCTCACCACTGTTACCTGTCAATCATGACAATGACATCTGTATGCTTCGGCATAGAAAAAGTGCAATGTCAATGACATATGTATGCTTTGGCATAACAAAAGTGAAATGTCAAAAAGCTTAACATAAATGGGTATTTCTTTTCTCTTTCTTGTATACCCATGCATGATTTTCTTGATAAAATAAAATATGCAAAGAAAATAAAAGCAAAAAAAAAAAAAATTCTTTAAAACATGATTGTAAGCGTGTTTTCTAGGAGATGTGGGAGTTATAGGATGTACCTCGAAGGTGATAGTCCCGATCAAACAGTTATGATTGTGTGTAAGTTAAAGTGATTTTCTCATATCTCAAATCGTCATAACATAGAGACACTTGTGCAATCTTACGATATTTTTCACGCACAACAAGCAATATTCTTTGGTATTCTTGATACATGTGCAGGTACAATGTGATTTGGCCATCACAAGGTTTACATGTGTTGATGTATGCTCACTAAACTGTCTTAACTTGTTTTTGAAATATAAAATTGGTTAGACTTGTTGTGTGTGTGTGTGTGTGTGTGTGTGTGTGTGTGTGTGTTTTTGGGATCTAAATGCTTATCATTTTTATTTTTGAGAGATGATTTTGAGAGTTCAAAATGTTGTTTGGATCATTGGTTGAGTTGCATGTGTGATTGCATTCATATCTATGTTTCTCCTTTCTTGAAAAACCGTTTTTATGCAATCTCGACATCTCCTCGACACCTGGCTTATCAGTCGAGTTCTTCTGTTGCATCTTATCACAATCTCGACACCTCTCGATAGCTAGGTGGATCGATCGAGAAATCTCCTGACCTATCGATAGCTCCTCAACAGTTGGTGGATCGATTGAGCTTCTTTTATTCGTGACTAACGTTTTGTTCCTCAACAGCTAAATCTGTCAATGCCTGTGTTCTCGACACCTATCTCAACACCTCTCGACACCTCTATCTGTCGAGATTTACTGAGGTTCTATATATATGTTTAAACGCAATCCAGACCTCATTCTCTTGATCTCTCTCAATCTATCCTCGTCTGTTCACCTCCCAAATCACTCTCTCTCACCCCAAACCTCTTTCCCAAGCATCTTTCAAGCTTTCTTAAGTTTTTCTTCACTTGGTAAGTTTCTAATCTTTCATTTACATGCATTTCATGTTTTGAAACCTAAGTGTTGGGGTTATTGGAAAATTTTTGGGTTTTTCAAAATTGAGGAGTCTTTGTTGAAATTTTTGGGATGGATTTTTTCCTAAATGAGTTTTAAATCCCATACATTGCATTCCATGAGCATTATAATTGTATTATCATGCATTTAGATTTGTGCAATTTGATTGTGTGTTGGTAGGATTGGATTGGGCTGAGCCCATGATGTCTTTTATATTGCACTACATGTCACATGTTCATACATTTTTCATGCATACGTTCTTTCCTTTCAATTCTTTCAATATACTTGTTATATTTGAAATGTGTTAGGACTTTTCTGAGTGTTTCTTTCTTCCCCCTTTCTCTCTAGTTTGCGTTAGTGCGTTAATGGCACCGAAACATAAGTCTGCTCCATCCAGGACCCTCTTTGTTCTAGGGCCTCTTCGTCCTCTGATCCTTCTCCTTCTTATGTTTGGTTCCGTGATGAGAAAGCCCAAAAAGACTTCTTGGAGAACTTCTCTAAACAAGATGTCCATTTGGAACGCCAAGTTATTTTGTCGGATTTCACCGAAACTGACCTTCCCAATGTTATTCACAGTCAAGAATGGGAGTCACTGTGTGACGTCCCGGTCATTTGTCCTTCCGTGCTTATCTAGGAGTTCTACTCCAACATACATGGAACTAATACTTCAGTACCTCTCTTTCATACTCGCGTTTGAGGTATGTGCATAGTGGTCACACCGGAGTTAGTATCCGATGTGCTCCATGTTCCGAGGGTTGCGCATCCTGACTACCCCGGTTGTGAGCGTCTGCAGACTGTGTCTAAAGATAAGATGATCTCTGCCTTCTGTGAGAGCCTAGTTGATTGAGGTGATCGTTAGTTTACATCATGTAGGCCTTTTGCTAAAGGTCCTAGATTCTTGAACATGGTGATGACTTTTGTTTTGTATCCTCTCTCACACTACAACTCTATCACAGAGTCTCGTGCTCGTTTTCTCTTGTCCCTTCTTGAGGATCTTTCTATAGATTTTCCTTCACATTTCATTATTTCTATCATAGATGTGTATAGGGATACGGCGACCTATGATAAACTCATCTTTCCTTCAGCTATCATGCAGATTTTATGCCAATGTTCTGTTCCTTTTCCCTCATTCGACCACTTTTTCGTTATGTGTGCCATTGACTACGCTGCCTTTAAACAAAGCGAGGTGTAGTTTCGTTTGAGGCGGTCCGGTTCAGTAGCTCCTCCCATTCCTTCAGCTCCTTCTACCTCCGCTCCCTCTACTTCAGCGGGAGGTGTGACTTTGGATGCGATCATGGCGCAGCTTCAGCACATGAATGCTCGCCTTGATACACTTTCTACTGAGTTATATCAGGTGAACACCAATGTTGGCCGTATTGCTAGATGGTAGGCTTGCCTTGGTTGTTTTGTGGAGTCTCCCTCTCCTCCTCCCGAGGCATCCAAGAGATCTGATGGTGGTTCCGATGATGATGATAATGATGAGGATGAAGATGCTAGCTCTTCTAGTTCTGACGAGATGTCTACTTGACACTTTTACCCTTTGTTACTCGTGAAAAAAAAGGGGGAGTAGTTTTGGATATGAGAGTAGTCATTCTTATGGGGAGAGTTAGGATATAGGAGATTTTTGAGATTTTTTGTTAGGGGGAGTGTTTTTTTTTTTTTTTAGGGATGTAGTAAGCATTACTTGTATCTTTTCTTTTCTTTCTTTGTTGGAGATACATTGTTCTTGTACCTAGGTCTTGTGACCATTTTTACATACATGATGCTTATCTTAGATATATATGTGATGATGTATGTTCCATTCACTTATCTCTATATGTGTTGTTTCTTTTCTATCTTTATACACATGATTCTTATATTTTGTATGCAATGCTTCACACAAAGATGCCTTGATGTGTTTTGTTTTAAAGTGTTTCAAAAATATAGGTTTTCAAAGTCTACTTGTCATAAACTCTCTTCTTGCAAAGTTTTTCAAGAGTTTGTGTTAGAATAGATTTTATTGTATTCAACAAGTGAGCATGAGTTGAGCGCTTTATGACTCTCATATGTTCATTTGTTTGTTGTGGTTTTGTCACGGATTACCAAAGGGCAAGATTTTTAGGACATATGTGGTTCATTTGTTAAGAACATATGTCATTCTTTTATGTAATTGACTAATCCTTTGACAAAATGCATTTTGCTTGTATTTAGGTAGATTTAGGATGTGTTTAATACTTCAAGGAACAATGTTTCAAGATCAAGTGTTAACGTCATGCAAGTCTATCCAAGAAACAAGCTGAAGAAGTGTCTATCATTAAAGCTCGACAACTAGCTCAACAGCTAGCATCTCGACAGCTAGCATCTATCGAGCTTAAGAAGTTGTTCCTGCCCCGTGGCTCAACAGCTGCTCGACAGCTTTTCGACACCTCTATCTGTTGAGGTTTAAGAAAAATAGAGTTTCAAATCTGTTTTGATTCCAATCTGTGGATATGTCTTTGGGCATTCTTTTCTCACAATCCTAGATATATAAAAAGATTATTTTAAGGGTTGTATCTGGTTACATAGTAGAGAGCGCAAGTTGCAAAAGCTATTTATCACCGGAGACAAAGTTTGCCCTAGTTCATCTCTTTTGTGAAGAAGCTGCTATGTTTGTGCACTGTAGGGTTTTGTAACCAAGCATCTTCTTGTTCTTCATTGTGAGGATGAACTGAAGAACTTTGCAGCCAACATCTTTCTCAAGTTGATGATTGAAGTTGCGTACTGGAAGCTGTGCATCAAAAGGAAAGATTGTCACTGCAGAACAAGTCCAATTGAGTATTGGGGTAAGAGTTCAACTGTAGGTTGGTAGAAGGTACTGGGATTCCTTTACTTGTAACCGCTTGTTTTGATAATAGTGGATTCTTAGGAGTGGTGACCTTAAAATCACCCGGTGGAGTTTTTGCCTTGGAGGTTTTCTCCATTCGTAAACAAATCACCGTGTCAATTTATTTTTCCATTGCACTTTAGTTTATTGGTGATTTATTTGTGCTACCATGCGTTTGCATGTTAATTTGGTTAATTAATTAAACTTGGTTAATTAATCAATTAATCCATCACAATGGGTCAATACGTTTTTGGCCTATCATGTTCCCTATGGAGTTGGTTGAGATAAGAAAGAAATTGACTAAGTTGCTTGATGCAGGTTACATTCAACCCTCTAAAGCTCCTTTTGGTGCTCAGGTTCTGTTTCAAAAAAAGCAAGATGGTTCATTGCAAATGTGTGTTGACTATAGAGCCTTAAACAAAGTAACAGTAAATAACAAGTATCCGACCCCTTTGATTCAAGACTTGTTTGACAGATTGTGCAAGGCCACTTACTTCCCCAAATTGGACTTAGGTCAGGCTATTGGAAAATAAGGATTGTTGAAGGGGATGAACCAAAGACGACTTGTGTAACTCAGTATGGTTCCTATAAATTTCTAGCTATGCCTTTCGGTTTAACAAATGCCCGTGCTACATTCTGCAATTTGATGAATGAACTAAATGTGGCGGAAATAAAATTGACATGGTGATTTGTTGACAAATGGGAAAAACATTTCACAAGGCAAAAACCCCCTATTGAATTTAAGGTTACCATTCCCAATAATCCACTAATCAATAATAATGCGGTTGCAAGTATGAAAAATCTTACCACTACCCTAGCCTATCCCGAAATACCAACCTACAGTTGAACCTTTGCTCCAATAACTAATTGAACTTGATTTTGTAGTAGTCTTTTTTCCTTTGTTGCACAAAACTCCAATCTGTGACTAATTCTATTGCACGAATCCCCGTACGTGACTAACTCAACATCAATCCTTTGATTGTTGTAGTTGATTTGCAACAGCTTCACGTAGAAACACCAATAAGATCTTCAATGTTGGCGCTAGAGACTTTGCTTAGTTACAAAACCCAAAGGTGTACAAGAAACACAACAAAAACTCTTTCTTCTGTAGAAGAAGACTAGGGTTTCAAAAAGAAAACCTTATGAAGCATTCTAGGGTTAGGGTTTTCTTTCTCCACCCCTTTATTTAAATAGGAGCTTAATGGGCCTTTTAAATAGGCTCTCCTATTCCAATTAAGTTTACACAAACTGTGGGCTTTCCTAATCCTATAAGGATTATACAAACCCATAAACAAATAACCTTTTAGAATTAAAACTTTACAGGTTATATCAAAAATCACGTAAGCTCAATAGATCGAGAGGTATCGAGACAGGTATCGAACTTTAATAAAGCTTGATAGATCGACAGGTATCGAGGAGGTATCAGACCTGTAGATTCAACTTTTCTTGAGTAATCTTCATGTTCAATGTAACCACTTGTAATGATCATCTTGAACCTACTTAGATTTATCCAATTACAAGTAAAGTGTGTTTTGTCATATCAATTACATAAAAATATAATCTAACTTTCTCTCTTTTTTCCCACTGTCTTGTTGCTCTCTCTTCTCTTTATTCTCATCTCAAAACCGAAGCTTCAAGGGAGGGGATTTTGGCTTCTGTTTAGGTCAAACTGAAGATCCATCAATTTCTTTGACTGGGATGGTGGAGGCGATGATTGATTATGGTAGTTTGTGGTGTTTTTTTTTTTTAAAAGTCATATTTGTAGTAGGCTATGGGTGTTTGTGGTGGCTGGTAGTGGGTGTTTGTAGAGGGTGGTGGGTTGTGGCAATTTTGTGATTGTTTGTGGCGGTTGTTGAGGTGGGTATGTGGTGGTTATTGAGGTAGGTTTATGGTGGTTGGTTGGTTGGTTGGTTTTTTTTTTTTTTTTTTTTTTTGAGTTGCTGTGGTTTTTTGGTGTGCTTGATATGGATTTTATTTTTTGACAGTGAGTTTATGGTCATGGGTTGTGGCGGTTGGTTGTGCTAGAGGTGGGTTGTGTGTGGTGGTTGTTCTTGCCTCATAGAAGAGAGAGAGATAGACAGAGAAGAAGAGATAAAGAAACAAAGAGTAAAGTAAAAATTTTAAAAAATAATAATAAAGAATATATATATTTTTTATACAAGATAGAATTCTACTCTAACCTAATCTAAGTGTATATGTGTGTGAAATCCCCTCCTAGAGACTTAAACCTCGGCCCTTGCCCCCCACACTCCACAAGCACTTGTACTTGTGGAATGACCATCGTACCAAAGGTGTGCGGTGGTATAAAGAATATTAAATTAAGTGCAAAAAAATAGAACCATTGATGTTAGGTGTATTATAAAGTGGTGTGTTAAAATAGATAAGTGAGTTTTTGAGATACTAAATACTAAAAAGCTCCACCATTATGAATGCTCTAAGTAGCATTTTTGTGAGGTGAAAATTAAAGAGAAGGTAGAAATAAATGTAAACATTAAAGTGATAGTTTAGTAGTAATTGTATTTTTTTTTTTTTTGTCTCTTATCTTTGAGTTTTGAATCTCACATTTTGTCTTTTTAATTATCATTTTTTTTTATATATAAAAAATGAAAGATAAAAAGCCCAAACAAGCCCATTGTAATCCTCTCAAGCTTTTTTTTTTTTTTTTTTAAAGGAAAAAAAGAAAGAAAAGCGGTCACCGTTGTGGCATATGTCGGTTTAGATTGAAATGAAATGGTGCTGTAAATGGAATCTTAACGTATTGAGGAGATCCCCGCTTTACTGCCGACTTTTAAATTTCTTCTAATTATGGATGAATTATATAAAATGTATTCATTTGCAACTGATAAAAGTTCTTACTACATAATTTGAAACGTAGTCTTTACTGGAATACTTAGATGATGAGCTCAATACACTTGAAAGATGTATTGTAAAATTAGATATCTTAAGTTTCATTGTCTATATCATTTGTCTGTAAAATTTTCAGTGTCTCATGATTCATGAATATTGAGTAAAATAGTTGAGACGCTATTTTTTTTTCATATATATGTGTTTGTGTGGAACTTCAATATTGGTACGGAGAAGTTTCTCAAAAAAAAAATATTGGTACGGAGAACATTTTTGTCTAGTTTTGGACCAATATCCAAAGGATGAAGGAAAATCCTGTAAAAAAGGAAAGAAAAAATCACATATTGTTTAATCATTTTATACCAATTAAAACTGTAAACCAAAGACCTCAAAAAATGAAGACTGAATTTCAACATGACAATGTTGCCAGATGGAAGTGTACTTTTGCTGGGTGGGAGGATATAACAGTTTAATTTTTAGAAGAAAGAAGGTCCCAAGGCATAAAAATAAATATTTGCTACTGATACCTAAAAGTTCTAGGAAAATCTAAATTTAAAGATAGTTTTTGGAGCGGTCTTTTATATTAGTTAACGCAAGGATGACGTACTTAAAGCATGACCTTAAGCTTTTATTATGTCCTCTCAACAACACCACCAAAAAAAAGAGATTTGGGGGTTTTTTTTGTAGAAAAGTCCTCTTAATACTCCTTCCCCCTCCCCCCATTCCTCTTCTTTTCACAAAAAAAAAAAGCTTTTATTAAGTCCCAGAAAGAATTTAAGGTCTGTTTGGATACTGTTTATTATTGAAAACTGAAAACGCTATAACAAAATAATTTTTAAATGTGTGAATAGTGCCGTGGAACCCAATTTTAAAGTTATTTTTTGAAAAAAATAGTTTGTAGGTTTTGTGAACAATGCACGAGACCCACTAAAAAAGAAAAACGTCTCACTGGGAAACGCAAACGCGCTCCCCAAACGGAGGCTTAACCTATAGTGGAGGATTTTTGTTTTTGTTTTTTTGTGGACACATGATAGAATTTGAATTTATTTCATGATAATTTTTTTATTTATATATTAGATTAATATACACCACTATAAGTTTCTTTAAGACCTTCTTCCCTCTTTCCGTGTGTTTGTGTTAAAAATACTTAGCATTCAAAAAAAAAAATTATATTAATACATCAATTAATTTTGGTATAGAGATGATTCAAACTTATGTCCTTTATATAATGATAAACAAATTTATTAATTAAGCTAATTTTTTAAAACTAATAAAAAAACTATTACATGTTCTATTATTATTCAAACTAGTATGTAACCCATGCTACCACACGGGAATCGATATAATTTAATAAGATAATGGAAATAAATATATTGCATTTTATTATTTAAGTGATACTATTGGTTTTTTATTTATTTATTTATTAATCATGAGTTTAGTCATGTTTAAAAGACTTTGTTTATTCATGTTTAATAAAACTTAGCATTATGTAATTTTTTAACAAATATTTTTATCATACAAAATTCTAATGAAAGAATGCTACATAGACATATATATTCAAGGTTAATTCATACATGATACATATAACTATGATTTAGTTACTTTACCACAAACCATTTTTAACAAAATATTTTAATCAATTAAATGTGAATCTCATAATGTGCATCTCATAACAATATATAACAATAAAATAACGTGAATCTCATAAAAATTTTTTAATCAATTAAAAATCTCTAAAATTATGAGCATAAAACGTAAAGACAAACAAATAGGATAAATACTAATTCTTTAAAAGAAAACTTACAGTGAGTTGAGAAAACTACACAAATAATCTTTGATGTTTGAAGAATAATGAGATTACAACTTTATTTCGAAATTGGGTAGAGACTCGTGCTGATAGCGTGTTATGAAAAAGAAAAAAAAACGTAAAGACAAACAAATAGAATAAGTACTAATTCTTTAAAAGAAAACTTACAGTGAGTTGAGAAAACTACACAAATAATCTTTGATGTTTGAAGAATAATGGGATTACAGCTTCATTTCGAAATTGGGTAGAGACTCATGCTGATAACGTGTTATGAAAAAAAAAAAAACATGCAACATCAATGATAGGAAAACAAAACAATTTTATAATTAAACAATAAAAATTATTGACAAAAAGGAAAGAAAGTATAGGCAGATGAAAAAAAATAAACATGAAACATCAATCATAGGAAAACCACAAAATTATATAATTAAACAATAAAAAATTTACACAAAAAGGAACGACAGTATAGGCAGATGAAAGAAAGCAGTAATCAAACCTTATGAATGGTTGGTATTCGTTTTGTAGAACATAAACCAGGACCATAAAAATTGTAAAGACAAGTACAATCGGAATATCTGGAGAACCTTTTCTTATATAAGATACAAAAATACCCAAATGAATGCATCACTGATACCGAAAGATTCTTTTGAAATTCCATAACATTGATTGAAAAAGAGGGGAGCTGTATATTAAGGTGCTTGAATCGATGTGGAAAAGAGAGGTGAACCTGAAAATACGTGAGTGTGGAAAAGGGAGGTGAACTTGAAAATACACGGGTGTGGGAAAAAAAAATAAAAAAAAAAGAAGCACATCAGAATTACAATAGATGGAGGAAAATTAGACTCCAATTTCATATTTACAATGACATGTGGCACGATATAGATTAGAATTCTAATTTAGAATTGCAATTGAAGTTTCTCTCTGCTTCACCTATTTTATATATATATATATATTACTTAACATTGAACACATTAATTATGATTGATTTTCTCTAATCAGATTATATTAAATCTTTTGTTCAAACTCTTATTTGAATTTTTAACTATTCAAATATGATGTTAATAAGAAAGAAGATTTTTAATTATATATCAATATCTCCATTGAAAATAACAGTTAGACTATTAGACTTTTGGCAGGACAAGACATCTTCTAAAAAGTCTAAATATTATAACATTATAACCTCATAGCTTGAAAGGTCATACTCATATGCACAGATATTGCTTTGAAACAATCTATATTTTCAAGAAACTTTTCAAAATATACATATAATAAATTTTTTTACCCATTCTAGACAATATCATGTTAGAAATCGCATTAATTAACATGATAAGTTAACGTTTCAATATGTTAAGATGATACATAAAATATTGCTTAAACATTTTCTATTATTATAGTCAAAATAGTTGTCTGCATGCATAATTACATACTAGCTAATAATATATGAGTTTATCATATTAAATGTGATGTAAAATGATGGTATGTAGACGTCCATGGTAGCATTAAATTTAAAAATAATAACAAAACGTCAAGCATTAAATTTAAAAATATTGCATGCCCATTTTGTTTGAACTCTCTCTCTCTCTCTCAAAAGAAATTACAAAAATCAAGGTATAATACCACTCTTGTTTTTCTTTTAATCTATATATATATATATATATATAGAGGTTTTTTCTAGAGAGTTTCAACCTATGACGTCCGCTCTTGATAATAACTTTTTATTATCAGACTAAGATACCAATCAGTTTTTGGTGTAGGCGGGGATTGAGTCTTAGCTCTCTTATATAACCATCAAAGACTTTACCAGTTGAGCTAACTGGAATCCACATATATATATAGAGGTAAAGTTGAGAGAAAATGTAAAGTCTAATTTTGCCATATGTGTCCCATTTAATCCAAGTTTTAAATTTTTTTTGTGCCAAAGTAAGTTAATTTAATGTAAAAATTGAATTTTAATTAGAGTTTAATCTTGCGCCTTGTGTCTTATCTGATCTAAGTTTTTTAATTTTTGTACCAAATGAGTTAATTTAGTGTAAAAAATAAGGAGTCCAATATAAATAAATCATAAAAAAACCTAATCTTATAACTAAAACAATTCTAATTTATAAGTAATTTATGTAATATACCATGACTATGTATGGTCCCTTACTAATTAGGTTATATATATATATATATATATATAAAACCATAGTTTAGAGGAAGTTCAATTAAAATCAAAATTGGATTTTGCTTTTGTTAGCTTTCCATACAAATTAAATTGTTAAGATTTTTGCTATTATTTTTTCTTTGATCTAATGAGCATATTTTTTATACAATTTTTATTCAAATATTTGTATGCAAAGATATTGAATGTAACAAACTATAATTGAGTTGAATGATCTCATACACCTATCCACATTCAATCTAAGAGGTATTCTTTTTCCAATTTATTATTTTATTTTGTGTTGTATTTAGTAGAATTTCATAGACAATATTTATGAATTGATATTGTATATGTAAATCTGATAGTAATTTTTAAAATTATGTAATAGCAATGTAATAAGAAACTTGGAATATCATAAAAATTGCAAGAAAAATTATTTTAATACCTGCAAATGTACTTGTCAAACTATGTTCTATATATTTAATAACCCAAGCTAATATCAATAGCATCACTACAATTTATCATTCTCGTGCGTAAGCATGAGTTATATACTAGTTAAGGACACAATTCATAAAACATCGAAAGAGAATATAACAAACCTCTAACAATTCACAAATTCATTATAAATTTTCAGGAATAAAAAAGTATTAATTATTATACTATTGCAACATAAAAATAGCAATTTCAAGGTTTTAAAATTGTTATAGATTTGACACGCTAAGTTATAAATCTTATTAGGATGTCAACGTCGAACTAAAATCATTCATGCAACTTTCAAATGTTGCCACGATAAGAAATTAAGAATATCAAGCGTTTCTGCTTTTGTTGAATAATAAGGCTATTTTACTGACCGAATAAAGGAGCGATAAGGCTAGGTGTGAACAAAATTTTTCCTAATTCCTATGGTTAATATCACCCATGTTACAGTCTAACCTCAACTGATTAAAAAAGTAAAAAATAAAACTAATTTGAGAGATATTAAAAAATTTACTACATAACTTATACAAATTTTTGATATGTTACCGATTACAAATATATATATATATATATATATATATATAAATACTAAATATTTTATTAATTTTATTATAAAATACTTATAAATTGAGGTAGCAATGAATTTGTTTGGTAATATATCCACAGAAAAATAAATAAGAAATTCTTTAAAATACTACCAATTTTTACTATAAAAAACTTATAAATTAATGTAACAATAAATGTATTTGGAGACTTGGAGTCACAACAATATAATAAATAAATATCTTAATTATTATTATGGTTTTTTAAGAGTTGATATTGAAATTTATAAAGTTTATGTACTAGAATTTGTAGGAGTCCAAATCTTCTGTCCCATTTTTCCTGCTCCACTCTATACTCCACCAATAAAAACTTGTCATATGTTTACCTAATTAATTAAATACTATCATTATTGACTTATTAATACCACCATTATTAATTAATAGTTGTATTTAATTAATTAGGTGAACATGTGGTAAATTTTTATTGGTGGAGTATAGAGTGAAGCAGGAAAAGTAGGACAGAAGATTTAGACTCAATTTGTAGTACATGTAGCACCATTCTAATAAATAAATTTCTTTATTACTTTTTTAAGAATAGTAATGCTATAGGAATATTAAAAAAATTTTACTGTCTAAGCATTGCAAAATGATGTGTCAATTTTAGATACATGACAAAAGAGTAATTAAGAAATATATTTATTATGTTGTTAATAACGCACCAATTACGTACATTTAGTGTACATAGGAAAATTGTTGATTTTTTTTTCAATTTTTTAGCAAATAATCTAGATTTTATATATAAAAAATGAAAGTATCTTTTACCTTTTTATAATACATTTAACATAAAAATTATAAAAAAAATATACATACTTTTGATATATATTATACAAATTAATAAGATATGAAAAATGAACAATTTTCAAACAGGACAATTATTACAATTTACAGCATCAATTTTAAAGTAAAAGTGGTACTTGTTTTAACATTTTCCCTTTTTTTAATGTTAAAAAGTTGGTCTTAGTATTACCATTTTTTTAAATAGTTATTATATGATTTTAATATTGTAATTCAAACCCTTCATGCACTTTATATATGAGAAAGTATCAATTAAATTATAAGACTCTTGACACTATTTACATATTAAGTTGTTAAAAGTGGAGTTAAACATGTTAATTTTCATGTTATTTTGTAAGTAGCATTCCCAATAAAAATAAATAAATAAATAAAAAAGAAAAGGTTCGCCCACCACTTGTTCAAATGGAGAATAGAGTGTTGAGACCGTACATACACTTACATGTAACCCTAGCACAGCTCATATTTCTTTTTTACATAGTAGCTACCAAATATAAGAAGATAAACTCAGAGCACTAACCAACAAAATCCCATCTATCTTAACCCTATTTTCCCTCTTCTGGTGCCTCCCTCTCTACTTTCCAAACATTAAACTAAAGATCAGCTCTTTAATTTGATTCAGTTCTTGCTCATCATTTCTTAAATTCTCAAAACAAACAAGGAAAACAAATCTGCATAAGCAGATCATGTTCTAATCCCTTAGTACTACAATTATAACATCATTAACATAAACATTAAATCAACTTTTAACAAGGTTGAAAGGTGGATCGGAGGCATGGGAAGCGGCCACTTCCTTCGGAAGCATCGGAGGAGAAAGAGAAAGAGCATGAAGTCCCAGCTTATGCTTCATCTTGGTCAGAAACCGACATGTCTGCCATGGTTTCTGCTCTCACTCAGGTTATAGGCACAGTCGATGAAAAGCCAACCCTGGTGCAATCAACCCCATTAGCCATCCCAGAATGTGCTGTGAAAGAAGAACCTGATTCATCTCAACCGGTTCAAGATCAAGGTACTAAACTTGTATAGCTTGAGTATTAACACACTCTAAAGTTCTACTTGTGTTTGTGTTTGTGTTTGTGTTTGTGTGTGTGTTATTTATTTATTTATTTTCCTTATCTTTTCTGGGGAAAAAAAACATTCAAAGTAGTTGAAGTTTATGGCTTTTCTTGGGCATTAGATGCGATGCTACTGTTAATCATATGTTTGCTTTTGAATAAAGGCATAGCTAAATTGTCAAAGTTTTCTGATTTTGCTTCTTTTGTTTGCTCTGGTAACAGTAATACTGTCAAAGATGTCATGATCTATCTCTATCTAAACTTCTTACGGTTCCTTTTTTTGTTTTGTTTTTTTTTTTTTTCCAATGAAAAAAAAAAATCCTTTTATAGAAGGGAAATAAATTTATTGAGTTACTAATCCGATCTTTAATCAAGAATGACGCTGAGTATCTCAAAAAAAAAAAAATGACGCTGAGTATTACTCTATCTTTGTAACTTACACGATACAGACGGGACATAAAGATTCTTATAATGTAAAAAAAATCATATTTGCATTTATTTTATGTACTTTAATTTTAGTCAAGTTCAATGAATCTTACGTGCCGTGAAGAATTCAAACTCTATCTCTATATCTTTCCCAAATGGAAATGAAAAACATTCTTTTCATGCTTCTCTACCCAACTTTTCAAGTGTTTTTATTTGAAAGAAAAAACTCTTTTTTACATCTTCCGGACAAGCTAAGCACTAAATTCTGCTAGTCATGTTCTCTCTTCCGTGAGTTACTATCTTTCCTTCCATTTTGCTCTCTTTGACCAATTGACCTTGGACCTTATCCTTTATTTTATTATAAAGTTTAGGTATGTGCCATATTCTAAAGGTTTCTAAACACTCAACTTTGTTGCTTTAAGGTTGCCTAACCTTGAAATTTTCAGCTAATTGTGGCAGCATGGTTTGTTGATAATAGACGTTTGGGTTGAAATCTTTCCGGGGGTCTGAACACCATCTTCTTTTGCCTATAACTTCAAAATCACTAATTAATCCTATGTATGGATGGGAGGAAATGAAGGGAGAAGAGAGGGAAATATGACTAGAAATTTTTAGTACTAATTACCTTCTCCTTTCATATCCTTTTGTTCCAAACATACGCTCATTTTTTATTAAATGCCGCTTACTTGCTGACACATAAAAAGAAAAGAAAAATGTCATAGTTTGTATTCACTTTAACAATTGTCACATTTAAGTAAAAGGAAAAAAAAAATGAATGTCACATGCTTCTTTTATTTTATGAATTTTTCTTACCTATCTTGTGAAATGTAAGTGAAATGAAACAACTTGAACCTAAAGTGCACGTCTCAAGTTCTTATAGAACAAAATACAACTGGGGTTTCATTATTTGAGGCTGGCCTTACTTTTAGTTAGCATTTCGCAAACTAGGTAAAGGCATCATGTGGTTGGGACTTGAAACCACTTTTAATATCTTTTATCCTTAGCTAGCAATATTTTATCGTAGGAAAGTGGGGTTCCCCACTTGTATCTTTCCAAATTGTGCGTGCATGAAATTTTATGATACTTTGGAGAGGGGGCGCGGGGATGCATGCATCTTATACCAATCAACTAATTAGTAGCTTTACCCTACATGCATCTTGCGCACGCACTGTCTCAAAGTATGTATATGACAAGTTATTAGGCAGTTCACACTAGGAAAATGTTAAAAGCTTATTACAAAATGTTTATAAACTGATGTAATATAAGTTCTGAATTACTTTTTATGATTTGTGATATCAGCAGATAAATTTTATATATTAAAATTTATAGTATTTTTAACATTATTATTCACATTATTTAGTTATCTGTTGTATAAGTTTTAAGAATCAAAAACCATTTATCTGTTGTCTTTGGATATCTTTCCCAGTAGTCATTACGTACTACGTATACGTATACCTCAAACCTTATGCAACATGCGTATATCTTATGTCTTATGGCCTTTCTATTCTTTGCATGCATGACTTTGTGAAGAGATTGCAAGAAGAAGGCACTATAGAGGGGTAAGACAACGACCATGGGGAAAATGGGCTGCCGAAATACGTGACCCAAAAAAAGCAGCTCGGGTTTGGCTTGGCACATTTGACACAGCTGAGGATGCAGCCATGGCTTATGATAAAGCAGCTCTAAGGTTTAAAGGCACCAAGGCCAAGCTTAACTTTCCTGAAAGAGTTCAAGGGAAGACCGAGTTTGGCTACCTCATGGGTACTCATGGAAATACAAGTGGCGTCTCTCATGAGCAAAATCCTAGCCCAGTTGTTCCTCCTCCTCCATCACCATTTTTTATGTCACAGCAGGAAGCTTTCCCAGGCCTATATCAGTATGCACAACTTCTTTCTAGTACTGATATTGAATTCCCTGGTTACACTTCCAATCTCTTTAACCAAGAATCTTTTGCTTCACAATTTTCATCATCTTCACCCTCATCTACGACCTCATCACATCAGCAGCAACATCAGGAAGAGCATGGCAAGGGCTTTGATTCTAGTAACCCAAGCGAGTAGTATATATATCTATATGGTATGAAATATGGTTTAAGACTTAGTTCATGTATTATCATCCTTTTTGAGTGCTAATATCATTACTGGCAGCACTTCCCTTCGATTATTTCAGTAAAAAGAAATCTATCCCGGCCCGCAGAATCGACCACGAAATCAGCCACTACATAATCAAGAGCTTCTGAGTATTCTTTTGACATTTTTGGAAGCTCTATTCTGATTTTTTTTATGGGGAGTACATGGATATATGTAAATGTAACCCCAAGGACCATCTTCTACATTGTATAATGAGAGAGTATTAGATTTCGGGGGCAACTGTAATAGATTGGGTTCAGTTATTATTGTTTATTTTGAAGTATCAAGATGTTCATTAATTTTGCTCACATGAAGCAAATGAGATGTATGTGGACATCTTAAATCAAAGTTGAACGAGTGCATTTTTGTCGTTCTTACTATGATATTATATGAGTCTAATGTTTTTTATTTCATTATAACATAAGAAATTCCCTTTTGTTTATTTTTTTTCCCCCAAATTTATCACCGACCGAAGACCGAGGACAGATCGAGGATTTCTGAAATGTTACATATATTAATACCATTTGCAAATAAATAAGAGTTAATTTGTTGAAAACCTTTAATATACTTCAGAAAGTCATACATGAATTGTCAACCTTATGACCCAATTTGGCTGGTCTTCACATCCATTTCTAATCAACACCGACAGCACATGTCGAGATTTAATCACGGATTTGGGATTGCTGAGAGAGAGATAATTAGTTTAATAACTGTATCATCATTTGAGATTGCTATAGGACCTAGAATTTTCGGTATAGAGTTTTTTTTTTTTTTTTGGTACTGCGTTTAGAGGGGAGAGAGAGAGAGAGAGAGAGAAAAAAAAGCTTTAAAGGTACTTAAAATTATGTACTAAAATTTGTCAAATTGGTAAATTTTGTTAAAAGAATTTTCCTCTATTTCCTTAAAACTAATAAATAATTAGTTGTCAAAAGTCTTGTAACTCAATGAGTAGGCACTTGGCACATTCTAACGTCTCTAACAAATAAATCCATGGATTAAATCCCTCTTACTCAATTATCGAATTAAAAATATAAAAAATAACTCAGCTAAGGTTAGGAATTCTAAAGCTCTTTTATTATAAATTTTAATAAAAATAATATATGGAAAAAAAAAGTTCATTCATACTTTCTATAAGGACAGAAAATACTATATATGAGAGAGAGATGCGGTGAAATTATTAAGTACATTCTAGGAGGACAACACCTTCCTCTAATATAAAGGTGGCATCCACAGTTTACACTGAATTTTGCACATAATACTTATATTTATGTCAGAGGAAAAAAGAAGTAGAACTTTTAAGGTATAAAGTTTTATTTACATAACTCTTTAGCGTTTTGAGTGTTTGAAAAATTACAATAATTCTTTAAAATTATGAATTTATAAAGTATAGATAATATATTGTAGAGTTTTAATGGATAATATATATATATATATATATATATATATATGTGTGTGTGTGTGTGTTAGAAGTTTCAAATTTTAACTTTTCGTTTTAGATCTTTTGAGGAGTTTAAAGCTGTTTTGTAAAGTTCACCAATCAAGTTGTTGTTGTTATTATTATTATATCTCTGAAAGATTTGTAAGGCTCCACTTAATGCAAATCCAGACAAGCTCTAAGACTTTCTTGAGATTTATTCAAATTTTCGTGAAAACTATGAAATGGAGGAAATGCCCATTTTTTATATAAATTAAAAAAAAAAAAGCCTTATCCCCATAAAATATCATAAATGATAATTACAATTAATAATAATTGTAACAAAAATGATGATGAATGATGATGATTGATGTTATAATAACTTTTAATGTACACTTTTATTATTTTTCACACCTAAAATCTTTTTATCAATTTAGATACCAAACAAGCTAGGGTAACAATTTCAAAATATTATATCTGTCATTTATCAAATTTAAGAACTTTAAATTAAAAGTTTTTGCTTATTAAATTGCTAGAACTCCACATTAAATTTCTAAAGTAATAACTAGTATACACGTTATTACATACAAAGTACACACAAAATTTTGAAAAATTATGTGTGTGCATATTTTGTGTGCAATAGTGTGGGTAAAATAAACATCACTCAAATTTTTAACACCATCATCTGTTGCACCGTGCACTGCATTGGTTTGTAAAATAATTTTGGATTGCAAAAGAGTTGGTCATACTGTATTTTATTTTTGGAAAAAGAGTTGTCATACATAGTGTCTATTTATGAACAACCTATCTAACTCTTTGATTAAATTTTTTTTATGAAAATATGCATGCTTGTATCATGAAAAAATTTGAAAAAGTAAAAAAAAAAAAAAAAAGGAAAAAATAATATTTTAAAAAACTGTACATAAAAATAAAAGACTAAAAGCTCATGCCAAACTCACCATGGTATAATGTCATGAATCTTTTTGCTTAATTTGAATGACTATATACTTGGCTCGGTGAGTCCTACAAATTTAGAAGTAGAAAGAAAAACCTTGAGACGGGTATATTGTAGGGAAAGAAAGATATGATACAAACAATAGGAATTATAGGAAGATAGATGCCGGTTAGAGGAAAGGTTGAAAGTGAAACAAGTATTAAAATTTAGAATTGTTGATTTTATTTTATTTTGAACACAACTTAAGTGTGAACTCATTAATAAACTAATTATATATTCACACTTAATTTTTTTTTTGTCAAAAAACTTAAATTTGTTCACAACCTATTTGATTAATTTATTTATTTTCATATATAATAAACACCACATCTAAAATTTGGTACCATTTCACAAACTTATGCGGATAGTTAATGAATAAATTATAGTTGAAATAATATTATTTGAATTAATTAGATAGAATGATTTCTATTTATGAACTTATGAAAATTAGATTTATTAAATTTTTATTTTTAAAATTAATATATAAATTATATTATTAATAAATTAAAAAAAATAATTTAATATTTTATGAACTTATTTACAAACTTATAAAACTCAAATCCAGTTTATACACACTCACACACACACACATAAACATAAAATATTAATTATATACACTTAAATTAAGCCTAATACTTGTGAGCTTGTTCATGAGAAAATAATTATATTTACCTTTTTTTATAAGAATTATATTTACAGTAGCTTGTTTAATATTACAGCCAAAATTTTAACATAATTTGTTTGCTAAATAAACAAACATTAACAAGATTTTTTTTTTTTTTGAGCTTAGTGCGAACTATTCATAAATTGCTTGATTGATTCATAACCTTATTTTTGAAGCATTAATATAATTTTTTTTTTCTTCCTTTATATTTTCGGAGGTGCATAGCTATCTTATGGGTCTACTGCAAGCTCCGAAAGGCCAGGCAAGGAAAAAGCATTAGCGTTCTCTTTTTCTTTTTCTTTTAAAATTTTTGGTCTCACTTTCCTTAAATTAGTGTTATGTAAGAAGAACTTTATAATTTAATTGACCTAAGCTACATTTGGTAATTATATTTCCATCAGATTCTTTTTTTTTTTGAAACATATTTCCATAAAATTTTGAATCTTGACACAGTTTGCTAAAAAAATAATTATACACAATGAAATTGCGTTCGCTTATGAAATATGAGAAGTTTTTTTTTTTTTTAATGAGATAGTAATTTAATGAATTAATACTAATTTATTTATTCTATTAATAAACAATAACTTATTTAAAGCCTTCTCCAACAAGTTTCATAACCCCAGCCATCTGCCACCAATCTCCACTTATTTTAGCTCAAACCATTAGCATACGATGTGCTAAAACACTCTAAATGCTATTTTAGCACACCAAATGCTAAAAAGAGGCTTCAATCTAGTTTTATATTTACAAAATAAAATTTTAACTCTCAATCTCATCCCGTTGGTTCACTACTGCATGGTATACGAAATCTGGATCCGCAATCTCTATTATTGCCTATACAAAACCCATCACCCCAACTCGCCTCCATTGGAATAGTCATGAATAACTAAACCACCCAAAAAGTCGCAAAATTTATAAACTACCAAATCAATCACTACATCCAATCTTGCTAGCACAAAACCACTCAAGCCATAACAAATTAACAACCCAACCTAGCTACCACCAAACCCCAAAAACCCATTTTCACCATCACCAAATTGGAGCCAATTACAAAATACCCCAAAACCACCCAGAAAAATCCAAATCAAACCCACTATCCATGCCCATTGTCCATCAAATCCACGATTACAGGTACCCATTGTCGCCATCAAATCCACCATGTAAGTGTGACATATACCAATGAGTAGTTGTAGGCCTTTACAGACTCATACCAGTCGAGACCCAAATTCACTAACAATCTAGTTAGCAACACCATCAGGCTAGTGGTCCTGGCAACGAACAATGAGTTTGAGTAGGGTATAGGGTGATCAACACTTGCAGATGTCAAAGGAAGAAGAAGAAGAGGGCCAATGGAAGAAAATACATAAAAAAGATAAAAGTGACGAAAAAAAAAAAGGAAAAGGAGAAAGAAAGAATTGGTTAGGCTCATCATGTAATACAAATAATAATACATTAACTTTAACAAAATGAAAATGAGAAGTTAATTCTAATTTTAACTTAAAAAAAAAAGGAAAAAAAGGAGGAGGGAGAAAGTACTAATTGTAGAAAAAAGGAAAAGGGAATCCTTTCTTATGTCTAAAAATGCATATTTACTAGTCACCAATCACGAGCTTACTCTCTCTCCTTAATTGGGTTCAATCACAACGTCCAAATGTTAGTCACAATCTTATTATTCTGATAATAGTCTATTCAAATATCATTAAAAATTCCAAAGTGCTGTCACCTCAAAAATGAAAGGTAGGAATGTAGGATACATTTGATGGAATTAGGAGTCTGGCTTCAATCAAATCACTCTAGACTACCACTAATATCCTTCAAAATACATATAATTAAGGCTTTTCTTTTTCTTTTTAATGAATTATAATAGAAATTTATGCGCTACTAGCTACTTTCTTCTAACAACTTTGACGTTGATTCTTCCCTTGGAAAACATTGTACAGAAATCGTGAATTGGAAATTTGAATGGAAAAGCACTTTACTAGCATGCTAACTTTTATATTCACCAATTATGCTATCTCATTATGTGAGATTGGTTCTGGCATCATATGGAGACCCAGTATAAGTGCAAAACATTAAGGTGGACCAACAAAGAATCTTATGTACTCCTAGCTAGACGAAAAAGTGTTGTTGCATGTTTTTCATAATTAGAAAGAAAAAGTATTGTTGCATGTCACATGTAGTTCAAAATCATGACACGATCAAATTATATTCTTGCTTTTAACTTAGCTCCACACAATTCTACACTTACGAGCGACTTATGATTGAACTAATTATTCTTTTTCTTTAGCGCACAGTTTTCTTCCGAATCAAGTTAAATCAACTAGTAAGTAGGAGGAATATTTTTTTAAATCGATTTGAAAGTAAATTTTTTTAAAATTGTTTTTGGGTATGTGACAAGAATTGATCCCAATTTTCTTTTTAGATAACTTGAAGGCTAGTACTCCAAAGATGCCTTATCCCAGAAAAAGAGGAACAAAGAAAAAAACAAAAAGGGAAAAACAAAAACGAGAGAGAGAGAGAGAGAGAGAGAGAGGAGAAGAGAAGAGAAGAGAAGAGAAGAGAACTACGCATGCACGAGCTCCAGTGGGCCGTGCCCACTTGCCCTAGAAAGCAAACTAAGGTGGGCCATGTTAAATCGCTCAAAGCCCAAATAAAGTGACTTTGGGTATAATCAAAAAGGAGCTCAGAAACCGACAAAAGAAGTTTCTTTGTTTTCACTTTATTTTATTTTAAAAAATTTGAACCCCAAGCCAAGCGTGAATGGTGACGTGTGCACTTTTCCCAAGGCAAGCATGGGATTAGGGAGATATGATACAGACACTAGAGGGGGACCATGCCTGATTTTGACAATATGAACGAACGGTTGTTTTGTTTTGTATGCTTTCGGCTTCCATGTCAATTTTTGCGGCTAGACAACTCTTTTATTTTATTTTATTTTTGAAGAAAATAAATACTCAAAATTAAGCTGCATGATGATGATATGTGTTGAAAAAATATTGCATAATTCCATGCGGAAAAAGGTTGGTTACAAATATATTTGAAACCCAAATCTTTAAATATGTTTGGAGTAAAATTAATTAAAAAGATAACATGTGTCCTGTGTGGTACACATGACTCATTTGGTTAATTAGTCATTAGAGACAAATTTTGTCCATTTCATACGCCACATATATTATGATAATAGTTAAATTTTGCATATTCATATTATTATTAGAAAGTATTATCATACTTATTTTGAGTTAATTCGTGCATTATATAGTTGGTTTTGGAATAATGCTAAATAATCAATTTTGTACTTAATTGAATTTTAATGCTTGAATTTGTCGTTGGTAGGATAATGAAATTAAATAAGTGGATTTGTGTAAAGAAAAAAACTAATGGACTTTACTTTTACAAGTGTTATGATGAAGTCAAAGAAGGTCAACTCAATTAAATTCGAGTCCAATTAGAGTAAGGAATCAAAGGAAATTTGCACCAAATCCAAGTCCAATTCAGATTAGAATTCCAGACTACACACTAGTTAGTATTTGGAGCATAACATTCGGCTCAGATGTCCAATCGAGATGATTCAAGTTGGGCTGGAAAGTTAACACCAAAAGTCTGAATTCTAAAGTTAAATGGGCCGAAAATGTCGATTAAATGAAGCCTAAAAATCTAGGATTTTCTCCAAACAAAAATCCAATGTGTAATAGGATTCCTTGACTTATTTAAAGGCTCTTTAGGGCAAAATTCAAGGGGGCTACTGTAGAACATAATTTAGGTTTCCCTAAAGTTGTTTTACAGTTTTTAGAGTTTTATTTGTGTTATGGTTTGCTAGAAGCCTTGTTAAGGCAAGGGGTGAAACCCAACGATTTATTGGTATATTTTTAATAATTATTTTATGGTTTTAATGCTTATGCAATTATGTTTTTGATTGATTTAATTATCTAGAAAAGTATTTAGTTTTGTATAATCCTTTGATTTATCGTAGACTCTGGGCACATTAAATGCTTAGTATACCCTGCGAACTAATTCACTTGTTTTGTTTTGCCTAAAATCAATCAATATCATGAAATGACCTTAGACAATTAATTCTTGAGTTTTTTATTGTTAAATCATCCGACTAAGATCATCCTTCATATGAATTTTAGTTGAGTTATAAAGTAAATATTGTTAAGACTACCAATAGATGTGTTGTGTGTGGATCCCTAAACCTTAGCGCCTTAATATATTGTTATTTTCTCTCAATTTAAATTACCTTTCCTAAACCATAAAAAATATCTCCAATTAAATTTTATTATTTTAGTTTTATTCTTTTGTGGTTTGCTAATCAATTTCCTTTTCCCTGTGAATTTGACCTCGGACTTACCGAGTTATTACTTCGTGGAAATTCTGTACTTGGGAGCATTATTTAAGTCATAGCACGTTGCAAACCAAACCATGGAAGTTGGGTAGATGACCATATTTGACTTCAAATGAAGCAAAATTTATAACTAACAAAATATGTCTCATCGGCACACAACACATGCTACATATAATGCTTAAGATCAATCTAAAAATTAATTACACTAATGTGAATATTAAGTGGTATTTTAATACTAAATAAAACCTATTAAGATATAAAATATTTACTATATTTTGTTTATTTATTAGGATTTTTATATTAAAAAAAGGTTGTGTTGTAACTTTTTTCATTAGCAAAATGTCACTTATAGTTGTCGTGTAATAATTTTTAAGAGTAATTGCAGTAAACTCACGTGTTGTTTTGACCCGAAATTACTTTGCATATCTGTGGTTTAAAAATATTACTTTACCTACTTGAGCTAAAGTTATGTTTGTCTCTGTAACCCATCTTTGTTAAAATAGGGGTAAATGTGTATTTATGCACACTTTTTATGTCTCTCTCTTCCAAAAGAAAAAAGACACATACAAAAATAAGACAAAACAAGATCAAAAGAGGAGGATTTTGTAAAAATTAAGAACCATCATAATCTCTTCTCCACATCCCATTCACCAAAGCTCCAACCAAAAGAACTTCTTTCTTTATGTTGAAGATGAATTTTTCTACAAGCACTATTTGCCCACTGCCAAGCCTTCCACTCCAAATTAAAAAAGCAAACAAATAAATGCACACAAAGCTCGCCAAAACAAAGGGGAGATAAAGTCATGCTTTAGTCAGAAGTTGCTAGTGAAAATAAGATCCTCTCTAGTAAGCTAGATCGAATTAACAAGTCAATGGCATAATAAACAATCAAAACTCAGCACTTGATGCTATTTTTTCATCTAAGCTGTATGCCTCATAACAAATGATTATATTTCAACATCCACCATCGATTTCAAAGACTAAGAGTACAACCCTCATTATAGAAACCATATTTGAATGTAAAAATTAACAAAGAAGCACATTGCAAGAGGTAAAAGCAATGATTAGAAACAAAGTCTTCCATCAAACCCACAACCACAACCCATAAACACCACCAAAATCAGATCAACCACCACTAGCACACTAAAATCAAATCAACCGATAACGCATAACCTTAAACAAAAAAAAAAAAAACAAAAAAAAAAACCAACAAAGCAAAAAGGAAGGCGTCGCAATCTGATCTAGACCTTTGACATGGATTCCTCGTAAAAATAGTGGTGGTCAATCTAGGATTTTGTTGTGGTGGTAGATCGATCTCCTCAGTGCAACCATTGGAGAGAGAAAAGATGAGAAAGAGAGAACAAGTGAGAGGAAAGAGAGATAGAGAGGGGGAGAAATTGTTGTAGAAGAACAGGATAGAGAGAGAGAGAGAGAGAGAGAGAGAGAGAGAGAGAGAGAGAGAGAGAGAGAGAGGTGATATGAAATTTGTGGAGTTGAAATGAGTTTTATTTTTTTGGATATATGTTCTTCTTGTTCATCATCTATGTGAGTTAAGAGAGAGACCAACGTCACATTTTTATTGCTATGTGCTCAGATTTATTGTTGGTTTTTTTTTTTTTTTGATTTGTTAGATTTTTGTAATTGTCGTTAGGAGTTTTGAATATAGGTTCCAAATATTAATTTTTACAAAACCCTCCCTTTTGATTGTTTTGTCTTCTTTTTGTATGTGTTTTATGTTTTGGGATGAGAGAAACATAAAAACTGTGCAAAAACACCTATTTACTCCTGTTTTTAACATAGGTGTGCATTACAGGGGGAAAAAAAACAGAGCTTATCTTAGGTAGGTAAAGTGAGACTTTTTAAACCATAGATAAGGCTATCCAAACCCATCCGAAGACCCGACTCACCCAAAGAAACCAACCGAATCCAATCCAACATTGGCCGATCTGACTACTTCGACAGTTGACGGCGAGTCGTTTCCACCAGAAACCGACTTCGATGGGTCGGTTTTAGTTTCCTTCCCTCCAAAACTCGAAAAACCCGAACCAACCGACAAAAACCCTGATTTTGGCGAAAAACCCAAATTTTGGTGAAATATTTCCAAATTCTAGTGACAATTTTCCAGATCTCGGCAAAAAACCCCAAATTCTGACAATATTTCACGTAGATCGGTGAGATTTTGATCGGATCTGGCGAAATCTCATAGATTCCGATGAGATTTTTGTCAGATCTAGATTTTTCTCATCGTTTTCTCGTAGTTTCCTTGCCATTTTCTCAGATCTATGATGTAACGCCCCAAAATCATAAGCAATAAAAGTCTATTTAATATGAATAATCCATAAAAAAATATATATTAAATAAAAGTAACCAATAATCTAAAATCTAAAATCTCATCACAAATGTCAGAGCTCTAATCCACCAAAGGCAAAACATCCTCAAAATAATTATCCAGTATAATGTTTAATGACATAAAAAATAATAATAAAATTCTCAATTCCACAAAATAATTTGTAACTGTTGCCTTCCAAAAATCTCTACACGAATTATCCTTCTAATGTATCTGTAAGGGAAAATAAAGGGAGGTGAGATAACTCAATAAGTGGAATTCACTAGGGTGTGGGAATAAACCTTTCAAATAAATAATTCTTATAATAAATTCATAACTTGTAACTCATCAATTTTTTATCATCAAATATTTCATATAAAAAAAAATATCTTTATATCGTAAGCCATCATAATATATATATATATATATATATATATATATATATATATATATATATATATATATATATCAATACTATCATATAAACAATTTCCTAGACTTTTCTCGTGGTCAACATTCACGTCCCGTTGACAGGGTTGTCTGTCTTCTTTTTGGGACTGAAACCTCATTTTCATCCTCTTCCTTAAGGATGGCTCCATTCGAACCTAAATGCGCACTCCCTTGTTGAGGAACTTCCTTTTTGAATCCTCAATAGTATACTCCCTTACTAAGGAGCTATCAAATGTGCATTGTCCTCTTTTCTAGGACCGTCACTTGCTAAGGACTAGCTGCAATTTGATTGTCCCTTACTAAGGACTAAATACAATACTAAGCTTTTAATCATGACTTGCCATAGGTTTTCAAAACATATTCAATATGCTCACAAAAATAATCCAGTCATAATTCTAAAAAATATAAAGATATATTCACACATACAAATTTAAATAAATTTAGATTGTCCCACAAGTTTTTCATAAAACGAATAGTCAATGTGCACATCAAACATTTATAAAATATCAATTTATGTATAGAATATCAACATATTTCTTTCATATAAAATAGTTTAATAATCAACATCATTTTGGGAAAACCCCCAAAATTAGTAAGCACCACTTATCTCTTATTTGCAAAAATAAAAGAAATCAACCACCCTTGAGTCACAATAAATTAGTAGAATTAGAACCCAGAAACACCAAAAATAGGTCATCAATACACAATTTCTCACTGAACAATCTGTTTTCACATTTAAATGGTTTAATCTATCAACATTAAAGCGTACAGAGGTGTTTAGTTTCTTTTTTTGAGGTGTTTAGTTTCTTTGAAATACTCTTCACCTGTGTCAAATTTTGGGCTTACAAATATTCCTGCATAATCAGATTTTTGGGACCCAAAGGCCCATAATTCCCTTGATGCCACCAAAACATAAAGAAATTGTTGGACATGTATTGAACAAGGACAAGGTGTAGATACATGACAGATTGGTGGTGATATTTAGTGAGGCCATGTACGGTTATATAATGACCACAAAGCAGCCTTTTTCTATTAACATAATCATAACCTTAGATTCATAACAGCAAACCCTATTTTTTTCCATTAGGTACGCCAATAACAGATGCTTCCTACAAGAGTGGGAACAAAAGCTAGCCATTGAGTATTACAACTTTCCTAAGTTTAGAGCAGAAGAGAGCCATACCTGCAGTCTCCACTCACAACCACAGTGAAGCAAAGCAAGGTTTAGTAGTGTGTTGTCGCTGAAGCAAAAAGGAAGCCCCATCAGTATATACACGTGTAACTTAAGAAGTGAAAGACTAGGGTTTTTTTTTAAAGCTTATCGAGGCCCATATATATATATATATATATATACATACACTTATGCCATCTCACTTGGGACTCTTTTGCCATTACAATTATCATATTTAAATATTTTAGGTCCAAACCAATTAAACCCATTTAATTGTGGGCTTCCTTTTTAATTTACATATAAGAATCAATGGAGTCAATACCGTACCGGTAGGCGTTTCGTTTTGGTCAGTGGAATGAAATATTTCGGTATCGGTCAGTACCGTTTTGGAGTTACTGCAACAAATAAAAAAATTATATATAAATTAATATATCTAATTACATTTCAAATTTTTACCTCTTTTGTTCAAATTATTTTAAGCTAATGCCTAGCTCATTTCACTACTCAATAAAAAATTAAAAGGCGTAAATGCACTTTTAGTCCCTACATTTTGGCCCGATTTCTATTTTGGTCCCTACATTTTATTTTTACCACTTTAGTCCCTAAACCAATTAACGCGTGACATTTAAGTCCTTACCGTCACCCAACTAACAGAAAATGCTGACGTGGCTGATGGTATAATAAAATAATAATTAAAAAATCTATTTTGGCATTAAAAAATTGCCACGTTAGAATTTAAATTAAAAAAAATTATTAATTTTAATTAAATGAAAAATTAAAAAAAAAAACTCGGGAAGAACACGAAGAAGAAAAGAAGAACTCCAACCCAGAATGAAAGAACTCAAGAACACAAATCACAACCACAAAGAACTCCAACCCGTGACTGCCCTCAAATCACAACCACAAATCCACCGGAATCTGCCACAAAACCATCGACTATCCACCACAAATCCAAAACAATAAACCCATCCACTACCCACACAAACCCATTGGAGCAAACTTCCCCACCCAAATCTGATTAAAAAAAAAAAACCCAACTAGTCCGGCGCCAATCCTCTTCGATCTGAGAACAAAACTTATCACCAAACTCCAGTTTGTGAACGAATCCCACCACCAAACTCCGATCTTTGCCATCACCAAAACCCACCACCAAACTCTAATCTCGCCACTGAAACCCATCACCAAACTTCAATCCAGCCACCAAAACTCCACCACAGACGCCAATCACCACAAACCCACACCCTCCACCACGCCGATCCACAAACTCAGACCTCCACAACACCGATCCCCACAAACCCACGCCCTCCACCTCACCACGGAAAGTCGGCAACACCATATGCATAGAAACCCACAAAAAAAATGCCAAAGAGAGAGACCCATTGATTTGGGAGAGGAGCTTGAGGCATATGGGTTTGGGTTTGGGTTTGAGCAAAATCAAAAGATAAAGAGAGTTTGAGGCGATCTGGGGAAGAAAAAGAAAGAAGAAAAAAAAAGAAAAAGAAGCGGAGAAATTGAGAGACGATCTGGGAAGAAAAACAAAAAGAAAGAAGAAAACAAAAAAGAAAAAGAAACTAAGTACAAACAAAATCACACACAAAACCCACCAGCACCGTTGAGACAGGAGAGTTTCAAAGAGTTGTGATCTGGGATTTTGGTGTTTTGATCGGGTGGGCTTGATTTTTTGTTTTTAATTTTTTTCATTTAATTAAAATTAATAAATTTTTTTAATTTAAATTCTGACGTGGCAATTTTTTAATGCCAAAATAGATTTTTTAATTATTATTTTACTATGCCGTCAGCCACATCAGCATTTTCTGTTAGTTGGATGACGGTAAGGACTTAAATGTCACGCGTTAATTGGTTTAAGGACTAAAAGTGGTAAAAATAAAATGTAAGGACTAAAATAAAAATCGGACCAAAATATAGGGACTAAAAGTACATTTACGCCAAATTAAAATTAAAAAACATAATAAGTCTTCTACATAGAAGTGGTAAAAAAGAAAAGAATAGTAACTTGTAAATGATTTTCTAAAAAATTAAAAAAAAAATCAAAAATCAAAAAATAAAAAAGTCAAAGAGTGGCAGATAAACCACGTTGGTTTGTCCGCCCCTTAGTAACTTTTGTTAAATAATAATTAAAAAAAAAACTTTTAATAAGAAGCAGAAAGTGGGTAGGTGTAAAAAAAGTGAAAGTCATCTTGATTCTTGATCTCTTGTCCTTTTGATTTCTCTGCTAACAATATGTTTAGAAACCCAGACCAGAAATGCCTAAAGAAAGAGTGACAATGAGGAAGAGAAAAAAACTAAAGAAGCTACAATGGGATGGCAAGGAGCTCAAGCCTCAAAATTTGACAATATCTCACTAGTGGATGAAGGTTCAACAATGGTGAAGAGGCGCTGTAAGTAGTAAATTTTTTTTATGAAAACCCATTTTAGTTTGTACCGGTCCGGAACGAATTTACTGCCGAAATCATTGGAATCCGCTGAAATGGCCGAAACAAGCTGAAACACATTGGTATTTAGGACTGTATGAATCAACCCAGCTCTTGTACCGGTCCAAGCACCGGCACGAAGAATTCCGGCCGTACCAGCCGATACGGTACGAAATTAACTTCATTGATAAGAATTAAATTGGTATCAAAATTATGGGGTGTTACATATGATGTCCACCAACCCATCCGCCACCCGTTGAAGGTCTAATTCACCCGACCCGTCTACTCTGGCGGTCAGCAACGGGTGAGATTTTTTGCCACCCGATTTTGTCAGGTCGGTTCCAAGTTGGGCACAAACCCGACCTGGACCGACTCGTGGACAGCCCTAACCACAAACAGACAAAGTGATTTTAGATCAAAACATAGATGAGTTTACTGTAATTACCCCCTAATTTTTTATAACTAAATAAACTTCAATTACAACTAATAAAATGATTAAATTTTAACAAATTTTAACAATATTGTAACAATTTTTGCATTCAAAACTTTAAACCTCAGCTTAAAAACATTATCAAATTATGGTGTTTATTTTCTCAAAAAAATTATTGTTTTATTATTAATTAGTTTTAAATTTTATTGTGTATTCATTTTTTATAAAATAGAATAAATTATCATCTTAAGAATTTGAGCTCTTAAGCCATTAAAGGTAACATATCTCTTCTTTTTAAAAATATTTTTTTAATCTTTAATTAAAAATTTTCTCTTTTTTTTTTAATCTTTGTTTTTATTTTATAAATTTGTAGCATTTAAAAACACTAAAAAAGTAGGAGACAATTTTTTTTCTATATTTTTTCAATTAAGTTTGACATTATAAAAAATATTTAAAGAAAAAAAAAGTACAATGAGTAAAAAGTGTAATAAAGGGAGATTTTTGGGTGGAGCTCGAGGAGGCAACTACCCCCTGACATAATGCTAGCGGCCAATTGATGTATATTTAAAACAATGTCTTTACTGATAATATTTAGAGTTCAAATTTCTTCTTAAAAAAACCATGAGAATTGGGATGGTATCTTTGTGACGTGAGTTGCTCTCTGCAGTGTACAACACTTTGTAATTGTGACATATATGAATTTGATGTCGGTTCAAATTAGTTAGACTGTTAGAGCATTCACATCAGTGGGTGTAAAGTTGTGCAAAATAGAAAAAGATGCAAAATTTACACAATATCTCATAAATTTGCTCCGCATCAGTCCTTCTATTATTGTACATATATACACATTTACTACAATAACCGTGCAAATATGCACGGTTACTGTAGCTGTGTATATTCTTATTTTATTAATTTTTTCTCTCACCTCTGCTCTCACCGGACCCAGAGCTTTCGCCCAAGCCCAACAACTCAACTCTTTGCTTGGAACGGGCGAGCCAGCATGTCACCAATTGAGTTGGGCCAATCACCAACAACCACCAACACCACCGCAATCCAGCACTACCAACCTCCACCACCACAACCCACTTCAATGGTTGAAAATCCAAACACAACCATCAGAAATCAATTTCAAACTCAACTCAAAATCAATCCAAACCAAAATCAATTCAAACCCGATAGAAAACCCATTCCAAACCCAGATTAAAATCAACCCAAACCCACTGGAAAACCCATCCTAAACTCAACTCAAAATCAATCCAAACCAAAAACAAATCAAAACCAAACCGCCGGAAAACCCATTAGAAAAGCCCCAAAACAAATCAAAACCAAACCCCCAAAAAACCCATCAGAAAAACCCAAAACAAATCAAAACCTAACTGTTGGAGTTGCCGCCGATATACCTCAGAGTTGCCGTCATTATTGTCGAATCCACTGCCGTAATCTTTGCCGCCATTTTCGTTGAACCTCCTCGCTTCCATGTGTGAGTGTGTGCGTTTTATTATTTTAATAAAAAAGTGTATATAATAAATAAACTGATGTGGGTGATTTGTAAAAGTGATAGTGTAAAATAAAAAAAGTAAGTTTTTTTTGTGTGTAAAATAGACGGATTTTTTTAGACATATTGACGTGGTTGCTCTTAGAGAGAGATCTTGGACCAATTTAACGGTCAAAATGAAGACTTGGTTGCTGTTTCGTTAAAGTGGCCTAAATTTGAGCGTGGGATGGATTTGGGCTACGCTTATGCAACCCAATTTGTAACAGAACAAACTCCAACGCAGCCCATTCATGTTAATCAAAATTTGGATCTCTCTCTCGGAAATTAAAATTAGTTTGGTTTCCATTGAGCAACAAAGAAAAACCAGGTCCAATGAAGATATTTATCTCTAATGACTAAAATTATACTTGGTAAACGAATCTAAAAATTGCAAGTTTGTAACCCTCATGGCTCACACAGAAGGAGGAAAATTAATTCCTCCAGTTGAATTCGACCTTGGGGTAGCAGATTATATATTTTAAGTTTTGTAATTTATACCCAAAAAAAAAAAAAATCCAATTTATATGACGTTATTAATCAATAAAAGTGTCTCTTGTTCTTAAATTACATGAACACTAGTATTTGACCCGTGCTTTACTCAAAAAAATCATTTGTATATGTGTAAATATTAGTTTTTAAGCAGTTATAATTTTTTTTAACATAAATTTCATAAGAAATATGGTATTATCAAATGGTATAATTTCTTTGCTTGATAGAATTTTACATTTTTTTCTCAAAAAATAAAATAAAATTTAAGTTTACATTTGAACCAAATTAGATAATGACTGTGTTGGCGTTCTCTTTCTTTAGCAAGTTCACCTTCAATTAAAATTTATTTTTCCATTGTTATTTATCCAAATAGTTAGTGAACACTTTTAAACACATAAACAAAAAAACATATACACAAATGTATGCTTATGCAATTTATATATAAATCTTCAATCAAATATATGTGCACATTATTTAAATTTAATGCGAATGAAGAGCAAATGGTTGAAATATTTTAGTTATAAAATTCCTTGACCACATCAATATACTCCACAATATATTTTTCTGATCCAAAACCTTAGCTTTTTCCATGATTAAAATTTATTTGCCAATTAATTGAAATTAGAAAAATAAAATCAAGAAGAGAGAGAGAGAGAGAGTTAAATATGGAAAGAAAAAAAACAAGATAAAAAGAAAGTATGTATTTTAATGAGATATCCCATTATACTAATTTTTAGAGAGAGATAATGTGTGTATGTGTATACCCTACAAATCTTCATGAACACCCATGATACTGTTAAATACTTATAATTACTCATACATTTTTGCATATATATGCTTATAACCTTCCTTTGATATACTGTTGCATATTTTTCCCCCTTTAAATAAAAAAGATCTTAGTGATATGTTTTAATTTATCAAACATATTTCATAGTTACTCAACAAAAAAAAAAAAAAAACATATTTCATAGAAAATAAGAGGAAAGGGAAAAAAAATTTAACGAACCAATTACAACTCTGAAGTCAATCTAAAATGTGTATATGATAGTAAACTATAGTTTCTATCACTATAAATTATCATTAACCAATCTTTGTGAAAAAGCTCAAATAGTGTGAAGTGGTAACTTGTTTAGACCCCCAATTTTTAAATTACAGCTTAATTACTTTTACTCTAACTTATTTAAATGCAGAATAAGAGTAGATGATACGTAATAACTGGAAGTACTCTCTAAGGCATAAGCATGTACAATAAACAATAAATGTAAAGCTTAAAGAGTAAAGAAAGAGAGATGCAAACACAAGATAACACTTAAACGTGTTATCGAAGAAAAAACCGAAGAACTCGGCGAAAAACCTCTCCGCAACCCTCTAAGTCAAAATTGATTCACTAATGAATAAGTTGGAGTACAAGGATATCAAAAGGACCCTCCAAACCTAATCTACCCAAATTACTTCAGCCCTCCAAGCTCTAGCTACCAATGAATTTCTCAGAATTTTGTCTTCACTAGTTATTTGGATCCCACAATACCGCCTGATTGCATCCGCCAAGCCTCACCAACTTCTTTTGGCAAATTTCAAATACTTCCCATACTCCAAAACATTTTTACACTCTGAATATGCGTGGATTGTGTTTAGGTACAAATCTCCTCTCAAGGTATAGCAATGGGAGAGGGGAAGAAGAAGAGACTACAAAGGAATTCTCACTTAAGGATGAGTAGCCCTCTCTTTAAAAGGTGAGTGTTGTAGAAACCTCTCTAGAGTTTTCTTCTAAATAGCTTCCTTACACTTTTGTGGGTAAAGAGGGTATATATAATATGAGTGAAAGATATAAGAGTCACATTTAAAATCATCCAGGCAAAGAGTTTTGCGGGTCACTCATGACTTGGCCTGAGTTGTGAATTGACCGCAAAATACGGCTTAGCACTTGACTCTTCAGCTTCCAGCATGTGCTCCTTATGAGACCTTTCGCGTGTTGTCCACTCACGAGTTAGTCGCGAGTAAGTCACAAATCTTCATTGTCTTGAGCAATCTTCATCAACTTAATACGAAACCCATTATAAATAAATCCCACAAAATACAAGAAAATAAATTAGTGCAATTACAACACATTTTGTCATGGAATAAAGCCAACATAAATGTTATGTGAAAAACCATAACTTAACACTTTGAATGCTATCGAATATACCAAGAGTTCCACTTTAGAAACCTTACAAGATTACACTTTAGTAACCTTAGAAGATTACAGTAACAATATAGCTACTGTATGTTAATTATTAATTAGAACAAATAACAAAGTAAACAAAGTGCTAAGAAAAAGCACAAAGCAAATAGAAAGATGAAATGTGAAGAACCAAAAAAAAAAGAAAATAATATATATCTTAAAATCATATGGTGGGTCTAAATAAAAACATATAAAATAATATGTCACCATTATTTGGGAAGTTACACTTGAACCTGCAAACATAAAATAACAAAATTGAAATCACCCATTAATCAAGATATAATGCATTCAAAACATGTTATAGATTAGTGTAGACATCTAAGGTTCAATTCTCCATTCTCCTGTTGTAACTATGGAATTATCCACATACAAAAATGCATTCAAAACATGTTATAGATTAGTCTAGAGTACACCAATTTAAACACCAAAATTTAAATAAAAAAAAAACATTGGCATTAATCTCAAAATAATATCAATCGTTCTTAACCAAAAAATAAATCAATCAATCTTTAGCCACAAAAATAGTAAAATCTATATATGAAGAAAGCAATCAATGAAAAAAAAAACATCAAAAAATCAAAAAAAGAGATTAGAAAGAAATTGAAAATGAGAGAGAGAGAGAGAGAGAGAGAGAGAGAGAGAGGTATCTTTGATGGTAAATACCAAAAACGAAAATGCAATTGTTAAACAAAATGAGAGAGCATATTTAAATATGAAAATATGAACAAGAAGAGGGGGGGAAAAAAACGTACTCACCTATAAGGAATGGGGGAGGAAATTGAAATTTATAGGGGAAAGAAATCAAAATGATGCACTTTTAGAAAAATAAAGAAATATAATTGTAACATATAAATAATGATGTGATATAATAATAATAAAAATAGATCATATTGATAGTTGTGGGGATAAAAGGCCTAAAATACATTTTGGGCCATGGGCTTTGTTCGAGGTTGTTCACTTGTCCGAGGACAAATTAATAGCTATGAAGATGTTAGACCTAGAGATCCACAAGCAAATTGTGACAGAAGAAACTAAGGAAGGTAATCTGAGGAAGGGTGTCTCCTCAGCTAAGTGAAGTAAGGATCAGATGGTACGTCATGTTGTCCAGAATGATTTTCTAGTAGATCTTGTTGATGAAGATATGTTTCATGGGGGCACAGAGAGCAGAACAGTTATGAAATATCTAAGAGAAAGCTGCTACCACTGCATTGAATGCTCTGTACCCAAATCTCTGGCCACATTAATGAGGAAGTAATATTTGAACAGTGATTTTTAGCCTTACAGCTATTACCTAAAGATTTTAGGAAGGTGCTAATGGGACAAGTATCAACATTAGTCGTGGAGAGCAGAAATGAGAGGAAGAAGGAAGTATAAGATAGGAGAAGGTCCTGGAGAAGAGGGATAGAGAAAAAGAAGGGAGAGAAAGAAAACACTGTAGATTCAAGAATAACATCTTTAATTTGTCCTTAAGAGAGTGAAATATAAGAACCAGCCTCCTCAACTTAAGACCAAGGATAGTTTTCACTATTCAAATTGTTCCAGCTTCCTCCTATTGTGATTGTAGCCCAACATTATTGCTAATAAAACTCATTAAAATCTGAATTTCTAGCCCACTCTCTAGAAATTCATTGTATTGGGCTCTTTGGGTCTATTCCCTTCCCATTTGTGGGCTTAGGTGCAAAACTTGACCTTACAATTGGCCCCATCTGTGGAAAATTTTTGTGTTTTAGTGAGTTTAACGTCTAGTTATGGTAAATTCAGGTAGAGTCCATGGGGTACCAGCATTAAGATCACTTTCTCAATCTTGAATGAGGGAGAGACCGGGAGGGAAGTGTACATACCACCCATACTAGCAGGAGTTGGTCACGAAGTGGGAGCAGAGTCTCCCATGAGGGAAATGTCAGAGCCATGCAGTTGGTGATTGATCATTGAGGAGAAAGTTGCGTCACGAACGATGAAAGTGAACTCCATCTATTTCTAACTCTTCTTCTCATGAAGGTGGGGATGGCAGCTACAGGCCTAGGTCAAGAACTCCCCCTAGTGAGTCTTTCTCGTATGAAGAGGGTAACCTTCATAACCGCAGGACTAGGAATTCGTCCTATAGAGGCCTGGGAAATGATGCTATGAGCAAGACACTGAATCAAATTTCTAAGTCACCCTTCAAGCCTAGAATTGAAGGAGGAAAACTTCCTTGGCGTTTCACTCAACCAACATTCACCATATATAATGGTCAAACTGACCATGTGGAGCACGTAAGCCATTTCAACCAAAGGATGACTATGCACTCCAAGAATGAGGCTTTGATGTGCAAGGTGTTCCCATCCAGTTTAAGGCCTGTCGCGATGAGGTGGTTTGACGGCCTAGGATCAGGTTCTATTGATTCCTTTAAGGAACTCACTCGGGCATTCAGATCTCGCTTTATTACATGCATTAGAGTCCCTCGGCCCTTGCATTCTTTGTTGTCTATGACTATGCGAGAGGGTGAAACCTTAAAAACATACTCAAACAGATACTAGGAGATGTTCAATGAGATTGATGGAGACTTTGATGATGTGGCTATAAGAACTTTCAAGGTCGGCTTACCCGCTGAGCATGGTCTGAGGAAATCGTTAATGGGGAAACCAATTAATAATGTACGCTAGCTTATGGACCGCATCGATAAGTATAAATGGGTCGAGGAGGACCAGCAGTTAGGTAAAGGAAAGGCGAAAGTAGTCTCTCAGGATAGGAGGGACTTCAGGTCGGACAAGTACAACTATAATCGTCCTCAGTGAGATTTTGCTAGGTAGACTGGGGCTGCTGCTATGCCACAAGCAGTCAACACGGTGTTCTGAGAACCCACACATTAGATTCTAGAGAAGATCAAGAATGAGCCATACTTCAAATGGCCTAATAAGATGGGGGGAGACCCCATGAGACGCAATCAGAATCTTCATTGTCAATATCACCGAGGACACACTACCGAGGATTGCAGGACTTTATGGAATCATTTGGAGTAATTGGTCAAAGACGGACAGTTAAAATAGTTTTTATATCGGCCCAATGGGCAAGCAGACCACGCAGGCTCAGGGACTCAAAGGAACACTTCTTCAAGGCCTTCTTTGGGCACAATTAATGTCATTTTTGCCGCTCCTGGGAGGACAGGTTCATGTCCCTCCAGAGTAATGACTGTAGCTCGGCCACCATTCGAAGACTCTAATCATGAGCCAAAAAAGGCTAAAGTTGCAATCCAACTGGCATTGAGTTTCTCGAAGAAGGATAAGTTTGGAACTATACAGCTTCACGATGATGCTTTAATGGTCATGCTCAGGATAGGGGGTGCGATGTGAGGCATGTACTGGTTGATCAAGATAGTAGGGTAGAGATTATGTACCCTGACTTGTATAAGAGGTTGGGGTTGAAACCAGGGGATTTAACTAGCTATGATTCACCCCTAGTAGTTTTTGATGGAAAGATGGTTATACCAATGGGGCAAGTCAAGTTGCCAGTGCAAATGGGGTTAAAAGTGGTAGAGGTCAACTTCATAGTGGTGGATGCATATTCTCCCTACACAGCCATACTGGCAAGACCTTAGCTTCATGTCATGGGGGCTGTCCCTTCCACTTTGCATTTGAAGGTAAAGTATCCATCTGGCGACCAAGTTGAGGAGCTGATTGGGAGCCAATCTACGGCTAGGCAATGCTTGGTGGCCGCAATTAGACATCAAGCTGAGGGAGAATCCTCGACATCAAATGAGCAAGGTCTATAGTAATCAAATGAGTCGATGTTATCAGAGAGTCTAATGGAGGAAGCAGAATGTGAAGGTTTAGAAAGGGTTTATATAAGTGATGAGAATCAACAAGCATTCAAGGATCCATTGCATGTTCCAGTTGGACCTATTACAAGAGCAAGATCCTAGAAGCTCAAAGAAGCACTTAATGGGCTGATTCTAGCACAGGACATTCCAAGTTTGGCCCAAAGGAAGATGTAAACATAATAAATTTAATTCAAGCTATTTAGGGTTGATCTGACTTAATTTGGAGTGATTTATGGCGTGGATTAATGTCTGATTGACTTTCCAGCTCTATATCAGTTAATGGAGATTTTTTCCTATTTTGGATCTGCCAATTTCAGACCAAATCAACTTTTATTTAGGGTTTTATTATTTAGTACGTTTTAGGTGATTTATTTCCTTGTTTTTAGGTGCATTTAATGCTTTTTAGGTTAAATTTGATTCTTGATATGGTTAGGTATCAATTAGGAGTTATTTTAGAATATATTTTCTTGTCTATCAAGTTTTATGGAGCCCTTAAATAGGCCTTTAAGTCTGTAAATGTTTTTTTTATAGATTATTGAATAAAAATCAGAAAAGGTGAGGCTTTGCTCTTCTTTTGGTTCTTCAAGAACTGTGAACTTATTAGGGATTCTTCCTTGTGGCGTTCAAGCTTTATACCTTCGGTTCGTGATTCTTTATAATCATTGGGTCAAGGTCAACTTATACCTTTGGTTCGCGTTTCAATTATAAACGTTGGGTCAGGGTTTCTATCAAAAATCTGAATTTTAGCTTTCTTGGGCAAATATTCCAATATTGTTTGTTGGGTCTCAAAGCGTGTCAATTGAGGTTCGCATCATTTGGTATCAGAGCACACTTCTAAAATCAATTTCCTATCCCTTTATCTTTTGTTTCCTGCTATCATCCTATCTTGTTTCTTTTGTGTTCTTCATTCATCGTTCTTATTTTTTTGTTTTTGTTGAAGTGCACTAGGTTAAAATCGTGCACCCAGTTCCCAAAAAAAAAAAAAAGGAGAAAAAAAAAGTCATCAGTAAGAAAAAGAAAAAAAAAAATTTTGTTTGCAGTTTCAGTTCTCTCAGACCAAAATAT
Source organism: Castanea sativa (assembly GCF_040712315.1). Classification (NCBI taxonomy): domain Eukaryota; kingdom Viridiplantae; phylum Streptophyta; class Magnoliopsida; order Fagales; family Fagaceae; genus Castanea; species Castanea sativa. The sequence goes on along the minus strand of NC_134015.1, from coordinate 36,815,585 downwards.
TGTTTTCTTTTCTCCTCTTCCTTTGATTTGGTGTTTCTGTCATATTTTCTTGCCGTTGGTATTTGTTTAAACACTACAAGTTGAATTTCTTGATCAAGTTTATTAGTTTAATGCAGAACTGAAAAGGGGAAGCTACGAGTGGAAAAAGGCAAGAGAGTGTGAGACTAATATCGAGAAAAAACCAATTTAAGAGTGAAACACGAGTGGGAGTGACATAATTTGAGTGCAAACACGTGAGGGAGTGTTGTGAGGAATTATTTCTAACAATTTTTTGTAGTTTCAAAATCATGTCTTCTAGGGGCGAAACATCAAATGGGGAAGAATGGGAGGAGTCGTCCATCATTTTGCAGGCCATGCAACAACAATTTGAACGCATGAATGTGATGTTTAATGAGATTCGGGATCGGATGGATAGGCAAGACACTGTTATTGCTACTTTGCGTGAGGAGCGTCCCCAAAGAGGCCCTAATGCTAGAAGGCAAGAAAGGCGTGCTTGCATGGATGATTCTGATGATTACCATGAGGATGAGTTTGAAGATGAAGAAGATCAAGTTTCATTGAACAATGAGGGGAGGTTTGTGCCAATGGGAGAAAGGCGTGGTAGAGGTTTCCGAAGAGATCCAAGATGGCAAGAAGGGATTGCTAGAAACTTGGGAAACATAAAAATGAAGATACCAACGTTCCAAAGGAAAAATGATCCAGAAGCATACTTGGAGTGGGAGAAGAAGGTGGAGTTAATCTTTGAGTGCCACAACTACTCTGAGGAGAAAAAGGTAAAACTCACTGTCATTGAGTTTACTGACTATGCTATTATATGGTGGGATCAGCTTGTGATGAACAGAATGAGAAACCATGAAAGACCTATTGAGACTTGAGAGGAAATGAAGGCCATCATGAGGAGGCGGTTTGTTCCTAGTCATTACTATAGGGACTTGTATTAGAAACTACAGAGTCTTACTCAAGGCTATAGGAGTGTGGATGACTACCACAAGGAGATGGAGATTGCCATGATTCGGGCAAATGTAGAGGAGGATAGAGAAGCTACCATGGCAAGGTTTCTGAATGGGCTGAATTGGGACATTGATAACATGGTGGAGTTGCAGTACTACGTGGAGTTGGAGGACATGGTACACATGGCAATAAAGGTGGAGCGACAGGTTAAAAGGAAAGGAACTCGGTCATTTCAAAATCTGGACTCTTCTGCTTCATGGAGGTCAAATGGGAGGAAATACGAAGGGGCTATTTTCAAGTCCAAAACCAAACCATCAAAAAGGAGAGATGAAGTTCCCAGTGTCAACAAAGGTAAAAATGAATCCCAAACTCGTAATCGTGATATTAAGTGTTTTCGTTGTTTGGGAGTAGGTCATATTGCTTCACAATGCACAAATAAGAGGACCATGATCGCATGTATTGATGGAGAGGTGGAAACTGAAAGCGAGGAAGATGATGACCAGATTCCATCACTTGAGGATGCTTGTGATGATGAAGTGGAGTATCCAGTGGAGGGTGAGTCACTTGTTGCTAGGCATGCTTTAAGTGCCCAAGTCAAAGAGGATGACATGTAGGGGTGGCAATTCGTGTTCGCGTGTCGAGTTCGTGTCGGGTTGGGATGTGAGTATTATGTTATATGGGTCAACCTGAACACGACCTGTTTAGTAAACGGGTCAGAATTCCTCAACCCTAACACGACCTGTTTATTAAACGGGTAACCCGACACGACACGTTTAACCCGTTTAATTAGTAAGTCAAGTTAAGATCGACACAAATAACCTGTTTGATTATGACCCAAACAACCTGTTTAATTAAACTTAACCCAAATAACCTGCTATCAACTCCCATGTATCTAAATTTATAATTCAACCATAAATCAAGTAATAAAAATTCAAATGATAACAATAGCAAATAATTCTCTAATTCCTTCAAATTAAAATTACTAGTCCAAAAGGTTCCAACCCCCATACAATCAAATTCAAATTCAATAATATGTCAATGTTCCATAATAAAAAGCCAAGATTATTACATGGCATCCAAGTGCCATCTCAAAAACTAAAAGACAAACCAAAATAATTACATGGCAGATCAATATTTCCATGATGGCAAAAAAATCCAAGTCCAACCATCCAAGTGCCACATCAAAATGTAAAAGATATCACTGATTAAGAAACTGGATTAGAAGAGATTGAGGGTCCCATTGAAGGGGTGTCTTCTATGTGCTCATCCTTATTGATATTCATGGTCATTATATCTTCAGTGAGCTCTTCCAACTCTGAAGTCCTCCTCCTTTTCTTGTCTTCATTGTTTGTCTTATTCTTAGACTTAGTCTTAGCCTTCTTTAGTGGAGGAAGTTCAGCCACTTCATCAAGTTCATCTTCCAAGTCAAGGTCTTCTCTTTCATACTCAATGTCAATAGGAATCAGCTCATCACTTTCCATGTAGACCAATTTAAAGAAAAATTCTTGATCAGAAATTTAGTAATTCTAAGATGACAGAAACAAATAAACTTGAAAAGAAATCATAAAGAACAACAAATAAATTTAAAATCAACAAAACAAACAAACAAATCTACTATAACATTACAGTGATTAACACAAAAAACAAATGGATCTTCAATTATTTTATTTTAAGATGATAGAAACAGAAAACACTTGAAATTAAATCATAGAGCAAGACAAATTATTTTAAATCAACAAAAATAAACATATCTACTTTTTTTTTTTATATCAGTAAAAAAGATCTCCTATTATGCACTAAAAATCAACAATATAGTGATTACTAGTATACTAAACAGTGAACAAGAGTAACATATTTTTCTGCACAGTGGTGTTTTCTGCACAGTGGTATTTTTCTGCGGTGTAGATTTTCTGTACATTGGTGTTTTTCTGCAGTGTTTTTCTGCACACTGCACAGTATTAATTTTCTTCTATGTTTGTTTGCTGCTGTATTTATTTTTCTGCAAAATAAATCTGGTTTTCCCCTATTTTTATGTTACATGTACTGTTTATCATATAGTATCTAATAAAATTTCTATCTTTTATCTCAAAAAAATAACAAAACAATCAACATGATAGTGATTAACAAAATAAATGAGAGGATCTACAATTATTTTATTTTAAGATGATAGATACAAAGAAACTCGAAAAGAAATCATAGAGCAAGACGTAGTTATTTTAAAATCAACAAAAAGAATACAAACAAGTCTACTATCGGTACTAAACAATCAATCGTATTAAAATCCCTAAATCTAGGAAAAAGAAAAGCTTTTACTTTCATTCAAAAATACACCATTCAATTATATTAAAATTTAATCTTTTTATGCTTCAAATTTGTTTGAATACCCTAAACAACAAAACTTTCATACAATTTATTCACCCAATTCATCTGAATATAATTCCAAGCATTTAGTCATTCAAACACAAACCCAATCAACCCCAAAAACCCAATAATAACTAATCAAATTTAGCAATACCCAATCACTAACCACAAACACTGATAAATTTCATTACTGTTTCATAACCCAATATTCAAAATCCCTAAAAAGCTTTTAATCAATTAAAGCATATGCAAATCGAAGCCCAAAAAAGCCCAAAATCAAAACCCTAACAAACACAATACACCTCCAATGAAAACGAAATCAAAGTGCCACAACAAACACAAAAACGAAATGATTTTCAATCAAAATTGACTTACTTTAATCCAAAGATGTATGCTTCAAAATCGATTTGATCTCAGATCGCTGAACCGATCGGATTCGATTTGCGAAATTTTTCTCCTTTTCCCTAATCAGATTTTGGGAATGGAGTTAATTTTTTAGATTAACACAATAAACAACAAAATCTACAATTGAAAATTTCATAAGTAAGAAAACAAAACAAAGAAAAAATATATAAGATATATACCTTCCTAGGGATTTGCCGATTTGGTGGTTGAAAGCTGAAGCAAAAGAACTGGTGAAGCTGTGAAGTCGTGAAGGAGAATAGAGAGCAGAGAGGGCAGCCACGATTTTGAGGGGAAGAGATATTAGAGGGGTCGGCTAGGGATTTGAGGGGAAGAGAGAGTAGAGTGTTGAGAAACATGAGGCGGCTAGGGTTTTGATTTTATAGTATAGATTGTAAAATCTGTATCTGTAGGAGAGGCTGGAGTTTTGAGGAGAATAAGGAGAGTTGTAGGAGACAGTAATGAATTTTGATGAAAACGAAGAGACACAAGGTTCAGCAGAGAGGCGTGAGGTCTGGTTTTGAGGAGGAGAATAAATCATAGTTCATAGCTAAGCTTATATACCTAGGGTTTTAAGGGTAAAATTGTAAAATTACCTTTATAAGCTAATCGGGTCAAACGGGTTAAACGGGTTCAATAGGTTAAACACGAACACGACCCGTTTAATAAACGGGTTAGTCGTGTCAACCCGAATTTGACCCGAACCCGTTTAGCCTCAACCCATGACCTGTTTATAAACGGGTTAACCATGTCGGGTTCGCGGGTCGTGTCAGATTTTGCCACCCCTAATGACATGGAACAATAAAGGGAGAACATTTTTCATACTAGATGCCATATCAACAACAAGGTATGTAGTATGATTATAGATAGGGGGAGCTGTACTAATGTGTCTAGCACTACTTTAGTTGAAAAATTGAACTTACCTACCATGAAACACCCTAGACCATATAAGTTGCAGTAGTTGAATGATTGTGGAGAGGTTAAGGTAAATAAGCAAGTACTGGTTTCCTTTTCAATTGGGAGGTACAAGGATGAAGTACTTTGTGATGTTGTTCCAATGCAAGCGGGTCACATTTTATTGGGTAGGCCATGGTAGTTTGACAGGAAGGTCAATCATGACGGGTTCAAGAATAGGCGTTCTTTTGTTAAAGATAATAAAACCATTACCTTTGTACCGTTGACTCCAAGACAAGTGTATGAAGATCAAGCAAAGCTGAAAAGAGATAATGACTTGAAAAATTGTGAGACTGAAAGTTCAAAAAAAGATGATAAGAAAGAGAGGGAAAGAAAAAAAGAGAATGAACAAAAAAAAGCGAGTGAAAACATAAAAAAGAGTGAAAAGACAGTTGAGGATGGAAAAAATGAGAGAAAAACAAAAAAAACTAGGGAGTTTTTATGCTAAGGCGAGTGATGTCAAGAGTGCTTTTTATACAAACCAGCCTATATTTGTACTCTTGTACAAAGAGGTGTGTTTTAATACTAACAAACTTGACGAATCTTTGCCTAGTGTTGTTGTCTCTTTGTTGCAGGAATATGAAGACGTGTTTCCTAACGATGTTCCTAGTGGATCGCCACCTATTAGAGGAATAGAGCATCAAAAGGACTTTGTGCCAGGTGCGACAATTCCTAACCGACCAGCCTATAGGAGTAATCCAGAGGAAACAAAGGAACTTCAAAGGCAAGTTGAGGAGTTGCTGACCAAAGGACATGTGAGAGAGAGCATAAGTCCGTGCGTGGAACCGGTACCTAGTGCACCTTGAGTCGATATTTCTATGGATTTTGTTTTAGGCTTGCCTAGGTCAAGGAAAGTTAATGAAATGACTAGTTTGGATGGTCAAAAGAAGGCTGAGATGGTGAAGAAACTCCATGAAAGTATACGGCAACATAGAAAGAGGAAAAATGAGAAATATGCAACCAAAGCCAACAAGGGCCGTCGACAAGTCCTCTTTGAACCGAGTGATTGGGTTTGGGTGCATATGAGAAAAGAAAGATTTACAACCCGTAGGCGGTCTAAGCTACATCCTAGAGGGGATGGTCCATTTCAAGTCCTTGAGAGAATTAATGATAATGCATACAAGTTGGATCTTCCAGGTGAGTATAATATTAGTGCTACATTTAATGTTTCTGATCTTTCTCCTTTTGATGTAGGTGACAATTCGCGGACGAATCCTTTTGAAGAGAGGGGGAATGATGAGAATCAACAAGCATTCAAGGATTCATTGCATGTTCCAGTTGGGCCTATTACAAGAGCAAGATCCCAGAAGATCAAAGAAGCACTTAATGGGCTGATTCAAGAGATTTTGGCTGATTCTAGCACAAAACATTCCAAGTTTGGCCCAAAGGAAGATGAAAACATAATAAATTTAATTCAAGCTATTTAGGGTTGATCTGGCTTAATTTGGAGTGATTTATGGCATGGATTAATGTCTGATTAACTTTCCAGCTCTATATCAATTAATGGAGATTTTTTCCTATTTTGGATCTGCTAATTTCAGACCAAATCAACTTTTATTTAGGGTTTTATTATTTAGTACGTTTTTTTAGGTGATTTATTTCCTTGTTTTTAGGTGCATTTAATGCTTTTTAGGTTAAATTTGATTCTTGATATGGTTAGGTATCAATTAGGAATTATTTTAGAATATATTTTCTTGTCTGTCAAGTTTTATGGAGCCCTTAAATAGGCCCTTAAGTCTGTAAACGTTTTTTTTATTTTTTTTTATAGATTATTGAATAAAAATCAGAAAAGGTGAGGCTTTGCTCTTCTTTTGGTTCTTCAAGAACTGTGAACTTATCAGGGATTCTTTCTTGTGGCGTTCAAGCTTTATACCTTCGGTTCGTTATTCTTTATAATCATTGGGTCAAGGTCAACTTATACCTTTGGTTCGCGTTTTGATTTTAAACGTTGGGTCAGGGTTTCTATCAAAAATCTGAATTTTAGCTTTCTAGGGAAAGTATTCCAATATTGTTTGTTAGGTCTTAAAGCATGTCGATTGAGGTTCGCATCAATAGGTGATGATAAAGAGAAGTATTTTCAGGTAGGAGCTCAACTGCCTCCTCAGGAGAAGGAAGAGTTGGTGAAGTTCCTTAGGGAGAACATTGATGTGTTTGCTTGGAATGCTTACGAGGCCCCTGGGGTAGATCCGAGCTTCATTTGTCATCATTTAAATGTCAACCCCACCATCGTACTAAGGAAGCAACCACCTTGGCGATCATCTAAAGAACATTCCGAGGCTATCAAGGAAAAGGTAATCAAGCTCAAGCAAGCAGGGGCTATCAAAGAAGTATTTTATCCTGAATGGTTGGCCAACATCGTGGTGGTTAAAAAGAAGAATGGAAAATGGCGAGTATGCGTAGACTTTACGGATTTGAATAAAGAGTGCCCTAAAGATCCTTTTCCCATGCCCTACATTGATCAGTTGGTGGATGCCACGGTTAGGCATCCTTGGATGAGTTTTCTAGATGCTTTTCAAGGTTATCACTAAATACCTTTGGCTTTGGACGATCAAGAGAAAACAGCCTTCGTCACTCCTACAGGAAACTATCACTACAAAGTAATGCCTTTTGGTTTGAAGAATGCGGGGGCTACCTACCAAAGGATGATGACTAGGATGTTCGAATCGCAACTAGGGAAAATTATTAAGGTTTATGTAGATGACATGGTGGTGAAGAGTAAGGTGGTGTCTGAGCATGTGGGGAACCTTGGGAACATTTTCAACATACTAAGGAAACATAAATTACGCCTAAATGCTTCCAAATGCTCTTTTGGCGTGGGGTCCGATAAATTTCTGGGTTTTATGGTCACATATTGTGGGATCGAAGTCAACCCTGATCAAGTTAAAGCGATCAACAGCTTGCAACCACCTCGTAATCCTAAAGAAATTTAGAAATTGACGGGAATGATGGCTACCTTAAACCGATTCATCTCTCAGTCCACGGACAGATGTAGGCCTTTCTTCCAGTTGCTGAATAAATGGAAGGGATTCGAATGGACTGAGGAGTGTGCTATGGCTTTTCAACAGATTAAAGAATATCTTTCTCAGCCACTTGTTATGTCCAGGCTCGAGGTGGATGAAGTGTTGTTTGCTTACATTGCTGTGGCTTCCCATGCCGTTAGTTTGGTGCTGATAAGGGTTGACAACGGTGTATAGAGGCCAATTTATTATGTGAGTAAATCATTGCATGAAGCTGAGATTCATTACTTACCGCTGGAAAAAGCTATTTTAGTTAAGGCTGTCCATGAGTCGGGTTGACTCGAGTTAGGCCTGACCCGAACTCGACTTGATTGGATCGGGTTACCAAAGACATGACTCGCAACCGACCCGATATATAGGTTAGATCCGGCGGTTCGGGTCATCGGTTGAACGGGTCGGATTCTTCGGGTAGGCAGGTTTGGGCTTTGAATTGGGCTAGGCTTCGAATTGGGCTAAATTTGTGAATTTGCGTGATTTTTTTTTAACTCCATTTTTGACAAGCCTTTTGGGCCCAAAATAATGGGCTTACTTTTAACAAAGAGTTATATATTTTTGAACCATGTATATATATCATATCATATGGTCCTCTTTTCACATCCTTTATTTCAAATTGGGCCTTCAAGCTCAACTTGTATGCCATTACACAACTTTATCAGTCCAAACTTAATGCTTCTAGCTCACATATAATGATAAAAAATACTGTAAATAACAAGTAAAAACCTGGGCAATTAGCAAGTACATAAAAAACACACAACATCACTGACTTGGGCAGTACATAAAAGCACACATAATATCACTTTCTAACCACTTGTTAAAACCACACAACTTAAGATCTGGGCAGTACCTTAAAAATCCAAAAACAATTCAAGAAAAGTCTAATAACCACAAAAGCACATCTCAACCTATTAAACCTGCCAAGTTGTGCCACCCATTCCATACATGTAACACAACTTACACAAGCCAGCAAACAAATTCTAACAAATAAATCAATCACAACCACACCACACCTCAAGTCTGGCAACAAAAGATAATAAGAGCATCTTGCAATATTTCCATAGAGTCAGAGAAGGCAGATAGTTACTGCAAGTGTGTAAGGCAGTAAACTAAAGGCAGTAGCTAGTTATAATTAGTTACAATCATGAAATACCTAAGTATATCCAAAAAATAGATTTCTAAAGCATTAAAGAGCAACTACTCTCTAGTTAAGTGATAAGTCCATGACTTATATAAAGAAAACCTATAAACTTAATAAGATTTCTTTCCTATAAGCAAGAGTTGATTTATAAATAATAAGTTTGAAAAGCACTGTCCAAAATAACTTCCAAAATGTATCCAAAAATTTGCCTCCTATACAAAATGTGTCCTTCCTCCTACAAGAAAATGGGCAAAAAGATATTTATCAATAGAAATATAAGGACAAGACCAAAAAAAAAAAGAATTGTAATAACCAAAAATAATAGAGAGGGCAGAACCAAACCCAATAAAAATAACAGTAAGGCAGAAACTTACCCAGTTAGTGATTAGTCATCAAGATTGATTGAGGTACCTTTGCTTGAGCTTGAACTTCCACCACCTGCTACTGCTTGACGTATAACTAGAAAAGAGAAATAAATGAAGGCTATTAGATTAAATTTCATTTGCATAAATCATATTTAATAGCACTTAAAATAGACAAAAAGTTTGGAAGTTAACATATTATCTAAATCATGAAATTCATCTTCCTAGGCATCTACCTCATCCTTTGATTTGCGAAAAGAAATTGGAACCAAGGATTGAAGCTAATCTTGTGCACAAACAAGATTTTGAACCATGAGTGGAGAAAGTGAACTCCCAAATAGATCAAGTATGCGTCCTACAGTACTAAACGCTGACTCAGAAGCACCAGTAGAAACAGGTATAGCCAGAACATCCCTAGCCAATTTGGATAGCACTTGATA